>NC_090265.1:821957704-823157704 GCF_040414725.1 Anabrus simplex | reverse complement strand
AAGCTGAACAGGAGCCTTGTGGGGGGGTGGGGTGATGGAGGTTTGGAAGGGATAGACAAGGACGAGGGAAGGAAGCGCCGTGGCCTTAAGTTAGGTACCATCCAGGCATTTCCTGGAGGAGAAGTGGGAAACCACGGATAACCACTTCGAGGATGTCTGAGGTGGGAATCGAACCCACCTCTACTCAGTTGACCTCCCGAGACTGAGCGGACTCCGTTCCAGCCCTCAAACCATTTTTCAAATTTTGTGGCAGAACCGGGAATCGAACCCGGGCCTCCAGGGTTGGCAGATAATCACGCTAACCACTACACCACACAGGCGGGGACGGTAAATGCACTAGATTAACATAATTTAATAAAAGGATTTTATTTTGTTAAAATAAGTACTTTCAGAATTTAGAATGAAATATTTTTCCACCTAGAATGAATTAAGCGAATCCCCAATGGACACCATACTAGGGTTACAGAAATTGGAATTCGAAAACATTTGGCTTTGCGGTATATCACAACAGTCATCTCCAGGTTTTCAGGTGTGGAGGATCGTCGGTTTTCAGACAGCACCTTGCGAAACATATAGAAACTTCTCTCCTCATCAACGGATGTTAATGGTTCATACTTGAAACAAGTGAGCTCCCCTTCAAAAAGACTCACATGAAAATATTCTCCCTTCAATATTTTACTTACCTTGCACATAATTTGATGGTAGGTAAGGGTTATTCTGCCCGAAGGCAGGTCTGAACCTCCGCAGAGGTGTTCCTGAGCCGGAGTTTACGTGCGGTAGGGTGGCCAGTTCCTTTCCGCTCTTCCATTCCCTCACCCCCCACCAACAGCGCGTGGCAACCCATCCAACTCCTGACCACGCCCAATGTTGCGTAACTTCGGAGATCTCACGGGATCCGGTGTTTCAACACGGGTACGGCCGTTGACCATAATTTGATAACCCTGGTTTTTCATTAGATTTAATTTCCTCTCTTTTCAGATGTGGTTCAAGTATATGTATTCACTAGGGAAAAGGTGTTTAAGAGATGGATGATCTAATGATGATTCGAATTGAGAATGAGCAGTAAAAATTTAGTCGAGAAAAAGGTGGTTGCAAAAAGCCCTTAAAACTAAAACTAAAAAGGACCAATAAGCCAAGGAAAACGCCGAAAAAGAAAAAGCACAAATAAAACCGACTATTTTCTGGCCTACAATGACCCTACATATATTATATTGGGCCTCGTCTTTGGATGCTCGAGAAAAAACTAGATTTTCCTCAGTTTCCTTGCCCTATCGTAACAGCGACATTTATTACTGAATATCAGAAAATTAATAAAAGGTAACAAATGAAACATTCTGCCAAGACGACTTTTTCCCAACCAGATAGCCTTCAGTTATTTGAGTTGCAAGAGGTCAGCGTAACGAAATATTCTACTGTATTAATTGGTTTCTTGACTAATAGTAGCCTTTCAAATGAAATAGCCATTCAATTGATCTCATGAGGCTAAGTGAACCCCAGACTGGCGTATGTATTATTTTGTTCCGAGCCGTTAAAATAACTTCATATTTCCTCTACGAATAACCAATATTTCCTGTAGCTTTCAGTATATTCCTTCTTGACCTTGAAATACACACCGCACTTGTTGGAAAATCAATTCTATTCCCCGAGGTGAAATTATTTCGTTCTATCTCCTCCAGAATCAAAAATACCATTGGCGCCAATGCTCGCGTAAGTTTCTTCGGCCCCACTTTCTTCCTGGTGGCAGGCGTTCTTATCTCCAGCCTCCATCGCTGGTAGTTAGTATTGCTTCAAGTAGTAGAAAGATGGATTGGGAAACGAGACAGGTGCTCATTAGAAGTCCTATGATTACTTACAGGATTATTTGATTCAAGACCTGGAAAAAAATCCACAGAAAAGCAGCTCGATTTGTTCTGGGTGATTTTCGACAAAAGAGTAGCGTTACAAAAATGTTGCAAAGTTTGGGCTGGGAAAACTTGGGAGAAAGGATACGAGCTGCTCGATTAAGTGGTATGTTCCGAGCTGTCAGTGGAGAGATGGCGTGGGAGGACATTGCTTTTTTTTAGAGAAGAAGCAATCGGAATAATATATTGGCGGTGATGTTGGACGCGTGACCAGAAGTTGGCTTCTTACGGTGCCATGCTAAATGTTCCTTGTTATCTAGCATTTGAAGAACCCCTAGAAAGTAATAAGATGAGCATTTCTGCAATAGTTGTCCGAGGAATTTAGGGTTTGGCAGACGGGAACAGCGAGCAGTTACGAAATGTTAGGCGTTTGAGGCGGAGTGTTTCGGTACATTGTGCCGGCACACGACACACGGAACTGTAACTGCGCGGAAGAGAGAACTTGTGAGGCAACAAAGCACGCTCCGCGTCAGCGGGAATGTGCCTGTACCGGACGTGCTGTGTGTAGTTGCGGGCAGTGTAATGTTGCACGGAACGTGAAGAACAGTCGGAACACTGAAATTAGCGCCCAAAAATCACGTTTAAATGTTGCAATTAGATTAATATTTTGCTATCAATATTAAAACCACATATCAGAGTTACAGCAACGGTTCAGTACATATGTTTAAAAGTAACTATTCCAAGGATATTTTCACCAATTGAAATGTATCGGCCTGTTCTGTGAGTAATTAGGGCCAGGATAACTCTTCACGGTATATCAAAAACCAGTCGGAACTCTGAAATACGAGCCCAAAAAGTCATGTTTAAATGTTGTTTTTCGGATAAGAAAGTTGTCACTCCTTATGAAATACACCAGTCACAATTACACTGGCAGTAGATGTGTTTACAAATATCACAAAAGGAACTCCGGTGTGACATTCTGCAAAGTTTACCATCTTTTGTACGATACACAGTATGTTACTAGGCTTCGATGAAAACACTCTTTACAGAACAGTTGAAGAAAAACAGAACACATTAATTGATTTGCATGCACCGAAAATGCAACAGAACAAAGAAGATATGTCAGAACACAGAACACTCCAGCACATGGTGGCACAGTCAGCTAGTAGGCGAAGGGCAGTGAATAGTGGCGCTTTTGACGGGACAGAGAGTCACTGTCTCGGTCTCACTTGAGAATGATCCGAAACAACTGACACTCGGAACAGCGGAACATAACTGTGCACCGGCACAGCGTGCCGAAACACGGACCTAGTGGCTAACCCTAGAGGAAATGGTTCTCGATCACATGAAACGTCTAGCAGTTAATGACAAATTTCTTCGTTCGGTTGAAAAATACACTTACTTGCCCGGACCTCGACCAGAAAAATCCCAAGCGTGATATCGTTATTGTCCCTCTAGATGGGACAGGAAAACAAAACCTGAGTGTGACAAATGTAAAACTATAACTCCTATATGCTTCAATGTGCGGAGCGCGCTGTTTACAAGTTGATGAGTGATACAGTGAGCGTTGAACTACCATAATACCTGCTTCATGGAGCAGTTACATGAGTCTTAAACTACTGAGGAGTAGTTATTAAAGAAAATACGGTAACAAAAACTGCTGAAATGTTTATTCTTGGATTTACTGTCTGAAAGACCTCTTAATTTAGTAGTTAATACTTGTAGGTCCATTTTTGTACCCAGAAAAGTTAGATTTCTTTAGTGCATGAAGTGCATGGACATATTGTGACCAGATAGATTACTGAATACAATGAGACCTTAGTTTTTCAAATAAAACTGTTAAAAATTTAAGAAAAAACAAAAATAAATCATGGGTGAAAGAAATCCGGTGCAAGCCCTCGCGTTTTCACGCCAGTCTTCTTGGGTTAAGATTTATAATAAATCTAACTTTTATTTGTAACTAAGAAACGGAGGAGGCATCCAGGAAGAAATATTTCAGTAGGAACCGAGAGAGTTGACCGTGCGGTTACGGGCGCGCAGCTTTGAGCTTGAATTTGGGAGATAGTGGATTCGAACCCCAATGTGAATATGGTTTTTCGTGGCTTCCCATTTTCACTCCAAGGAAATGATGGGGTTGTACCTTAATTAAGGACACGGTCTCTTCCTTCCCACTCCTAGCCCTTTCCTATCTCATTGATGCCATTAGTCCTATCTGTGTCAGTGCGAAGTAAAGCCAATTGTAAATAAAGTTCCCTTGATCATCACTTACCAGACTTACATATCCGAGGGAGGTCAGGAAAAAAGAGGGAATTGATTTACTTAAATAAATAAATAAATAAATAAATAAATAAATAAATAAATAAATAAATAAATAAATAAATAAATACAGTTGTTTTGCAATTATTGCTTATGAGAATAAATACGTATTCGAAGGCAAAGTATGCACTCATGCCCAAATCCAGTGTAAATCAGTTAAAATGATATGATCTGTGTAAAATAGAGCAACACTATTTTTATGGTACTAGGAAAAATTGGTGGCCGGCTCTGTGGTCTAGTGGTTAGTATGATTAGTTGACCCCCGGGTGCGCGGGTTCGATTCCCCATTATGTAACGAAATTTGAAAAGTGGTACGAGGGCTGTAACGGGATCCACTCATCCTCGGGAGCTCAGCTGAGTAGAGGGGTTCCATTCTCTCCTCAGCCATCCTCGAAGTGGTTTTCCGTGGTTTTCCACTTCTCCTTCAGGCAAATGCCGGTTGGTACCTAACATAAGGCTACGGCCACTTCCTTCCTTCTTTCTTGTCTATACTTTTCAATCTTCGCGTCCTGCACAAGATCTCTGTTCAGCATAGCAGGTGAGGCTACCTGGGTAAGGTACTGGTACTCCTCCCCATTCGTATTCCCCGGACCCAAAGTCTCGCGCTCCAGGACACTGCCCTTCAGGTGGTAGAGGTGGGATCCCTCATTGTGTCCGAGGGAAAAACTAACCCTGGGGGTAGACGGATTAAAAAAGAAAGAAAGAAAGAAAGAAAGAAAGAAAGGAAGGAAGGAAGGAAGGAAGGAAGGAAGGAAGACAGAAAGGAAGAAGAAAAAATGTTAGTAGGCAAACTCCCTCTGTCATGTAACAATACAGCGATTGGACTACTGAGTTTCCATCGTGATGGTGAGGGTACGAATCCCATTGAGAGGAGATGA
This sequence comes from Anabrus simplex, assembly GCF_040414725.1. NCBI lineage: Eukaryota > Metazoa > Arthropoda > Insecta > Orthoptera > Tettigoniidae > Anabrus > Anabrus simplex. The sequence goes on along the minus strand of NC_090265.1, from coordinate 823,152,669 downwards.
CTCCTCTGACCTCGGATATAAATAAGATACACAGTGAACATGTTATTATTTAGCAAAGTTCTTTCGAGATATATAAATTACATTTAGCTTCAGAGGTACATGTTTTCAGGCCAAGCTAGACACTGCAGCTGTACCATTGCCGGTGTAAAGTGCCTAGATACAAAGAGAAGTACGAATGAAATTAGCATGTCTGAGCTCGGGCTCCATGGAAGTAGAACGAACTCGAGCTACAGAGGAAGAGCTGATGTATACTAGAAGGAAAAGAGGAGATAGTAATGCTATGAAGGAAGCAGCGCCTCTATGCCTGTTAAAGAACTTCCAAGCGAAATATATGAAAAATTCATGGTGAAAGCAAGTGTGGTGTCAGGATGTGGCCAGCTCGCCCTGGGGCAACACGAGAAATAAAGGATGATCACATAAAAAAGTAAGTTGCCAAGATAAAAGGCGAGATATTCATGGCATAAAATAATACGAAAGAGGAATGGCTGCAATTTCCGCAAGATTCAGAAGCAGAGTCGACTCAGATTTGATATCTGCACCCTACTGAGGGACTTGATCACGAGTACTTAACTACCGAGCAAGTGGCCGCGCGGTTTGGGTCACGTAGCTTGTATCCCGGAGATAGTGGGTTCTAACCCCACAGTCGGCAGGCGTGATGACGACTCTTCGTGGTTTCCCACTTACAAACCATACAAAGGCTGGGGATGTACCCTAATAAAGGCCACGTCCGCTTCCTTCTCACTCCTAGCACTTTCCTATCCCATCGTTACCATAAAACCTATCTGTGTCAGTGCGAATAAAGCAAATTTGAAAATAATAATAATAATAATAATAATAATAATAATAATAATAATAATAATAATAATAATAATAATAATAATAATAATAATAATAATAATCCAACCCCATGGCACTACAGCCCTGAAGGGGCTTGGCCTACCAAGCCTACCAAGGCTCGAAGGCCTGCAGATTACGAGGTGTCGTGTGGTCAGCAAGATACATCCTCTCGGCCATTATTCTTGGCTTTCTAGGCCGTGGCCGCTACCTCACCGTCAGATAGGTCCTCAGTTCTAATCACGTAGGATGAGTAGACCTCGAAACAGCTCTTAGATTCCGGTAAAATCCCCGACCTGGCCGGGAATCGAACCCGGGGCGTCCGGGTACGAGGCAGGCACGCTAGCCCTACACGACGGGGCCGGCGTATTATAATAATAATAATAATAATAATAATAATAATAATAATAATAATAATAATAATGATGATGATGATAAATATGTAACTAACAAGAAAAAACTATCAAGGTGTCGTCTATCTGATTTATCCAATTTTTGTTTTGTTGTAGGTGAGATTATCGTTGTCTCTATTGATTGGTTGGCTGGTTTTGTTAGCCTATGAATATTTTAGAAGACGAAAACAATGCACTTATTGTTAGGGGAATAAGTGAGATCGGGTCACGTAGCTGTAAGTGGGTGGGTGGTTGAAATACCGCCGTTGAAGCACTAAATATGTTCCATGGGTTCCCATTTTCACACCAGACAAATGTTGGGTCTGTATCTTAAACAAGGTCACGCCTGCAACTTTCCCAATCTTAGCCGTTCCTGACCTTTGCGTAGTCGAAAATAGTCGATGTGTTCTCTTCCACTACATGCCATGAGGTCGACACCGACTGCGTTTGAATGCATAGATGGAGTGTCTCCAGGGGATTCTGAGTTCAAGTAGATAATTCAGGTGATGACTTCGTTGGCTGTTTTATGGAGTCTTTCCACCTTCGTGTTTCCTCCGCCTTTCCAAGCATCATCATTTTCTTAGTAAAATAAGACTATCTCATCGCGTGTCCAAAGTAACTCAATCTTAGCGTCTCAGCTTCACAGTAAATACCTCAAGGGTAGATGTGGTCTGATCTTCTGAACGACCAAGTTATTGGTTACTATGGTAGTGCCAGATTACTATAAATTTCCTCCAGCACCAGAACTCAAATACATCAATGTGCTTTCCCTCTCCTCTTTATTTTTGGCTCAGATTTTACAGGCATATATAACTATGTGAAAGACGAACCATCCTGATATTATTACAGACACATTAGGTTATCTGAAGATCTTATCGATACTTTTTGAATACTGCTTTAACAAAAACTAATCCGTAGACTGTCAAATGCATTACTATGAATAGTCGATCCCAAAAGGCAGAAGCTACATCACCATTGATCTTCATGTTTGGTGGTATCTTGATCTTAATTTTAATATACAGTAGCATCCATTCTCTCTTCTCCTTTAATTTAAGTATGGTACTTTCCAAGCCTTGAAAAGCACATAATCTTGGGAAACGTGCCTGTAAAGAGGGAGCGTGGGCGAGCACCTATACGCTGGACAGATGGCATAAAACATGCAACAAAGACGTCGTTCATACAATCTACCCGTATACCAGAAGACCGTGGAGGATGGAAACGGGTACAAAGAAGTATCTTCAGAGATCACGATCCTCAGGATTGAGGGACCGATATAGACAGACAGACAGACTCTCCAAGACGTGTCTGAAAAATATCGGATGAAATATAACAAAGACCAAAATGATACCGGTAAGTGAAACAAGGGAAGATGTCAACATTTCCATTCATGGTGTGGCAATCGAACAGGTATCTTCCTTTAAATACTAGGGAAGAATAATATCTCAGCATAGGTACTGTCACCACTATGTCAAGCTGCGGCTTGGAATGGCAAGAGAAGTGCTCTAAAAATACTATAAAATGCTAGAAACCAGTGCTTTGAGCCTAGCGCTCAGGAAACGCTTTGTTTTTATATTTTTTTGGTCAAGAGGGTTATATTATGGAGAAACGTGGACGGTGAATGCCAGTTTGAGTAGTCGTACTCAGGCATTTTGGAGACACTGTTTAGAATTCCTTAGACGGATCGAGTCACAAATTCGGAGGTACTTAGTCTAGTTGGTGAAGGAAGTGTACTGCTTGGGGAAACTTCATGAAATACGACTCGCCTGGATTGGTTACACGCTGCTACGCGGAGGCTTACTATAAGACATAAATGGAAGGAAAACTGGAGGGCAAAAATACAAGGAGGAAGGCAACGGCACACTCTCATTGGCCAAATAAAGCAAGAAGTTGGAGTTCACACTTTTGGGCAATTAAAAGAGAACGCTCATTGCTATGATAAGTGGAGATCTAGACCAGCTACACGGCTGATATGCTATGAATGAACTCTCCAAGTCATCTTTATTTTAATTTCATAAAGTGTATGCCTTTGCTGGCAGGACCTAGTGTTTACAGTGCACTATGTCTTCTGGTATGGGCTAGAGCAATTTTGTTACTTTCATTGATCTGTCTCTGTCTTATCCTTGACTTTGACAATGTGAAAGTGACTGAGGTATGAGCGATGCTAGTAATGCCATTCCTTATGCAGCCAGTCCATGCTATGAATGGTGTGAAAATGTTGCTCATAGGGTCGGTTGGTTCATGCATTTCAGTCGGCTTGGCAGACTGATTGTAATAGCAACTTCTGGCTCGGTGAGGAACGCAATGGGAAACTACCTCACTCCTCATTTCCCTAGTACGCCTCTTCAGTGATGCCTAGGCCATCTATGACAGCTGATGGCAGAGCTGTTGAGGATCCAACCAGCCTTAGGGCTGAAGACTGAACATACATACAAAGTGTGGTAGCATATCTTAGGTTGTACATCGATGTGTTAGTTCGACATTAAATCACTACCAAAAATTCAAGGAAGGTACCTACTTGAAGCCTGCCCTCACAGAAAGTTGTACATCATATTTGGCAACTTTACAGGAATTAAATAAAACAGGTAGTTTTTCACATAATGGACGTCTGGGTTAAATTATTTCTGTAAATAAAATTTGCACTTTCTCCTTTTTAGTTAAATAATATATTTGCATGTAAAAGATATCACAGAAGGATTATAAATAGCAAACTGCCTGGAGGAAAGTTATGTATCACCAGATAGATCATTGTACATCCCATCATGAGGTTCTGTAGTACTTTTGTGTTTTAAATACATGCCAACTGGAAATATACTGTACATTGTATTGTAAAAATACAGCGTCAAGGAAAGAACATGTGTAGTGTTGAAATTGAAATGGCCTCCAAATAGAGACATAATACTTCTTTTAAAAACAAACCTTGTTAAATATTAAAAGTATTATCTGACATATTGTTATGAAAGGCGCGTTACGCGAATATTTCCTTAAACAAGCGGCTATGTGATGTACAACGTTCTTCCCTTACTTGCGGTGGACGTTGCTTTTCTTCCATTACACGCCCTGGTGTTGATGTGTAGCTTCTTCAACTATCTATTAATCATTTGCGTACGTTGTCCTTCCTGTTCAGTTCATTAACATTTCTCTTCCTGCTGTTATTCAGTGTTAATATCGATCCAGGTGATACACTCAGGCTACTGACGTTGACCATGTTTGTTAGTGAACAACGTTCTTACAGGGAAGCCAATTTTCGAACAAAATTTTCTCTCTCATTTGTTTGAATGTGGAGTAACTTTCAGGTGAAAGGATATTCCTTAGATGATTTACAACTTTCTTTGAGGGTAGGCTTCAAGTCCTGATCATATAAAAGTAAAATCGTAATTAAAAGATGTTGACCGACTCATGAGACTCTCCTGCATAATTTGTAGAAGTAAAAATGTGGATGCCGGTATCAACATCAGAAGTGGCTGAACTTCACTTCCCACATAAATAAGTCATACCTCTGTGTGCCCATTATTATGTCAATTGCGCAATACGTGTGTGAAACTTGAAGGACGTCAGCTCACAAGCTACTGTATTACGAGTAAGTACACTATACTGTACCGTTACTGTAACATGTAACTGTAACACACTAAGTAGAACTGTTTTCTTGAACATCGACAAAAACTGCACTTCTATTAAAGTATTTAAAATAAATTTTCTTAATGTTGTGTTGGTAGCCTACCTTTTCCTAACTAGGATGACGTTTACACACTGTCAAGTCAGTGGTCGCTGCTAACAACAAATTCTAAATTATCTCGCAACCGGCTAAAGAAATTAACATGTGACCGAGTACTAGGCGAAGCATGTATCTCCACTTGTATAAATGCCTGCCTTTGGCCTTTGTATCAAAAATAAGGTTTCTGGAAGAAAACCATAATTTAATTTCATGGATTGCAAATGTCCTACATAAGAAGCTTGCAGTGGTGTCTCAACGGCGCACTAGCCACCAGCTTATTGGAAAGGTGCAGCAATCCTACTGATGAGCCCACTGATACACTGGAGCGAAACGCTGGCAATTTCACGATTGAAAAAGCCTAAAGAGCTTAAATGTTTCTAACGTTTGCAATCGATGAAGTTAAATTATGGTTTCCTTCTAGGAACCTTATTTTTAATTTCAAGATACTTTCGCCGTTCAAGTTATGCAATTTATAACAACATTTCGTGATAAATATAATTTGTTTTTTCACGGTTATTCAGTAACCGACATTATCGTTTTAGTAAGTACTTTTTGCTCCTCATTTGAGATAGCTATACTCTCCTCTGAGCCCAAAATCGGTTAATGAAGTGGCAAAAATATAAGAATAAGTATTATTCTACCTAAGCAACTGAGGTAGACGACCGACGATGGAACGGTAGGTTGAAGGGTTCAGTACAATAATGAACATAATTATGATAACATGGAAGAGAATGAAATCCTGTGACTTAGTAATGAAAGTTAAAATCTGTTGCCGCTTGTATAATTCTTTTTAACTTCATCTTTAGGGCCAGGATTTTTAAAATGCAATATCAAAATGCGAAATTTGTACATAAAATATAGTAAAATATGTAATTGCGTGATATTCATAAAATATTTAATAGTATTAAAGCACTAAATTTACAAAACATGTTCGTATATTCCCTTTATTATGACTTATGGATAAGGGAACTGGGAAGTGAGATAGGCTCATAAATGAAAATTTTCGTTTCTGATCATAAAACAATCTCTAATCTTTCCTGGAGAATTTGATGTATCGATTATTGTGCTGAAGTTATATTTCGGGCAATACAATTAGGTTTAAACGTACAGTAACTCTGCACGTTGAATATCATTAGATTCCAGATATCAGTCAAATATCCTTTTTGGTTCCTCCATAAATTTTTTGAAATTTTGTGTGCCTTTTTCTCAGAAACTATCACATCAATGTATTTGAAACTTGGTAGTATCTTAGACACTATATAGATCTGCTTGAGGAAATAAAATTAATCAGATATCTTGATTAGTTCATGGAGGCCAGCTTGAAGGGCAATGCCATATTTACAGAAAATGTCCGTTTTCAACTACAGTAGGATATAAAAATAATTTCTTAACTCCTGTAAACGAAAGGACAATAATTTTACTTCATCAGCTCAAAAATATTTTAAATATTATGCATGCAAAGTTTCTTGGGTCTGGTTTGAGTACTTTCTCAGAAAAAAGGTACATCAGTTAAAGTAATTTTTAACAATATTTATAAAATGGATAATATCTATAATGTTATTTTTGACACAAATTAATAAACATAGAAACATAGAAGGTCATCTGTGTGGTGTATCCGGAACTAATGTAACTTAAGATACGTGGACTTTTAACCTTGAGGTGTCTCTACCATCGGGCTATGTGCCAACTAATGATGAACTTATTCTAAACATATCAAAAGAACATTCAAGGAAATACCTCGTTTAGTTTCTGAGATATGTAACTAAACATCGGACGTTACAATTTTCTATCGTTTCACACTTCCCGCTCCCCTTAAGACACATGACAATAAAATTGTTTTAAATACCTCCATATTTTATTATAAAGTCATCGTTTTTACTTAAGATAATTTATCTATTCTACTGTTTTCTAATTTTGACAGCACCAAATAATAAAATTAAAATCATAATCGAAATGCTTCAGATATTCAAAAATAATGTTTTGCACTGTAAATGGCGGAGTATATTACACGCTGCACTCTTGTAGTTAGTTTCTTGTTGCCCTCATGCCCCGAAAATGAAACATTTAAATAAAAATGTTAATACATAATCTCTCTTTGAACACCTATTAGGTAACACAAACGGTACGGTCAATGATGTGCAGTGTGTCACCGTGTTTTCCATTGTGATGTTTTGGCGGTGATCTGAGAAAATTCTCTTGTAGTCTGAGAAGGACCGTTCAGCTTCTGAGGAAGTCACAGACGCATATTTTGAAAGATAAAATTAGCCGGGTGACGTATCTTCCCCGTGCTCTTTTTGTTTTAGATTTGGTTTCAAGACTGCCTGGAGTTTGTTAGAAACTCTGATCAATGAAAGGCACCTAGCCATCCCAGAGAAAGGATTAATGATGTCTTATACAGTAGAGTCACTCGGATATACTATATTCCACTGACAAAGGTTTAGAATTCTCAATTTTAAAGGAGTGTTAAACCCAATTTTAGCAATTGAAATATATTCTATCTGAGATGAAATTCGCCAATTATTTTACTGTAATCTGAAAATTAATCGAGCTTACACACGTTTTTTAATAATTACCTAGATATGTACAAGAATGTTAAATTCTTCACATAATATGTAAAAATATGTACTGTATATTACTAAGAATATGTAAAAATATGTAAAATGAAACACAGGTATAACCATATCAGAGCCACAATTAGCAGACATATTTCATTTTCATTTGTCTACAAGTAAGGGACTGGAATATGTAATTAAATTATTCGGGCCCGATTTATGATTTATAAACGTCTATCTTCGTAAAATCACGTTTTTCCGCGTGAAATAATGAGTACCTTCTAAGCATGACTGGTACATTTTTAAAAATGTTTCATAATTTGATGAAAGGGGAAATTTCGAGTGCAGATTTACAACATTACAAAAATTGACTGTCCTTTTAAACAGTGATCGATTCAAGTTCGTATCTCGCTTTCCTCCTTATCTCCAATTACATGTGTAGCGGGGGTACACCTTCTCCGTCCCGTTGAACCGCGCGCTTCCTAGAAGGTCATCTGTGTGGTGAATCCGAGACTAAAGTAACTTAAGATACTTGGACTTTTAACCTTAAGATGTCTACCATCGGGCTATGTGCCCCCTCCGACGTGATTAAGGAGAATTAATTCTGAAGGGAATTCCAATTTTTTGAAGGTGGACCTTAAGATTTCGTAGATTGTTTTTTCATGTATCTATGTTGTCAACACTGTAGCCTTCGTGGCTCAGGCGGCAGGGCGCCGGCCTCTCACCTCTGGGTACTGTACCAGGAATGCTTAGGACCTGGCACATATAAATTAAAATTTTATTTGCAGCATACAATTCCATTCCGTTATGTGAACAGCTGAGTGAAAGAACATTCTAGTACCTACCAGACTTCACGAGCAAGCCAGGCAAGGTCAAGTGACGTCACTGCCGCTTGTAACTTGCCTCCCCTATAGACGTTTCCCGAAGTTCTTTTTTTCTCATAAACTTTTTAACGTCTGGGCCGATTAAAACAGGACCAACGCTAAATTGTAGCTGACATTATAAAAGTAAAATTTCAAGTCAATCTGTCAGTAGTTTTTGAAATATAACAATTTAAAGTTTGGAAAGAATGAGCACTCTTCGTCACATGATTCATAGCGCCGCCCACCTGGCGGGGATATATATATGTCACTATGTCAAGGCCAGCAAGTAGAGAGAGGCAGAGGGAGAGAGAGCAGTCTGACCCTCGTGGCGAGTACAGTCTGTCAGTGCAGTCTCGTCGCGTTTCGCGAGTACGTAGTTATGGCCATAATCGAACGCCGTTGAACTTGTAAAGAACGTCGCACCGTACTTATTTTAACGTGCAGGCTGAGAGGAATGTCGTTAGTGGATTCGTGCACAGTAGAGTTTTTCAATCCTATGCATTCCTGGTACAGTACTGTGGTTCAAATCCCGGTCACTCCAAATGAGATTTGTGCTGGACAAAGCGGAGGTGGGACAGGTTTTTCTCCGAGTACTCCGGTTTTCCCTGTCACCTTTCATTCCAGCAACACTCTTCGATATCATTTCATTTCCTCTATCAGTCATTAATCATTGCCCCAGAGGAGTGCGACAGGATTCGGCAGCCGGCACAATTCCTATCCTCGCCGCTAGATGGGGCTTCATTCATTCGTTCCATTCCTGACCTGGTCAATAGACTGGAAACAGGCTGTGGATTTTCAAGTTGTCAACACTCCTACGGCTTCCGCCTTCCTTAAGTTACTAACCAATCAGGAATTCTGGGTATATTTCTCTAAAAAATTAAAATGGGGGGTACAGGCATTCTCTCTATCTCAAGAGAGTTCTGGAACTTTCCCCTCTAAGGTGCTGTTAAATCTGGGCGCTTTAGGGCCGTATTGTCATGTTCAACGCTCCTGTTTAGTGTGCGTGCGGCGTAATAAGGAGGCAGAGGCTGCCTGCCATAGCCGGAAGGCCTAGCTACTCAAGGTAACGGCAGAAATTTCTTAATAGTTTGATAGCTTCAGGCAGATAATTTGAGGGGAAGGTTTCAAACATTCTTTGTTAATGTCAACTTCTAAAGTCATCGTTTAAATGTAAATGTTTAGCAAGTCTGAGGACTCTGTTCAAATCCCTGATGGGAAACATGTGATTTACGGGAACAAAAGAGTGTTCATCCTCTATTGATTCCCATTCAACTTGATATGGGGTAACTCAAATTTTCCAAATCTTTAAATTATTCACTCTCCTTCGGCACTTTAATACTTTTCTTAATACTTTTCATTTAGTCACCCCGCTGTAGCACAGGCTTAGCCTCTGCAACTTCGGGCCATATGCCCATTTGGAACTTTTAGTGTTTTTCTAAAAGGAGTGCAAGTGTTTTGCTTCCTAGCCTTTTGTTCATGGCCGATCGCATGAAACCATTCAATTTTACATTAAGGCCATTTATTACGGGCACTCATTGTCCCAGTTTAAAGTGTAATTTTTGATAAAGGGGTGTGTAACAGGCTATTGAGCAGATGTGACTGCAAACACTGCTTTTGAAAGTTGTAAGAAATAATTTTTTAGGAAGTTTGTGTCTCTTAGAGGCTAGACTACAGTATCTTTCATGTACGTGAATTGAGCAAATATGCTCTTATAAAATAGTGTATCTTCAGATTTACAATGCTAATTCCGTATATATCATATTGTTGATAATTCTATACAATTCTTGTACCTGATTTTTATCTCATCGTTATTCTCATTAACTCTTATTTGTTGTTGCTTGTTCAGATTTTCTACCTACCGAATATAAAAGGGAAAGACGTAAAATTTCAAAAGTTAGTGCTTTAACTGATGCTCTGGTCATATACCTGTCCGCCCAATTACCCCGGCACCTTCTTACACTTCTGTGTTCCACAGAATCCCCGGAACAAAAGAATATCACTAGTTCCTAAGGCCTCCAAACGTCAGTCAAATGCAAATGAGACACCTCACTACCATAATTCAGGAAAACGATAAATCCAGTTTGACTTGACGGTCCGTTGTGCACGCATGCACAGTAATGGTGCCCCGACATAAACAATACCGAGCTCGATAGCTGCAGTCGCTTAAGTGCGGCCAGTATCCAGTATTCGGGAGATAGTAGATTCGAACCCCACTGTCGTCAGCTCTGAAGATGATTTTTCGTAGTTTCCCATTTTCACATTAAATAAGGCCAAGGCCGCTTCCTTCCCTATGTGTGTCGGTGCGACGTAAAACAACTTGTAAAAAAGTAGACATAAACAATCATCACTGCCCCACACCTGTACCTTAAAGGAGGGCAAGGGAATGAACGAGTAGTGCTAAAGACACAGTATGTGTATTGCTATACATCCACCATTGTGCACATTTCAATCACAAAATTCCTGCGGCGGGCTGTTTCCCATTTCTGTGCATGCGTGTTCGTTACGTTCTCCAGTGTGTCCAGATGGCGGGGGGAGATGCCATGCAGTTGCACAATTCTTGACGACAATTTTGTGTGTGTGGAAGGACGTTATTTCTCGGACCTTTTTAATCTGACAGAACAGTGACAGTCAGGATGAAGCCTTCTGGTTTAATTATTAGATTCACCTTAAATTGGAAATGAAACTCTCAGAGGGGAACGTCATAATATTTATAGCTCGTCTTATGCACTTCATTCATTTCGTCAAGCAGTTCGATTTTACATTTGGCTCAGCGTGGTTCCTCTCGGGAGCTTGATCTGGATTGTCTTGTATTGACAGTGCGGTAGATGTGGCATACCCAAGGCGAGCTCCTCCACATGAACTGGCCACAAATTATCGGCTAAACTTATACCACTTTGCCTGTTGCTATTGATTGATGGATGACGTATCTTTGTTTTTGTTTCTTGGTACAGGCTAGAGCACAGTCCTCCCCAAACTCTTCACGTCTCACCCTCCTTCTGGACCATAACATTTATTGCGCTCCCCTTTACACTTCCTTCCTTTCTTCTTTGATTCTTTACTTCCCTATCCATATAATAATAATAATAATAATAATAATAATAATAATAATAATAATAATAATAATAATAATAATAATAATAATAATAATAATAATGCAGAAGAATGCATTTCAATGAATAAGAAATGTCTGGAAGAACAACTGCATATGGAGACAATAACTGATACTATTAGGAAAAGAAGGATTTCTTTCTATGGACTTTTTTTGTTAGGGGCTTTACGTCGCACCGACACAGATAGGTCTTTTGGCGACGATGGGGTAGGAAAGGCCTAGGAGTTGGAAGGAAGCGGCCGTGGCCTTAATTAAGGTACATCCCCAGCATTTGCCTGGTGTGAACATGGGAAACCACGGAAAACCATTTTCAGGGCTGCCGATAGTGGGATTCGAACCTACTATCTCCCGGATGCAAGCTCACAGCCGCGCGCCTCTACGCGCACGGCCAACTCGCCCGGTCTATGGTCATTTTACACGTATCTGACTACTTTCTGAATAAGAAAACTAAAGGTGTCTGGTTCACCGAGGTGTGAAAGAATTTACAAGAATAATTCTTACCCGATGGCATCTTGCAACGTGATCCTTTAAACAAGAAACTTGAAAGTATACAGAGTTTCGAACAAAACTTCAATTGAGGACACGCAAGACGTGGATCGATGAACGGAAAGAAGCTCACCGAAGAAGGATACGGGAAGATTGGACGAGTGTCAAAGCTCAAGACAGAAAACGGTTGAAATAGCGTGGTCCATGTATGGCCGAAACTAAATAATAATAATAATAATAATAATAATAATAATAATAATAATAATAATAATAATAATAATAATACCATTTCTCTGTTTGCTACATGATTTAGTCCTGAAACATGGATGACTTCTTCCAGGTAATTGATCTTAGACACTTGAGATATTTTTCCAAATTGTACTTTCACTGGTTGTCCATCTAGATACAGAACAGATCCTTCCATGTAGTGCGATTTCTGGTATGAGGCTGGAGTTCTATTCTGGATGCAATTTCGTAGCATTTTTCAATGGATGCAATCGCTTCCTGTCTGTTGTTGGACAATACTACAAAGTCATAAGCGAAGGCCGAACACCGTAAATTAATTTTGTTTTCACGTAGTCTACCAAGGGTTACTCCTTGAACTCCTTTTTACCCAAGTCCTAAACACTTTTCCAAAACAAGATTAAACAATACCGGCGACAACCCATCTAATATGCGGACTCATATTTTAACATCAAATGGTTCAGGCAATTCCCCCACACCAAATTTAATCCTTCAAATAATAATAATAATAATAATAATAATAATAATAATAATAATAATAATAATAATAATAATAATAATAATAATAATAATAATAATAATAATAATACGGAATTTTTCTGGTTATTTACAAGAATGTTAGTGAAACCTAGTTCGTCTCGTTATTTGCTCAATTATGTTTTTGTAAAATAATCAACACTACCTGCGAGAGCAGAAGCAGTAATTATGGATGGTAAACGTACAACTGAATTCATACCCGGTTTTCAGTTAGCTCCTTTCGTGGGAGAACAGGCACTTGACGAAATACATTCACAGGATCCCTCTTTACCACTGTGAATCACGTCACAAACACCCAGCCCTTGAGCGATAGGAGTGAATGAATTAAAGTTAAAATCCTCGACCGGACCGGGAATCGAACCCAGGACCCCTGGAACCAAAGGCCTGCATGATAACCATTTAGCCGTAGAGCCGTCCTATTATAGCCACTTTTCCATGATTATGATGATACATTTACTATACTCGTTGTGGTCAATCGATTCTCAGCAGCAGCAATGGAAATGGCTTACGTTTTAACTTCTGGCCTCTCGCTTGCTTATCAGGGGGTGATTTATGACGGTAGTTGGTATTAAAATGGAAGTTATTATTCCCCAATAGAAATCCTCACAGCTCTGCTGCAAAATCACAACTTAGAAGAGAAGTACATGAAACTCTACACGGATAACAACCAAGATAGATTTGTGATTCATCTAGCAGACAGTGACGAGGACGACGAATAGAGGTAAGGAAAATACTATTTTTTTAAATAGCTAAATTTGTTGGCTATGCACGAACTACACATTCCGATTTATTATTATTATTATTATTATTATTATTATTATTATTATTATTATTATTATTATTATTATTATTATTATTATTATTATTATTATTATTATTATTCCAGTCCCTAGTTCGTGATTTTACTTTGTCTTTCTTTACTGAAAGCGAGACACTGATATTAGCAGTATAAAAGTAATATTTAGTAATATTAAGTATTTTGGGAGATCTGCTATTTGTCTGTATAAAGAGCTCATGGCGATAATTTACGGATATTTGAACGTCCTTTGTCGAATATATTTGCTAATTCTTTCTTTCTTTCTTTCTTTCTTTCTTTCTTTCTTTCTTTCTTTCTTCCTTCCTTAATTCTGCGACTGCCACACGAGTTATGAACGAAACAAAATATCCTGCGATACTGGTTTGTGTTGTGGTTTACGATTGGGTTTATATATTTATATTTTACCTTGAGAATAAATTGAAAGCTAAAATTTTTAAATAATCGACCCAAAATATGACAACCTTGTTCTTGACAGTACTCAGTTTCCTTTTAAACGATACTAGGGCGCGCCATGTTTGGGGAACAGAAGCTACCGCCTGGGCATATGTTCGCCGCCCAACTTTAACAAAGAAAGGTTAGCTGCTCCTACTCAGAACAGTACTAGCTTCAGACTGACAAATAAGAATCTAATCTTTTAGAGTAGCGAGGTAGAGACGGTATCATTGTAAAGTGGCTAACTCTCATTAAGCTACAATGGGTAGAAGTTGGCGCCATGGGTGGTAGGTCCAGATCTAAAAGGGCACTGGACTAATTGCTGTAGTCAAAGACGTGTGACAGCACCTAATCTCCGAACTCCTGCTGGCAGGGTCTAATTACCAGGCTTTCTTGTCAGCACTTGCGAAATTCTAAGTAAGGTAGTGTGCTTCTGTGAAAGCATATTAGTTTCGAATGGGAGTGCAAGAGCTTCTTGCTTGGCTTACTGCGCTGAGAATATGAGAATGGCAATAATTGTTCAATAGATGAAGTTTTCATCGTCATTTGAATCTCCGATCTTAGACTCCCATCCCACCACCCTCTTTGCAGACCACTGGGTTAGAAAAAATTTTCTCTTTTTGCTATTTGCTTTACGTCGCACCGACACAGACAGCTCTTGTGGCGACTGTGGGATAGGCCTAGGAATGGGAAGGAAGTAGCCATAGCCTTAATTAAGGGACAGCCCCAACATTTGCCTGGTGTGAAAATGGGAAACCACGGAAACGCATCTTCAGGGCTGGCGACAGTGGGATTCGAACCCACAATCTCCCGGATGCATGCTCACAGCTGCGCTCTCCTAACCGCACGGCCAACTCGCCCGGTAGGAAAAAGTATAGCTTTCATTGAAGTCTCATTGTCGTTTATGCCAGCGACACTATGGAAGCTGTTGAAATATAGTTGATACTTTGTATGGCTAGGGTGGGAATGGGCGACTTCTCCGGCAGGTCATATTTGTTCCAAGTGTTTTATTTTGATTTCTAACTATGTAAAACATACTTGTAACTTTTCTGAAGGAAATTTATGGTTATAATTTGTACCTCTCTGAGGTATTGATCATATTTCAGCTTAATTCCATATCAAGCTATATTTTTGTCATATTCCATAAGGTTTTTATTAAAGGTGCGTGAGTTTTTCCGGTAACCTTTCATTTATTACTACTGCGACAGGTAGGTAGTATTTTTCTGTGGAAAGGATATTTCTTAGTTTTAGTCTATTTTAGGAGGTAGCAGTAAAATCATAGACAACGGAAGCTAATCAGAAATTTCTAATGAGCTCAACCTTGACAGTGAAAGACGGTATTTTTAATAAGACAGCTTGTCTTGGAACGTCTTAATCTCACTCTTATCCGAACGGTGGCGTTGTCAGAATTTTGTTTCCAACAACTGAATTAACCTCCTCTGTACCCGTCAATTGTTTTTGGTTTGAGATCGCAATTTCAGTCTTTCAATTTAATTTAAATATGCCTAAAAGAAATATTCATAGAGTGCAAAACTGACCCAATTCCTTCAAGAATTTGGAGGACGGATTTTTAGTAAAGATTGTGTTATATTGTACTCTAAAGTCTGTGAAGTTGACGTATCGGCACAAAAGCGTTTGAATGTGCAACACTGGACAACCGGTAAGCATAAAATGTGTTTAACAAGATTTTTCATCGTGCAGAATAGGCAAAGTCTGCTTTTTGAGCTCTTCTTCAGATAAGGTCATGTTGGATTACACTTCTGAATTTTGTAAAGATCCCTGCTTGATGATGGTTAATTCCAATATTCCTATAAAAAGTAAACAGGGCCAGCTTCATGTCCTTCTTAGTCAAGTACATTGGTCAGCCAATTTATAATTGGTAAACACTCAAATATTTTTAAATATACTCTTGTTATGAAGATGTGATAAAGAAGATGATCCGTAGCTCTCAACTATGAGGCATGGCATTCGGTGGACGAAACAACTGATGTAGGTGGGAGATACGTAGCCAATGTTAATACTGGTTTAGTGGAAGAATAAGTCTTTCTTCTAATATGTGAATTTACGGAGAAGGAAATCATTTCTCCATTGTAGTGCTGTTCGGACATGGTCCAAAATTACTCTGACTTGACAGTAAGGCCGATGCCACCCCGTACATGACCAAGGCAGGGAATGGACTTAAACTACTTTACCCCTAAATTGTCCATGTTACGTATCTCGCACATGGTTTGCTTAGAAAGGGAGAAGAGTTTCGAACCAACTAACCTGACGTAAAGAGGGTGAATTTGTAACGGGAACGAAATGTTCCTGAAAGCTCCACTTCGATTACAGAAGACGAAAGACACAGACCCTGCTCTACCTTTTCCTCCTCAACCTATCCTTGCACGCCGGGGGACGTGGCTCTGTCGTTCCCAATGAGCTAAATTTATCCTTGTGCCAGTTAGTTGAAGCCTTAAGTTATCTATCGATATCCGGAAAACAATAATGTCACTTACTGTGGCCAGAGACAGCTTCTGATAAATTACCTAATTTTCGTAGCACCGAGTTTTAGAGAATACAGGACTGCAGAGTAAGAAGTTGCCACTTAAAATGTACTGGTGAAAATGAACAAATTTACCACACTCCTTACTTAATATTCTCCTCTCTCCTATATTCTCCACGTCGTGTAACTGCTGTCTCATTCTCTTAGAGTTTCCACATCATCCTCTTATAATCAATACGCAGATATCCTGTAGCATGAACAGTTTCTCCTATTCTCTGAAAGTGATGTAAAATAATGTCAAAATATTTCCTCAAGCGTTTCAAAAATCGGTAACTCACATTTATAGAAAATATTGTGTAAGAAGAAACACTTCAGGAAACAAAACAACATTTTAAATTAGTGGATATCTCCTTCGCCGTTCGTCGCACTAAAATTATTTGTTCTTACTTATTTCTTGACAACGGCCATAACCGTGTTGAAACACCGGATCCCGTGAGATCTCCGAAGTTAAGCAACATTGGGCGTGGTCAGTATTTGGATGGGTTGCCACGCGCTGTTGTGGGGGGTAAGGGAATGGAGGAGCGGTAAGGAACTGGCCACCCTACCGTACGTAAACTCCGGCTCAGGCACACCTCTGCGGAGGTTCAGACCTGCCTTCGGGCAGAATACACGCTTACCTTACTTATTTCTTAACCCCTTTACCTTCCAGTGTTGGTTTTCTCCTCCTCTACTACCTCAAAGGCAGTGTACTGGAGCGTGAGACTTTGGGTCATAGGATACAACTGGTAAGGAGGAACAGTATCTCGCCCAGGCGTCATCACTTGATATGCTGAGCAGATGCCTTGTGAAGGGCGATGGGAAAATTGGAAGTGATAGATAGGGAAGAGGGAAAGAAGCAGCCGTCGCCTTAAATACCATCCTGATATTTGCCTGGAAGAGAATTGGGAAACCACGAAAAACCACTTCGAGGATGGCTGAGGTGGGAATCGAATGCCCCTCTGCTCAGCTGATCTTTCGAAGCTGAGTGGAATCCTTTTCAGTCCTCTTACCACTTTCAAATTTCGTGGCAGAGCCGATAATCTAGCTCGGGCCACCGGGGGTGACAGCTAATCACACTAACCACTACACAACAGAGGCAGATGCACTAAAATTATAAGGGAAAAGAACGATAAATAATGACATTTCCTACTACTTTTAAGGCGTGCATTAGAATGTTATTGAATGAAAAATATAATCTTGTTACCAACAGAGCACCAGTACTGTTGCTGTATATGACGTGCTGATTCAAAGAGCAATAAACTGGAGATAAATAAGTCCTTCCCATTCTAAAGCAAGAAGGATGTACGCCTACCCCTTCACAATGCTGGCAACCAACTTTACGGCTTTGCACTGCAGAGCAGTATTTCACAGGCGACTTCCTCTCGGCTTTACAACCCCGCTAACGCTATTCTGTACGAGACTTGGTTAAAGGAGGCAATAATATCCACTGTGCAGTTTATGTTCAACAACATGTGATAATTTTATAAGAAATATTTTGAATTACATTGGCAGACATAATCAATTCGTGACTCTTTCACAGTATGTTTTGTAAACAGGAGGCAAAAGACAAAGCAAATCAAAAGCAAAGCAAAGTAAAGCCATCTCCGTACAGGCCATGAAGGCCCACGAGGTTGGGGGAGAGAGTGGAAGGTATAGATTTTTACTACGTGTAATTGCTGCACTAAGCAGGATAGAATGGTTGGCTCTTGTTCCAGCCACCTTGTCCACACAGGCATTAATTTCGTCTTCATTATTAGTGTAGGATGAATGAACCTTAGGACCATGTACAACTTCAGAAGTGAAAAATCAAGTTTTTTATTTTCTGATGAGACCACGAACCCATAACCTTTTAGGTGACCCAAGCATGCATTTACCACCTCGGGTACGCAGCCACTAGTCCAAAGGCAGGTCTATTAACTAATAATGGTAGGCACGTAGTAGAATGATTTTCAGGGTGTAGCGAATAGTTGAAATGAAAAGGGACTAACTTCAAGTCAACTACGTACTACCATATTGTATTTCAGTGAATCTAAAACTAAAGGTAATACAACAACGTGTCCTAATAATAGCCTCAGACGTTAAGAAGGAATGCTCAATTCACAGCCAGAGAAAATGCACAAGTTATTAGTTTCAATCTACACATCCTCCTCACCCTGGTGGCCCTCCGGTGGGAAGACCAACTGCACTGGACGTGTAATCTGATGTCCGTCAGTCGTACGGAGTATCAGTGTCCTCATGTGGCCCTATCGCCCATGTCGTAACTCTTCGATGTGTGCTTTCTCCCATATATTACGGCGGGGTGAGTCGTTTCGTAGCAAAACTACATCTCCCGCTCGTAAGGAAACTGCTCTTCCATGAGTGTGGTGGACATGATGGTAGTTTCTTAGTTCCAAGAGATATTATTTGGTACATCTTTACATAAGATCGTCTGTTGCCTGTTGCTGAAGTCGGAATTTTCGTTTCAAGGGTTTGTGCGGAAGTGGTTCAGGTCCAGTAGGGATATAACTCAATCGTCTTCCGGGTTTAGGAAGTAAGTGTGAGTTAATGTGGTAGGGCATTCATCCTGGAGTAATGGACGTGAATTTATTGCGGCCTCCACACTGGCGAGAATTGTGTTAAGTGTTTTATGGTCCACTTGTCTGCGTCGTAATATTTCCAATACACCGCTTAACTGTGCCAATTATACGCTCCCACCATCCTCCTCACCAACGTGGGGCAACAAATTTCCACTTAATTCCATTGGTTTGCAAAGTACTGGGATGTTTTGTTGAAGGATAGTAGTTACTTCTCGGAGTTACTTATTGGCTGCACGGAAGGTAGTAGCGTCGTCTGAATATACTGTGTGTGGAATTCCTCTACTACTGGTGAAGCGTTGAAAGGCGAGTAAGAATTTGTCTACAGTCATGTCGGAAGTAAGTTCCAGGTGAACAGCTCGAGTAGTAGCACAAGTGAGTAATAAGACATACACCTTGTGTACAGTGTTGCCTTGCTATGCATACAGCGTGTCAGCAAAATCCAAACCTGTGACTTTAAATGGAGTTGCATACTGAACGCTGTCTGTTGGTATTAGAGCTTCAGGAGCTTGTCCGTGAGGGTTATTCGTGAGCCTGCATGGTAAACACATTCAGAGAATATTCTTGATGGTCTGTCAAGCTCGAACGATCCAGAATTGTGACCAAAGTTCCGAAAATACTACTTGCAGTCCCAGGTGAAACAGTTTAATATAAATTCGTCGAATCAATAAGGGAGAGAAGTGATGATTGCGGTCAAGAAGGAGTGGCTGTCTCTCACTAAGTGATGTTTCAGTGAACTGAAGTCGACCTTCTAGACGGATCATATTGTCTTGCAGAAATGGTCCGAAACGTCTGATTTTAGGGTTCTTCGGCAGTGGTAAATGCTCCTCAGGAAAGCTTTCTTGTTCGGCCGTAAGAATTATGTAATGTCGACTGGTTTCCAATTCAGAAGCCGTTAGTTCGCCGTAACGCAGTTCTCTGTTACGTATGTTATTCAAGAAACGAAAAATGTATCCTGCTGTTCGGAGCAGTTTGAAATAGGAACTGTACTTGGGTATATCAAGAACGGGATATTTAGTGGTAACGGCAAGTGTTTAATGAGCAGTTGTCCAAAAATTGGGAGTGTATTGTGCTCAGATATAAAATCTTGAGGCAATTGCTGTGCTGACGCTCGAAGCCAGGTAGGTTCGTACCATGTTTCAGTCGAACGTAGACCTTGGACTCGAATTCCTCTTGATAAATGGTCTGCCGGATTATTAAGCCTTGGAGAGTGCATCCACTGTGATGGTGAAGTGTACGAGATGATCTCGCTAACGCGATTGCAGACGAAGGTTCTCTGCGGATCCAACTAAGTGTAACAGTAGGGCCGGTGCACATTGTTGCCTTTGTAATTCATAATTTGTGGCATTACAGAAATACTGTAAAAGTCTCAGACGAGGCAAAGTGATCTTTACCCGTGCTAATATATCTTTTCTGCATACTAGTCGCACTGTCGTATCATTGTTTAATTCCGTACGCAGGTATACTGCAGCTCCATATGCTCGTTCCTATTCATCATAGAAATAATGTAATGTAGAAGTCTCAAATCGTAGATTTACAGCTCCTATCCATCATGGAAGACAAATATCTGAACGATGGGGGAGATTGGAACATCATAACGACCATTTTGCACCATTGTCGAAGAGAAGTGTTTCTAGCCATCCAATACCTCTGTACCGAGTATCCTGGAATATTAATTTGCCAATTATTAAAACTGGTGATAACAATCCTAGTGGGTCGTAGAGTTTCGAAATAACCCGAAGTACTAGGTGTTTAGTACTCGGTTTTTCTGAAAAGCCAATCAAAATATCACCAGCGATGTGAGTGATGGCATCAGACTCGGGATTCCAATCAATACCAAGAACTTTTGTTGTTATATGTGGCGCTACATTGACAGCCTTCCATGAATCTTGTAGAGATTCAGAGTTACTAGCCCACTTCGACATAGGAAGCTTGTATATGTTCATGAAGGCGGTAAGGCCTCTGTGTATTGTGCAGAGAGCATTTTCGTCTGGCGTAGAAGTAATAATGTCATCCATGTGAGTGCACTTGTCCACCAGTTCAGCAGCTGAAGGAAATAAATCGGTGTGTAACGTTTTTAATTCTCGGAGCGTGGCAGACAGAAGAAATGGGCTACAAGAAAGTCCAAAAGGTAGTCTGGTGAACAGATAAGTGAGAACGTCATTTGTGGTCTGAGGTCGGCCATTAACACCTGATATCACGCGATACCAAAAGAATCTGGTCAAATCTCTGTCGGCTGGGTGCAAAGATAGTCGTAGAAATGCTTGCAGTACACCTCCTGTCAAGGCATATGGGAACAATCTGAACCTGAGTAATAAATATGGTGTTTCAGGAAGGAGGTTCGGTCCTATTTCCAATATATCGTTTAAAGATAGGCACATATTTGTATAAGAAAACACGACTCTCTATTTCGTGTAATCTACATTCTCCTTTTTAACATCGTGGTGAAGTAGATAGTAGGATAAGTCTGGTGTGATATCCATGTCGACCACATCAACTTGACCCTATAGAATGTAAGTAAGCATTTCATAGTAGTACATGTTGTAGCTGACGGCGTTATTGAATTTACTAGTCAATGCCTGCAAGCGTTTTTCTGCATTCGTCCGATTGTTGTTAAGGAGTTAATTGTGTTTCTGTTGATTGATTGATTGATTGATTGATTGATTGATTGATTGATTGATTGATTGATTGATTGATTGATGTTTGTTGTTTAAAGGAGCCTAACATCGAGATCATCGGCCTCGAATTGTGTTTCTTGGTAAGTGAAACTATTCGCTTACCGTCACATATATTCGTGAAATTTGTTGAGTATCTTTGCGTTTCCATTAATTAGAGGTTTTGGTATTAATTCAGTACATTACATTGGAAACAACACATGGGGACTTCACCATGCTGTTTCTCGGATAACGCTAAAAGGCATGAAATTTAAGATAATCTCGTTCACTGCGTGTACAGTAGATTACTTCGATACCCGTATACAATATACCCAGTAGAATACCGTAGAGAAGCACGGGCACATTTACTAGCCCAAACACAATGAAACAAACAATATTGATCAATGTTAGACGTTTGGTTGTCTAACATAAAATCACACAACGTCGTTGTCTTGAATGTTTTTTTTAATTTGTTTTACCGAGATCGATAGCTGCAGTCGCTTAAGTATCCATTATTCGGGAGATAGTAGGTTCGAACCCCACTGTCGGCAGCCCTTTACTGTCCCATCGTCGCTATAAGCCCATCTGTGTCGGTGCGACGTAAAGCCAATTGTAGAAAAAACCCAGCTGCTTCCAGACTGCCATACCCATACAATAGACTGAGACAATACTCGCCCAGAATGGGCATGAGCGCTTAATACTGTATATTCCTTGCATTTGATATTTTACGAGACTTAATTACCATCGAAATATAATTAAGCTCCCATGTAGATATAACCTTTGCGGATACCCACAATAAATATTATACAGGGTTTATTAAAACTCAACTACAAATCTTCAGAAATGGATTCCTTATATAAAGAGAAGGAAAACGGGTATGACAACATGGGTCCGAAAATGCATACTTGCAGTGTTGTGCGATATTTAATTAGCCACCACGCTCTTCTAACCTAAACCCTCTGGAGTTTTACCTTTGCGGGCATATAGAGTCTGTCGTATATTCGACTGCTGTTCATAACGAACCAACTCTCCATGCGTACAGTTGTGGTAGCCTAACAGTCAGCACGATCTACATCTGGCGTGTTTGATCGTGTTCAGCACCCAGTGTCAGGATGAACGAAGGCCTGTATTCAGTAGGGAGGAGATCACTTTGAACACTTCATCTTATATGTTAATAAAGTGTTCCAGTTGCCGTTACAAATGTATTGGGAGTGTTGAGCTGCAATAACCTTACTAAAGGTCAGATAGCTCTGTAGTTATTTTATTTCCGGACCAATATTGTCACGAACTTTTCTTTTTGTCCATACAGAGCAATCGATTCTTGAAGTTTAGCCATTGAGTTTTCATAGGTTGAATTGTTTCTGCGAAACATGCACTGGCGGGAACTTACACTACACCATGCGCTCATTCTTCTCTTTCTAAACGAATACTGCATCTATCAAGAAACAGCCGCGAGATACTGAAATTAAAATACTGTTTTCAATATCTTCCATTGCACAAAATCTGTTGAAATGAAATTTCAGGTGGCTCTCCAAGCCCCAGACTTTATACTTACCAGTGTCCCGCAAGCACTAATGATGAACTGGATGCATAGTCGTTGGTTTACAAAGGAGCACTGTAACGTGCTGTATTTCGTATGTGAACCAAATAGCAGTCATTTGCTAGACATGTTCAGTAACAGGGTGCATTTGTAAACATGCCACAGATGCAGAAATTAAATTTTAGTAACTCATTAATTTATACACGTACAGATATTCCACTCTACCAAAATAGTTGCTTATATGTAGAATGTGCCTTGAACAATCCATTACGTCTTACGAAGGTCGATCAAATATAAACGGGATTTTTGTTCCTGAACATCAACAGTTGGTAGGACTGGCCCCGCGGTTGTGCTAGGATTAGATGGGACCGTTAGGAGTGGGGAGAGCGTGCTGTTAGGTATTTCCCGCCGTTTCGTCAGTAACGCTCATGATGTCGGTGCAACAGGTGCACACCTCCACTGCACAACGCACAATTATAAAATTTCTTGCTCGTGAAGGAGTTACAGCGGCTGAAGTTTGACTGCGCAGTTCGGTGACCAAGCATTGTCAAGGACGCGCGTGTTTGCCTGGCATGAAAAGGTCAAAGAAGGACGAGAACGTGTTGAAAATCAGCAACGCAATCGCCGTCCTCGGACCAGCATTACAGACGAACACATTCCTGCAGTTAAAGAGATAATTGACGACGATCGACGGGCGAGGGTATCAGAAATTGCAGGACAAGTCGGAATTAGTTATGGGAGATGGCAAGAAATAATCACAAACGAATTATATTTCCGTAAAGTGTGTTCCAGACGTGTCCCTCTCCTCGTAATTGCAACTCATGTTTGACAAAATAGGAATATTTGGAAAATCCTGAGCATACCGTCTGGGAGCTCCGGCTGCATTCGAACCTGATTCTCCGTAGAATAAAATTATGGCTGTGTATTCGTCCTTGTTGAACATATCAGCCATTGTCGATTTGTTGAGAGCAACTTTAGTGTTACTGTGTGAAATACCATCCTAGTAGCACTGAGGAATCTGGAGTGAAAGGCCGTCCGGTTGTTATCTCTTCATATTGTGACTTGAATAACCTGCAGTCAGTAATACCCCTGTGAAAACCAAGTATTAGGCATTCCTTTCATCATTAGAGTATGAGGGACACTTGTAAATACAAAGTACGGCGTTGGCTGGCCACCCGATATAATAGCACAAACTTTTATTAGGCGTTCTGATTATATATATTCGTTCATGAATACTTGTCCATAAAACATGGACAATTGAGGTAAACATAACTACTTGACTTAGACTTTGCAGTATATCATTTGAAGTATAAGAAGTTAAAAAACTGAAAATAAATAATATTTCTTTCGCGTTATGGGTGTTCTACTGCAGGCAGAGTTAAAACTGAAGTACTATTGTGAAAATGTCACATTATTTGAATACATCACGACGTTAAAACCTTCACCCGTATCAAAGGCAGAATATCTTTGAAGTCTGAGTTTCCCTTTTTCTCTTCTCATTCCTTTCTCTAGCTAAAAAACGTACATTTACTACTATTAAGTCTTTTGTGCTTATATTCTTGAGACTTCATGAATGAGTATACATTGAGACAGTCACAAAGTTCTAGCTAACTTTAAAAGGGAAATATTCATTTATTCGGATGAGATATGAGAGTTTAAAGAAGGAATTTCATTTCTGCTTTATAAAGAAAAGTTCAGACAAGCAGACACTTTAAATATTGTATTCACCAGAATTCGTTTGCCTATTATATATTCCATTCAATCGATTTAATTTGGACATTATAAGCTCTGTTCACTGGATGCGGATCTTTCCCTTTTGTCGAAAATAAGCTCACCGGGCAAGAGTTATTCGCCCTAATGCGCACGCACAGGTGGATAGTTAAGTCTGTACGAATGGCGCAGCTAACGAGTCCCGTGCTCAAACGCACGCGCACTACGTCTACGTAAGCATAAGACAGTAGCGATCAGTAAGTATTGATGTTTCAGGCGGACAGTATACGTCAACATGGATTGATGTATGGATGTGACAGAGTGGAAAAAAGGGGCAATCATGTTTGGCCGTGACCAAACTCTACGTGAAGTTGCTGGATATGTTGGTGTTTCACAGTGGATTCTTCAACGTGTCTACAAGCAGTGGTGTACAACACGTGGCACAAAGACGACGTCAGATTTGTGGTCGGAAAAAGGTCCTGATTGAGAGGGACCGGAGACGCGTTTCACGGCTTTTGAATCAAAATCATTTCCAAACTCGACAGGAATTGCTGCAGTCAGTGAACGAAAGGTTCACCCTAACCTGTTATTGATGGTACATTGCGACGGGAACTGCATGCAATGAACATTTGGAGTCGGTCAACTCGCAAAAGGCCATTGCTCTCACAGGCACATAAATTTGAGCGTCTTCAATGGGCTAGAAATCATCGAACGTTGTCAGTAGCTGACACTCGGAATCTAATGTTGTCTGATGAACCCCTTGTTTTCCTGTATTCCAATGACGCACGTCGTCGTGTTGCACCGAAGTCCAAATGTAGCATTTCATCCTGGATGTGTGCAAGGTCACGTTCAAGCCAGGGGTGGGTCTGTGATGTTTTTGGGGTGTTTTTCGTATCATGGATTGGGCCCACTGCTTAGGTGACCACTAACACGAACCATGATGATCATTTAAACATTCTGGATTAACAGGTGTTGTCTTTCAGTCAACAGCTGCATGATGAGTATTCTATTGGTACCCCGATTTTCAAGATGACAACACCAAAGTTCATAGGGCTGGACTCATATATAACTGGTTTGTAAAACACTCCCCTGCTCTATTACATCTCGATTGGCCTGCAAAATCACCTGACTTGAATCCCCATTGAAAATCTGTGGAACATGTTGGAACAGCGGGTGAAACGCCGACATCAGCATCCCCACAATTTGGTGGAAGTTCGCTATCTAATCCTCAGCGAGTGGCTGAACCTTGATGCGACGTTCCTGCAGAACCTTGTGGACTCACTTCCTAACCTAATCCAAGCGGTTATCATGTCCAGAGGCGGCGTTACAGGGTATTAAATGATGCTTGTAACGAAGGTGGTTTGAAAAGTCCGTCAAAAGTCCGAGAGATGGCACCACCGGCGCATATCGAGGTCATGTTTAATTAGTAGCATCTCTTGAATGAACGCACACCAAGTTTCAGCCATATTGGTATATTTATTTGTGTTTGGCATTCGTGTGAATCAAGGAAGTCAAGTGATTTTCAAGAAATGGACGAAAAAAAGAATTGCATGTGGTGATTAAACATTACTTTATGAAAGGAAAAACTCCTCAGGAGACTAAAGAGAAGCTTGATAAACATTATTATGACTCTGCACCTTCGATGAGAACAGTTTATAAGTGGTTTCAAAATTTTCGGACTGGCCATATGGGCACAAGTGACGCTGAACGTTCTGGACGGCATGTGGAGGTTACGAATCCAGAAATCATTGATCAAATCCATGATATGGTGATGGATGACAGAAGAGTTAAGGTGCGTGAGATTGCTAGTGCTGTGGGCATCTCGACTGAATGGGTACATAATATTTTGCATAAAGATTAGGACATGAGAAAGCTATCCGCAAGATGGGTGCCGCGATTGCTCACGCTTGACCGAAAACGGAATCGTGTGAAGTGTTGCAAGGATGGTTTGGAGCTGTTTCTGAAGAATCCGGAGGACTTTAAGCGTCGTTTCGTCACTGTGGATGAAACATGGATACGTTACTATACTCCTGAGACCAAACAACAATCTAAACAATGGGTTACCAAGGGGGAATCTGCACCAAAAAAAGCGAAGACCGTTCCTTCGGCCGGAAAGGTTATGGCGAATGTCTTTTGGGATTCGCAAGGGATAATCCTCATCTACTATCTGTAAAAGGGTAAAACTATTACAGGTGCATATTATTCATCGCTATTGGGCCGTTTGAAAACCGAACTGCAAGAAAAACGCCCGCGATTGGCCAACAAGAACTTTTCCATCACGACAACGCAACAGCACACACCTCAGCCGTTGTGCTCGCAAACTTAATGGAAATAGGATTCCAACTCGTTTCACATCCCCCCTGTTCTCCAAACTTGGCTCCCTCGGACTACTATTTGTTCCCCAATTTGAATAAATGGCTGGCGGGATAAAGATCGTATTCAAACGAGGAGGTGATTGGAAACACTAATGGATATTTTGCAGACTTGGACAAATCACATTATTCGGAAGGGATCAAAAAACTAGAACATCGTTGGACGAAGTGTATAAGCCTAAAAGTAAACTATGTCGAAAGAAAAATAGTTTACCCCAAACACAATCAAGTGTCGTAAACTACAATATTTTGGACACATCATGAGGAATCAGAAAAGATATGAGCTGCTTCAACTTATACTACAAGGGAAAATAAAAGGAAAAAAAGATCTCCTGGGGGAAGAAGAATTTCCTGGCTCGACAACTTTAAAACCTGGTTCAACAAAACATCTGCAGAACTGTTCCGAATTTCAATGGATAAAGCCAGAATAGCCATGTTGATCGCCAACGTCCGAGGCGGACAGGCACGCTAAGAAGAAGAAGAAGAAGAAGAAGAAGAAGAAGAAGAAGAAGAAGGAGAAGAAGAAGACGGACTTTTCAAACGCCCGCGCAGTGTAAGTTGATTTTTTGCAATTAGTTTAACTTATATTTGAGAAGAAACGTTCCATTTTTAAGCGTTATATGATATGAAAACCAAATAAACAGGAAAGTACAATCTAGAGGAAATTTAGCACCATTTTATCGCTAGCCTAGTTGCAGCTCTCTCAACCGCGGCGTACTCACCGGACCTGTGGTATTTTGACCTGATCTCCAAAATGAGAGAGTCATTGAGTGGGAGGTGGTTTGAGGCAAAAGATGCCATGAAGTACGAAATAGCAAAATTCACAATTGTTGAGCGACTGCTATACGACGACCCCGGAATCGTTGGCAACGTATTGTGCACACTCTAGGGTACTACTCCGAGGGTTTTCCGCAAAGATTACTGTATACTCTGAGAATAAATATTACAGTCGATAATCCACATCTCGAACGTCCATAATTCAAAATTTCGATACCTCAAAGGGATCTTCGTTTTCTAGCAGAAGCTCATATTTTTACGTGTTATATATTTTCTATAACTTGAGGTTCTGTTATTCGAATGTTGCGTTACCTCGAAGGGCATTCCAAGCCCAGAAGTAAAATGTGTTTCTATAACTGGAAATTGTGCGGAACATTATGGTTATGCGTACACAACATCTCCGCAAGAAACTAGTTCTACTAGAAGGAACGTGAATTTAAGACGTCTCCTTATGCAAGTATAAACAATCTCTAAATTTTACTCAGAGGGTGCTGCAATATTAGGTACATGCCATGAAATCATAACGGTACTGCACATCTGAATCTTGAGTAGCCGCGTTGTTGATAGGACGGGGTGTTTCTGGCCTGCTGAGTTGGTCAAGCCCTGGCCAGATTTTGCAGCTTTATTCAAGGACGGTCATTGCTGAGGACGTGTTTGGTCCAGTCAATACGCTGGAGAAATTTTTACAGAGTACAGTGTTGGGACGAAAACCGGAAAGGAAAATTGCGTACTCCTCTTCAATAAGAATTTGTAAGTATCCAAAATGAGAATGCCCTCTATTAATGCATAATAAAGCCGATTTTAAAGTACCAGCTTGTAGATTTACAGAAAATATAATGCTATTGGTAGTTCCGTAGTAGTGAGCCGTATCCTGACGGCCCATAAGAGACACTCAGATTATTATTTGCTATATTATATAATTTTATTGATATAAATTTCAGTCAGGCATGGCAACAAGTAGTGGATCGCAGGACAGCTGAGACCGGAAGTCCATGGAGACATCAAGTCGCTGGATATTGCGCGATGCTTCCTCCGGACCGTGAGAAAGGCTTAGCGTTACCAGAAGCTAGCACGTGTAGAAGACGTTGGCCAAGAGGCATATTCAGCCAATTGGAACGCGTGGGTGTGGCAAATATGGAGTCTGGATCACGCGAAATTAATATCCCAGGTTAACCAACATGGACAATGGCATGAAGAAGACATCGCTATAAAGGAATCAGTTCTGTTAGTTGACGGATTTCCACATGTCGGAAAGTGTAATATAATCAGGCATACGCTATAGAAATAATCTGAGTAATTTTATATCATTTCGGAGTGTGTTTTATGGTGTGTGTTAAGTAATATTAATTCATTGTGAATGGCAAGCACGCTGATTGGTTGCTCTTTTAAACATGCGGGAATCCCATAGCTATAACGGCGTTAGCCAAGCTTCTCCAGCGTCCCAAGCTTTGGGGAGCGTCACTCTGATTAAGTGAATCGCCGGGAGTGAACGTTTTTCGGTATTGCTCTGATACTTCTGCGTAAATGTTGCCACGTGGATAGATATATAACAGTGTATGGTTTTACGACCGAGAAAAAGTGCCTGTAGTAATGAAGTTTACTGAATTAACTGGTGCAGTGCTAAATTGCCAATTTTATTGTGGCGCAAAGTTTCACTCCAGGTAAATAGACGGTAATTATAGCCGCAGACTGGAAAGTGAAGAAGAAACACTCAGCTGTATTGCATTTTTGTGTCGGTCGCGTTTCGCGAAGAAATTACGAACCGTACCGCGAGCCACTCTAACTAACTTTATAAAAGAAACCCTAATTGTTTAATTACAAGTGTGTTTGTTTGTCAATAATGTTGGCTTAGTTCACAACTAACAAGCGTTTGTTCGGCACGTGCAAAATCGAGCGGTGGAGAGACATTCAACCAAAGTCTTCTGTGTTGCAATGTACAGGAACTTTCATCAAGAAGATGGCACCGCCCATAGAAGAAAGAAGATTGTTTTCATGTGTTAAAGCAGTGATCAACATGGAGTAGAACACCACAATGGCAAGGATGTGAGCCGTTGCCACTGTCCAGAGTGTCGTCCAAGATAAGACGCATGTTTTTTTTAAATTAGATGGCATGTTATATGAATTATGTTTAAATACTAGTGAAGTTTAGTGCAGGGATTTTTCTTTAACGTAAATGTTGCCTGACGGCATATGTATATTTCACATTTGTAATGGTGTAAATACGGATAAAAGAGGAATGCATGATTTCTATATATTTATTTTACTTTACGATTAGTTAGATGGGATACTGAGGGAGTTGCTAGGATTTATTTTGTTGCTATATTATGCATGATAATTAGCTTAGTATTATTTCGATATTCTTGTATATTAGAGATAGGAGGATTAGATTGACAAGATCATCCAATTTCCAAGTTAAACACTGCTACGTTGAGAGTAAATTCAATTTAATTTTAGTAGTATAATTGGATGGTTCTGCCGCACCTCCGCCGCCGCACGCCTCCGCCCGCCTCCTCCACCGCCGCCTCAGCCGCCGCCCGCGGGAAATTTGAATTTTGGCGGGAAATTTGAATTTTGGCGCGAGATTTGAATTTGTAAACAAAGCCACGTGCTTTTTGACAGCTGTCATCGACAACAACGCATCGCTAACCTCACTGCTGCCATCTTGACGGGCCTAAACCTCACTACTGCCAACTTAACCTAACTAGCGTGAGGTAAACAAACCCACGTGTTTTTTGACAGCCACGTGCTTTTTGACAGACAACAACGCATCGCTAACGTCAGTACTGCCATCTTGACGGGCCTAAACCTCAGTAGTGCCAACTTAACCTCACTAGCGCGAGGTAAACAAAGCCACGTGCTTTTTGACAGCCACGTGCTTTTTGACAGATTTGTAAACAAAGCCACGTGCTTTTTGACAGACAACAACGCATCGCTAACCTCAGTACTGCCATCTTGACGGGCCTAAACCTTAGTGGTACCAACTTAACCTAACTAGCATGAGGTAAACAAAGCTACGTGCTTTTTGACAGCTGTCATCCGCCATCTTTAATCCAGAGAGTACAGTGCTGCCCTCTTTAGCTACTTACCTTTGACAGCTGTCATCCGCCATCTTTAAGCAGTGCTGCCCTCTATGTGGTGGTGGCAAATTCTAAATGCTTTACAAACCTATGCCCTTTTTTGACAGCTGTCATCCGCCATCTTTAAACACTGTGCTGCCCTCTTTCGTCACCTGTCATCAGCAGTGCTGCCATCTTGGCAGGCCTAAACCTTAGTGGTACCAACTTAACCTCACTAGCGCGAGATAAACAAAGCCACGTGCTTTTTGACAGCTGTCATCAGCCATCTTTGAGCATAGTGCTGCCCTCTTTAGCTACTTACCTTTGAAATGTGGTACGTCATCCGCCATCTTGCATCGCAAACCTCAGTGCTGCACTCTATGTAGTGACGGCAAATTCCACGTGCTCTTGTTTGGAAACAAAGCCACGTGCAGCTGTCATCCGCCATCTTTGAGCACCGTGCTGCCCTCTTTAGCTACTTACCTTTGACAGTTGTCATCCGCCATCTTGCATCGCAAACCTCAGTGCTACACTCTATGTAGTGACGGCAAATTCCACGTGCTCTTTGACAGCTACGTACAGCTGTCATCCGCCATCTTTGAGCACCATGCTGCCCTCTTTAGCTATTTACCTTTGAAATGTGGTGGCGGATAATTTGAAAAATGGTTTTTGACAGCAGCCATCTTTATCGCAAACCGCAGTGCTGCCATCTTTAGCTAGATACCTGTGGTGGCAGACAATTCTACGTGACAGCAGCCATCTTTGAGCACAGTGCTACCCCTCTTTGTGGCGGCGGGAAATTCCACGTGCTCTTGTTTGGAAACAAATTCACGTGCTATTTTCTGACAGCTGTCATCCGCCAACTTGCATCACAAACCTCAGTGCTACACTCTATGTGGTGGCGGCAAATTCTATGTGCTCTTGTTTGGAAACAAAGCCACGTGCTTTTTTGACAGCTGACATCTGCCATCTTTAATCAATAGAGCACTGTGCTGCTAACATGCGGGAAATTTCGTCAGCTGTCATCCGCCATCTTTAATCCACAGAACACCGTGCTGCTCTCTGTAGTAGCGGGCAATTTGAAAAGTTCTGTTAGCTATCATCCGCCATATTTGAGCACCGTGCTGCCCTCTTTAGCTAGATACCTTCGAACTGTGGTGGCGGCAAATTCCACGTGCTCTTGTTTAGTAAACAAAGCCACGTGCTTTTTTTGACAGCTGTCAACCACCATCTTTAATCAATAGAGCACTGCGCTGCGGACAATTTCGTCAGCTGTCATCCGCCATCTTTAATCTACAGTGCACCGTGCTGCCCTCTGTAGTAGCGGGCAATTTGAAAAGTTCTGTTAGCTGTCATCCGCCATCTTTGAGCACCGTGCTGCCCTCTTTAGCTAGATACCTTTGAAAATGTGGTGGTGGCAAATTGAAAAATTCCACGCGCTCTTGTTTAGTAAACAAACTCACGCGCTTTTTTGTCAGCTGTCATCTGCCATCTTACATCGCAAACCTCAGTGCTACACTCTATGTGGTAGCGGATAATTTTAAAAAGAAAAATTCTACAGCAGCCATCTCTCGACGCTAATTGCACAAGATGGTGGCTATACATGACTCCTTAAAGGTGCTCATGCAAGATGATCGCTATACATAGACGCCCTTGGGATGCTTGCGCAAGATGGCGGTTATACAAGGCTCCTTATGAGGGATGCTTGCGCGAGATGGTGGTTGCTCTTATGAGGCGGCTTAAGGATCCATGGCTAGAGACGCCCTAAGGATGCTTGCGCAAGATGGCGGATGCAAGATGGCGGCTATACATAGCTCCTTATGAGACAGCCAGTACAACATGTGATCAGAACATTGATTGATGTGTTCAGAACACAAAATAAGTAGAATCGAACACTGTACTCGATACAACATGTGATTAAAACATTGTGTGGTGTGTTCAGAACACTACATAAGTAGAATCGAACGCTGTATTAGGGGATACCTTTGTTTAGATTGAAACATAACAAGACTAGAATTGAACACTGCACTCGATGTCGGAAGATCAGATTGAAACATAACAAGACTAGAATTGAACACTGCACATTGATTGATGTGTTCAGAACACAAAATAAGTAGAATCGAACACTGTACTCGATGTCGTTAACTTCAACATGTGATTAAAACATTGTCTGGTGTGTTCAGAACACTACATAAGTAGAATCGAACGCTGTACAACATGTTAGGGGATACCTTTGTTCTAAGAAGATCAGATTGAAACATAACAAGACTAGAATTGAACACTGCACTCGATGTCGTTACATGTGATCAGAACAATGATTGATGTGTTCAGATCACGAAACAAGTAGAACCGAACACTGTACAACATGTTAGGGGATACCTTTGTTTAGATTGAAACATAACAAGACTAGAATTGAACACTGCACTCGATACAACATGTAATCAGAACATTGATTGATGTGTTCAGATCACTAAACAAGTAGAACCGAACACTGTACAACATGTTAGGGGATACCTTTGTTTAGATTGAAACTAACAAGACTAGAATCGAACACTGCACTCGATGTCGTTACATGTGATCCGATACAACATGTTAGGGGATACCTTTGTTTAGATTGAAACATAGCAAGCCTAGAATCGAACATTGTTTGATGTGTTCAGTACAACTTCAATGATTAACACACACTGTGCACATATCGCATAGCTAACACTTCAAATGATTTGCTTAGTACGAAAATAAAAATAAAAAATCTATACCGCGTAGCTAACTCGTTCATCACACTGCTAAGACGCTTAGTAATTGTGAATACACTCATACGAAAATCAAGAAAGCACACTGCGTAGCCAACTCGCTCGGCTCACTCGCTTAGTAATTGCAACACTCACGTATAAGAATGTTCCTAGATACTTACATGTTTTTTAAGGGGGGTGAAAGATCATAAATTATATGTACACATGTTGTCTCCTCTAAGTTGTAAGATGAAATAGACGCAGTACTGCGAGTTTCCGCTCTAGCTGGCGAACGGAAGTAGCATGATATCTCAGCAAAAAATAAAAATACGCGTGAGCTTGCAAGTCAGACACAATGATGGATACCGCGATTCAAATCCTGGTAACTTATGCCGTCGGGAAGGGTATCCGGCGAGCATCTAGCTGTAAATCCCCGATTCTCGACAGATTCTTAATCCCAGTTCTTTGACGTCAGGAAGGGCAACCGGTCGAAAACAATAGTGTATGATGTAAGAGGTTAGATACTACCAGTTTTGTGTCAGGAAGGACAACTAGTCTTAAAACAAAACAGATTCTTAATCCGAGTTCTTTGACGTCTGGAAGGGCAACCGGTCGAAAACTATAGTGTATGATGTAAGAGGCTAGATACTGCCAGTTTTGCGTCAGCAAGGGCAACTCAACAAATTCTTGCGATTTAAAATCTTAGTCAGGAAGGGCATCCGGCTGTAGTGATACAGCGATTTAAAATCTAGCTGTAAAACCCCCGATCCTCGACAGATTCTTAATCCGAGTTCTTTGACGTCAGGAAGGGCAACCGGTCGAAAACTATAGTGTATGATGTAAGAGGGTAGATACTGCCAGTTTTGCGTCAGGAAGGGCAACTCAACAAATTCTTGCGATTTAAAATCCTAGTCAGGAAGGGCATCCGGCTGTAGTGATACAGCGATTTAAAATCTAGCTGTAAAACCCCGATTCTCGACAGATTCTTAATCCGAGTTCTTTGACGTTAGGAAGGGCAACCGCTTGAAAACAATAGTGTATGATGTAAGAGGTTAGATACTACCTGTTTTATGTCAGGAAGGGCAACTCAACAAATTCTTGCGATTTAAAATCTTAGTTAGGAAGGGCATCCGGTAGTAAAACAATAGTTCGTGATTTAAAATCTAAGAAGTGCATCTAGCTGTAAATCCCCCGATTCTCGACAGATTGTTAATCCGAGTTCTTTGACGTCAGGAAGGGCAACTGGTTGAAAACAATTATCGAACACGCATCGTGAAGGCAAGAGTGTGCAGCGATATGCTTGTTTAGACTTGCAGATTACGAAAGAAACATAACAAGACTTGAGTCTTAAAACAAATTCTTGCGATTTAAAATCTTAGTCAGGAAGGGCATCCGGTAGTAAAACAATAGTTCGTGATTTAAAATCTAAGAAGTGCATCTAGCTGTAAATCCCCCGATTTTCGATAGATTCTTAATCCGAGTTCTTTGACGTCAGGAAGGGCAACTGGTTGAAAACAATTATCGAACACGCATCGTGAAGGCAAGAGTGTGCTGCGATATGCTTGTTTAGACTTGCAGATTACGAAAGAAACATAACAAGACTTGAGTCTTAAAACAAATTCTTGCGATTTAAAATCTTAGTCAGGAAGGGCATCCAGCAGTAAAACAATAGTTCGTGATTTAAAATCTAAGAAGTGCATCTAGCTGTAAATCCCCCGATTCTCGACAGATTCTTAATCCAAGTTCTTTGACGTCAGGAAGGGCAACTGGTTGAAAACAATTATCGAACACGCATCGTGAAGGCAAGAGTGTGCAGCGATATGCTTGTTTAGACTTGCAGATTACGAAAGAAACATAACAAGACTTGAGTCTTAAAACAAATTCTTGCGATTTAAAATCTTAGTCAGGAAGGGCATCCGGTAGTAAAACAATAGTTCGTGATACTGCGATTAAAATCTAGCTGTAAATCCCCCGATCCTCGACAGATTCTTAATCCGAGTTCTTTGACGTTAGGAAGGGCAACTAGTTGAAAACAATTATCGAACACGCATCGCTAAGGCAAGAGTGTGCAGCGATATGCTTGTTTAGACTTGCAGATTATGAAAGAAACATAACAAGACTTGAGTCTTAAAACAAATTCTTGCGATTTAAAATCTTAGTCAGGAAGGGCATCCGGTAGTAAAACAATAGTTCGTGATACTGCGATTTAACATCTAGCTGTAAAACCCCCGATTCTCGACAGATTCTAAATCCGAGTTGTCAGGAAGGGCAACCGGTCGAAAACCATAGCGTATGATGTAAGAGCTTAGATACTGCCAATTTTGCATCAGGAAGGACAACTAGTCTTAAAACAAAACAGATTCTTAATCCGAGTTGTCAGGAAGGGCAACCGGTTGAAAACTATAGTGTATGAGGTTAGATACTGCTGGTTTTGCGTCAGGAAGGGTAACTCAACACATTCATGCGATTTAAACACATTTTTATTCCCAAGAGAATCGAACCCGAGACTACCGGGTGAGAGGCATGCATACTGTAGGCTATGGGTTTGTTCTACTGTCCATGAAGTCGTATCAGCGCAGAGCGAGCAGCGGAATGCGTGTGTTAGCTGAAATTGTACACGTATCTTCCGGCTCAGCCTTGAACGAGGACACTGCATGCTGATAAGCGGCTTGTAACTCACGAACGTCTTCTTAGCTGAGTATCA
This sequence comes from Anabrus simplex, assembly GCF_040414725.1. Lineage (NCBI taxonomy): Eukaryota > Metazoa > Arthropoda > Insecta > Orthoptera > Tettigoniidae > Anabrus > Anabrus simplex. The sequence continues at coordinate 823,116,056 of NC_090265.1, read as the reverse complement.
TTCAAGCTCTTAAAACACAGTACCAATTAAGGTTGGAAAATATTCTGAAATAGTCCTCCTCTGTGGTGTAGTAGTTAGTGTGATTAGCTGCTACCCTCGGAGGTCCGAGTTCGATTCCCGGCTCTGCCACGGAATGTGTAGCATTTAGCCTATGTAAGTTCCTAACGTAAAATATCATGATTGTACGGAGAGGTTAAAACACACACAGTGCCTACTCCTATCGAAAGAACCTGCACGGTACCGGCATGTAGGCTTCTCCTGGTGAAGGAGCATGCACATAGTTTAACGCCTCCTATCAACAGCCCTTACTTAATGCTGGCTTTTTTGCACACCCCGCCTCACACCATAGTTTTACGACCGGCTGCCCTTCCTGACTAGGATTTTAAATCGCAAGAATTTGTTGAGTTGCCCTTCCTGACGCAAAACTGGCAGTATCTACCCTCTTACATCATACACTATAGTTTTCGACCGGTTGCCCTTCCTGACGTCAAAGAACTCGGATTAAGAATCTGTCGAGGATCGGGGGTTTTACAGCTAGATTTTAAATCGCTGTATCACTACAGCCGGATGCCCTTCCTGACTAAGATTTTAAATCGCAAGAATTTGTTGAGTTGCCCTTGCTGACGCAAAACTGGCAGTATCTAGCCTCTTACATCATACACTATAGTTTTCGACCGGTTGCCCTTCCTGACGTCAAAGAACTCGGATTAAGACTCTGTTTTGTTTTAAGACTAGTTGTCCTTCCTGACACAAAACTGGTAGTATCTAACCTCTTACATCATACACTATTGTTTTCGACCGGTTGCCCTTCCTGACGTCAAAGAACTGGGATTAAGAATCTGTCGAGAATCGGGGATTTACAGCTAGATGCTCGCCGGATACCCTTCCCGACGGCATAAGTTACCAGGATTTGAATCGCGGTATCCATCATTGTGTCTGACTTGCAAGCTCACGCGTATTTTTATTTTTTGCTGAGATATCATGCTACTTCCGTTCGCCAGCTAGAGCGGAAACTCGCAGTACTGCGTCTATTTCATCTTACAACTTAGAGGAGACAACATGTGTACATATAATTTATGATCTTTCACCCCCCTTAAAAACATGTAAGTATCTCGGAACATTCTTATACGTGAGTGTTGCAATTACTAAGCGAGTGAGCCGAGCGAGTTGGCTACGCAGTGTGCTTTCTTGATTTTTGTATGAGTGTATTCACAATTACTAAGCGTCTTAGCAGTGTGATGAACGAGTTAGCTACGCGGTATAGATTTTTTATTTTTATTTTCGTACTAAGCAAATCATTTGAAGTGTAAGCTATGCGATATGTGCACAGTGTGTGTTAATCATTGAAGTTGTACTGAACACATCAAACAATGTTCGATTCTAGGCTTGCTATGTTTCAATCTAAACAAAGGTATCCCCTAACATGTTGTATCGGATCACATGTAACGACATCGAGTGCAGTGTTCGATTCTAGTCTTGTTAGTTTCAATCTAAACAAAGGTATCCCCTAACATGTTGTACAGTGTTCGGTTCTACTTGTTTAGTGATCTGAACACATCAATCAATGTTCTGATTACATGTTGTATCGAGTGCAGTGTTCAATTCTAGTCTTGTTATGTTTCAATCTAAACAAAGGTATCCCCTAACATGTTGTACAGTGTTCGGTTCTACTTGTTTCGTGATCTGAACACATCAATCAATGTTCTGATCACATGTTGTACTGGCTGTCTCATAAGGAGCTATGTATAGCCGCCATCTTGCATCCGCCATCTTGCGCAAGCATCCTTAGGGCGTCTCTAGCCATGGATCCTTAAGCCGCCTCATAAGAGCAACCACCATCTCGCGCAAGCATCCCTCATAAGGAGCCTTGTATAACCGCCATCTTGCGCAAGCATCCCAAGGGCGTCTATGTATAGCGATCATCTTGCATGAGCACCTTTAAGGAGTCATGTATAGCCACCATCTTGTGCAATTAGCGTCGAGAGATGGCTGCTGTAGAATTTTTCTTTTTAAAATTATCCGCTACCACATAGAGTGTAGCACTGAGGTTTGCGATGTAAGATGGCAGATGACAGCTGACAAAAAAGCGCGTGAGTTTGTTTACTAAACAAGAGCGCGTGGAATTTTTCAATTTGCCACCACCACATTTTCAAAGGTATCTAGCTAAAGAGGGCAGCACGGTGCTCAAAGATGGCGGATGACAGCTAACAGAACTTTTCAAATTGCCCGCTACTACAGAGGGTAGTACGGTGCACTGTAGATTAAAGATGGCGGATGACAGCTGACGAAATTGTCCGCAGCGCAGTGCTCTATTGATTAAAGATGGTGGTTGACAGCTGTCAAAAAAAGCACGTGGCTTTGTTTACTAAACAAGAGCACGTGGAATTTGCCGCCACCACAGTTCGAAGGTATCTAGCTAAAGAGGGCAGCACGGTGCTCAAATATGGCGGATGATAGCTAACAGAACTTTTCAGATTGCCCGCTACTACAGAGAGCAGCACGGTGTTCTGTGGATTAAAGATGGCGGATGACAGCTGACGAAATTTCCCGCATGATAGCAGCACAGTGCTCTATTGATTAAAGATGGCAGATGTCAGCTGTCAAAAAAGCACGTGGCTTTTTTTCCAAACAAGAGCACATAGAATTTGCCACCACCACATAGAGTGTAGCACTGAGGTTTGTGATTCAAGATGGCGGATGACAGCTGTCAGAAAATAGCACGTGAATTTGTTTCCAAACAAGAGCACGTGGAATTTCCCGCCGCCACAAAGAGGGGTAGCACTGTGCTCAAAGATGGCTGCTGTCACGTAGAATTGTCTGCCACCACAGGTATCTAGCTAAAGATGGCAGCACTGCGGTTTGCGATGCAAGATGGCTGCTGTCAAAAAGCATTTTCCAAATTATCCGCCACCACATTTCAAAGGTAAGTAGCTAAAGAGGGCAGCATGGTGCTCAAAGATGGCGGATGACAGCTGTACGTAGCTGTCAAAGAGCACGTGGAATTTGCCGTCACTACATAGAGTGTAGCACTGAGGTTTGCGATGCAAGATGGCGGATGACAACTGTCAAAGGTAAGTAGCTAAAGAGGGCAGCACGGTGCTCAAAGATGGCGGATGACAGCTGCACGTGGCTTTGTTTCCAAACAAGAGCACGTGGAATTTGCCGTCACTACATAGAGTGCAGCACTGAGGTTTGCGATGCAAGATGGCGGATGACGTACCACATTTCAAAGGTAAGTAGCTAAAGAGGGCAGCACTATGCTCAAAGATGGCTGATGACAGCTGTCAAAAAGCACGTGGCTTTGTTTATCTCGCGCTAGTGAGGTTAAGTTGGTACCACTAAGGTTTAGGCCTGCCAAGATGGCAGCACTGCTGATGACAGGTGACGAAAGAGGGCAGCACAGTGTTTAAAGATGGCGGATGACAGCTGTCAAAAAGGGCATAGGTTTGTAAAGCATTTAGAATTTGCCGCCACCACATAGAGGGCAGCACTGCTTAAAGATGGCGGATGACAGCTGTCAAAGGTAAGTAACTAAAGAGGGCAGCACTGTACTCTCTGGATTAAAGATGGCGGATGACAGCTGTCAAAAAGCACGTAGCTTTGTTTACCTCATGCTAGTTAGGTTAAGTTGGTACCACTAAGGTTTAGGCCCGTCAAGATGGCAGTACTGAGGTTAGCGATGCGTTGTTGTCTGTCAAAAAGCACGTGGCTTTGTTTACAAATCTGTCAAAAAGCACGTGGCTGTCAAAAAGCACGTGGCTTTGTTTACCTCGCGCTAGTGAGGTTAAGTTGGCACTACTGAGGTTTAGGCCCGTCAAGATGGCAGTACTGAGGTTAGCGATGCGTTGTTGTCTGTCAAAAAGCACGTGGCTGTCAAAAAACACGTGGGTTTGTTTACCTCACGCTAGTTAGGTTAAGTTGGCAGTAGTGAGGTTTAGGCCCGTCAAGATGGCAGCAGTGAGGTTAGCGATGCGTTGTTGTCGATGACAGCTGTCAAAAAGCACGTGGCTTTGTTTACAAATTCAAATCTCACGCCAAAATTCAAATTTCCCGCCAAAATTCAAATTTCCCGCGGGCGGCGGCGGCGGCGGAGGCGGCGGAGGAGGAGGCGGGCGGAGGCGTGCGGCGGCGGAGGTGCGGCAGAACCATCCAATTATACTACTAATTTTGGTCATTTAGAAAGTTAGTAACAGTTAGATTGCATGACGCATGTTATTTCAGGAGCTGTCATGTGTGGAGCTGTATCGCAGCGATGAATGAGAAAGGAGTCTTCCAATGTAGGTTGGAAACTGTTTCGCACAATGATTTGTATGGGAATCGAATCTGGATTCATAATGGGAATTTCTGATGAGATTGTAAGAAATATAAGAGGTTTTAATGCATGCTGATTTATGAAGTTGGTTATGCAGGTCGATTGCATGCCTGATGAAGTGAAAAGGATGATGTGCAGTGAATATGTCCCTACTATTGTATTCTGAGAGAATATTGACAATCAGAATTGACGAGAATTGATGCCAGGCCAGTGAGTCTGATGGGTGTGATAAATTATTGTAGCATGCTAGTAAGAAGCACGATTGTATGTGAGTTTCCGTGCAGTTAAGGAAATATGAGATCGACTTACAGTTTTACTTATCAGCCGTGTTTACATAGATAGCGTGAATGAGATGTTATTTCCGTGTTACAATCTTGGCGAACAGTAACCAAGCCTCAGTGCAGTATTGAGTTCTAACATTCTTTTCAGCCCACAGCACAGCAAGAAATATGTGACAGATGAACGCGCTTTTGGGTGCGCAAATGCAGCAGAAGAATGCAATGTTGCCCATTGCTTTCCATATGTTTAATAAAGGATAATAATATGTTTTCCCTTACAGGATGGTGTTTGGCGATATTTCATGTTGTTTTGATATGTTGTCGTGTTGTTTTATGGGGAACAGCCCGAGTGCTGATTGAATATTGGTCGTCAATCTAGTTCTCACCAGATCTTTTTGTGAACCGCGTTTCACGTCGAGTCAGTGTAGTATGTAAGATTTCCTTTTCTTTACCCGATGTAGATATGTGAGATACTTTGCTTATTTGTGTTCAATGTAAATATAGCGTAGGGAAATGACACCAGTATTTTTTTATAATTCATATCATGTCCCATTGCGTCTTAATTTTCTTTTTATGTTAATTTTTGCGAATCGAATACGTATTCGTATATGCATACGTATACTATTATAAATAATGAACTTTGGACAATCATGTGAAGAATATTTTTAAAGTTCACAAGTATTCAATGTTGTGCTTGAACTTTCATTTGACATTTAATCATTTGAATAATTAACGTTTTTAGTCCAGTTCTTTTCAATTTTTGTGATAATGTTTTTATCATTTTTATTATTTGATTTTCTTGTTTTATATTAGTATGATTCAGGGTCCTTTTGTGAATAAACTCATCCTACCCCATATTATTGTTTCTCATTCGAGTTATACCTCCATTTTCCTGTAATTTACTTATAATTAAGTGAGAAACTTCGACTTTTAGACTTGCCCATCGACAACCAACCCATTTATCTGTCCAAAGCTGAGTTAGTCGGATGTTTATACAGGAATGGAGGAATCGTCCTAGAGGGTTACTACCTCTGGGTACGGTACAGTAGTATACTCGTTATTCTATACCTCGATAATTCGATAACTCGAAGTGTTTTCTGCCTCCACAAGCAATTCGAGAAATCAAAATTCGACTGCATGTAGCACACGGATTTTTTGGCGGACAGTTTCTTTGTTTTACATCCTACACCTCGTAAACCTACCTTATTTTTGACTGATAGTTTCTTATTTTCCCTTACTTTCCCTGTATTCCTTTTGTTTTCTATTGAAGGAGGAAAAAAACACCCCCTCAGTCTCCGAACCAGTGGAAATAACCAATTAATATTAAAATCCCCGATTCGTCCGGGAAGAGAACCCGGAGACCCTGGAACTAAAGGCCAGCACGCTAACCGTTTAGCCATGGAGCCAGACATTTTCCACACATTCCACCGCACCCTTCTCTCCCCACACACCCCCGTATTTCCGTATGTCTGGTAGATCCCATATCCGTGCGAATTAAATTAGTTGCCATGAATATGCCCTAACCTCGTATGAAGATCAAACATATCTATTGAAACGTGTTTCCTTTTAGACTGATTAGCAGATGAGGTAAAACGTTGGTTTGCTCGACACTGTGTCATATAATGAGAGAAAAGCGGAATGAATCTCTTTCAGTTGTGTTTATTAGACTAGCAGCTATATTTTTGTCCGCCTCCTTAGCGTAACGGTTAGTGTTATTAATTGCTGTCCTCGGGGGTCTGGGTTTGATTCCCGGTACTGCCAGAAATTTAAGAATCGCAGGAGGGCTGATATGTGGTTGAAATGATACATGCAGCTCACCCCCATTGGGGTTGCACCACCTTATGTTGACGACACGAGTTTTGTCCGAGTCGTTGGCTGAATGGTTAGCGTACTGGCCTTCGGTTCAAAGGGTCCCGTGTTCTATTCCTGGGTCCGGGATTTTAACCTCCATTGTTTAATTCCAATGACTCCGGGGCTGTGTGTTTGTGTTGTCCCCAACATCCCTGAAACTCACACACTACACATAACACTATCCTCCACCACAATAGCACGCAGTTACTTACACATTGTAGATGCCGCCTACCCTCAACGGAGGGTCTGTCTTACAAGGGCTGCACCCGGTTAGAAATAGCCTCACGAAATTGGAGCTACATTTTTGTCTGGAGGAAGAAGTAGGCCTACTCATTTTGTTTTCAAAGTATCATTTATTCTGAATGCTAATTCTACTTATAACGAAAAAAAACACATTTAGCAAAAAATCCCTTAATAGTGTGAGACGAAGCTCCAGTGTTACATGTGTATGTATTTTTAGCAGCAGACAGACTTCAAAAAGATATAACCAAATGTATGGAACTATTCTCTGTTAAAATAAACTTTCTGGGTGGGGATTATTCTTATATCCTGAAATCCTGGCTGTAATAAAGAGATGTTCACGTTTTCTTACTGTTTCTTCTTTATTCCTGTTTAAGGCACAGTGGGCCTAAACTTTGGAATAAATAATAAATACCGTACACTGAAAGATATTATTTTCAATTCGTTATGTCAAACTAATGAGTGCGTGTGAACTTATTCAGCACAACGTTCCTTCTTGTCTTCCCAGAATCTCTTCAACGTTTCGCTGTGCTTCTTTTTGCGTTATTCCATCCATCCGGTAGCTTGTCTTTTAGGTTGTTCACCAAAGTTATATTTGTTAATGAAATTCTGAATTTTTCCTGTCTTGCAAGATTTCTTCATTTATACCAACTTCTTAAATCTTTGTTTATTTCTGTAAGCCAGTTGCGATTTTTTTAGAGATACTGCGAGATTTAGTATTTTCTTCATTAGCCTATTGTTATCCGTCCTGATCAAGTGACCATAGAATTTTAATCTCCTTTTTCTGACGGTGTCTGTGATATTTTTCCTCTTACTTCATAGATTTCCTGTGATTTCCTTTTCATACAAATGCCATTTTCGCATTTAGGTCTTAGAATTTTCCTGAGAATTTTCCTGAGAATTTTCCTCTCCCTTTTTCGATGTTTTTTATTTGAGATATGCCACCAATTATCAGAGTTTCTGATGCATAAAGGGCTTCTGGTTTGACAACTGTGATGTACTGTAGTAATTGTGCGTTCTGGGATTTAGATTTTTTGTTATATCTGTTCCAGACAATTGTGTATGCTTTTTGAAATTTTTTAAATTCTTTCTTTGTTTGCTTGCTGATTTATCCCATTTGGTTGTATAATTTCGCCTAGGTATTTGAATTTATCTACTTGGGAGATTTTCCCACATTTGTGATTGGAGGATGGTTGTTAAATAATAAATAATAAATTCTGTGTACTGAAGCCTATTATTATTATTATTATTATTATTATTATTATTATTATTATTATTATTATTATTATTATTATTATTATTATCTCTGGAACAAGGGATCAAACGTTCGGGGAAGTATACAGTATGAACCAAGACTGCTATTTATTCTTGGAACATTCTTGCAAAGCTGTTGATCTTCGTGAATTTGTTTCACCGTAATTTTATTGGTTTCTTTTTTGCTAGTGGTTTTACGTCGCACCGACACAGATAGGTATTATGGCGACAATGGGATAGGAAAGGCCTAGGAGTTGGAAGGAAGCGGCCATGGCCTTAATTAAGGTACAGCCCCAGCATTTGCCTGGTCTGAAAATGGGAAACCACGGAAAACCATCTTCAGGGCTGCCGACAGTGGGATTCGAACCCACTATCTCCCGAATGCAAGCTAACTGCCGCGCGCCTCTAACCGCACGGCCAACTCATCCGGTTTTATTGATTTTATTTACGCCCTTTTAATCATACAATCGACTGTATATATAGATATGTTCAACATCCTAGGATGTCAACACGTGCTACTGTCCGTTCTTTGAAGTATTCTCTCTTCACCCACGTGTACACAGGGAGACCAGCGGTGTTCACTCAAATGCGCTAATAAGAGAATGCTATAACCATGCCAGTTTGTAGTCCAACTCCCTTTTTGTTTTTAAATTTGTTCCATGAAAGGAAAATTTAGTCTGTGTGGGTGTGCGTCTGTAGTCAAAGGTTAGTTCACGAGATATAGACAGTGACTGAGTGACTTAGTGTATAGTACTCGCGGTTAGCGTTCACTAGTGATGATGTTTGTTGTTTAAAGCTAGGTCATCGGACCCTAATAGTACGAGGTGAAACGAAATGAAACGATAATTAAAACTTCAAAATGTATCAACTGGCTAGAAAAGAAGGTAAGGTATGGGCGTATTCTGCCCGGAGGCAGGTCCGAACCTCCGCAGAGGTGTGCTTGAGTTCGGAGTTTGCGTACGGTAGGTTGGCCAGTTCCTTTCCGCTCCTCAATTCCCTTACCCCCTCGCCCCCGACCAACAGCGCGTGGTAACCCATCCAAAACTTGACCACGCCCAATGTTGCTTAACTTTGGAGATCACACGGGATCCGGTGTTTCAACACGCCTAGGGCCGTTGGCTAGAAAAGACGAATGATGTTGAAAAAGCACCGTGAATCCAAAACAATCAGTGGATCCAATTTGCAATGCCTTCTTTTCTGAGATGATGCTTGCTGTCCAAAGAGGTCCAACATTAATGTGTTAGGACAGGCAGGGGTTACCGTGGGTGTATTCTTTGTCCACGTCCCCCTCACATGGGGACGGAGTTCACTAGTTTATAGGAGAAAGAAAACATCATCTCGGAATCATTTTCAGTCGTATTCACTCCTTCCTTTTGGTGTCTAGAAGTTTCTAATCAAGCTCCATCAAGTTCTCTCTATTTTTTTCAGAATTTGTTTTTCGTCGCACGGACACAGATAGGTCTTATGGTGACGATACGATAGGAAAGGGATATAAGAGTGAAGGAAACGACCATGGTGTGAAAATGGGAAACCACGGAATACCATCTTCATAGCTGCTGATACTGGGGTTCAAACACGCTATCTCCGGAATGCAAGCTGACAACGAGGTGACCAAAACCTATCAGCCACTCGCTAGGTAAGGTCTCACTTCGACCTAATTTAGTATACGCTGATCACACAAGTCTGCAATAAGCAGGTCCATATTTCAGGCATAAACCAAGAAGAATCAAACACGTGGCGCAACAGCCCTGAAGAGCAATGGCCTACCAAGCTACCGCTGCTCAGCCCGAAGGCGTGCACACTACGAGGTGTCATGTGGTCACCACGACGGATCCTCTTGTCCGTTCTTCTTTACTTTCTCGACTGGAGCAGCTATTTCACCGCCAGATAGCTCGTCAATTGTAATTACGTAGGCTGAGTGGACCTCGAAGCACCTCTCGGATCCAGGTGAAAAAACCCTGACCTGGCCGGCAATCGAAACCGGGGCCTCCGAGTATGGAGTAAGCACGTTACCCCTGTCGCCTGATGTGCAGCGATGACACATTTATTGCCCTTAATCCTGCTGCGTAGACATTTCTGAGCTTGCGGTATCTGTTCCTAACAACTGCAGTAAAGAAGGACACTGCTCTGTCTAACTGGTTAATATTGGAGCAGGAGTCTGTTGTCCAAACACAGTCCTTATCCCTTGGGATAGGGTTAACCACGGACATAATATTACTCTTCTTCGTATTCTTCTTCAGCTGCTTACTCCATACCCTTGTGGGGCCATGGGTGCAAAGTATGTTGAATATGCGACTGTAGCTCTATTTTAGAGACGGACAACTTCCCTACCGAGCTCGATAGCTCCAGTCGCTTAAGTGCGGCCAGTATCCAGTATTCGGGTGATAGTAGGTTCGAACCCCACTGTCGGCAGCCCTGAAGATGGTTTTCCGTGGTTTCCCATTTTCGCACCAGCAAAATGCTGGGGCTGTACCCTAATTAAGGCCACGGCCGCTTCCTTCCCAGTCGTAGCCCTTTCCTGTCCCATCGTCGCCATAAGACCTATCTGTGTCGGTGCGACGTAAAGCCAATAGCAAAAGAAAAGATAACTTCCCAGATACCAACGCTATGTGGCTATTTTTTTGTGGTTCGTAGTATGATTTGCAGTACGTGAATTATGAAGAGTGTTTTAAGACCATCACAAACACTCAGTACTCGAGTCATGGGAATTAACTCACCATGAATAAAAAACCCAATCTGCCCGGTAACCGAACCGGGGACAATCTGCATGCAAGACGTAAGTGGTAACCAATTTCAGGAAGGGATTTCGACAGTAATAATTCATTAATTTTTTAATGTATTTATTTATTTATTTATTTATTTATTTATTTATTTATTTATTTATTTATTTATTTATTTATTTATTTATTTATTTATTTATTTATTTACAAGGTGCAAGATACAGTTATACTGAGCAAATTTCACTTGCACTGTCAACAGACTAATCAACGAATGTAAACTTTCATGATGAAACATGACAAACATAACAAAAGATAACAAGATCAAGTACGCAGTTTACTAATAACAACTGTACAGATCGAAAACCATGAGAATATCCATGGTCATAGCCAAGTCGTCATGGGTCAAGATGGCGGTATAATCACTTCATATCAACTTATCCTTAAGATAATATTTACACCCCCCTTGAATGTCCTTTTGTTTAATGCTATATCCCGCTCTTGTCTCCCGTTAATAGTGTTAAAGAGAGTTGGGAGGCGGATTAGGAAAGATCGTTGAAGTATTTAGTGCTGACTGTGGGGAATGTGGAGATCTCTGATTCTGGTGGAGCGGGAAGGAACACGGAGAGAAAAGAATGAGGCAAGATGTTCCGAGCGGTAATGCCCATTTAAGACCCCTTGGAGGAAAATCAGGTCAGCTACCTGTCACCTGATGTGCAGCGATGTCACATATATTGCCCTTAATCCTGCTGCGTAGACAGATTTCTGAGCTTGGGGTTTCTGTTCCTAACAATTGCAATAAAGAAGGACACTGCTCTGTCTAACTGGTTAATATTGGAGCAGGAGGCTGTTGTCCAAATCGGAGAGCAGTAGTTCAAGAGAGGTTGAATAATCGTGAGGAAGTAGTTACGAAGAACATTGGGATCAGAAAGTTCTGTGAAGCGCTAGAGAATGCCTAGTAATTTCATAGCCTTGGTTATATCTTTTTCTATGTGGCTCTTGAATTGTAATTTTATATCGAACTAGCTGATGTACCCTTGCTTCGCTACGGGATTCTCAGAAAGACTGACTTGGTGGTTTTCCTAACTGAATTCAACATAGGTCATTACAAAAACGTCAGTAGGAATGTAGCGATTGAAAGCAATGTTATCATATAAAATACTCGATCAAATGAAAAACCGCACACTTTCAACGAACAGTGCTATGGTGCCGATCTAGGAGTCCAAAGTTTCAGAGCTGGAATAATCAGGTCGCAGACTGCCGTGAACACCCCTCTGTCATTAATCCGTTAAATATGCACACTACTCATTCCAATCAGTGCCGCAGAGTAGGGATTGAATAGCTCGAATACTATGATGAACCAGTGTGTTACGTACCAGATATATCAGAAAATGTATGAACCAGAGGAAAGGCATGCTAAAGAAGAAAGTTATCTTACTCCCCAGCTACTTCCCGCCAATACACAGGCAGGCTGTTACAGTCGGTACGACCAGGCGAGTTGCCCGTGTGGTTAGGGGCGCACCGCTGTGAGCTTGCATCCGGGAGATAGTGGATTCAGACCCCACCGCCGGCAACCCTGAAGATGGTATTCCGTGGTTTCCCATTTTCACACCAGTCACACCAGGCTGTACCTTTTTTTTTGCTATGGGCTTTACGTCGCACCGACACAGATAGGTCTTATGGCGACGATGGGATAGGAAAGGCCTAGGAGTTGGAAGGAAGCGGCCGTGGCCTTAATTAAGGTACAGCCCCAGCATTTGCCTGGTGTGAAAATGGGAAACCACGGAAAACCATTTTCAGGGCTGCCGACAGTGGGATTCGAACCTACTATCTCCCGGATGCAAGCTCACAGCCGCACGCCTCTACGCGCACGGCCAACTCGCCCGGTAGGCTGTACCTTAAAGTCAAGGCCGCTTCCTTCACACCACTATTCACTTCCTATCCCAACGTCGCCATAAGACCTACCTGTGTCGGTGCGACGTCAACCAAATTTAAAAAAAACCTCGGTACGCTGCAGTAATCCTATCTATCGGGGATGAGAGGAAACAGAAGAAAAAAAGCACATCACAACAAACAATGGTCAATGTAATGTTATTGTTGATAAAGTTTATGAGCTTTCTATATAGCAGGCCTTCACATTAGTTTTCTTTCGACTCTGTGGTATTAGGGTGTCCTACAAACATTATTTATATCGTAGACTGTAGTTCCTTATTCTAAGATTTTACATACCGATTTTCACTAAATTCTGTTTACCCATTTTCTCGTGACTCGGCGCTGATATGGACTTAGTAACAAAAATCCAAATTCATGAATATCTCTGATTATATGCGGTACGGTAACAATGTATAAGACATAAGTGATCGAAAATTTAATAACTTCTTACATAACTACTACTAACTTACGACATAACTAAAGTTATGTTAGGTAAAGGTAAGGGTTATTCTGCCCAAAGGCAGGTCCGAACCTCCGCAGAGGTGTTCCTGAACCGGAGTTTACGTGCGGTAGGGTGGCCATTTCCTTTCCGCTCCTCCATTCCCTTACCCCCCACCAACAGCGCGTGGCAACCCATTCAACTCCTGACCACGCCCAATGTTGCTTAACTTCGGAGAACTCACGGGATCAGGTGTTTCAACCCGGCTACAGCCGTTGGCAAGTTATGTTAGTTATGTAGTATTTATCGATACGACCACTAATAACATAAATAACTTATTTGAGAATTACATTTCAGGCCTTCTCCTAACCTACCATTTCACTCAACGTGAATAAAATCATTTGTAGCCTAGATTGCAGTGGTTCATCACCCGACATTACATACCGATTTTCATTAAATTCTCTTCAGCCGTTTTCTCGTGATGCGTTTACAGACAGACAGACAGACAGACAGACAGACAGACAGACAGACAGACAGACAGACAGACAGACTTTACGGAAAAGTAAAAAATGCATTTTCTTGTTACTGTGGACATGACCGATACAGAAATACCATTCTTTTCAAATTCTGAGCAATGTACAGACAAAACTCTTATTTTATATATATAGATATTACACCTAAGTCACGCTGTTGTGTAACTACGGGGATGGGGTTGTCGGGTAGGTAATATGATGTCGATAGAGGTGTTTTGCGTAGTGTTATGGTCATGTGACTGCATTTTTGTGGATTGGGGATAAGTTTCCAAGTACGGCACCAGTTCGAGAGGACGTTAAGTGAGGACTGTAAAAGAGTTGCATATACTGGATTCCTTAACACCCTACGTATCATTCAGTCATCATCAAAAAGTAGGGTATTTTCTGTTTCGAATAGTTTGGACGGCAGATCAGCCATAAAACAAAGAAAACAGCAAGGGGCCAAGACTACTACCTTGTGAGACACCGGAGGTGACTGGTAACCATGAGGATGAAATGCCTGATATTACCACTCCCTGCCAACGGTTATGTAGGAAGAAAGGCAGAAGGCTGCCATGTATATTAAATCGTTCGGAAAGTTAATCGAGCAGCAGAGTGTAGTCTACAGAATAGAAAGCTTTCGAAATGTCTACGTAACAGATACCCAGCTGTGATTTAGCTGCAATGGCATGTGATTCAAAAATATGCAGAATGGCCGGTTTTAGTAATTTTGCCAGCCTTATACAGTTCATTTCTCCAAATTATTATAATATATAACCCCTTGTGTTCAACATTTGCATGGATACGACAACAGTTGACATTTATTATCCTCATTCCTTGATACTTCTGTATGCGGATGACGTGATACTTTCATAAGAGTGCAGCCTTGCACTTCACCACCAGGTGGAAAAATGGAAAAAGTTCTGGATGAGAATGAGCTTCAACTCATCATCCAAAAGTCTAAACATCTAGAATGTGACACACAAACCAATGGTACCAACACCTTCAGTGGTCAGACTTTGCAAAAAGTCATCCATTTGAATTATTGTGGATATTTGGTTACATCAGATAATGATGCTACCTCTGACACACAGCATGGTAAAAATTGAGACAGGTCACTGAAGGCTAAAATTTACAAGAGAGTGATAAAAACAGTTGCTCTCTATGGAGCAGAATGTCGCCCTCTGACAAGGAAACATGAACAGATCCTCCATGCTATGGAGATGTTGAGGTGGTCACAGGAGCTGACTCTCTCGGTCCATGTCAGGAATGAAGATGTGCAGCGTAGACTCGGTGTGGCCCTAGTCCTGGAAAAAGCGAGAGAGTCTCTACACCTCTTCAGGTAGAAATATCGTAAAGTACGTATAGCTTCCTTACAAACAACTAGCAACAATTTTCGTTTTCCAGAAAGCTTAAGAAATGTTTAAATTTCCATTATTAATAAAGGAATCTATAGCCTATGCAGCTCTAGAAAAATGACTGACATCAGTTCTTGCCATATCTACAACAACATAAGAATTTTTTTGTCATTTAAATATAATGAATGTCTCTAAATTTTTCGGCTCCAATACGAGGTATTGTGTTCCAGTATCGCAAACTGAAATATTTACTGTTATCTGATCACAGTTAAATCAACTCTATATAGTGAAGAAAAGTGGAACATAAGGACTTTTAATTTCAATAATAATGTTATTTGCTTTTTACGCCCCACTAACAACTTTTACAGCTTTCGGAGACGCCGAGGTGATGGAATTTATTCCCGCAGGACTTCTTTTTTCGTATTAGTAAATCTGCCTACACGAGGATGACATATTTGAACAACTTCAAATAACACCGGACTGAGTCAGGATCGAACCTGCCTAGTTGGGGTAAGAAGGGCAGCGCCTCAACCATCTGAGCAACTCAGCCCCATCTTTAGGTTGTTAAACAATTACTTCTTCCAACATTTCAGCTACACGTTCTTTATATATACATTACGCTTGATGCCTAGACCCTTTTCTTAACCGAAGAACCTGTATTTTTAATTTTGGTACTTGGACCCCTTTTAATGGACTATATAGTTTTCAATTACATTTTGTTTAGAATGTTTTAAGTAGCAACGACCGACACAGATAGGTCCTATGCCGACAGTGGGATAGGGAAGGACTACGAGTAGGAAGGAAGCAGCCGTGGCCTTAATACGGTACAGCTCCAGCATTTTCCTGTTATGAAAATGGGAAACCAAGGAAAACCATTTTAACGGCTGCCGACAATGGGGTTTGAACCCACTATCTCCCTGTGCAAGCTCACAGCTGCGCGCTCCTAACAGAACGGCCTACTCGCCCAGTAGTATTCAATTGCAGCTAGTGAATTTCTTACACTATGAGATGAAGTTGTATACATTGGTTTACCCTTATTTCCCATTATAATTAAGTGCTTATTATGACAGCTCTTTTGAAACCTTATACAATTACTTGTTACGTTTCTCTAAGCAATAATTCGATCTTTGTGAGTAGATAATATCAACTCGTCCTCCATATACGCAAAATATCGACAGGTTTTAAAAACAGGCTTTACTATCACTTACCGTACATATACTTAATACAATAATGGACCCAGAAATCTGTCTTGTGAATAATAATAATAATAATAATAATAATAATAATAATAATAATAATAATAATAATAATAATAATAATAATAATAATAGTAATAATAAAGTATTAGATCAGTTTTCACCAGTCAACCGTCAATCATTAAATATGGAAATATCGCTCAAATAGACTAGGTGAATTTATTGAACCAGTAGGGTTAAATCAGCAAGCTAACAAAGAACTGAAAAACGTCAAAGAGCATAAAAAATGACTTGGAACAGATACAATAAAGGAACTATATAAAAAAGGTAAAATTACGACATTATAACACAGTAGTTAAAACAGAAGCATTTTATGTATCTGAAACTATTATAACTAGTAGAAAATATCGAATTAAAATCATCGAAAAACAATAAAAAGGACCAAAATGCGAAAGTGGACTTTGGATGAAAAAGAAATCACATGAAATTTATCAAGTTACAGAAAAAATCACAGATACAAACAGGAAGCTACGATTGCAATTTTATGGTCACTTATATGGAATGGATAGTAACAGGCTAACAAAGACAATTATAAACGTAGACTTGTTGTTGTTGTTTGAATCATCAGTCCATAGACTAGTTTGATACAGTTCTCCATGCTACCCTATCTTGTGCTAAAATTTTCTTTTCTACGTAACTATCGCATCCTACAACTGCTCTGATATGTTTCTCAATTTCATACATTAGTCTACCTCGACCGTTTATACCGCCTACACTTCCTCCAAAAACCAACTGAATAAGTCCTGGGTGTCATAGGATGTGTCCTATCATTATATTTCTTCTCGTCACATTTAGCCAAATCGATCTCCTCTCACCAATTCGATTCAATATATCTTCACTTGTGATTCTATCTATCCATCTCACCTTCAGCATTCTTCTGTAACACCACATTTCAAATTTTTCTATTCTCTTTTTTTATGAGCTAGTTATCGTCCATGTTTCATTTCCATACAATGCCCCACTCCAAAAGAATATCTTCAGGAACATCTCCCTAATTCCTATATCAATGTTTGAAGTGAGAGAATTTATTTTCTTAAGAAGCTCCTCCTTGCTTGTGCTAGTCTGCATTTTATGTCCTTATTACTTCTGCCGTTGTTAGTTATTTTACCACCCAAGTGACAATATCAATCTTCTTCCTTTACGACTCCGTTTCCTAACCGATTATTACCTGAATCACTTGCCTACTTTCGACTACATTCCATTACTTTTGTTTTAGACTTATTTATTTTCATCCTGTACTCCTTACCCAAGACTTCGTCCATACCACTCAGCAATTTCTCGAGATCTTCTGGAGTCTCAGATAAAATAACAATATCATCGGCAAATCTCAAGGTTTTGATTTCTCCTTGGATTGTGATTCCCTTTACAAATTCTTCTTCGATTTCCTTTACTGCCTGTTCTATGTAAACACTGAAAAGGAGGAGGGACAAACTGCAGCCTTATCTCACTCCTCTCTGGATTGTTGCTTCTTTTTGAAAGCCCTAGATTCTTATCACTGCGGATTGATTTTGTACATATTGCACCGAGCTCGATAGCTGCAGTCACTTAAGTACGGCCTGTATTCAGTATTCGGGAGATAGTAGGTTCGAACCCCACCGTTGGCAGCCCTGAAGATGGTTTTCCGTGGTTTCCCATTTTCACACCAGGCAAATGCTGGGGATGTACCTTAATTAAGGCCACGGTCGCTTCCTTCCCATTCCTAGCCCTTCCCTGTCCCATTGTCACCATAAGACCTATCCGTGTCGGTGCGACGTAAAGCCAATTGCAAAAAAAAAATACATATTGCAGATAATCCTTCGTTCTCGGTATATGATCCCAATCACCTTCAGAATCTTAAATAACTTGGTCGAATCAACATTATGTCCTTCTTAATTCGATCCTGTAAGATCAGATGTAAAGTCAGGATTGATTCACGTGTTGCTACATTTCTTCTGTAGCCAAACGTATCTTCTACCAACTCAGCTTCAGTTTGTCTTTCCATTCTCCTGTAAATAATACGTTTTAAAATTTTGCAGGCATGAGATACTAAACTAATGGTGCGGTAGTTTTCTCACTTGTCAGCACCGGCTTCCTTAGGAATAGGTATACCAACATTCTACCGAAAATCGTACGGCACTTCTCTTGTCTCATAGATCTTACGCACTAAATGGAATAACATTGCCATGCTGGTTTCTCCTAAGGCACTTGGTAATTCAGAGGGAATGTCATCAAGTCCAGGTTCCTTGTTTCTATTTAGCTCTCTCACAACTCTGTCAAACTCTGACCTCAAAATTGGGTCTTCCATTTCATCAGCATCAATAGCCTCTTCTTGTTCCAGAACCAAACCATCTACGTCTTTAACATGATACAACTGCTAGATATGTTCCCGCCATCATCGTGCTTTGCCTTCTTTTCCTAGAAGTGGCTTTCCATCTGAGCTCTTAATATTCATACACCTAGATTTCCTTTCTCCAAAGGTTTCCTCGATTTTCCTGTATGCAGCATCTACCTTTCCTAGGACAATACAACCTTCAGCACCCTTACACTTCTCCGTATCAATGAAAAATCACAATAATTGGTTAAGAGAAATCAGCGAAGAGCGAAATGAAATTGGCATTAATGAAGAAAGCATTCAAGATAGAATAAAATTCATACCCTTTAATTCACAAACACAAATTTTCTCTAAAGCGCCCGCGACTAAATACAGGATGGACTAAACAACGTAAAAAGGAACTCGGCGAGAGGATGAAGAGATACTGGCAACAGAAGAAGAAAAATTAAAAAGTGCTAATAAGTTCAAACACACTCTTTAGTAGGGCATAACGAATAAAATAATAATATTTCAATTAATGAAAAATTGACACATTACCGGACAGTGATGAGCCCTGAAGTCTTATACGCAGCAGAAACTCTTAGTAAGAACAGGAGTTCTTAAGAGATTAGAAAGATTCTCAGGAAGATATTGGCTCCACGAAGAACAGAGGATGGTCATTTAAGAAGACGAGCGAACCAAGAACTGTTTACGAAGATAGAGAAAATCTCGGACATCATTCGGTAAAGAAGGGGCGTGTTCTTCGGACACATCCTGAGAATGGACCAGGGGAGGTTAACATTGCAAATAATACAGTTTCTTATGAACAAGAGAACCAAAGTACGCTTTGGTGACCATTCGACTTTCATACGGTCATGTCCTCCTTTTTTAGACCTTTGTCCGGGGTGCGGGTGGATTATTTAAGGAACCCAAAATGTCCTCCTTTTTAATTATCTGCTTATTATGGGGTTATTGTTTTACTAGTTCGTTTTTACAGGTATTCTTCATTATGCTACGGCATCACTGATATCGTATCGATATAGAGAAATGTGATTACGAATGGATGCAAAGTACATGCGATTATACCTGTACCGGGAGGTACACCCCAACGCCGCGCATTCAAAATAAGCGCCTTAATGAACTCCTCGATCGAACAAAGTGGAAACTAATAAAACAGGAAATTAGAACTTTAATCAGAAGATGTCACCACTAAAATATTGAGTAATTTTGTTATTGTACAGTTTCCTAAACTGAGTGAATTTCCCCTTGTTTTGTTTTCCATTCATCAAGAAGTTTGGACATTCTTCCATAGATGATACTACCAAAAAACTATGATCATGCATCCTGGTGCAACGTGTAAGAAGTTATAATTTAAAGGTTTTGTATTTCTAGGTTTTTGTAACTGATTGATGTTCATTTATTTTTGGGTTGACAATATTTCCTTTTTCTTTCCGCCAGTTTTGAATCTAGACAATCCCTAATTTCTGTATTTAATTTTCAACCTATCACAGGCTTCTTGTTCGATTCTGAGTGTAACTTTGAAATTGACCAATTAAATTGAGAGGGTGTGGCCGGTTTAGTCTTGAATGATCTCGGATATTCCCTGAGTGTTTATAAACTGCGGCTTTTCACATTTCTTGGCCAATTGATCTTCGTCTTACTGAGTGTGTGTGCTTAAGCAGGAGGCGGGCGGCCTCCTTCGTCTGAAACCAGAAGATCTATAAGTTAATGGCCACATAACTTTATTCTTTCTTGCTACCTCCGCAGTTTAACCCGAGGGAAAGGCCCGACTCTTGAGTATGTAACAACGTTTCTAAAATGTAACTTTCTTCCGGGTAACGTAAAAACATAAAATCTTTAACTATAAACCGGGGATAGAGAGTGATGTACCCTCTCGAGCTCCCCTTCATCTTGGTTTGGGGTGACTACGTTTTTCTCTAACTGTTTTTCCTACTGTAATGTGTTAATGTAATTTCTATACGAATCACCTCAGTAGTTGGGGAATAGCCCCTGTTTCATCGGCCAGAGCCCTTTAGGTTTTTAAGTGTACACTGTATTGGAGCACAGTGTGCCTCCATTCACCTTGTGTTTGGGCCAGTTATCTAACCTGTTCTTTTTCCATGAAGGCCCAGTAGGTTGCGTATTATATACCCCTGCATAAATTATTTTCAAATTGTAAGTTGTTCCTTGAGAGGCCAGTAATTGTAAGTTGATGTTGACTTGAGTAGGCTTGGAAAACTGAGAGCCTGTTTGCTCTTTTTCAAGTTTTGTAATAGCAAGGAGCGCCTCTGGAAGGCTAGATATTTATATTTTGGAGAGCAAGCGCTCGTGAATTAGGGGATGTCTGCCCTTGAATAATTTGTGCTCTTTTGTAAATTTGAGCTAGGAGCTCAGGAAATGTAAAGCGAGCGCTTGAAGCCCAGGATCTGTTATGACCACTTATCTTGTCTTTTCCTAGACTTGTTTTAAGATTATCACAGTACCTGATGTTTCATTGTTATGAAAAATGGTTAAGTTTGAAGTTCTGAAAATATAACATTGAGTTTAAGTTTTAAATTAATTTAATATTTTAGTTAGACCCATTCAAGCCCGCACGTTCTTTCATAACCTCTGCGTTCCACAGATACCCCGGAACAATGCCCTACATGCCTTGTGTTGTGGTAATAGACGCTATTTTCTACTCTGTATACTACGTGCTTCTCTCTTAGCAATACCACGCCAGAACGCTGCTATGCCAATGTGTGACAGTTGACAACATGACAAGCTACAGCAGATAACCGGGATTTGAACGAAGCCTGTTTTAAATGGATGGCGCTTAAATATTCATTATTGTGATGAAAAACGTATTCAGTATTTGCAAGCTAATTCTAAAGCCATTCAATTAATAATATGAAATATTTTGATCAGTTCTGAAATTTGAAGCAATTCCTGAATGAGTATAATAATGACCCTGAATTTAACAAGTTACCTTGTAGTCAGAAATAGGCGAAGTATTTCAATTCACGTAAGTCTGTTGATTGTACTTCAGAGTTATTCAAACTTGCAGAATACTTTTTTCTATACCAGGGCACAATGCAAATGTAGAAAGACTATTATCTCAACACAATGGACTGATAAGAGGAACTATTTCAAAGTAGAATCTGTGAAAATCCTCTTAATGGTTCAATATAATCTAAAGGAATTGACATGTGTATCATTTTATAAGTATATTTAGACACGCCAAAACACCTGAAGGCAAGTGAATCTTCAGAAAAGTACCAGCAAGGCACGTAAATTAGTTTTATGTTTCAAATTTTGTAAGAATTTCCTATATAACATGGGAATGGATACACTTTGTTTATGTATATGAAAATTAGGATATATAAATCTAAATTCAGACTCTCATTGGAGGAATTTTGTGTCCTCATTTTTAAACAGTTTGACTTCCTCCTTTCTATCCATTTGCATTTGCTCACTCTAAGTACGCTGGATCTAAGAGATACAAAGGGATCTAGAAGAAATGGGAGTACAGGAACTAGAGATATATAACAGAGTGATTTAAAAATATTCAATTTGAACAGGTTTTCAGTATAGAACTAGGCCTAGAACAAACTCATCGTGGATAGAAGAGCGAAGAAAGTAGCAAAATATGAGAATGAAAGAATATTGTACAAGGATAAAGACCAGGAAAAGGGTAGCTGATACGAAATAATGTGGTCCTCTGATGGCCAACACGATAATAATAACTATTTATAAGGTGGTATTTTATTACATTAAGGTAAATTAACGTAAAATATCAAAAGGTGACAGCACGAACGCCCAGTATTAACATTTCATTTGCAAGGTAACTTTCTTCTCTGAAAACTAAGAAATAACTTATTTGCGGTAAAGAATCAGTGAAACAATGTCGTATGGCTTTTAGTGCCGGGATATCCCAGGACGGGTTCGACTCGCCACGTGCAGGTCTTTCTATTTGACTCCCATAGGCGACCTGCGCGTCGTGATGAGGATGAAATGATGATGAAGACAACACATACACCCAGCCCCCGTGCCATTGGAATTAACCAACTAAGGTTAAAAGCCCCGACCCGGCCGGGAATCGAACCCGGGACCCTCTGAACCGACCGTTCAGCCAACGAGTCGGACAGAATCAGTGATGAAAGTATCGATGGAAGAATGTGGTAAGCACTGACGTCATCTGTTTTGGTTCATTTGAGGCGGGATTGTTAAGCGCGGACGTGGAGTGTTCTAACGAGATCTGTCTCCCCACGTGCTCGTCACAGCCGAACTGGAAACACGAGACGCGTGCTTTAATTAAAATAGCCCAATAAAGGCAAGGGGAGAGGACATGACCAATGAATTGATTAGGGACAACTGTGGCAAGTTCGAGATAAAACAAACATGGGGACATCATGCTTTATTCCGTTTCAGTTTATTTCATGGAGCGAAAATAGTTCAGCTCTGAATATCTCTCAAACCAATGCCATGTTTCAGGAGAGAACAATATACGTGGTTCTCTAAGAACACTCAATTTCGAATGAGTTATTCGCTGCCAGTAGCATAAGTGATTTTAATTTATTTTATTTGTTGACTTATTTTATATGGCGTGGCTCAGGCTGTGAAGCTTGCTCTTATGCTAAACCACCTTATATGTGCTACATTGTACAAACTACAGAGTATTACGATTCCTAATTACATGTAATTAATTATAAAATTAAACTTAAATAATAGTTATTAACAAAAGGAAAATTTCTGAGAGTTACTATAAAGAAAACATTACATACTAATTTCTTAAGTCTATGTACCAATTAAAAAAATACATATCTACTATGTCTCTAATTACAGCCGGAAGGGAATTCCAGGAGCGTATGGCTGCAGGTATGAATGAGTTTCCGTAACCGGTCATGCTGTGAATCGAATTTTCAATTTTGAAAAATCCCTCCATTCTCCCACTTTCAAATCTCATTACACGTTTATCCCCACCGCTTTTTTTAAAGCACTAAATGCCGGATTTAAGGGGTAGCTGTTCGGTGTAGGCCTATATAGAGCAAGCCCACGCTGCCAGTCAGTACCTTAATCTTTTAGCTCTTTACCATGCATGAAATGCACATTGCGAAGTAGTTCTTATCGGATTTACTAGAAATTTTCAGTGAATATGTGCAGGAATTAAAAACTAGTTCTGCATGTTATTATACGTTGAATATTACCTTCATGTCTTTACTCCTTAAATAGCAAGAAAATAGATCTTTGCCTATTGAATGAATAATGGAAAATTCAAAAATGAAACATCCAGTAGTTTATACCTGACTGCAAAACCCGCAATTGTTCTTAAATATATGATAATTTCTTCTTCCAAATTATAGTAAAAAAATTGAAAACTGTACCACAAGGAGCATTCTCCTTGCAACATATAAAAATCAAAATTAGTTTTCAGTAACTTGCAACCAATTAACTAATCAACTCCAAATGTTATGTGGGGCTATACTTTATTAATATATACGTGTATTTTAAAATTTGTTTTAATAAGTTTGTAAATTATAGGAGTTAAATAATAATCTTATTTGCTTTACGTCCTACTAACTACATATCTTATGGGTTTTGGAGACGCTGAGGTGCTGGTATTTAGTTCGGCAGGAGTTCCTTTACGTGCCAGCAAATTTGCCGAAACGAGGCTGAAGAATATGAGGACCGTCAAATATCACCGGTCTGGACCAGGATCGAACCTGCCAGGTTAGGTCAGAAGGCCAGCACCTCAACTGTTTAAGCCACTCAGCCCGGCGTAGTTCAAAATTTCAGACATGACTCCCCTTAAAACAATAACAGGGTAATCATTTTATTTGGCATAATATTGTACGTAATTCGTAATTATTTTTGTATCTAATTGCAGTGTTCGTGGCGATTTGGTGGGAATCTTTGTTTAGTTGTTTGTTTTACTGTTTGTCAAACAGCCAGCAATACAATAAAATACCTGTATATTTATTACCCAGAATGCTATGTTATGGTTCTGTAGATACACTACAATGTGTAAGGCTGTGTGAATATTTTCACAAATGGTAGGGAATTTGATTCAATAATGCCCAAATTTCTTTGATCAAATATTGTTTTTGCTAGGGGCTTTACGTCGCACCGACACAGATAGGTCTTATGGCGACAATGGGATAGGAAAGGCCTAGGAGTTGGAAGGAAGCGGCCGTGGCCTTAATTAAGGTACAGCCCCAGCATTTGTCTGGTGTGAACATGGGAAACCACGGAAAACCATTTTCAGGGCTGCCGATAGTGGGATTCGAACCTACTATCTCCCGTATGCAAGCTCACAGCCGCGCGCCTCTACACGCACGGCCAACTCGCCCGGTGATCAAATATTTGAATTTTATATAAAGTGTTTTTTTAAAACAAAACATCCAGAATTTGAGGGTACTTGATGACGAGGTAAAACTAGTGAAACGACTTCCCTGGTGAGAGGGCGGAAAAAAAAAATTGCATTAAGAGATTGAAGGACATCTGTGCAAGGATGTGTGAACATGGCTGGAAAGCTACATGTATGTGGCCCGATGAGGTCGTAACGATGTTTAAAATGTATCAGTATTGCTTCAAGTACATAAATATCAATAAACATTTTTAGAAGTATTTGTACTTTATTTTAGTCACCAAATATGAACCCTCAAGGAGAGGACCATAAGTATTATTTAATATAATAATATTCACTTGTATTAAAGATAGAATACCTATCTTGAGGAAAATATTATTCCTGTTATAAGGTAAACATTTCTTATTTGTGGAATATAACTTAAACGGAAAACTATAAAATATATCTGAACTGAAGGACTGAATTTATACTGTTGTACATGTGGATGTTGTTGTATGGTGCTGTAAAGACAGAAATATGCTAAGGAATTAATTACTAATACCATGTCTGTTATTGATAAAATATTTCATTGTCACAGATAGTTCTAATACAAATTAGTTTAGTTATTTAGTTTTGATTTTGAAATAATTTGAAACATAGAATTAAAAGACCACCCTCGAAATAATACACGAGATTTTAATGAATTAAAGTTATTCCTGTTTATAAAAATATGCCTACAGAAACACATGGCATCTGAATGTCCCACATCCCCATCAAACGGACGATTAGACCGCCCGGCCTCGTGGAGATCAACAATGCGACCCATATATTCTGGTAATGCTGGATAATTTGTCTCTGTTCAGTGACTGTGTTGACCGACTGTCTGACTCCACATATGCCTGATAACACACTCGTGAAACAGCTAATGCTCTTCGGTGACCGTAATAAATATTACAAACCATTGCAACATTAACTATTTACGCAACTATCGATGATCAGCAGGTACCAGCTGCTTCGCCTGCGATTTAGTAATTGCATGTATTACATTATTTTTATTACAAGGGGCAGTCAAATGAAAACCGAAATCCCGCTACAACGTGATCACGGAATGGTTTTATTCAAAAGTAATTATCACAGCTGTATCAAACCAGTCTATGGACTGATGACTCAAACAACAACCTTTATAGATCACTACATTTTGACTTTTGTGCATAAGTGCAGATTTACTGTCACCCGAACACTGACATTACTGACCAGTAAAAAATGTTGATACAACAAACATGTAGCAATTTATTCAAATTCATATATCTTGTTAAGTGGATCATCCATGATGTTTGTCAATGCTACCAAACGAGCGGATTGCTGTGGCACACCGGGTGGTCGGAAAGAACGTGAACCGGGTATTATTTCCAACCACCCTGTATGACACTAGATTTCAACGACGGGCACTCTTTTCTTCTGTTATATGTGATTACTCTAGACCGGATACTCTAGGTCGGAGAACATTCCTGATGTGGGATTTGAATAAACATTAGGGGTACGCCCTATTTGAACTCCTACAATTTATGTTATACCTGCTACATTACGGAAGAGCGGCGTTGGCGGCATAACTTATACTACTAGCCAAATTAGTGCCAACTGCCTACGCATCCGGGTTCTCATGATTACTCTCTGTAACCTTCATACAGTAAGTTACCTGGGGAATCACAGGGAGGTCCTGTTCTTCTTAGTATTCAAAACACCGAGCTCGATAGCTGCAGTCGCTTAAGTGCGGCTAGTATCCAGTATTCGGGAGATAGTAGGTTCGAACCCCATTGTCGGCAGCCCTGAAAATGGTTTTCCGTGGTTTCCCATTTTCACACCAGGCAAATGCTGGGGCTGTACCTTAATTAAGGCCACGGCCGCTTCCTTCCCACTCCTTACCCTTCCCTGTCCTATCGTCGCCATAAGACCTATCTGTGTCGGTGCGACGTAAAGCAACTAGCAAAAAAAAAAAAAAAAGTATTCAGAATAGCCGCGTTTCTGTTCTTCTGATGGATAGCTGAGTGGGTCGGTGCCAATATCGGGAGTGTTTGAGATAGTGATCAAGCTATAAGTGGCTGCCCAGCGATTCCTCTTCTCCCAAATACCCGGCCAGCTTTATTCCACAGGCAAACAGATTACACTGACAGGGTTGGACAAATGTTCCATCTCAGCAATCGATAACTCTCATACCGAAAGATGGAGGTGGTCTGTTTACAGAAAATGGTTCAAGGCTCACATATCGTTATCGAGGAGTTAAATATACCAATTCAATTATTGTTTTATTTTTAGCAAAGCAATTTCAAACTCTGAATGAGTACTGCTATAACAACATATTATTCTATCGCTTTATTGCCCTTACAAGATGGTTTTACTGACAGGGGTAAACGAATATTCTTTCGAACAGCTCTCCTTTGTTCTATTCCCCATCCACAGACATATCAAACACAAAATATTAGTGTATTTTAAATAAGATATTCAGACATTCAGGAGAAATAAAGGCTAGATTTGCTTTTTTTTTTAGAGTTTGCATTGATTTCTGACGAATTTTTGGAGACACATCACTGTTATGAGAAACCACATTAAAATTTAAATTAATAATATAGCGTTTATAAAACATAATACAAAAGTTATACTAAGTTGTTAATGTCTAATACATCATGTTTCGAGATTATCCTCATTCAGTATCTGATGATTTCGCAGTGAACTTGTAAAATCTGTTCATGTAATTATGCACTTTTAGTTTGATCTACGTTTATCTTACACTCTTTTATCGTCTTTAAGGTGGTACTGAAAAAATGTCGTTTTTAGATTTTTATGGAAAATCATTATTTAGAGATTTTTTTTAATTTGATGTATGTTCCACTGATTTTCGATGGCCGCAAGTGTTTATAAATTTAAACAAAATTATGTTCTTCCACAAGCCATGTCTCCACATTTCGTGAGCGCTTGTTCATTTAAGACAGGCTGTATCGGGAAATGTTTGCTTTAGAAGGCAGTGATTCATGTTGATTTATAGTGAACATCCTGGTGCATAAGTTGGCTAAATTGGTTTCTGTGACATTACTTCATATCTTGTATTCAAGTCAGGGGGGTGACACTTCATAGGGAGCGTCCGAAGAAGTTCTGAGATGGGCCAATCGATCTCTACCAACTAATGAAAACTAAAATTCTCTTTCAGAGGGTTAATTTAGAAGGCAGAAGTTGGCATTGCACATTCAGTTGCGTGGTACAGCAAATTTATAACACAACACCGTTATCGTTGCGCGCGAAGGTACCTTAGTCTTACGGTATGTAATAGTGTTTGTTAGACGAAAATTTGTTGAGATTCTTTCGCATTGAGCGAGATTTTTGATCCAGTTTTTTGAGAGTACGGTGTGAAATTATAATTATGCGCGTTCTTAGTGTGAAGAAATAGTATTATGATCATGAACATACTTCACATTGAACTACCTAACTGTTGCGAGTAAACGTCTGTGTGATTGTGCTTCTTACCTGCTGTTTGGAATAAATAAATTCAAAATATAAACTGTGTGCATTATGCTGTGTTTTACCTTCATCTTTTCCTTCTCGTGTTTTCCATTCCCATACATAAAAGTCGTGGGAACTGTTCAACGAAAGAATGAGGTTATGTTAGATCGTGATTTGGGCAAGTATGGGCGTTTTGGGGTTTTATATGAATTGCATTAACATTTTCAGTAATCAATGTTGAATTTATCACTTAATAGATGTAAATTTACATTAAAGTGCGAACGGTGAAACAACGATACAAGCTAGCGTTCTAACAGTATTGCCAACATACAAATACGGTAATTGCAATTTACTTTTCAAGTAAAAGACACGAGAGAAGCTTTAGATACAACTTTCCTACCGAAATACAATCATTATCTCTATCACAATTAAAATTTTAACAAAGTAACAACTATCACCATCGTGCTTACTACGAGGTACTATCGTGGGATTTATTTCCTTATGTTGGCAGAGAGAAAGTGGCCACTGTAGTTTCCATGACCTGTTTTCTCAGCCAACTTGATTACACAGGAGTGACGGATCTATTTCTCTTATATGATCCTTGATTCAAGTGGTGAGAAGCATGGTAGCTACCACGTTATGTAAGTGGCATTACACTTTCAAGTGCGATTTCTGAGCAACTAGCTTTTTTCGAATGTTTCCCATTTTTTTCAGAAACTACTCGCGGTAGAGCTCTGAAATTTTTTCTTCTCATTAACTCATTAACAATGGTAGAGATAGCACGTATGGTTTGGTAATAAATATTTTTCAATCTAAATACATTTAAATATTTAAGAACTTGATTTAAAATCAATAATAATAATAATAATAATAATAATAATAATAATAATAATAATAATAATAATAATAATAATAATAATAATTTTGTGTGGCTATTTCTAGCTGGGTGCAGCCCTTGTAAGGCAGACCCTCCGATGAGGGTAGGCGGCATCTGCCATGTGTAGGTAAATGCGTGTTATTATGGTGGATGATGGTATTATGTGTGGTGTATGAGTTACAGGGATGGTGGGGACAGCAAAAACTTCCAGTCCCTGAGCCAGGGGAATTATCCATTTAAGGTTAAAGTCTCCTACCTGACTTGGAATTGAACCCTAAACCCTCTGGACCAAAGGCCACCACTCTAACCATTTAGCCATGGATCTGGACAAAACATCAGTATCATGAATCAACAAAGTAGATCAGTAAATGTACTATGTATGAATCTATATCATATCAAAATGCCGTTTTATTACCTTGGGGCCGGACTGAGTGGCTCAGACGGTTAAGGCGCTGGCCTTCTAACCCCAACTTGGCAGGTTCGATCCTGGCTCAGTCCGGTGGTATTTGAAGGTGCTCAAATACGACAGCCTCGTATCGGTAGATTTACTGGCACTTAAAAGAACTCCTGCGGGACTAAATTCCGGCACCTCGTAGTCTCCGAAGACCGTAAAAGTACTTAGTGGGACGTAAAGCAAATAGCATTATTATTATTATTATTATTATTATTATTATTATTATAGTCCGACTCGTTGGCTGAGCGGTCAGCGTACTGGCCTTCGGTTCAGAGGGTCCCGGGTTCGATTCCCGGCCGGGTCGGGGATTTTAACCTTAATTGGTTAATTCCAATGGCACGGGGGCTGGGTGTATGTGCTGTCTTCAACATCATTTCATCCTCATCACGACGCGCAGGTCACCTACGGGTGTCGAATAGAAAGACCTGCACCTGGCGAGCCGAACTTGTCTTCGGACACTCCCGGCACTAAAAGCCATACGCCATTTCATTTTTTTCATTATTATTATTATTATTATTATTATTATTATTATTATTATTATTATTATTATTATTATTATTATTATTATACATACATTATCATTATAGACTGTTATGCCTTTCAGCGTTCAGTCTGCAAGCCTCTGAGAATTTACTAAACGTCGCCACAATCCTCGATTTGCAACTAGTGTTGTGGCCTCATTTAGTTCTATACCTCTTATCTTTAAATCGTTAGAAACAGAGTCTAACCATCGTCGTCTTGGTCTCCCTCTACCTCTTACCCTCCATAACAGAGTCCATTATTCTCCTAGGTAACCTATCCTCCTCCATACGCCTCACATGACCCCACCACCGAAGCCGGTTTATGCGTACAGCTTCATCCATCGAGTTCATTCCTAAATTAGCCTTTATCTACTCATTCCGAGTTACCTCCTGCCATTGTTCCCACCTGTTTGTACCAGCAATCATTCTTACTACTGTCATGTCTGTTAATTCTAACTTATGAATAAGATATCCTGAGTCCACCCAGCTTTCGCTCCCGTAAAGTAAAGTTGGTCTGAAAACAGACCGATGTAAAGATAGTTTCGTCTGGGAGCTGACTTCCTTCTTACAGAATACTGCTGATCGTAACTGCGAGCTCACTGCATTAGCTTTACTACACCTTGATTCAACCTCTCTTACTATATTACCATCCTGGGAAAACACACAACCTAAATACTTGAAATTATCGACCTGTTCTAGCTTTGTATCACCAATCTGACATTCAATTCTGTTGAATTTCTTACCTACTGACATCAATTTAGTCTTCGAGAGGGTAATTTTCATACCATACTCATTGCACATATTTGCAAGTTCCAAGATGTTAGACTGCAGGCTTTCGGCACAGTCTGCCATTAAGACCAAGTCGTCAGCATAGGCCAAACTGCTTACTACATTTCCACCTAACTGAATCCCTCCCTGCCATTTTATA
Organism: Anabrus simplex; assembly: GCF_040414725.1. Classification (NCBI taxonomy): domain Eukaryota; kingdom Metazoa; phylum Arthropoda; class Insecta; order Orthoptera; family Tettigoniidae; genus Anabrus; species Anabrus simplex. The sequence goes on along the minus strand of NC_090265.1, from coordinate 823,085,020 downwards.
CCTTTCAGCATATGACCCATGTAAACTACAAACAAAAAAGGTGAAATATTACAGCCTTGTCTAACTCCTGTAAGTACCCTGAACCAAGAACTCATTCTACCATCAATTCTCACTGAAGCCTAATTGTCAACATAAATGCCTTTGATTGATTTTAATAATCTACCTTTAATTCCATAGTCCCCCAGTATAGCGAACATCTTTTCCCTCGGTACCCTGTCATATGCTTTCTCTAGATCTACGAAACATAAACACAACTGCCTATTCCTCTCGTAGCATTTTTCAATTACTTGGCGCATACTGAAAATCTGATCCTGACAGCCTCTCTGTGGTCTGAAACCACACTGGTTTTCATCCAACTTCCTCTCAACGACTGATCGCACCCTCCCTTCCAAGATGCCAGTGAATACTTTCCTTGGTATACTAATCAATGAGATACCTCGATAGTTATTGCAATCCTTCCTGTTCCCTTCCTTATAGATAGGTGCAATTACTGCCTTTGTCCAATCTGAAGGTACCTTACCAACACTCCACGCTAATTTTACTAGTATATGAAGCCATTTCATCCCTGCCTTCCCACTATACTTCACCATTTCAGGTCTAATTTCATCTATTCCTGCTGCCTTATGACAATGCAGTTTATTTACTATCCTTTCCACTTACTCAAGCAGAATTTCACCAACATCATTTTCCTCCTCCCCATGAGCTTGGCTGTTTGCTACACCACCATGATGATTTCCTTTTACATTGAGAAGATGTTCAAAATATTCCCTCCACCTCTCCATGGATTCCATGGGATCTATTATGAGTTCACCTGAATTACTCAAAACACTGTTCATTTCCTCTTTCCCTCCCTTCCTAAGATTCTTTATTACTGTCCAGAAAGGTTTCCCTGCTGCTTGACCTAGCCTTTCCAGGTTATTACCAATTTCTTCCCATGACTTCTTTTTGGATTCAACAACTATTTGTTTCACTCTGTTTCTTTCATCTACGTACCAATCCCTGTCTGCCTCGGCCATTGTTTGGAGCCATTTCTGATAAGCCTTCTTTTTACGTTTACAGGCTGCTCTCACTTCATCATTCCACCAAGATGTTCGCCTTTTCCCATCTTTACACACAGTTGTTCCTAGGCATTCCCTTGCTGTTTCTACTACAGCATCCCTGTATGCCAGCCATTCACTTTCTATATCCTGAACCTGCTTACTGTCTACTGTTAAACTTCTCACTAATCACATCCATGTACTTCTGTCTAATTTCCTCGTCCTGGAGATTTTCTACCCTTATTCGTTTGCAGACAGATTTCACTTTCTCTACCCTAGGCCTAGAGATACTTAGTTCACTACAGATCAGATAGTGGTCTGTATCATCGAAAAATCCACGAAAAACTCGTACATTCCTAAACGATTTCCTGAATTCAAAGTCTGTTAAGAGAGAGTCTATTATAGATCTGGTACCCCTAGCCTCCCATGTGTAGCGGTGAATAGCCTTATGCTTGAAGAATGTATTTGTAACAGCTAAATCCATACTAGCACGGAAGTCCAGCAAACGCTTCCCATTCCCATTAGCTTCCATATCTTCCCCACATTTACCAATCACCCTTTCGTATCCTTCAGTTCTATTCCCAACTCTTGCTTTGAATAAAAGCGGCCATCAGCACTATTCTATCCTTGGTGTTGACCCTGACCACGATGTCACTCAATGCTTCATAAAATTTGTCAACTTCATTCTCATCTGCACCCTCACATGGTGAATACACGGACACAATTCTTGTCCTAATTCCTCCCACTGACAAATCTACCCACATCATTCGCTCATTTACGTGCCTAACCGAAACTATGTTACGTGCAATGGTATTCCTGATAAAGAGCCCTACCCCAGACTCTGCCCTTCCCTTTCTAACACCCGTCAAGTACACTTTATAATCTCCTATCTCTTCCTCATTATCTCCCCTTACCCGAATATCATTTACTCCTAGCACATCCAGATGCATCCTCTTTGCTGACTCAGACAGTTCTACCTTCTTTCTTCCATAAGCCCCATTAATATTGATAACTCCCCATCGAATTCCATTTCGTTCGCCAAGTTGTTTCCAAGGAGTCCCTCGCCTGTCAAATGGGAGTGGGACTCCATTACTTCCATAGGTCCGAGGCTTGATTAAACTGTTCTGAGCTCGGTAAATTCATGAAGCAGGATGCTGCCCTACTTGCACATAGTCCAAGTGAGGATCTTTCCTCTAACGGGTTATGGACCACCGGTGGATTTTATGGTCCTAGCCGCCTGAGCACACGGAGGGCCACGACTCAGAATATGTCCGAGATGCCACTCCCATTCCATAGCAACTCGTGTCCCGACTCTCAGGACCACTTACTAGGCCACTCAGCCGTTGCCCATGGTTCACGAACTAGGACGTGACTACAGTAACCCACAAACATGAACCATTTATTATTATTATTATTATTATTATTATTATTATTATTATTATTACCTTGGACACTTCCAAAGAAACCGGAATGTAAATATCTTAAATCAAACATTGTCTGGATAGGTCTTTCATACTCTCCTCCACAGAGAGATGGCTTCTTTATCACATACTAAAGATATTGGAAAGAGTACTGGATAATTGACTCAGAAGTACTGCCGTCATATTACAAAAGCAGTGCGAATTTGTCAGAGAATGAAGTACCAAAGATGCACTTGATGATGGAGAGGCACAGAGAAAAACAGAAAACCGTCCTGTTAGAATTTTTGGTCATAGAATAAGGCTTTTTTCTAGGTCCTGTACGGTATCATATGGAGCGCACTTCGCTGCCATGGAGTTCCAGATATATCACGTAGAGAGACTTATAACGCCACATTTTTCAAAACCAATTTTGTATATCGTTTTATTCAAGTACTAACATCATCTAGTCATGTAGTATTTAGTATAACATGGGCATACATGTATTAATATTTTTTCACCTGAGGGCCCTGCAAACCATGGAGCAGAAAAGATCTGTTTGGTAAGCAGAGGTCAGAGCTTTTATACCTCTATTCCCAAATTACAAACACCCCACGCACTTCTCAAAACAGATGGATCAATTGCAATCCCAAATGCACAAGTAGTGACTTTCACAATACATAGGGTTGATACCTGCCCCGTATTGTATGGGACATCCCGTATTTGAACTGCAAATTTTGCGTTTCGTATTATGAACTGCTGTCCCGTAAAAACGAGCGTTTATCATTTTTTGTCTCTAAACATTTTAAAATCCGCATTTGATTTGAGCGCCACTCAAGTTCAAAGTAGCTCCATTATTTTTTCTCAGAAGACGGAAATCTCGTGATGTCTCGACATAATTCCTTAAAAAATTGTCGTTTCTTATTTTTAGTGGTAAGAACAATACAGCAACACTTTGACACATGACTGTATTATATTTACATTCCATATCAACTTATTGTTATGTAGGTATATATCTTAAGTTGTAGCCTTAATACACTTATATTTGTGAGTAGAGGACTTTTGTTGCTACAATGTAAATCCAATTTTTTTATTGTCATTAATAATGTACTTATTATTTGAATTGGAATGGAGGGGTAAGAATTTCACGGTCAATAAAGATGGCCAGAAAGGGAACTGAAATTCACTCAAAGTCATCCATTCAAAGGATTCACCCAATGTGCTGTTCTACAAAACAGACTAAAAGACTAGGAATTTAGAACAGTACCTGTAAGAGGAAAACAACGAGGAGGTGTAAGTTTGTCACTCCGAATATCTAAGATCAAGCTTAAGAACTTACTCGACTTGTGTTCCTACAGTTCATCACCCATTCTTTTACAGCCTACAAGCTCAGGATCAAAACGAAGAGGGCAAATAAGAGGTTCTTAATAAAGCTGATTACGAATGTGAGGAGCTGTAGATAAAATGATTGTACTCTGAATACAACAAAATTGGTTTTGGTTCAGTTATTATGTAGTACATGTTGATGTATAAAGTGTATTCGTACTTTCTCTTATCATTTCGAAATAATATTAGTGCTTCTTCAATCCTGCTGGTATTATCAGGTGACAAGTGAAAATTTTATTAATTTAAATCGGATTATCTCACATACAATTACAACGATATGCACTCCACCTACCTAGCACAAAACACCACGCCTTCCTTAATTTAAAATATTCAAATTGTTTGAAAAGTAAGGTCATAAAAATACTCCTTGCGACAACGCTTTCAGTTACGTAAGTCGAAATTTGATGAAAAGTAACTAAATATATATATATAAATAGAAATTACTCTGGATTTTATTGTACTCCTTATATTACACTAGTAAACCGTTGAAGTAGTTAAAAAATTTTGTAGAAAGAAATAAGAATTTTAAACTTTTGAATCTATAAATCTTGACAGAAAAATCCACACAGAAACCTATCTTTTTCGTACCTGCCTGTTAAGTTTGGAGCGTTAAAAATTACAATACAATTATCTGGTTTGACACTATTCTTTAAAAAATTATGAATGTATGCTGAGTATTACTGGCTACCTTCGTTGGAAGGCGGTATTTATAAATGAAAATGAAAATCCGCAGCCTGTTTCGACTTTCAACCGGGTCAGGAATGGAATGAACGAAGCCCCAATCTAGCGGCAAGGATGGGAATATATTGTGCCAGCTGCTGAAGCCTGTCGCACGCCTCTGGGGCAATGTTTAAAGAATGACAGATGAAATGAAAGAAATGGTATTGAAGAGTGTTGCTGGAATGAAAGATGACAAGGAAAACCGGAGCACCCGGAGAAAATTATGCACCAACTCCGCTTTGTCCAGCACAAATCTCACACGGGGTCGGGATTTGAGCCACGGAACCCAGCGGTGAGAGGCCGGCGTTCTACCGCCTGAGCGACGGAGGGTATCAGTATTTGTAAATAAATAAATAAATAAATAAATAAATAAATAAATAAATAATAACAAAAAACCTTATGAGGAGAGATGATAGTCACTACGATCAAAAGTCCTTATTCCTATGTAGGAACTTGAGATGGCTTTTTAATATTATTATCTAGGGACAAATTTTAGAATTTTATTTTACCCTTCTTGCAGTATTTTCTTGTGTGTTGTATCATTTCCTGTTGTGAGGAATATTTTCAGCGTTGAACTAATATAAAATCACACGTAATCATTTTTAATAGATGTTGGGGATTTAAAACGACGGTATGGAAAAAGTTAAAAGATTTTTGAACACCGAAATTATTATTATTTTTGGTGAAATCCACAAATCTAAATTAATTCTGTCCATATTTACCGGAATTTCATGCATAGGTTGTTTCTTTATTTTTAGTCCACTTACCGTCCAGGGCTGGTTTATCCCTCGGACTCAGTGAGGGATCCCACATCTCCCGCTTAAAGGGCAGTGTCCTGGAGAGTGAGACATTTGGTCGGGACAAAAATGGGGAGGAGGACCAGTACCTCGCCAAGGCTGCCTTATCTGCTATGCTAAACATGGACCTTGTTGGGGATGGGAAGATTGGAAGTGATGGGCAAGGAAGAGGGTAGGAAGCGGTCATGGCCTTAAGTTAGGTACCATCCCGGCATTTGCCTGGAGAAGACGTGGGAAAACACGGAAAACCACTTCGAGGATGACTAAGGAAAGAATTGAACCCCCCTCTACTCAGTTAATCTCCCGAAGCTGAGTGGACCCCATTCCAGTCCTCGAACCAGTTTTCAAATTTCGTGGCAGAGCCAGGAATCGAACCCTGGTCTCCGGAGGTGGTAGCTAATTACACGAACCACTACACGACAGATGCGAAGTACACATAAGTTACCTGAAAATTTTGGAAAGGTAATTACGTATAACTCATGATCTTTCAGCACTGCGTTGTAATGATGTGGTAAGCCGTCGATATTAAGCATCAATATTAGAAAACACGGTATTGTTGGATGTTAAATGTCAATATTAAAACCGATATTCGATACATGTAGACAATCGATACTTCACTGTACAGTATAATTTGATATTCAATATTGACATTGTTCAAACATCTGAGAGAGAAATACCTAACAAGTAACAACCGGTGATGATGTGATGAACACGATGTGAAATGCGGGGAAATCTCTAGTACATAAGGGATTTACTTGTCTCGCAAAGGGATGTGAATGGATGGCTGTTGAAGTGCGGATGGGGAAGGTAAACATCAGAAAGACGCGTAACCAAACTCTCAACGCTCTCTCAGCCTCCAAAGTTCAAGGAGTTCTGCGGCACGTGTTGGCTGAAAGGGCACCGCCTTAACAAAATCTCCAGTTATATCTGAGCAATCTCGACGAACTTTCGGGAAGTTTGTCACGGGGCTCCCATTGGGCTCTGTGAAATACTTTATTATAACAGGTGCCACATGACCTTCTCAATGGTGTGGTGGTTAGTGTGATTTACTCTTTAAATTAAAAGAGTATTTCACATTGACTACCAAAATAAGCTGTTAATTGTGCATTGCAACGCATAACACTTTGTGGTTATACAACTAACTACTTTCACGATCTCCAGAGAATCTGATATGCCGAAATTTAGTTCCACAAATGTTCTTTCAAGTGCGAATAAATCTACGTAATCTAGGATGACCTAAAGTACTGCAGGTCTGAGTTGAAATTGAATCCGCAAACATCGTCTGAGTCACTCAGAGCGGAACCACATTTCTTTTTCTTTGCAACTTGCTTTACGTCGCACCGACACAGATAGGTCTTAAGGCGACGATGGGACAGGAGAGGGCTAGGACTGGGAAGGAAGCGGCCGTGGCCTTAATTAAGGTACAGCCCCAGAATTTGCCTGGTGTGATAATGGGAAACCACGGAAAACCATCCTCAGGGCTGCCGACAGTGGGGTTCGAACCTACTATCTCCCGAATACTGGATACTGGCCGCACTTAAGCGACGAACCACATTTCAGAAACTTCTACTCTCTCTCTCTCTTTCTGAGCTAGTTATTGTCCATTTTTCACTTCCTGAGAATGCCATCCTCTTTATAGATATCCTCAATATCACCTTTATAATATACTTGCGTTTTAAGAGAGCCAATTTCTCTTCTTTTCATGTGAAAGGTCTACCAGTGATAGTACAGAGGTGTGAAAATTATTTAGACTTAAAGGAAATGTTATAAAATAAGTGACGTAGTTTTTAGTTTTCGCCCTCAGTTGCCTTTCGGTCAAAAATGAAAACCTACCACCTGTTTTCCAGTCATTGACCGGGTCAGGGATGTAGTGAATGAATCATATATAGGCTATTAGTACGATGGGGTCGCCACTCCCAAAGTGATTTATTAATGACTGATAGATGCTATGAAATGAGAATGGAGAGTGTTGCTGGAATGAAAGATAACAGGGAAAACCGAAGTACCCGGAGAAAATCCTTTCCCGCCTCCGCTTTGTCCAGCACAAATCTCACATGGAGTGGCCGGGATTTGAACCACGGTATCCAGTGGTGAGAGGCCAACGCGCTGAGCTCTTCGGTCAAATATTAATTCGGCTAAATAAGATTTGTGAAAGACAATGTAGTTGTGACACTTGCACGGAGAGACAGTTGCACCGAAGACCAAGGAGGGTTGAAACGCAGAAGTAGGGGAGGGGAATACTCACGCGATAGATAGATAGATAGATAGATAGATAGATAGATAGATAGATAGATAGATAGATAAACATAAGCTTTCAGAGTTCATAGTTACAGTTGATATCTGGTGTTCCATGTTGAACTGGTGATAATTGTTCTACAGCCATGGAGTTCACTAACATCGCCAAGCGAAATCTTTGATGATTTGCAACGGATATCAGTACATTGTGGACTATACCAGTAGAGATCAACTGACTTATTACCGCGCAGATTTCAAGAAAAGTAAATGTTAATGAATAATAATAATAATAATAATAATAATAATAATAATAATAATAATAATAATAATAATAATAATAATAATAATAACAATAATAATAATCGTTTACATCTCACTAACTACTTTATGGTTTCCTGGGATGCCGAGGTACCGAAATGTTATCCCCAAGGAACACTTTTACTTGCAGGTAAATCTACTGATAAGGGCTGACGTATTTGAGCACCTTCACAAAACATCGGACTGAGCCACGATTGAACCTACCAATCTGGGCTCAGAAAGCCAGCGCCTTAACCATCTGAGCCACTCAGCCCGGCTGTAAAGGAAGAATAACAAGATAGTTTTAGGCGAGGGTGTGAAGGAAACAGAGAGTAAGATTTCAACAATTTACACCGAGGAAGTAGGCCAGATTTTCAATCGAGGCTATGAGAGAGAAGTACTGTTCGTGTCTACTAATACCAGAATATGTGAAAACCGAGGCTCCGTGCAAGTGTCACTATCCTACGTCTGACTCACCAAGTAGTGTTAGATAGAGTGAAGGGCTCCGTGCAAGTGTCACTATCCTACGTCTGACTCACCAAGTAGTGTTAGATAGAGTGAAGGGCTCCGTGCAAGTGTCACTATCCTACGTCTGACTCACCAAGTAGTGTTAGATAGAGTGAAGGGCTCCGTGCAAGTGTCACTATCCTACGTCTGACTCACCAAGTAGTGTTAGATAGAGTGAAGGGCTCCGTGCAAGTGTCACTATCCTACGTCTGACTCACCAAGTAGTGTTAGATAGAGTGAAGGGCTCCGTGCAAGTGTCACTATCCTACGTCTGACTCACCAAGCAGTGTTAGATAGAGTGAAGGGCTCCGTACAAGTGTCACTATCCTACGTCTGACTCACCAAGTAGTGTTAGATAGAGTGAAGGGCTCCGTGCAAGTGTCACTATCCTACGTCTGACTCACCAAGTAGTGTTAGATAGAGTGAAGGGCTCCGTACAAGTGTCACTATCCTACGTCTGACTCACCAAGTAGTGTTAGATAGAGTGAAGGGCTCCGTGCAAGTGTCTCATCCCCAAGACAATATCACTACGTTGAGAGTAAACAAAGCAAAGTCACCTCCGTACAGGCCATGAAGGCCCTTGGAGGAGTGGAAGGTAAAGGCTTCCACCATTGTTAATCTCGGCACGTGATGGGGTAGAGTGGTTAGCTCCACGCCCGGCCACCTTTGCCGGATACTGGCCGCACTTAAGCGACGAACCACATTTCAGAAACTTCTAGTCTCTCTCTCTCTTTCTGAGCTAGTTATTGTCCATTTTTCACTTCCTGAGAATGCCATCCTCTTTATAGATATCCTCAATATCTCAATATCTGAGTGAACCTCAGGACCATATGCACCTCCGGAAATGGAAATCTCGTTTCTTAAATTGTACGACTTCCTGACTGGGGTTCGAACCCACGTCCTTCTGGGCGAACCGAGCACTCCTTTACCGCCTCGACCAGGCAGCTCCTAGTACGTTGAGAGTATATCTTCCTATTTGGCAAATTGGTACTCCTTTAATGTCAGTTTCCAAGACCATCTAAGTAAAACACAATATCACAGAATCAGTTCATGTGATTCTGTTTTATCTACATACACTCAAAAGAGTGGTTAGAAACGCCAGCAATTGTCCTAAATACTGGTATGTGTCTAAATTACCTGCAGTCGCATCACTGATGTAATTTAAAGAAAATATAACCTGTGTTCTATAATTTACTTTAAAGAGACTTAGTGACTCAAGGAAGAGTTCCACTGCAACACAATGAGATATTTACGGTCATTTGTATGGGCATGGTGCAAAAGGGAATGTAATAACGAAAATAATCAGAAATTGTTTTGAGTATAATAATTTTCACATCCCTGTAGGCCAGTGTGTTAGTCTGCATTTTATGTCGCCATCATGTTGAAAATGATAATTATTCTAGTACCCATTAAACAATATGTATCTAGTTCCTTTGGGACTTCATCTCCTAATTTAATATTTCCTGCATATCCCGATTCCATACAACTGCACCCTCTCAACTGTGATTCCTTTTCAGAAATCCACTACGGTTCCTTCACCACCTGATCTATTATACACAATTAAAAGGAGGTAGGTAACTGCAGCCCTATCTCTCTACTTTCTGCATAGTTGCTTCTCTTTCTTAGCCTTTAATTCTCATTAATGAAGTTTGATTTCTAAATAAGTTTTTGGAAATATATGGGATATATTTAGATACTTTGTAGCAGTTTATTTTGGACTTTAGTTGCATAATGTCGATTTAAATCATATTCAGTTTCTCCCAAATAACCTTCGTTCTCCTTAGAATTTTTTCTGTATATAAACCTATTCTGAATCGGCAATCATACATACAAGTAGTCACGGTATATAATCTTATGGATTAATTTTTAATGTTATACATTTGCTGAGGTCTCACGAGTCTATGTAATCCCAGTACCATCTCCCAATCCACGATTAATACATCTGCATCTGTCAAAAATCGAAGTCATGGAACTGAGAGAGAGAGAGACGGAAAAGTTTCACTTTCACTACGAGTATATAGATAATAATAATAATAATAATAATAATAATAATAATAATAATAATAATAATAATAATAATAATAATAATAATCATGAGGCATGATAGGCAAATTGGAAATTAAAGAAAGAAAGGTTTTTAAGGAAAATTATTGCCCAATTAAAGAAAAAAGATAAATGTAGACGTCGGAATACCATGAGATGTATGTTCATGTCCAGAAGATCTCTGATGTCATGCGGAGAATGAAAATTGCATTTTATGGCCACTTGCTAAGAATGAAACTAACACGATTATCGAAACAGATCTTTACCTACTTTCAAGATAAGAAGAAGGAGATGGGGATCACTTACGAAGATATACAATAACGCAACTCACACAGGAGGAAACTAAAAGACCACTAGAGTTTTCAAGAAAGACCAAAGTTAAAGACGGGAAAGACGTGGACGGGGGAAAGGAAAGAGCAACCCCGGTAACGAATGAAGGAGCAATGGGCAAAGACCAACGCCCAGAGAAGACAGCTGAACAAAGAAAGAATAATGATAGTAATAATAATCATAATTGTATCGGAGGTACACCACCTCGTGCATTTAAAACAACCGCCTTGTAGAAGGTCATCTATAACATGAACTCTGAAAGTTATTTCAGAAAGACTTTGAATATTCATCGACAGATTTCGCTACTATCAACTTATGTGCGCCCTCTGGGGCGAGGATGAACAATTAATTTTCAAATTATTTCAATTATTTATTGATTATTTTTGGTATTCTAAGTTTATCAGCACTTCTATCTCTTCCCGTCAGCTTAAAATTGAAGCCAATAGGAAACTTTATACATTTATTAGTTAACCAATCAGAGTTTTTGATATTATTTGATTGTCCAATGGAAATTGTGGATATGTCAGGGCTTCGGCCCAGAGAAATCTGGAACCTTCCTCTCCGCTATAAAAGCTGGGACTTTTCGGGCCATGTTGTCTTTCGATCGCTACAGTTAAGAGGTTTAGAGTGTGTTCATAGCGGAAGCAGGGGAAGGGCTGCCTCGTCCATCGCCGGGAGGTCCACCAGCTCAAGGTAATGGCATACTCCGTATAATTATGTAATAGTCTCTGAAAGATAGCTCGAGGGGAAGGTTTCAAAATTCTTTCTTAATGTAACTTCTATTTCACATGTAACCTTTCAAACTAATCTGAAGAACTTCACGTAACTGAGGGAATAAAGAGTGGGGACCGTCTTGTATTCACCTTCAACTTGGCATTGTGGTGACTATGATTTTGTAACCTTTAAAATCTATCTCGTAACTTAAAGAAATGTTTTCCTTTCATCTAGTCACCTCCGTAGTATAGGCTTAGCCTCTGTAACGCAGGCCATAAAGCCACATAGGGTTTTAGGTGTTTTCATGTGAATTTCAAGGAGTGCAAGAGTTCGCCTCCTAACATTTTGATTTTCGGTCAGTAACTTTGTAACTATTTGATGAATACTAATAAATAAAATCATGAATAATATATAAATACAAATATGTAAATAAATAGCATTACTCAAAAACTTCATAAAATACTTGAAATAAATTAAATTAATAAAAATAGTTAATCGAAATGTTCGTAGTATGGCCGCCAGAGTTCACCAGAATGGATCCCTCGAATTTTGATAGAGCATGATAAACTTTATATCCCAGGGCGTGTACATAATGCTGCGTACTGGTACATCTGCTGCAGACCTTACCTAACCTCCTAAAAACGACTAAATCGGTAGGAACTGCACCTAGGTTCATCAATAACCCCACTGATTCTAAAATAGCTAACTATATTCTTAACAACATCCGTGCATGAGCACCTCATCAACACACGAAATTATACATATAATACACACATAAAATATTCCTGGAAGACTCCATATTTCCAACAACAACAATGAAAACAGTGGGAAAACGAAAGCGAGAACTAAACTACTATTTGTAGGTAGTCCGATGAACAATGTACATATATGTAGATAAATAACCTTCACTGTCTCTGTATCAATACTACTTGCCGATTCTCATAATCGGCAGTTATCACATCACACAGATACTGTACCACGTAATACTGTGTTCACATATTTTAACACTTGTTGTAAAGATATATACATTTGAGCAACACACGCCTGTCGATCCTCAACATAAATTATGGAAAGTCTGAGATAGCTTTCACCAACATAAAATGCCAGACCTCCACAAGTACTACAATACTTAATGCGTAAACACTCCACAATTTGTCCATCAGCCACTTTCCACGAACATAACAAGAGTACGTTCCACGAACGTTTGAAGTCCAGTCCATTGTAGCCGTGTCACTCGAATACCGTATATCAGCACTACTTCCTTCTCGTACAGTCTGTCCGCACAACTTCCCTCTCGTACAGTGTGTCAGTACTCCTTCTTGTCCGTACAGAGTGTCTGTTGTCGTCCCTTCCGTAGTGATGTCGAAGTTTATATAAACATCCGCTTCTCACTTCCTCTCAGATGATACGTCTGGATTGGTCCTTGCCAGCCAAACATGAGTGATCCTCTAGTCAGGACCATGCTCTGGACTTCTTCATGCTCCCAAGACATAAACAAACGCTGGGGTATATCACATGTGTCATAGAACTTTCCTATTACAATAACATTAACAAACACATCTCATCAGACACTGGGATGCCCGCATGAGTCATACGAATTACCAGAGTCCAAAATAGCAATGTTTTCCCACTCATGCAAGACAAATTACTCATACTAGATATATGGTTATCTTCCAGCTTACAAAGATTAATGACAAAATATACAAATGAAATACTACTACTAATAATAAATATAATAATAAATCGAATACTGACAATATCTCTCACTTCTACATACAGTGCGAGGGTGTGATATATATACTATCACAACTTTAACATTTTGCTTTTAAATAAGGCCACGTAAAATGGGTACTTGTTACCGCTGTTAAAGTCAACTTTTATTATTTATTTCCTTTTAAGTTAAGCGAGACTGTTGAGCAGATAAGACAGTGTCTACTGCTGGCTTTGTTAAATGTAGGTTGTGCCTTTAATAGGCTTGGAACTTGTAAACGTTGAAGAATAGTCTCCTAGAGTGTAATTGTCTGGAGCAAAGACGCCTCTTTTCTACTATTGTAAATTCTGGAACTCTTGAGTATGTATTGAAAGGAACAGTGGTGCTCTTGTTAAATGTGTAACTGGGGAGCTTCAAGCTCATGTTAATGAATCATGTTGTCTAATTGTCCCAGGAGATTCTGTTTCTCGATCTCACCTTGTACCTGATTTATTTGTTACTAGCTGTAGTACCCAGCGATGCCCGGATAGTTTTTGAATGTTTACCTTTAATATTTGTATTTCCAGTTAGTTAAGTGTGGAGTGGATGCTTATAAAATTATTTTTGAGATGTTAATTTTACGACCTATTATGCAGTTTTAGAATTATTTAGATGTGTTTGATTTCAAGTTTTGGATTATTTAATTTTCGAGTTAAACTTTGTTCTTGTGGAAGCTAGAATTGATTGGGAAGTATTTGATTCTTTCAAAAAAAAAAAAGAAAAAAAAAGAAAATAATTATAACTGACAACTATATGTATATACTCGTCGCATTATACATATGACGAACACGATTTCAGCTGTCATTCAGACTGTCACAATCATCATTGTGACCCCAAAAGCAGTGAATTCAAAACTAATCTCGGTCATTTTGTACTATTTACTTTTAATAACTTTCAGTTCCTTTCTCTATGAAATTGGACTTGTAAAAATTCCGGAGTGCCATTATCAATCTCTTTTTTTGCTATTTGTTTTACGTCGCACCGACACAGATAGGTCTTTTGGCGACGATGGGATAGGAAAGGCCTAGGAAGTGGAAGGAATCGGCCGTGGCCTTAATTAAGGTACAGCCCCGGCATTTTCCTGGTGTGAAAATGGGAAACTACGGAAAACCATTTTCAGGGCTGCCGACAGTGGGGCTCGAACCCACTATCTCCCGATTACTGGATACTGGCCGCACTTAAGCGACTGCAGCTATCGAGCTCTGTATTATTAATCTCAGCGACCCCAAAAAATTATGGATTCGACATTATTTTCGATTATTTTTATTTATCAACTCCTTCGCGCCCCCACCCTGAAAGGAACTGAACTTGGATTAAAAAATATTCGGATTGAAACTACGTCAGTGTCCCCGGAAACTACCAATTCGAGACTATTTTCTATTACTTTTTTATATCACTCTTCACTCGAAGGGGGGCTGAACTTGGACTTAAAATATCCGAAGTGTTACTATTCATCTCAGCGACCCCAAAAACTATGGATTTGACACTATTTTCAATCATGTTTATATCTCACTCTCCCTCTGACCCCCCTACAAAAAGGCGCATGAACTTGCACTTATAAAACATACGGAGTGTCACAATTGACCTCAGCGACCACGAAAACTATCGATTCGACACTATTTACGATTAATTTTTATATCTCAATCCCCTTACCCCCCACCACAAAGCGGCCTGAATTTGAACTTTTAAAAACTCCGGAGTGTCACTGTTCATCTCAGCGACCCCGAAAAGTATGGATTCGACAATACATTCGATGATGTTTATATCTCACCCCCCTCGCCCCTATGGGTTCCTGGAGTGTCTTACCCCCACGTGGTTTGTCTCCTGATACTAAAAATCCTGTGTGTCACTATTTATCTCAGTGACTCCGAAGCGACCCCTAAAACTGTGGATTCGACACTATTTTCCATTACTCACTCTCCCCTCGCCGCCAAACCAAAAGGGTGCTGAACTTGGACTTATGGAAGGAAAGGAAACTCGTATCCTCATCCCGAGGTGGCGCAGCTCTTTTCAGGCACACCTCAATGGAGATGACCTGCATGTACCACATACCAGACCCCCTGCCATTCTTAAATTTCTGGCAGTACTGGGATTCGAACCCGGGCCCCAGAGGACGGCAGCTAATAACACTAACCGTTACGCCACGGAAGCGGACACTTGGACTTATAAAAAAATCTGGAGTCTTACTATTCATCTCAGCGACACCGAAAACTATGGATTCGACACTACTTTCTATTATTTTTATATATCACTCCCCCATCGCCCCCACCCCGAAAGGGGCTGAACTTGGACTTTAAAAAATTCTGGAGTGCCACTATTCAATTCAGCGACCCGGAAAAGTATGGATTCTACACCATTTTCGATTATTTTTATATATCTCGCCCCTCGTCCCTATGGGTTCCTGGGGGTATCTTACTCCCACGTGGTTTGTCTCCCGATACTAAAAATCCGGAGTGTCACTATTCATCTCAGCGACCCCGAAAAGTATGGATTCGACACTACGTTCGATGATTTTTATAACTCACCGCCTCGACCCCCCACCCCGCCTCCCGTCTCTAACTGTCCCTGGGGTGTCTTACCCCCTCGTGGTTTGTCTCCTAATACCAGAAATCCTAAGTGTCACCATCCATCTCAGCGACCCCGAAAAATCTGTATTCGACACTATTTTCGATTAATTTTATACATCACTCCGCCCTCGACCCCGCACCCTAAAGAGGGATGAACTTGGTTTAAAAAATTCCGGAGTGTCACTGTTCATCTCAGCGACCCCGAAAAGTATGGATTCGACAATACTTTCGATGGTTTTTATATCTCGCCCTCGTCGCCCCCCGCTCCTAAGGGTGCCTGGGGTGTCTTACCCCTACGTGGTTTGTCTCATGATACTAAAAATCCGGAGTGTCACTATTCAGTTTGGCGACCCCGAAAACTATGTATCCGACACTACTTTTGGATTATTTGTTTATATCACTCCCCACTCGCCCCCCTCCCCAAGGGGGCTCAACCTGGACTTTAAAAAATTCAGAGTGCCACTATTCATCTCAGCGACTCCAAAAAGTATGGATTCGACACTATTTTCGTTTATTTTTATATATGACTCCATTCGCCCCCCCCCCCCGCTAAGGGTTCCTGGGGTGTCTTACCCCACGTGGTTTGTCTCCTGATACTAAAAATTCGGAGTGTCCCTATTCACTTTGGCGATCCCGGAAACTATGTATTCGACACTATTTTCGATTATTTGTATATATCACTCACCCCTTGCCCCCCACCCCAAAGGGGGCTGAAATTGGGCTTTAAAAAAGTCGGAGTGTTACTATTCATCTCAGTGACCACGAAAAGTATGGATTTGACACTGTTTTCATTTATTTTGATATGTTACCCCCTCGCCTCCCCCACTCCTAAGGGTGTTTGGGGTGTCTTACCCCCACGCGGTTTGTCTCCTCATACTAAGTATCAAGTGTATCAAATTTGGTCGAAATCGCTCTAATGGTTTAGGAGGAGATTTGGTACAAACCCACCCACCCACATACATACAATGACTTTTATATATACCGGTATATAGATTGCTTAGCAAAGTTCAAATTTGAAAAGAAAAGAAAAAAGAAAATCAAGAAATAAAGTTACTAATTTTAAAGTTTTAATTAAAATTCGTTCTTTCTCTATCCACCCGTTCATGCCCGCACCTTATCTTCACCTCTGTCCACCACGATATCTCCGTAACTATAATAAAGATAATAATATTTATTCAATGTCCTCTCAATTATGAAATGAAATGGCGTATGGCTTTTAGTGCCGGGAGTGTCCGAGGAAAAGTTCGGCTCACCAGGGGTAGGTCTTTAGAATTGACTCCCATAGGCGACCTGCGCGTCGTGATGAGGATTAAATGATGATGAAGACGACACATACACCCTGCCGGGAATCGAACCCGGGTCCCTGTGACCAAAGGCCAGGACGCTAACCATTCAACCATGTAGCCGGACCTCTCAATTATAGGAAGACCTAGCACGTCGGGATTTTTCCTAGGTACACAATTACATAATTACTTCAACTCGGTGGAATTCAACGACTTGGAATTGGGAACACGATATATACATGTATATCACCGGTAGCTGAAATGACAAGAAAGTCCATATACCCAAGAAGAAAGAAAGTTTAAAAATTAAAAGAACCTGAGGTTTCGCAGAATTCAGTTAAACGTTTTGATTTTTTACACAAACACGGAAAGCCTATTGTTGCGAATCTCAATGCCAATTTATAGTATGAATGACAATTAAAGCTAAGGTTTTTTTAATCTATACTATTAATAACAGTGATATTGTGTCTGTTTGCTTGCTTGTTTGTTTGTTCCAGATAGGAGTAAAAACTCCTGGGCAAACTGAGCTGAAATTTGGTAAGGAAGTAGCCAGAAATCCAGAATCAATCAGGGGATACTTTTAATTTTGATATTCTTCACCCTTTCGGTATAGTGGAGTAATTAACAGGGGCATGTCCAAATTTAGGCAATTATTATTTCTAATTGGCAGGCCAAAAATGTTATTCCTTTTAAGTCCTAAGTAATTTTAATATCTTCGGAGACATTTCATTATTTCTAACACCTACTGCGCCCGGTGATTTTGAACATATTATTCTCCTTTTTGCTGGTGAGAATGATTACCAGCTAATAGATCTCAGAATCCTGGAGAAAGTATACTTTGTGTTACACTCTGTGACGTTCTTATTAAATTATTTACGGAGTAATTTGGCCGTGCGGTTAGGGTCGCGCAACTGTGTGCTTACATTCGGGAGATAGTGGGTTCGAAACCCACTGTAGGTAGCTCTGAAGACGGTTTTTCGTGGTTTCCCACTTTCACACCAGGCAAATGCTGGAGCTGTACCTTAATTGAGGCCACGGTCGCTACCTTCCCACTCCTAGCCCTTACCTATCCCGTCGTTACCTAAGACCTACTGTGTTAGTGAGACGTAAAGCGACTTGTAAAAAAAAAAAAAAATACATGAAATTACCAGCTGCTAGGAAAGATACTCGAGCAAGAATCCTAAACGCATTTTTATTTGATGTTAGTTTAGCAAGTTTTATTCACTAATTTTTAAAAGTACATATACAATTAATGATCATTTCTTGCATTTCTTCGTTCAATAGTTGCTAAAAAGGAATTGAGCGTATCATCTTCTTGTTTCCGAATTTGGCCGCCTATGGACCGCATTGAACCTAAGGCCTTCTCTTCTTCTTTTTCTCCTCACCGAAGCTCTTCATCCTTTCACTTCTAATCTTCCTTTCTTCCTCAGATATGACCAATTTGGGTCTTCATTTTCGTGGTTTCTCCTGGAATGTTTTGATGTTGTCCACTCGGCTTCTAAATTCTTTTTTTTTTATTGTGAATCATAACCATTATAAGTTATTTTCTATTGCATCACTTTTTACCTCTTCGACCCACTTCGTTGAAGCTTTCAGTACAGTGATGTACTTGAATTGCTTTTAAATTAGCCGTTTCTCATCCATTCTCTCTAGATGCCCATAGAATTTTAGTCTTCGCTTTCGCATGGTGACAGTGATTTTCTTCGGTGTAGTTATAGAGATCATTATTTCTTTCCACTCACCATCAGTATTTTTCTGTGGTCCTAAAACTTTCCTTACGACTCTCCTCTCCTTTATTTCGAGTTCTTGAAGCCCACCCTCTTTATTCATTGTCAGGCTCTCTGAAGCGTAGAGACCCTCTGGTTTTACCACTGTGCTTCGCCTTGTAAGATATTGCTCCTTTGTTGTATCTGATCTGGGTTAACTTTGTAGATAATTCTAGGCTTGCCATGTTCACCTCTTTATCCCATCCGTTTGGTTTTATCTATTCCCCTAAATATTTAATATTATCAGTTATTTTTACAGTCCCATGCTAGATGGTTAGTCATACTTTTTATTTTTTATTCGAGTCCGAAATCACTACAATACATTTACAACTACTCTATTTACACTTTATTCTTCCAACATTCAACTGTTGAGATGCCACATTCGTTGGCTTCAACCAAATCATTCATACTACATAGTATAGGCATATTTCTACAGATGAGAATGTGTCCATGATCTTGCTTTTTACCACACTCACGCAAATCTTGATCACCGTACCTTCACATTTTCAAGTTGGTTTTGCATCATGTCACTCCATATCTTAATCTGTTAAGCGTCTTCCAATGTCCAAATTGAAGATGATGTCCTGCAGCTGGCTTCTCCTTCACTTCTCATAATCCTAAAGGCGACTTCCTTCTCCAGAGTTCCTTTCGCCGAGATTCGGGTGATGATGGGATTGATGTTGTTGTTTGTAGGAAGCTCTTCCTCGATTTCAATCTCGATGGGTGGGCATAAAGTGCAAACATTGGGTCATTGGGTGTGTTGGATCTGTTTCTTCTCTCTTTTTTCTTTCTTTCTCTCTTTCTTTCTTTCTTTCTTTCTTTCTTTTTTCTTTTTTCTTTCTTTCTTTCTTTCTTTCTTTCTTTCTTTCTTTTTCTTCCTCTTCTCAAGCTCTGCTGCAACTTGTCTCCTAACATCTGGATGTGCTACTCCCAATAAGATCTTATTAACAGGAGTTGGTTGTAAGCAGCCTGTAACAATGCGACTTGTCCTCACGAAGATTGTAAAGACTATCGGGTGTACCCTGGGCAACGTTGAGGAATTCTCAGCTGACGGAGGTAGTTACCCTACATGTAGTTACAGTGTTGCCAGAACGCCACTCTTTAACGTTCTTTTTCTGCCGGATATACGCGCAGGACGAACTTTTGTGAGACATTTTTTATTGCTGGCATGTGAGAAGTCGCGCTGCGACACCCGAGTGCGCAAATTTCGGTTTATTCTGTATATGGTTCATGTTGTTTCCGACCACCCTGTATATTTAAATAAAGTCACTCTATCTACGTCCAAAAATCTCCAATCTGAATGGAGATACCTAACAAAGTAACTCCTTTAATGACTACTCTTTTATCTATAAATTTTAATTCTTTTTCACCGTTCACTACTGGAGGTATAACAAGCAGATTTTAGAAACAAGATGAATGTGATCAATAATTTTGATATTGTCAATGGAAATGTTCAAAGTTTCCATATTCTTCCCATCCTCCCCTATCTATCCACTATAGAAATAAAACTACACACACCACCATGACGTCAAAGTATTTTTTTTTTATGTTTTCGCCGCGGTGATGTATGCTGACTATTATCACGGTTCAATATTTTACTTGTGGCTTTCAGTAATACGATCCTATTAAGGCTGTCTCTTACATCAGAGGGTTGTTTTTAGAACTGTCACAGATCCATTGAGCTTAGTGGGCACTGGCCTGAAAGCTCTATTACTGTCAACGGGAGATCCACCCACACATGTTCCACGTGGAGGTGGGGTATCAGTATCCACCCAGGGACGTGGGAGTAAGTGGAGATAGAAGGCGCTGATGGAAGAAAATTAATATCGGGAAACCTTACACATTCCTGCAGCTCAAGAGATAAATCTTCGAGCAGCGGATAGGCACTTTGTGGTGACGTCAGAAGGACAAAAACATCACGTTGAATAAAAATATGGCATTCCCAGTTCTACCTCTCTCTTCGTTATGAATCTCTACTATTGATTTGAAAACCTACGCTTGTTATTCATCACTTGTATTACGTCATCAGGACGTTCTAGGCGAGGGTTAGATGCACGCTTACCGTCTTTAGGACTACTGAGTATTCCCATTCAAAATTAAATACATATATTATAGACTGTTATGCTTTTCAGCGTTCACTCTACAACCTTCTGTGAATGAATTGACCGCCTCTACAACCCTGAGGCTGAGTGAGCCTTAGGGCAAGGTACCTCTACGGAAATAGATAGCTGTTTGTTTTCCGTCACACCGAATGAGATAGGCCTTATGGCGACGATGGCATAGAACAGGGCTCAGAAGAGGCAGGAAGTGACCATTCCCTTAAATTTAGGTACAACTTCAGGGCTGCCAACAGTGGGGTTCGAATCCACTATCTGAGGAATGAAAGCTAAGAGCTACGTGCCTCGAACCGCTCGCTCAGTTTTCATCATTTTAACCTTTCTCTACACCGGCGTTTCTTCCCAGATTTCATGGAATGCACTAGATCAAGTTTATTTCTATACTAGCTGATGGACCCGTGCTTCGCTACGGGATTCTCAGAAAGACAAACTTTGTGGTTTTCCCAACTGAAGTCAACATAGGTCATTACAAAAACGTCAGTAGGAATGTTGCGATTAAAAGCACTGTTATCATATAATATATTCGATCAAATGAAAAACCACACATTTTCTCACTTTTAACGAACAGTACTACGGTGCCGATCTAATAGTCCAAAGTTTCAAAGACGGAATGACCGGGCCAGAGACAGCCGTGAACACTCCTCTGCTATTATTCCGTTAAATATGCAAACTGCTCATTCTAACCAGTGCCTCAAGGTAGAGATTGAATAGCTCGAATGCTATGATGAACCAGTGTGTTACGTACCAGTACTATCAGAAAGTTTATGAACCAGAGGAATGACATGCTAAAGAAGAAAATTATCTAACTCCCCAGCTACTTCCCACCAATATTCAGGCAGGCTGTTACACTCGGTACGACCGGTAGAGTTGGCCGTGTGGTAGGGGCGCGCAGCTGTGAGCTTGCACCCGGTAGATAGTGGAATCGAACCCCACTGTCGGTTACTGCCTCCTTGGTAAATAATGGTAATTTCATTCTATATCACATCTGTAGAGCCCATACAATTTATTTAAATTATAAACTGCAGCATATTTCTACGACCAGCAAAATTGAACAAGGAATCATTTGAGTTTAGTAGAAGCCACGTTTTGTTTTCATCACAAAAGTTATTATCGCTACAACGCAAAAAATCGATGATGTCAGAGCAGGAGTAGGGGTATTACACAGTAACTGAAAATGAAAGTGCTCGTCGAACCTCCTTCAATCTTCCCGACACCGAAGCATCCGCCGCAGTCCTGGGAGAAAGACGACGAAAAGCACAGCAAATCCCGGAAGAATTCTATTAAACTGAGGCAGTGAGAAACGACGAATGGAAAGGGCCAGGCTTCAACCTACGCCACACCTTCACCCGATTCGCCGTCCACGGGTTCCACGGAAAGGTATGCCAAACCGCTGGATACCACGAGCCAGACGAAGAATGTACCTGCCGGCTCTGTGGTGGAAAATGCCCCAGGTACCACCTCATCAACTGCACCGCAAGAACAATATCCATTACCGCACTCGCTAAAGACTGGTAAAGAGGAACCGCGTGCACCAACAAGCGGACGAGGCATGTTCAACAGAGTGTTGCAAATTAGGCAGACGGAAGACTTTTCATCACTGTGCCCTGCAAAATGCGATCTCAATACAGTGTCGCAAATTAGATAAGCAAACGGCCTCCCATCACTGTGCGTTACAATATGTGTGAGGCAGAGTTCAGCTCTAAATGTCCTCTCACAGATGGAACACATGGACACACGAGCACCACTATACGGACCTGCTTACAAGCGGAACGGAAGTCGATCCCCACTATGACTGCTAGTAAAGACCTGACAATGACTATCTGACATTGTACCTTTTTACTCTATGGAATTTAATTACTTATGTAATCTAATCATTGTGAATAATTGTGTGTATGGCCATTGGCTGCAATAAATTATTAAAAAAAGTGCTCGTCGAACTGTTCTCTCCTGTGGGAACATCTGGCGCTAGTACTGAATGTAACAAAGACTTTAATGTCATTTCAAACTAGTTATTATGAGATATACATCTCCAATTGACATAATTCATTCCTGTTCCACGGAATCAATTTTGTATTGCTTAATTCACCTATATAGCACATACGATACTGTCTTAACCGCAGCACAATAGGACTTAGTCCCATATTCACACTTGAAAAAATGTACTCTCTTGTAGTGAACTAGTTCAATTCACGGAGCGTTTTTTATACACGTCCGTCCCGATGAAAATTCTGAATACGACTGACTTGTACAGTGCGGGCCATCATCTAGCTTGCTTACACTTAGGCGGAGTGATATTGCCTTAGGCGGGGATTCTTAGCTCCTGGAGCGTCGTTCAATTACAACAAATGTTGTGCCAATAAATTATCCTTCCTGTTAAATTACATAAAGTCCTTACCTTTCAATTTATAAGGTGTGATTGAAGAAACGATAGTCTAATTTGACACAATGATGACGGCTTCGGCTGCATTATTTAATCTCACGCACTGTCTCCCATTGCTGCGACGTGCCGGCAACCATCCACACCTGGTATTATCTCACGCCTCAGTGCGTAGTTAATTATCTGTCATTTAATTAGCGTAATTTATGAAGAGGCCGAGGATGACTACCGTGGTGACCTTCATTTGGGGCGTCACGTTTCCGGAGTATCCTAGGGGATTCATGCCATGTCCAAGAAGTATCATTATTTTACTAAATTGTTCTATTCATTTTCTGTTCATTCCGTACATTATTTTCTTTTCTTTTTCTGTACAGCACATAGAGTGTGAATTTTGGCTTAGGCTGGACATTGTTATTTTTCTCTTTAACGGATCAAATAGGTATTCTTACTGTAGATCTGGAGAAAAATAATAAATAAATCAATCAATCAATTAGCGTAATTTCTTAGTCGTGCATTTTCTAGGTAAAATCTAATTTTCTGTTTATATGGAATTTTTATTAATTAATGTTTAATATCGCCGATGAAATGAAAATTTCATCCCGCTTCATTTAAAGTATAAGAACGGCGAATTCTCATTGGCTGGGAAGTATTCGTTACTCACTTATCTGGACTGGTCCATCACAAATTGAGGGGTTTCTGGTACACATTCTCGCATCTTCTGTCGCACTTCAACTAAAGTATCCTTGTCATTTAATTAGCCTCAAGGGAAGTGTCCTAGAGCGTGAGGCATTTGGTTCGATATACAACTGCGGAGGGGGACCATCATTTCGTCCTTGCTATGCTGAACAGGTTTTTAATGGGGATGGTGTACCTTTTCAAATCCCGTTACAAATATTTCTCTGTATTTTTATTATTATACTAGCGAATGTACCCGTGCTTCGCTACGGTATTCTACATTGTATTCGAATATCGAAGTAAATAGTGTGCATGCAGTCAATAAGATTGTTTTAAAATTGCATGTCTCTTAGCGTTATCCGAGGAAGAGCATGGGGAGGTCCCCGTACGTTGTTTCCAATGTAAAGTGTTTGTTATGGATTTGTGATATAACGGCAGGCTCACTGGCCTACTGCCATTCACAATCGAGTTGGGAAGTTTACATTATAATTTCAGGCCCCATTGCCTACTATGCGGACAGAATCGATTTGGAGAGTTTTCGTTAAAATGGCAGCCCCCCTTTCCTACTTCCAGACAGATTACAGTTTTTATTATAATGGCAGGCAATTATCCTACTATCACTCGAAATTGAGTTGTGCAGTTATCATTATAATGCCAGGCCCATTTTCCTACTTCCAGCCAGCTTACTGCCAGTCACACCACGTTGGTGAGTTTCCATCAAAATAGCAGGCCACTATGCCTAATGCCAGTCACATTTTAGATGAGGACATTTCTTTATAATGGCGGGCACCCTTGCCTACTGCCAAACACAATCGGGTAGGGGAGTTTTAAACAAAACTGCATGCTCACTTGCCTTCTGCAAGTCAAATCGAGAAGTGAACTATTCATTACAATTGTAGACCTTCCTTACTAATGACAGTTACACAGGAGTTGGAGAAGGAACCCTTTCATACTGCCAGTCAAAGTCGGTGTGGGGAGTACTGATTACAATAGCAGACCCACCCTTTCTCGATCACAAAAAATCGACATCAGTGAATATATATAGATCGACATACGAAAGTATATGCGTGTTTACAATATTTAAGACCTTCATTTACAGATTAACTGCTACTAAACGTACGTCATATCGACAAAGGATTATACCATAAGACACGCCGAATTTAGTGGCCTAAATGGCTGGTCCTATGATATGTAATCTATTCTTGGGTCAGATTGAGTTAGAAACGTGGAACAGGGTAACGTTCTTGTAAGATTATCTCACATTACATTAATTTTCGAATAATTATGTGACGGCTACATACATAGCATTTGGCTCATATATGGCTACTGGGTGGGCCAATTTTCGTGAAGAGTTTGATGATTCTGTATTTCATAGAAGTAATCGAAGGTATGAATTATGCATGTGAAAATTCCAAATTGATTTAACATCCATTAATAGAGAAAAATCAAACGTAAAAGTGATACAGATACGGCAAAAAGTCATAAGACCAAGGTTGTAGATCATTCCAAATTGAACGGAGATTGTGCAATCTGTTATGTGATAGGAATTTCCGAAGGTCTGCACCATCATAAAAATTGCCTGCATATTTCGATATTCTTCGGGGATAAAAAGTGAAAAATTTAATGATCTTGGATGTTTTCCGTTCGTTACAGTCTAAAACGTATAATTTTGTCAAATTTCAATTATCTTCTTTTTCTTCTGGCAGATTATGCCGCAATCTGGATTTTGGGCGAGGCGGGTAAAAATTAGGACTTTCAGGAAACTAAACCAAAAATTATGCAGATGGTCATTATTACCCCTTAAACGGAAAGCTGTACGAAAATTTCGCCAAAATAGTCATTGTAGAGGCACACAGTCGTTACGATTTGATTTATGTAGATAAGGAATCTGCTCCATGTAAAACACCTTTTGGGCTATGTCCGCTGGACTTAACCTGCAAAACTGACCATTCATGATATCTCCCTTATTAATCCTCCTGACGAAAAAATGCACATGAAAAAAAGGTTTAGAGGTGGAATTCCATCACGTTTGGTCGATTTCCAGTCAGGTTGGTCTTGTTCTCTATATATTGTGGAAGAGTAAAATCACCATTTCGGTTCCCTATAAACCGCCAGTCCATTCCGGAACATAAAATGTTATTTACGTTTAAAACCTACCTTTGGACAGGTGGATGCTAAATATGAATTTTGGTTCGAATATCTTCAGTAGTTTTCAAGTTGTAAGGAATAAGCTTTACACGCACCCGCTCGTGTGTTAAGTCCGATGGGACTTGTACAAAAAAACGGTCCGTTAATGATATCTCCTTTATTAATCCTCGTATCGAAATGATGCACATGAGAAAAAAGGTTTAGAAATTAATTTCTACCGAGGCAGGTAGATTTAAATTAACGTTGGTTGTGTATATTTTGTGGAAGTGCAAAATCACACTTTCGGTTTCGTATAAACCCCCAGTCAGTTCAGGAATTTAGAAACAATATTTGCCCTAAAACCTATCAAGGACAGGTGTATTCTAAATATGAGTATTGGTGGAAATACATCCAGTAGTTTGTAGCACTCGCGTACATACGGCGTAATTAAGGAAGAAATAATACAGTTAAGAAAGTTGAAAGTAATAGAAAATGGATTATAATTGAGGGCAGCAGGAAAACGACAAATATGTAAATGCCAAGTTAATGCATTGGAAAATCAAATGCCCCTCAATAAATTATGCTAGTGTGAGTTATGGATATAATAAAGCGGTAACAAAGGAGAAATTTAGGTCCATTGATTCCTAGGTAAACAAATAATAAGAAGATGACTAATGGTGTTATTACTTAATCTATTCGAAGGCGGTTATAACATCCAACGATATTCCGCCAATATCCCGCAGATAGGCCGATTGACACCTCTCTTGCCTTCTACCTAAGGAACAACCACGAATTTAAAAGCATGATGAGGAAAATGGCAATACGTTACTTACCTGCTGACATGCAGCAGAGACGTTGCCATGGTAACCTGTAGGTTCGTTGTCGGTCTGTCGGTCACTCAATGCAGAGCATGGTACCAGCAGAAAATTGTAAATTTCTCCGTCATGTAAAGAGTAAGGTAAATTACGAACATAACGAAAGTTGTTTATAATTAAGAGACGTTTCACGTACGGTAAACGAAGTTTACAGAAAATCAATAGTATAAGAGAAAATGGAGGAAAACCATTCTGGTTTTCTTATAAACCCCCGTCTATTCAAAGATTTTAAAATGATATGCATATTGAAACCTTCCCCGGGATGAGTATACTCTAAATATGAAGTTTAGTTGAGATCTATCGAGCCGTTTACACGTGATGGTGGAAAAACCATTCTGCTTTTCGTATAAACCCCCGTCTATTCAAAGATTTTAAAATGATATGCATATCGAAACCGTCCCCGGGATGAGTATACTCTAAATATGAAATTTGGTTGAGATGTATCCAGCCGTTTCGACGTGATGGTGGAAAAACCATTCTGGTTTTCCTATAAACCCCCCGTGTATTCAAAGTTTCTAAAATGATATGCATATCGAAACCTTCCCCGGGAGGAGTATACTCTAAATATGAAGTTTGGTTGTGATCTATCCAGCCGTTTCGACGTGATGGTGGAAAAAAACATTCTGGTTTTCCTATAAACTCCCCGTGTATTCAAAGATTATAAAATGATGTGCATATCGAAACCTTCCCCGGGAGGAGTATACTCTAAATATGAAGTTTAGTTGAGATCTATCCAGCCGTTTCGACGTGATGGTGGAAAAAACATTCGGGTTTTCCTATAAACCCCCGTCTATTCGAAGATTTTAAAATGATATGCATATCGAAACCTTCCCCGAAATGAGTATATTCTAAATATGAAGTTTAGTTGAGATCTATCCAGCCGTTTCGACGTGATGGTGGAAAAACCATTCCGGTTTTCCTACAAACCCCCCGTGTATTGAAAGATTTTAAAAATGATATGCATATCGAAACCTTCCCCGGGAGGAGTATACTCTAAATATGAAGTTTGGTTGAGATCTATCCAGCCGTTTCGACGTGATGGTGGAAAAACCATTTTGGTTTCCCTATAACCCCCCGTGTATTCAAAGATTTTAAAATGATATGCATATCAAAACCTTCCCCGGGAGGAGTATACTCTAAATACGAAGTTTAGTTGAGATCTATCGAGCCGTTTCGACGTGATGGTGGAAAAACCATTCTTGTCTTCCTATAAACCCCCGTCTATTCAAAGATTTTAAAATGATATGCATATCGAAACCTTCCCCGGGACGAGTATACTCTAAATATGAAGTTTGGTTGAGATCTATCCAGCCGTTTCGACGTGATGGTGGAAAAACCATTCTGGTTTTCCTATAAACCCCCCGTGTATTCAAAGATTTTAAAATGATATGCATATCGAAACCTTCCCCGGGAGGAGTATACTCTAAATATGAAGTTTAGTTGAGATCTATCCAGCCGTTTCGACGTGATGGTGGAAAAAACATTCGGGTTTTCCTATAAACCCCCGTCTATTCGAAGATTTTAAAATGATATGCATATCGAAACCTTCCCCGAAATGAGTATATTCTAAATATGAAGTTTAGTTGAGATCTATCCAGCCGTTTCGACGTGATGGTGGAAAAACCATTCCGGTTTTCCTACAAACCCCCCGTGTATTGAAAGATTTTAAAAATGATATGCATATCGAAACCTTCCCCGGGAGGAGTATACTCTAAATATGAAGTTTGGTTGAGATCTATCCAGCCGTTTCGACGTGATGGTGGAAAAACCATTTTGGTTTCCCTATAACTCCCCGTGTATTCAAAGATTTTAAAATGATATGCATATCTAAACCTTCCCCGGGAGGAGTATACTCTAAATATGAAGTTTGGTTGAGATCTATCCAGCCGTTTCGACGTGATGGTGGAAAAACCATTCTGGTTTTCCTATAAACCCCCCGTGTATTCAAATATTTTAAAATGATATGCATATCGAAACCTTCCCCGGGAGGAGTATACTCTAAATATGAAGTTTGGTTGAGATCTATCCAGCCGTTTCGACGTGATGGTGGAACAGACAAACAGACAGACAAACAGAAACAATTTTATTTATATAGATTTTTACACTCGTTCTTCACCCCCTTTCCATCCCCGCCCAAAGGAGTCCTATGAGTGCCTTACACAACAGTATATTTTTTTCCCAGATATTAAGTCTTATTTGTACCTATTTTGGTTGACAGCTATGCCCAAACGTACATGCATAATCTCACTGCTCTAGAATCCTGGAGCTGACGTTGCCATGGTTACGGCAGTTCATTTCTTTATCCGATTCCTAGAGCAGGGGTAGTGTGGTGCCAATATCTCCGTAACGGTTGGTTTTAGGGCCTTAAAACATGGTTTTCGGGCCCGTAGGGCTTACCGAGTTTTGTTCTTTGCGTCAAGAGGATTAAATTGAGCTTTGTCTCGTCCTTATACGACAAATTCGATATTTTGCCTATAATAGTATAAGAGAAAATGGAGGAAAACCGTTTTTCCTATAAAACCCCCGTCTTTTCAAAGATTTTAAAATGATATGCATATCGAAACCTTCCCCGGGGTCAGTATACTCTAAATATGAAGTTTGGTTGAGATCTATCCAGCCGTTTCGACGTGATGGTGGAACAGACAAACAGACAAACAGACAAACAGAAACAATTTTATTTATATAGATATCTGTATTATTATTTTTATTATTATTAGTTTATTTGTGTTATTATTATTATTATTATTATTATTATTGCTGTTGTTGTTGTTCTATCTGTATTATTATTATTATTATTATTATTATTATTATTATTATTATTATTATTATTATTACTAGATGTAGTGTTTACAGTGCACTATGTTTTCCGGTATGGGCTATATCAAATTTGTTACTTTCATTCACCTGTCTTTGTCTCATCTTTGGCTTTGACAATATGAAAGTGACTGAGGTATGTGTGATGTTAGTAATACCATTCCTTATGCAGCCAGTCCCTGTTATGATTGGTGTGAAAATATCGCTCACAGGGTCGGTTGGTGCATGCATTTCAGTGGGCTTAGCGGGCTGATAAGTAATAGCAACTGCTGGCTCGGTGAGGAAAGCAACGGGAAACTACCTCACTCCTCATTTCCCTAGTATGCCTCTTCAATGACGCCTAGGCTATTTATGACAGCTGTTGGCGGAGCTGCAGAGGATCAGACTAGCCTTCGGGCTATATACCCAACATACATACCTACATTATTGTTTGATTCAGTTCTATAAGCTTATTTCGCTATGTATTAATTATCGCTTGCTTTATTGTGTTTAATTTATTATATATATATGTGTGTGTGTGTGTGTGTGTGTGTGTGTGTGTGTGTGTGTGTGTTAGCATAAAAATCATGTAGAGTGAGACACTGCCTAATATCGGATATCGATATATTATTTGTGATACCACTTTTAAAACATTGCAACATATGGTGCAATACTGTTACAGTAACTGTCGAGTCATCGCTCTGTCATTGTAAGCATTTAGACTATGAGATAATATTCTGGGAGTTCCTTCTTTGCATGAGGCTATTTCATCACTATATGTAATACTTTCTAGCTGGGTGGGAGTTACATAATGTATTCTTTCAGAGATGACGTGGGTGTGACAACTTATGTCTATATAAAGGTTTGTTTCCTATATTGGGAGTTCAGTTGGTTGGAAGGAGTTGAATGGAGTGACTTGCCATGAATTATTGGAGTCAATTGGAAGGAGACGGATGGTGAACAGTGAGATAGTCGTATGGAGAGTGAAGCCACAGTAATCAGTCAGTTAAAGATAGAAAAGTGACATGGATATATAGTAGATCAGTTAACCTCAAATTTTAAGAGGGAAACCAAACTTCAATGTCCTTTTCCTAGAACCTATATGTTATGCTGTCAAAGTACGCTTATTGCCTCACACCCTAGAGATATTCAAGATTCTCATTCTATTATCGTTACATTTATTTGTAGCTGGCGCCCATCAACAATATCGTATGTGTAAGTAGTCAGGTAAGCACTAAGTGTGAGTACATAATCCGACGATTGAATGTTTTATTTTATGAATATTTTAATTCAGTTTTATTTCAGTTAGTGGGAGTAATCACAATGGAACGATTAGAAGGGATAGGCAACGAAGAGGGAAAGAAGCAGCCGTAGCCTTAAGTTAGCTACCATCTCGATATTTCTCTGGAGAAGTGGGAAACCACTGAAAGCCACTTTGAGAATGGCTGAGGTAGAAATAGAACCTCCTGTAGTCACTTGACCTCCTCAGGCTGAATGAACCCCTTCCAGTCTTCCTTCAACTTTTCAAATTTCGTAGCAGAGCCGGGAATCGAACTCGAGCCTCTGGGGTGTGGTAGCTAATCACACTAACCACTTCACCACAAAAGTGGACAAGATCAAGTTCTTTTACTTTAATGCTTCTGTCTCAATCTTTTACTCGGCTTTGACAATATTTAAGTGACTGAGGTATGAGCGTTACTACAAGAATCGTTATGCAGTTATTTTCTGTGATGAATGTGTTGATCATAGGATCAGTTAGTGCACGCATTTCAGTAGCCTTGGTGGACTGATATGTAACAGCACTATCTGACTCTGTGAGGAAAGCAAAGGAAAACTATCTCATTCATTATTTCCGTAGTACTCCTCTTTGGTAACGGCCAGGCTACGTATGACAGCTGATGGATCTGTTGAGAATCCAGCAAAAATTAAGTGTGACGGGAGACGTTGATGGGAGTAGAAAAACGTATATTACTGAAGTGTATGAAATATCCTCCGATTCAGAAATTGCTCCCTGGAGACACTCTGCATTTCGGAATTTTATGCTCCTTCCCGTAATCTTGAACACATGAATTGAGCATCCTCCGAATGTCGCTACTCAATTGGTCTATGAACTTTATCGTGGATCAGTCTGTACTAATGTTCTATTATGTTTTCGTTTCAATGAAACCTCTAGGCACAGCTATTAGTGTGAGTTTTGTAATAATAATGGAAACGCAGTAACTTAATTGAATCTGCCACGTGGAACATGAGAGTTAAAGAGGTCGCACGGCTTCAGGTCATCCCCACGCGCCGGCGAAGGAACATGCGCATGCGTGGGTCGGCTGTTATATCACTACCTGCCGACAGTACTCAGTTCCACAGAGCAAGGCTCCAGTCAGACAATTTAATAACGAGGAATGTTTCGTAAATGAACCATAAAATAAAATAAGAGTACTATTGTAGAACATTCGGGATTTTTTTTTCTATTTGCTTTACGTCGCACCGACACAGATAGGTCTTATGGCGACGACGGGACAGGAAATGCCTAGCAGTGGGAAGGAAGCGGCCGTGGCCTTAATTAAGGCAGCCCCAGCATTTTCCTGGGGTTAAAAAAGGGAACCCACGGAAAACCGTCCTCAGAGCTGCCGAAAGTGGGGTTCGAACCCGCTATCTCTAACCGCACGGCCAACTCGTCCAGTGGAATTTTTAAAGATCTCTTTCTTTCATTCGTTATGGTCATCTATGGACCATATTTACACAATCCACCAGATCTTCTCTCTCTCTCAGTCTTATCCCTCTTCTTTGCACTCCTTCCAGATGTTCTTAAGTCTTTGACTTCTCCTTTGTTGCTCTTCAACCAAAATGTTCGGTGACTTGACGAGTTTTTTTTTTACAGTCTGTTTTACGTCTCACCGACACAGACAGGTCTTATGGCGACTATGGGATAGGATAGGCCTAGGATTGGGAAGGAAGCAGCAGTGGCCTTAATCAAGGAGTGAAAATGGGAAACGATGGAAAACAATTTTCTGGGCTGCCGACAGTGGGTTCGAACCTACTATCTCCCGGGTGCAAGCTCACAGCTGCTCGCCCCTACGAGTTCTCCGGTGCATCCCTCACTCCCGAAATTTTCTTCCTAAAGATTGTTCTCCCTCTTGGATGCCCACTTCTTGTAAACTGAGTATCCTGTGTTCCAGTCTCTTTGGATTCATCCTCTTAATGTGCCCGTAAGATGATAGTTTCCTCAACTTTTTCATTTCCTCGATTTGGTCTCAGTGGGAACATGGGTTGTGAATCTAGTGACTTCTTTGGCCCTAAGAGTTTCCTAAAGAATCTCCTTTCCCGTTTTTCAGTGACTGGGTCCGTTACTCTATTCATAGTTTTCGCCGCATACAGACACTCTGCTCTGACCACCGCACAATAACGTTTTAATTTTGGGGGGATGGATAGGGACTTGGCTTTATAAATTACATGACATAGTCTGAAACCATTTCCATCTTTACCACCCTTCTATTCCTAGCTTCTTTTTCCCCCTGGAATTTCTGAACACGGCGCATTTCACCAAATTTGGTTTTGATTCTGTCTGAGAGATCTGTTTCTCCGAGTCCATGTATGTAGTTTTTCAAAAGATATTCTTAAATTCGTTTCGGCGGCCATATTTTGTCATTCCTCTACTTGTTTTGCGGCTGAGTGTAGATTGTCAGTTAGCAGTACTACATCATCCGTGAAGGCCAGGCCGTCAACTCTGATCGCACCTTTTCCACGTCCTATCTTTATCCCGTTCTCTTGTTTCATTTCGGTCATTTTTGATCTCCAATCTCTGATGACCTTTTCCAAAATACAATTAAACAGTAGTGGTAAGGTAAGGGTGTATTCTGCCCGAAGGCAGGTCCGAACCTCCACAGAGGTGTGCCTGAGCCGGAGTTTACGTGCGGTAGGGTGGGCAGTTCCTTTCCGGTCCTCCATTCCCTTACCCCCCACCACCAGCGTGTAGCAGCCCACCCACATCTTGACCTTAACTTCGGAGACCTCACGGGGTCGGGTGTGTCGACACGGCTACAGCCGTTGGCAAACAGTAGTGGTGAAAGGCCTAAAATCTGCATACATGGGTGACCACTACATTTCACAGGAGCTGAATAGGATCGGTGTGAGTGCTCCAACTACACTACACCATACCTTTACGGGAATGCAGCGCCATAGCTAATCTAGTCTGCCCGTTGCGAACTGTGAACGTAAATAAACGAAAATTTAAAACTATCTCTAATTAGAATACGTTAGGACGCGCGCTGGGTAGAAATTGCCCAAGACTTGCATCAACACACAAACATGTCACCAGTTCGAATAACACGGATGCTAGTAAAATATCAAGCAATAACGACTGTTCGGGAGAGTCCATTTAGAAAGTAGCAGTGTATAGAAGACAATATACTCGTTGACCAAGGATTATTAATAATTCATTTTACCATGAGTAAACGTACCCACCTACCTCCTAATGGGTAATCTAATAAGACTGAAATTTGTCACAGTTTCATATCATGTTAGCCCGAAGGTAGGAACAGATAGGGGACGGGAGTCATGACACGCATGAATCGAAACCTATTAGGTGCAATGAAAAGGGAGGCAACAGCATATCTGGGGCATACTGTGACGAACAGCGGTGTAGTTTGCTCCAGATATCATTCAAGAGAAGATAAATAGAAAAAGGCAAAGGGCGAAGGACAATATAGTCGTTACGTATCCCATGTAATCGGAACTCTGATATATGCAGTAACGAACGGGGAAAGTATGCAAAATGTGATCACAAACACCCAATAGAGGAAGAAGAGTAATGAAAATCTAATATTTAATTCCAGTTTTCTTTTCGCTCATCACTAGATATTACAATGCGTCCGCATTGTGATAGATATTCAATAGCAAGCACGTATTGGTCCCTTCAGGGCTACGACAATAATTTTCCGTACATGTTGCAAATTTGTCACTCTATTCAAATAAGTTTTAAGGGCGAGACTTTTGAAGAGAACTGTAACTATGTAAGAGATCTCATCAGACGTTGAAGCCTGCTAAGTAGTGAGACGTCCTAAATTTTCACTTTGCGTACAACAAGTTCGTTCGTTCTCCTTTTATTTTCCAATTTCTACCGGCGATCGTTAACTCCCTTTCCTTGCGTTTATATTTCCGAGTTCACCAACTCCCTGTCCGCTCTTCTTTCTTTCCTCTGAATCGTTAACCAACTGGCTTTTTGCGCGCCATTGTCCTCAATTGTACCAGCCCTATTTCATCCATTACTTATATAATCAACAAAAGAGAGAAACGCCTTCTTCTCCACAATATCCTGTATTTCCTCTTATTTATTTTTCTCCTCGGTAATCAATATTAACCTCTTGTTGTAGCTGGCTTTGTATCCCTTGTTGATAACTTGCAGTGACTTTTCAGGCTTCTTCCTTTTCTTGTGTCAGTCGCTTACAGGAACACAAGAACTTGGTTGGTTTTCAACATAAATCTCGTCACATATGGTTTAAGATAATCAAAGTAGTAATAGTAATAGTAACTTTGTCTATACTTAAAATTTTTATCTCGAAGAAGATTGAGTTCAATTTTTGTTTGCTTTATTGTTACGTTATCACAGGCAAATGACTGAGCACAATTTCTCAAAACTTGGCATTAGCTTTCAATGATAGTTGGGTTGTAAACTGGGATGTTATATTATTTCATTAATTTCGTAGTGTGGGATACTGGAGTCACGTCCTAATTCGTTAACCATGTGAAACGGCGTAGCGGCCTAGTAGTTGGTCATGAGTGTCGGGATACCAATGGTTATGGAATGGAAATGGGCATCTCGGACATATTCTACGTCGTGGCCCTCCTCGTCCTCAGGCGGCTAGGACTATAAAATCCCCTGGAGGTCCCGAACCCGTTAGAGGAGAGATCCTCACTTGGACTATGTGTAAGTAAGGGTAGAATCCTTCTTCAGATAATTTTCACTGGGCGCGCTCAGAACGTTTTAAGTAAACCTCAGACCTATGGGAGTAACAGAATCCCATTCCCATTTGATAGGCATGGACGTTTAAGGATAGATGGGATGTAAATTAGGCTGTTTATTATTAATAGGCAGGGAATTTCCCAAAACTGGGCATTATCGTTCAAGCATAGATGAGTTGTATACTGGGCTATATATTATTTCTATAGTAGAGAAAATTTCCCGAAAGTCGGCATTAACGTTCAAGCATAGATTGTTTGCAAACTGAAGTATATATTATTTCTTGAGTAGACAGGGAATTTCTCGAAACTCGGCATTAATATTCAAGGATAGATGGGTTTTATTATTTTGTTAGTAGACATTAGCGTAGCAATATTAAGGGGGCCTATACAGAAAATGTCCAAATGCAGATATGCACGTATTTAGATGTTTCTGTTCAGGTCCATCGATGTTGAGTAGTGCTTAGTGGAAATGTGAAGACATGGCTGAGCTGGTCATATGGTAGAACTCTGGCCTTCTGAGCTCAAGTTGACAGGTTTGATCCCTGCTCAGCCCGGTGGTATTTGAGAATGCCTCGTGGAGGTTGTTTTACCGGCACGTAAAATAACTCATAGGGAAAATATTCTGGCACCTATGCATCACCGGAAACAGTAGAAACAGTAGTTAATGGGACGTTATTAGTGATAAAAATGTTACCTACCAACCGTGCAGGCTGTGATGTGAAGTATTAATGGATGGCCATGACTAAGAGACATATAGTAATAGAAAGATATTTTATCAAAGAGGATTCATCTCATCATATTCTAGAGAAATTACTTTATTCCTGGTAGCTTCACAGGCCCTGGGTCAGTTTCTGCCCCTTTCGGTGCACTGTATCCTGCAATTGTCACCTAGAAAATTCAATACAGTTGTCTCTTGAAAACGATTCCTTAGATGCAAATAAATTAATTGCTCTCAATTTGAGTTTCATTTATTTAAAGACATTTTTATGATCATTTAACTTCCCTAAAGGGAAACGCAACAGCCTTCTTATTTCTTCCTTATTACTTTTAGTCCATATTTAATTAATATATTTAGGATATAATTAAGATCTTAGTAGATCCTAGCAATATCAAAAGCTGCGAAGTGCTTCAATTACAGACGAACTAAGCATCAAGGCACGTCTGCCTTCCCGTGTGAGTGAGTGTTACCTCCTGTTCCCTGGTCACATTTTCAGAAGAACAGAATTTGGAAAATACAATTTTTCTAGGAAAAAGTTTTAGGCAGTAGACCATAAGGACCAACAGCAAGTGGATGGTTTGATCAAGAAAAGAAGACCACTGTCCAATCTCTTCAGATTATACACTGACTGACAGAGCAAATGCAACACCAAGAAGGACTGGTTCGAAAGGGATGAAAGTTGGGGAAAAAACAGAGACGGCACGGACGAATAATTGATGTTTATTTCAAACCGATATGCAGGTTACACAATGCGCACGGCATCGACTCAGTAGGATGTAGGACCACCGCGAGCGGCGATGCACGCAGAAACACGTCGAGGTACAGAGTCAATAAGAGTGCGGATGGTGTCCTGAGGGATGGTTCTCCATTCTCTGTCAACCATTTGCCACAGTTGGTCGTCCGTACGAGGCTGGGGCAGAGTTTGCAAACGGCGTCCAATGAGATCCCACACGTGTTCGATTGGTGAGAGATCCGGAGAGTACGCTGGCCACGGAAGCATCTGTACACCTCGTAGAGCCTGTTGGGAGATGCGAGCAGTGTGTGGGCGGGCATTATCCTGCTGAAACAGAGCATTGGAGTAGTATAATAAGCGGGTTCTGCGGCCTCCGCCCGCGGGAAATTTGAATTCTGGCGGGAAATTTGAATTTTGGCGGGAGATTGGAATTTGTAAACAAAGCCACGTGCTTTCTGACAGCTGTCATCGACAACAACGCATCGCTAACCTCACTGCTGCCATCTTGACGGGCCTAAACCTCAGTGGTACCAACTTAACCTAACTAGCGCGAGGTAAACAAAGCCACGTGTTTTTTGACAGCCACGTGCTTTTTGACAGACAACAACGCATCGCTAACCTCAGTACTGCCATCTTGACGGGCCTAAACCTCAGTGGTACCAACTTAACCTAACTAGCGCGAGATAAACAAAGCCACGTGTTTTTTGACAGCCACGTGCTTTTTGACAGACAACAACGCATCGCTAACCTCAGTACTGCCACCTTGACGGGCTTAAACCTCAGTGGTACCAACTAAACCTAACTAGCGCGAGATAAACAAAGCCACGTGCTTTTTGACAGCCACGTGCTTTTTTGACAGCTGTCATCCGCCATCTTTAAACTACAGAGCACCGTGCTGCCCTCTTTATCGCAGTAGTTGCAAATTCGTCACCTGTCATCGGCAGTGCTGCCATCTTGGCGGGCCTAAACCTTAGTGCTACCAACTTAACCTCACTAGCGCGAGATAAACAAATCCACGTGCTTTTTTGACAGCTGTCATCTGCCATCTTCAAACTACAGAGCACCGTGCTGCCCTCCTTATCGCAGTAGCTGTAAAATCGCCACCTGTCATCCGCAGTGCTGCCATCTTGGCGGATCTAAACCTTAGTGCTACAAACTTAACCTCACTAGCGCGAGATAAACTAATCCACGTGCTTTTTTGAATGCTGTCATCCGCCATCTTTAATCTATAGAACACAGTGCTGCCCTCTTTAGCTACTTACCTTTGAAATGTGGTGGCGGATAATTTGAAAAATGCTTTTTGAGAGCAGCCATCTTTGAGAACCGTGATGCCCTCTTTATCTAGATACCTGTGGTGGCAGACAATTCTACGTGACAGCAGCCATCTTTGAGAACAGTGCTGCCCTCTTCGTGGTGGCGGGAAATTCCACGTGTTCTTGTTTGGAAACAAACTCTCGTGCTTTTTTCTGACAGCTGTCATCCGCCATCTTGCGTCACAAACCTCAGTGCTGCACTCTTTAGCTAGATACCTTTGAAATGTGGTGGCGGCAATTTGAAAAATTCTATGTGCTCTTGTTTGGAAACAAAGCCACGTGCTTTTTGGACAGCTGTCATCCGCCATCTTTAATCAATAGAGCACTGTGCTGCTATCATGCGGGCAATTTCGTCAGCTGTCATCCGCCATCTTTAATCCACAGAGCAGCGTGCTGCCCTCTTTATGACATGTAGCAGCGGGCAATTTGAAAAGTTCTGTTAGCTGTCATTCGCCATCTTTAATCAAGAGAGCACCGTGCTGCCATCTTTAGCTAGATACCTTTGAAATGTGGTGGCGACAAATTGAAAAATTCCACGTGCTCTTGTTTAGTAAACAAACTCACGCGCTTTTTGTCAGCTGTCATCCGCCATCTTACATCGCAAACCTCAGTGCTACACTCTTTAGGTACATACCTTTGAAATATGGTGGCGGATAATTTAAAAAGAAAAATTCTACGGCAGCCATCTCTCGACGCTAATTGCACAAGATGGTGGCTATACATGACTCCTTAAGGGTGCTTACGCAAGATGGCCGCTATACATAGGTTCTTATGAGACGCCCTTAGGATGGTTGCGCAAGATGGCGGTTGCTCTTATGAGGTGGCTTAAGGGTCCTTGCACAAGATGACTAGAGACGCCCTAAGGATGCTTGCGCAAGATGGCGGCTATACACGACTCCTTATGAGACGCCTTAAGGGTGCTTGCGCAAGATGGCTGCTGCTCTTATGAAGAAAGCTAGCTTAGAGGCTAACGTGTCATGCTAGTTCGATTCATTAAATTTGGGGGCTTAAAATCAAAATGTTAAATATCTCGAAAACGGTGCATCGTAGAGCAAAACGGACAATATTTTTTCTGCCCAATTCTTCGGTTCGCAGTACGAGGAACAAGAAAAACATAGTCTAATGATGAGATCAACGGTTCGGTTCCTACTTAGGCCCTTTGGCAT
Source organism: Anabrus simplex (assembly GCF_040414725.1). Classification (NCBI taxonomy): domain Eukaryota; kingdom Metazoa; phylum Arthropoda; class Insecta; order Orthoptera; family Tettigoniidae; genus Anabrus; species Anabrus simplex. The sequence goes on along the minus strand of NC_090265.1, from coordinate 823,045,342 downwards.
TCGCTCTGTTTTAGTTTGTATTGAAGCAAGTCTTCGTAACATGATCAGGTCTAGCTATGGTAGAGAGTATAACGTGCCGTGCAGGTTCGATTCATTAAATTTGGGGCTTAAATGCAAAATGTTAAATATCTCGAAAACGGAGCATCGTAGAGCAAAACGGATAAAATTTTTCCACCTGATTCCTAGGTTTGCAGTACCAGGAACATGATAGCATAAGAAAAACATAGTCTAATGATGAGATCGACGGTTCGATGCCTACTTAGGCCCTTTGGCATTGGCAGCTATCTAATTCTTCAAGATGGCGGCTATACATAGCTTCTTATGAGGCAGCTCAAGAGCGCTTGCACAAGATGGCTGCTGCTCTTATGAGACGCCCTAAGGGTTCTTGCGCAAGGTAGCAGCGACAAGACGGCGACTATACACAGCTCCTTATGGTACGGCCTAGAGGTGCTCACACAAGATGGTGGCTGCTCTGATGAAGAAAGCTAGCTTTGCATCGTGCAGGTATCTTTACAGCACTAAACCTCATACCTTTGAAATGTGGTGGCGGGTAATTTGAAAAATTCTACGTGCTTTTTCTTAACAGCAGCTATCTTTAAACAATAGCGGCTATACATAAGCTTTTAAGGCCTCCTCTTATGTCAAGGCATAGCTCTATCGAACAAGTTTAAACCTGCATCGGGATAGCTAGAGTAAGCACGTGCTGCAGTGATGACGTCATTATGCATGTTTAGACTTGCAAATCACTAAAGAAACATAACAAGACTAGAATCGAACACTGCACTCTATACCGTTAACTTTATCATGTGATCGGAACATTGATTGAAGTGTTTAGAACACTAAATAAGTGATCAAGACTAAAATAGAACACTGTACTCGATACAACATATGTTTAGAACATGTCAGGGGATACCTTTTTTTCTAAGAAGATTAGATTACCGCACATTCCTTGTAGGGCTAATAGGCTAAAGGGCTAATGGGCAAAAGGGCTAATGGGCTAATGGGCACCACATTTCAAAGGTATGAGGTTTAGTGCTGTAAAGATACCTGCACGATGCAAAGCTAGCTTTCTTCATCAGAGCAGCCACCATCTTGTGTGAGCACCTCTAGGCGGTATCATAAGGATCTGTGTATAGTCGCCGTCTTGTCGCTGCTACCTTGCGCAAGCACCCTTAGGGCGTCTCATAAGAGCAGCAGCCATCTTGTGCAAGCGCTCTTAAGCTGCCTCATAAGAAGCTATGTATAGCCGCCATCTTGTAGAATTAGATAGCTGCCAATGCCAAAGGGCCTAAGTAGGGATCGAACCGTCGATCTCATCATTAGACTATGTTTTTCTTATGCTATCATGTTCCTGATACTGCAAACCTAGGAATCAGGTGGAAAAATTTTATCCGTTTTGCTCTACGATGCACCGTTTTCGAGATATTTAACATTTTGCATTTAAGCCCCAAATTTAATGAATCGAACCTGCACGGCACGTTATACTCTCTACCATAGCTAGACCTGATCATGTTACGAAGACTTGCTTCAATACAAACTAAAACAGAGCGAATGCCAAAGGGCCTAAGTAGGAACCGAACCGTTGATCTCATCATTAGACTATGTTTTTCTTGTTCCTCGTACTGCGAACCGAAGAATTGGGCAGAAAAAATATTGTCCGTTTTGCTCTACGATGCACCGTTTTCGAGATATTTAACATTTTGATTTTAAGCCCCCAAATTTAATGAATCGAACTAGCATGACACGTTAGCCTCTAAGCTAGCTTTCTTCATAAGAGCAGCAGCCATCTTGCGCAAGCACCCTTAAGGCGTCTCATAAGGAGTCGTGTATAGCCGCCATCTTGCGTCCGCCATCTTGCGCAAGCATCCTTGGGGGTCTCTAGTCATCTTGTGCAAGGACCCTTAAGCCACCTCATAAGAGCAACCGCCATCTTGCGCAACCATCCCAAGGGCGTCTCATAAGAACCTATGTATAGCGGCCATCTTGCGTAAGCACCCTTAAGGAGTCATGTATAGCCACCATCTTGTGCAATTAGCGTCGAGAGATGGCTGCCGTAGAATTTTTCTTTTTAAATTATCCGCCACCATATTTCAAAGGTATGTACCTAAAGAGTGTAGCACTGAGGTTTGCGATGTAAGATGGCGGATGACAGCTGACAAAAAGCGCGTGAGTTTGTTTACTAAACAAGAGCACGTGGAATTTTTCAATTTGCCGCCACCACATTTCAAAGGTATCTAGCTAAAGATGGCAGCACGGTGCTCTCTTGATTAAAGATGGCGAATGACAGCTAACAGAACTTTTCAAATTGCCCACTGCTACATGTCATAAAGAGGGCAGCACGCTGCTCTGTGGATTAAAGATGGCGGATGACAGCTGACGAAATTGCCCGCATGATAGCAGCACAGTGCTCTATTGATTAAGGATGGCGGATGACAGCTGTCCAAAAAGCACGTGGCTTTGTTTCCAAACAAGAGCACATAGAATTTTTCAAATTGCCGCCACCACATTTCAAAGGTATCTAGCTAAAGAGTGCAGCACTGAGGTTTGTGACGCAAGATGGAGGATGACAGCTGTCAGAAAAAAAGCACGAGAGTTTGTTTCCAAACAAGAGCACGTGGAATTTCCCGCCACCACGAAGAGGGCAGCACTGTGCTCAAAGATGTCTGCTGTCACGTAAAATTGTCTGCCACCACAGGTATCTAGATAAAGAGGGCAGCACGGTGCTCAAAGATGGCTGCTGTCAAAAAGCATTTTTCAAATTAACCGCCACCACATTTCAAAGGTAAGTAGCTAAAGAGGGCAGCACTGTGTTGTATAGATTAATGATGGCGGATGACAGCTGTCAAAAAAGCACGTGGATTAGTTTATCTCGCGCCAGTGAGGTTATGTTGGTAGCACTAAGGTTTAGATCCGCTAAGATGGCAGCACTGCGGATGACAGGTGGTGAATTTACAGCTACTGCGCTAAAGAGGGCAGCACGGTGCTCTGTAGTTTAAAGATGGCGGATGACAGCTGTCAAAAAAGCACGTGGATTAGTTTATCTCGCGCTAGTTAGGTTAAGTTGGTACCACTGAGGTTTAGGCCCGTCAAGATGGCAGTACTGAGGTTAGCGATGCGTTGTTGTCTGTCAAAAAGCACGTGGCTGTCAAAAAACACGTGGCTTTGTTTACTTCGCGCTAGTTAGGTTAAGTTGGTACCACTGAGGTTTAGGCCCGTCAAGATGGCAGCAGTGAGGTTAGCGATGCGTTGTTGTCGATGACAGCTGTCAGAAAGCACGTGGCTTTGTTTACAAATTCCAATCTCCCGCCAAAATTCAAATTTCCCGCCAAAAATTCAAATTTCCCGCCAGAATTCAAATTTCCCGCGGGAGGAGGCCGCAGATCCCGCTTATTATACTACTCATTGGGCAGCCCCTGAAGGTACGGGAGTGCCACCGGCCGCAGCACATGCTGCACGTAGCGGTGGGCATTTAACGTGCCTTGAATACGCACTAGAGGTGACGTGGAATCATACGCAATAGCGCCCCAAACCATGATGCCGCGTTGTCTAGCGGTAGAGCGCTCCACAGTTACTGCCGGATTTGACCTTTCTCCACGCCGACGCCACACTCGTCTGCGGTGACTATCACTGACAGAACAGAAGCGTGACTCATCGGAGAACACGACGTTCCGCCATTCCCTCATCCAAGTCGCTCTAGACCGGCACCATGCCAGGCGTGCACGTCTATGCTGTGGAGTCAATGGTAGTCTTCTGAGCGGACGCCGGGAGTGCAGGCCTCCTTCAACCAATCGACGGGAAATTGTTCTGGTCGATATTTGGAACAGCCAGGGTGTCTTGCACATGCTGAAGAATGGCGGTTGACGTGGCGTGCGGGGCTGCCACCGCCTGGCGGCGGATGCGCCGATCCTCGCGTGCTGACATCACTCGGGCTGCGCCTGGACCCCTCGCACGTGCCACATGTCCCTGCGCCAACCATCTTCGCCACAGGCGCTGCACCGTGGACACATTCCTATGGGTATCGGCTGCGATTTGACGAAGCGACCAACCTGCCCTTCTCAGCCCGATCACCATACCCCTCGTAAAGTCGTCTGTCTGCTGGAAATGCCTCCGTTGACGGCTGCCTGGCATTCTTAGCTATACACGTGCCCTGTGGCACACGACAACACGTTCTACAATGACTGTCGGCTGAGAAATCACGGTACGAAGTGGGCCATTCGCCAACGCCGTGTCCCATTTATCGTTCGCTACGTGCGCAGCACAGCGGCGCATTTCACATCATGAGCATACCTCAGTAACGTCAGTCTACCCTGCAATTGGCATAAAGTTCTGACCACTCCTTGGTGTTGCATTTGCTCTGTCAGTCAGTGTATTAACAAAAGCTGAAGACCGCTCTGGATGGAGATATCTTCTCAAGAAAGCAAGACAGAAATGATAAATTAAATGAGGTCACGAAGCTCAGTAATAAACACAACGAATAATAATAATAATGGCGATTATTATTATTATTATTATTATTATTATTATTATTATTATTATTATTATTATTATATTCATTTACGGCCCTTTAAAACCACGCTAAGCAACAATCACACATTACTTGATGCCTTCTTTCTCTGGGAGCCTGTCTCTGTTACAATAAATTATTAAAACGTATTTTTTTCCTGTTAATTAAAAAATCTACTACTTTTTGCGAGTCATTTTATAAATACAGGAAGTTTTGAGCAATGATTCAAAAAATATTAGTAATTTCAGCAAAAATGTACTGAATACACGAAAGTTTAACCAACAATTTAGCTAATTCTTCTAATTTTCAGCAATAATTTTCTAAATTTTTAAGAAAAATATACTTAAATCAAGTATTTTTTCAGTATACCCTGTTAGTTTTCAACAATAATTTTTAAAATACTTGTTTTCTATATAAATAAACTCGTAACGACCGTGTGTCTGTACATTGACTATTTTGGCGAAATTTCCATACAGTTATCCGTTTCAGGTGTAATAACGACTATCTGCATAATTTTTAGCTTTGGTGTCTGTCTGTTTGTTTGTTTGTCTAAAACTTGAAAACTAATGGATGTATTTCTACCAAACCTCATATTTAAAATCCACCTGTCCTTGGGTAGGTTTTAAGGCCAACATCGTTTCTAAATTCCTGAACTGACTGGGGGTTTATACGAAACCGAAACCGTGGTTTTCCACTTACACAAAATATACACAACCAAACTTAATGGAAATCTACCTGTCTGAATGGAAATTAATTTCTGAAACTTTCTTTTCACATGTGCATCATTTTGATACGAGGATTAATAAGGGAGATATCATTAACGAACCGTTTTTCGGTACAAGTCCCACCGGACTTAACTCAATTGCTGGTTCGTGTAAAGCATATTTCTTATAACTACTGGAGTTATTTAAAAAAAAATTTCATATTTAGCATCCACCTGTCCAAAGGTAAGTTTTTAGGTCCATTCCATGTCAAATTCCACGAATAGGCTGGGGGTGTATGGGGAACCGATACAGTGATTTTACTCTCCCACAATACACACAAGACCAGCCTGACTGGAAATCGACTAACCATGATGGATATCAATTTCTAAAACTTTTTTATCACGCGCATTTTTTAGAAAGGAGGATTAATAAGGGATACCTCATTAACGGACGGTTTTTCAGTACAAGTCCCACCGGCCTTAATCAAATGTGGGTGCGTGTGAAGCGTATTTCTTCTAACTTGAAAATACTGGAGATATATCAACCCAACTTTATATTTAGCATCCACCTGTCCAAAGCTGGGGTTTTTTAGGGAAACGAAATACTGATTTTACTCTCCCACAGTATATAAAACACCAACCTGACTGAAAATAGACCAACCTTGATGAAAATCCATTTCTAAAACATTTTCCTGTGTGCATTTTTTCGATAGGAGGATTAATAAGGGAGATGTCAACAACGGTCGGTTTTGTCCAGCGGACATAGCCCAAAAGGTGTTGTAGGTAGAGCAGATTCCTTATCTATATCATTAAAATCGTAACGACCGTGAGTCTGCACATTTACTATTTTGGAGAAGTTTTCGTACCGTTATTCGTTTCAAGTGTAATAATGACCATCTGCATATTTGTTAGCCTTAGTTTCATGAAAGTCCTCATTTTAACAATCCCCCAAACAAGATTGAGGCACAATCTGCCAGACGAGCTAGAAAATTGAAATTTGACAAAATTATATCTCTTATCCTGTAACCGACGGAAAACTTCCATTATCTTCAATTTTTAACTTTTTATTCCCGAAGAATATCCAAATATCGAGACAATTCTAATGACGGTGCAGACCTTCGTTTCGAAATGTTTGCTGGCTAAACGGTAAGTTCTACCACAAAACGGATGGCACAATCTCAGTTCAATTTGGAGTGATCTACAATTTTGGTCCTACGACGTTTCGTCGTACCTCTATTCCTTATATGTTAGATTTGTCTCTTTTCTCGATTATACCTACATTTTGCTCTTTGTACATGTATAATTCGTCGTTCGAATCACTTATGCGAAATATAGAATCATCTAATCCTGCACGAACATTGGCCCACCCAGTATCCATGAGTCAAATTATATGTTTGTAGCTGTCATATTAGTACCGAAAGTAATGCACTGTGAGGAAACCTTACTCTAATTTCACCCTATTCAACGTTCGTAGCTCAATTTTACCCGTACATAGATGAGACCGAAGAAAATATCTTAAGACTAGCCATTTAGATCGGTAAATGAGGCGCCTTATAGTAGAATCCGTTTGTCGATATGATGTATCGTTTAACAGCAATTAATCTGTAAATGAAGGTTTGCAGTATTGTAAACATGCATATACTTCGTATGTCGATCAATACATATTAATTCAAGTCCATTTGTAGCGGTGTAGAAATGGTGAGTTTGGCATTATATTGAATATTTTACATCGATAGTGACTCTCAGCAGGACTGGAAGTAGGAATGCGAACCTTCTCCAACTCCTTTGTAACTAGCATTATTAAGGAGGGACTACCATTGTAATTAATAATTCCCTTCTCGATTTGACTGGAAGAACTCAAGGGAGCAAGCAATTATGTTTAAAACCCCCCTAACCGATTGTGTTTGGGAGTAGGCAAGTATGCCTGCCATTATAAACAAATTGACCCATCTAAAATGTGACTTGTATTAGTCATAATTGCCCTGCTATAGTAACAGAAGCTTAGTAACTCGGTGTGTCTGCCGTTAAGAAAAGGGGCCTGTCATAGTAATGATAGCAGCACAACTCAATTTTGACTGACAGTATGGAGGGTGCCTGCTATTATACTAAAAACTCCTCAACGTTAATCTGTCTGGAAGTAGGAAAGGGTGCCTGCCATTGTAACGAAAACTCCCCAAAATCAATTCTGACCACGCATTTGGTAATGGGGCCTTCCATTATAATGAAAATTTACCTACTCGATTGTGAATGGTAGTAGGCAAGTGAGCCTGCCGTTATCACAACTCCGCAATTCACACTTTAAATTTGAAACAACGCATAGGAACATGCCCCTGCTGTTTCTGGATAACGCTAAGAGACATGCAATTTAAAAAATCTTATTCACTGCATGTACAGTAATTTACTTCGGTATCCGTATACAATGTAGAATACCGTAGCGAAGCATGGGTAAATTTGCTAGTTTACAATAACTTACTCAAATACAGTAGTTTCTCGCGTTAATTTACAAAATATTACTATTTTTTTACGAGTCAATTTCTGAGTCCTGGAAATTTTGAACATTAATTCACAAAATGTTAGTAATTTTAGCAAACTTTTACTGAATACACGAACTTTTGCCAATAATTTACTAAATTCCTGTAGCTTTCAGCAATAATTTACTTTCTTGTATAATCCTGCAATAATTCAATAAATTCTTGACGTTTTCAGCAATAATTGTCTAAATCCTCGTATTTTTATGAATAATTTACTAAAACCTTGTACTTTTTCAGCAATTTACTATATCATGTTGTTGTTTTTCAGCAATGATTTTGAGGAAACTTGTCCTTTTACAAGAAATGAATGAAATGCAGTAGTTTTTCGCGTTACTGTACAAAATACTACTACTTTCCCTATTCAGTTTCTGTTTGTTATGGAAGCCTCTGAAGCTGTTGATCACTGATCTATGCATTGTTCGGTTTAGGATGTCTTTCCGATTTAATCCAACTGCTCAAGATCCTTTCTTACCTGCTTGGACCACATGTCGGAAACTTAAGATTTTCTGTCAAGTGTTTTAAAGATCTGTTTTATCTCTACCGGTGTGACATGAATCAATTTGTAACATACTATTCAGAGTGAGCCAACGGCCGTAGCCGTGTTGAAACACCGGATCCCGTGAGACCTCCGAAGTTAAGCAACATTGGGCGTGGTCAGGAGTTGGATGGGTTGCCACGCGCTGTTGGTGGGGGGTAAGGGACTGTAGGAGCGGAAAGGAACTGGCCACCCTACGGCACGTAAACTCCGGCTCAGGAACACCTCTGCGGAGGTTCGGACCTGCCTTCGGGCAGAATAACCCTTATCTTACTTATTCAGAGTGACTAATATCAGGAGCACACCTGTTATTGTCATTGAGATTTCTACAGCTGACTGAACCCTCCAATTCCGTACTCACAGGGCCGTTTGTCTAGGCAACATTACATTACTCAGATCTCACCTGACGTCACATGAACTGACAGGATTGCTCTTCGTTCCAACACGACACACCGCCTGGAACCGTCTTCATCTCTAAAACACACTCACGCACCGATAACTGACAATTGTTTTTTTTTAATTCACATTTTATAGCTCAGATTTATGGGAACACCGAATAATCGAGACTCGAAATATCGATGGTCTGTTGTAATCACACTACACTGCCTAATATTTGCTTATTGAGCAGAGATATGTCTCTGCTATCTCTGCTCTTACCAAACATTTCCACATAATGATAGAACTTCTGCAATCGTAGAAAATATAACTAATAGTTGGTGGGTGGAACTGCTAAACTTAAAACGCAAGAATTACATAAACCTGAGGCACATACAGTCCATTTATGGTCTTACCTATTCAAGCCGACTGCTGTCTACCTAGATGGCTCGAATAATGGCCGGTCGACTGCATGAGGACACCTTGGCCTTATTATTTAGCTTTCGTGATAAAGGCCACGATCTCTCATGTCAGACAGCTACTCAGTTGAACTCAGGATTCAGCTCTCAACCCAGGGTAAACATAGTCAGAATAGAAGAGGAATATTTTGCAAAGTACCTGGCAATGAAATATTATTCACTAACAAATTGTCTGTAACAGAAGAACCTCTTCGTAGATAATGGCTTTCTTCCTTTTCTATTTGTTTGTGGCGTAGCATATTCGATTTTGACTTTAACATATTGTACCGAAAGGAAACTATCGAATGAGATAACACATATTTCGAGAAGTAGATGGGGAATTTTCGGAAGTGTAACCTTGTAAGTTGCTGATCGTCATAGTAAATATTAATCTAATAGGAAGCCGCTTTATATTTCCAATGAGTTAAAGAGTTACAGCCGTTGACACCAAACCAGTTCTAGTAGGCCTAAGGAGCATGGTTTTTCCTCTGAATCATCCTTTGAGAACTTGCAGCTGCAATCAGTGTTGATATACACGTTTGGGCATGAGAGATGTCATTTCTTTAAGTGTAAGTGAAGAGTATTGAATGTATTGAGAGGGCCGTTATTGTGCAGTTGTGAGGTCCAGCCAGATTTGTAGATTGACGTGATTTTTGAAATCGTGATCATAGTGAATGGGATCTCAAGATTTAGGTGGAAGTTGAACTACAGACTCAATTCCCCTGCATACCCTCCCTCTTTGCCCAAATTAGGCTCCAAAAAGGAATATATTCCAACCCGAGACGACATACTGAACGGCATTCAAGTCAAAAAATTCCCATGTTCATATCGAAAGTAGAGCAATGCCCTAAATAAACAATTGTCTGCAATACATATATATATATATTGCTATTTGCTTTACGTCGCACCGCCACAAATAGGTCTTATGGCAACGATGGGATAGGGAAGGCCTAGGAATGGGAAGGAAGCGGCCGTGGCCTTAATTAAGGTATAGTCCCAGCATTTGCATGGTGTGAAAATAGGAAACCACGGAAAACCATTTTCAGTGCTGCCGACAGTGGGGTTGGAACAATGTTGAGTGGAGAAATACTGACCCGCAGCACATGATTCACCTGGAATGAAAATTCGCTGTTAGAGTTCATGCAGTATAGAACCTTGGATGACAAAACCTTTCTGGTCAGCGTTCTAAGCTGGAATATTATCACATAGCGGTTCATCTTGGCGCAAAGGTGGTATACTGAACCTACTCTTGGATATAGGTATCTTAATTTACTTGCATATGATTGACTTAGGTAGTACGAGAAGACGCGCGGCTGTGAGCTTGCATCCGGGAGATAGTAGGTTCGAATCCCACTGTTGGTAACCCTGAAGATAGTTTTCCATGGTTTCCCATTTTTACACCTGGCAAATGCTGGGGCCGTACCTTAATTAAGGCCACGACTGCTTCCTTCCCATTCCTAGGCCTTCCCTGTCCCATCGTTGCCACAAGACCTATTTGTGTCGGTGCAACATAAAGCCACTAGCAAAGAAAAAGAAATTATGTACAGAAAAATCGATACGTAGTGCTTTTTAAAGGAGTAGTATCTACCTAATAACGAATTTACATTAACATATTAATTACATTTTATGAAAAATTGGAATTAAACATTTCAAAAAATATTTTGGAAAACTATTAATTGTATATGAAAGAAATGTTCGTGTATCTCTAATTTTATGTAGGTGACATTCCCACAAAGTTTCGTGAAAATCCATGCATTAGGTAAAAGTATATTTTTATCCCCGGAGTGTCTCCTTAATTAAGGTACAGCCCCAGCACTTGCCTGGTGTGATAATGGGAAACCACTGAAAACCATCTTCAGTGCTGCCGACAATGGGCTTCGAATCCTGTATCTCTGGAATGGAAGATCACTGCTGCGCGCCTAACCGCACGGCCAACTCGCTCGGTAATGAAAAGGTACTCGATGGACATTTTTGTAGTAGTACTGGGTTCGTTCCCTCCGTAAATCCGAAAAGAGTTTGCTGTTACCACTTCCCTTGTGTATGAACGTGACTAAATCAATTTAAAATTCAAATGTGGACATTTTATGTTTAAATACTTCTTGATTTAATCAAATGTACTCAATATATTTCTCATCGACATTCTGACTGCGGCTGGCTCTTTAAATCTTGGTATTAGAATTATTGTTACAACAGTGACAGTGAGAAATTATCAGGGTAACACTTTGATTCATGGACAACTTTACGCTACAGAGCACATCCCGTTATTGCTCGTTGGACCACTCGGTGCTATTACAAATGTCAGGTGATTAGGAACCCACAACGACAAACAATGGTGCATAACAAGAGCCAGGCAGCCAGTACTTGGAAGATGAGGGTTAATTGGAATTTTGAAGTGGTTGAGCGAGGTACATTGCTGCCACCACAAGGAGAGAGAGAGAGAGAGACATTCAGTGAGATGACAACTCGTGGTATGTCGATGAGTTCCTTGCAGAGTTTCATACCAGTACATTTGAAACTCCACTACAGGCATGTGATGAGTTAACTCTCATTTCACCACGTGAATTGACCGTGATTTTAGGGGCGCACAGCTGTGAGATTGCATCAGGGAGATAGTGGGTTTGAACTCCACTGTCGGCAGCAGTGATGATGGTTTCCCGTGGTTTCCCTTTTTCACACCAGGTTAATGCTGGGGCTATACCTTAATTAAGGCCACGGCCGCTTCTTCCCATCCCTAGCACTTTCCTATCCCATCATCACCGTAAGACCTATCTATGTCGGTGCGACGTAAAAGCAACTTCTAAAAAGCCTCTTATTTCAATTCTTCACTTTCTCACGGCTAAAATATTTAAGATTCACAAGTTGAAATAATATATTTCTTCAAAATATACAGAAATCCTCTAAATAATACCCTAATAATTTCTAGGCATTACTAAAAAGTGACTAGTTACTGGCAGATAGCTTAGAAAATAACAAAATGAACTAAAGTTTTAAATCAAATAAATAACTTATAAATTAATTAATAGTGTGATAATTTTTACTGGCAGTATCTCAAATTCCCATGGTTGAAATCTTTCTCACACCATGTGGGATTTGTGCAGGGCAAGGCGGAGGCGGTACCGGTTATTCTCTGTTCTCCGGTTTTTTTTTCTCAGCCATCTTTAATACACAACACTCTCCATTATAATTTGATTTCAGCTGTTAGTCATTTATTATTGCCACAGGGAAGTGCGCCAGACTTCGGCAGCAGATACAGTAACAACCCTCGCCGCTAAATGGGGGCTTCATTTATTCCATTCCTGGCCCGGTCGAAATACTGGAAGCAGGCTGGCTATTGGATTTTCATTTTCATTCATCAGAGTTCACCTGAAGAAAGAGAGTCAGAGAAGAGACTAACATATGAACCAAGGAAGGATTATTAGAGAGAGAAATTCTATGTGCTACAGAGGACATCCCGTCATTGCCAACTCGCTCGGTAATTAAAAGGTACTCGATGAAAATTTTTGTAATAGTACTGGGTTATAAACTGAGTTCGTTCCCTTCTTAAATCCGAAAACAGTTTGCTGTTACCACTCCCCTTGCGTATGAACGTGACTAAATCAATTTAAAATTCAAATGTGGACATTATAAGTTTAATTAATTCGTGATTTAATATCCAATTTGATGATTGGTGTCAGATGAACCATGATACGTTTCTATGAGAACTTCAGTAAACAGCCTGGGTTGTCGAAGGCTTTTGTCACGGAAATTGTAATAACTGTACTGAGAATAATGAGACTCCCCTCCTGTGTTTTATATATTATCACTCATTGTCCGATTAAAAAAAACTGTCCAAGGTTCTGCATTAACCTGTGACTGCTGAATTTAATGTACTGTCCCTTGCCATCGTGCTCTTTCTCTCTGTACCGGGCGGTACACCTCCACGCCGCTAATTTAAAATTTGCGCCAGTTGAAACTCCTCTGCTGGAGGAAGTCTGAACTTTATATACACTATTAATTCGCTACCTTCTCAAAAGATGTCACCACGTGGAAAATTTTGAGTTTTTGAACTGTGTCATTTTTGATGTGTTTTTGTTTTGCTTGAAGTAAGAAGTGTGAACTTTCTCTTCTAGAGGACACTACTGAAGATCAACAATAGTGCACCCTAGTGCGAAGTCAAAAAACTATTTTGTTGGAGAAATTTTTATTTCAAATGTTTGTCTTTGCTAAATTTTTTTTCAGTTATTGTTTAAGTTGGCTGTATACCCCTCTCTTTCCCCTTGTTTTGCATTTAACCAATCCCGAATTTCTGTTATTAATTTCTGACCAATCGTAGGTATCTTCCCCCAACTTGGATATGTTTCTGTACCCTAGCCAATAAAGAATTTGCGGGAGGGTGTTTTCATTCCCCTAACGCCTCGAAACTTCTGCGAGAGGATATAAACTGCTGATTTTTGGGTCTCCGGGCCACTTCTGTTCCATCTTTCAGTGTGTAAAGTACATAGCAGGGGGCGGGAAGCGCCTCTTTCTTCTCCAGCTGTTCAACACCAGGTAATGGCCTCTTAATAACTTCTTTTCTTGCTAGGTTGGCAGTTTAACTCTCGGAGCGGGTTCGAAGCGTTTCCACCATGTAACCTTTTCCTAAAATGTAACCAATCTTTTCATCTATTCTCTTTTAAGCGGCATATTGGGATAGAGAGTGCTAACCCTCTCGAGCTCCCACTCACATTGTTTTGAGGTGAACTTATTTTCTCAACCTATTCTTCGTTAATGTAAAACCAACTGCTCTTTTCTAAAGTCACCTCTGTAGTATGGGATTAGCCCTTGCATTAGTGGCCTAGAGCCAGATTAGGTTTTAAAAACAAGTGTATTAGGAGTGCAAGATCGCCTCCTCTCAAATTGTTATTTTAGAGGTCATGTAATTGCCCCTTTTCATTTAATAGACCTCAGTAGGTTGGGTATTTTACCCTTGTGTCTATGTCCAGTGAGGACAACTTGAAGGTGGAGTTTGGTGTGGCCTGGGAGAGGCTTAAATTTGAGAGCGAGTGGCTCTTTTGAAAATTGAGTGTTGTATGCCTCGAGGAGGCTTTTCCGTGTAATTTGGAGCAAGGGCTCCTAGGCATGAATGGGGTTTTCTGCCCCTCTGTTGAAACTTGTGTTTGGGGTAAAACTGAGCTGATTGCCCAAGCAGTGTAAAGTCAGGGCGCGAAGCCCAAATCCTGTAAATATTGTAACTCCCCTTTTGATTTGCTACTTTGTACCTGCCATGCTTGTTATTTCTTTGTTTTTGAAAAGAAAATATAACCTTGTTAAATTTTACATTAACTTTGATTCCGTAGTTTGAGACCCGTTCATGCCCGCACCTTCTTTCATCTCTACCTACCACTAAAACACGGTAACAAGTGGTAGCAGAGCGTGGTTGAATGGGTCTCAATTTAGCCCCTTGTGACGGCTAAACATTGTTTTGTTCCGAACTCTAACAATTTTCTCAGTTGCTGGAATTTTTTTTTGACCTTTTCAAAATTGTTCTGTCATCATGCCCGGCCCTCGCGATGTTCTCCATCTTAACTATTTGCGCAAGGAGGAGTTGATCTACGAATTGACTATTAGAAATGTGCAATCTGGAGGCACGGTTGCAGTAGATACAAATAAGCTTAGAGAGTCCCTTTATCTGCCCATTTCCATCCCCACATTGGGAGAGAAAGATATTGACGACTCTCTTTCCACGATCGTCGAGAATATTACTGGGCTAGCTTCTGTAGTTAGTTTTTTTGATGAAAATGATCCCTCTCCTAATCAAATTAAGCGTGTGCAAGCTAGGCTATATCATTTTTCGAATAGGGTTAACGATCTGTTGTCTCTAAAACTGAATGACGTTCAGAGGAAGGAAGCTAGTACGCTCCTGGAAAATATTTCCGAATTATCTAGTAAGGTCACTCAATTGTTAACTGGGGAAGTTCCTCCCAAATCTGATCAACCCACCATAGTGAATGTAGGTAGCGAGGAAGAACCTCCTAAGGGAGAAGTAAATAGGAAAACCATCGCTGCGCAAACTATCTCTGCCCCATTGGACAACGAGTCTGAACGCCGTGCATCGTTGAGTAACATCCGTTCTGAATTAACTTCCTTGCCATTGAAACCTTTACCTACTATGTCACCCGGGTTTAGCAGCTTGCCTCATCCATTGGCAATGTTGCTCAGAGGAATCTCAAAGTTTTCTGTTAATACCACCAGTGAGGTAATTTCATTTTTAAGATTTCTAGTTGAATTTCAGGATCATGCACTTGTGTTTTCTCTTTCTCCATGTCAAATTTTGCAAATTATCTATCCGTATGCTATTGGTATTCTCTCAGATAAAATCGTAAGAGCTATTGCCGAGCAATCATCTATTGAGGATTTCCATGCCCATTTGCTAGCTAACTTCATCCCGGCTAGGGCCAGGTCTTCCCTTATTCAGAAGTACTATTACCGTGTACAACGCTTGGATGAAAACTTGGCTGATTTCATACAGGACATTAAGTTTTATACTAGGGTGTTTGCTCTGCACTTCCCTGAGGACCAGATTGTACAAGCCATTGTAGAAGGCATTTCACCATCTTATAGGTCATATTTGTGTTTCGCGGCATGCCCGCAGACTTTCTCTGAACTTGAAGCGTTAGCCGTCTCAGCGGAAGGAGTTAGGTACGCCGATTCTTTGCGTGTGGCAAAAGAACCCCCTCCTTCGTTTAGTAATACTCGGCCTCCACCTCGCCGACCAGTCACACCCCGTAAATGTTATGCTTGCGGGTCGTCTGACCATCTTCGCAATAAATGTCCATTGGTCAAAACTAGTAGGGCAAATAATGGAGCTGGTTCAGCACAAAGCTGTTTTAAATGTGGGGCTTTCTCACATATTGCCAAGAATTGTCCCAATTCAAATAGCACCCCCTCCTGCTCAACTTCTGGTGCAAATTCCACCTATGCCAATAATAAAAAGTGACTAGTGGCTTCGGCTGAGTCGACTAATCCATCTTCCCGAGACTCAGCCCCTGGTAAACAGGTTGTAAATTCAGGGAACGAGCAATTTTCAAATTCATCTTTTGAAGGTCCCAAAGAGTGTCTTAGGATTGCGGCGGATACCCCCGCACCGGTCCCCTTTCTCAAAATTGAGTTAAATAACGAGCCTATAACAGCTCTCTTAGATTCAGGTAGTGTTTGTTCTATTATTTCGGCTGATTGGTATTCAAAATTGAAATCTGTTTGTAAGCTTCCTAACTATTGTTTGTCGGCGATCCAATACGTTTCGGCTAATTCCTCTCCATTAGAAATTCTCGGTTCCTTATATGTCAAAATTCGTATTTTTAAATTCACATGGAAAGTTAAATTGTTTGTGGCCAAGCACTTGTCTTGCCCCATTATATTGGGAGCGGACTTTATTTCTCACACTGGTCTTGTGCTCGATCTTCAGAGTAGGTCTTGCACTTTCAAATTTGCCTCTAATTGTAATATCCCTCTATTAAAGTGTAATTCTGCATCATGTTCTTCTATTTCGCCTACCCAGGAGGAGATGTTGTTAGACCTTAGACATCTACCTGAGGAGCAGGCTGATAGTATTCGCAAATTGTGTCAGTCGTTTCCCGAGGTGTTCTCTGATACTCTTGGTGTTACTGACCTGATCGAATACAAAATTGAGGTCACGGATTCGATTCCTGTCCGTTTTCCACCGTATAGGCTATCTCCACCTAAAATGAAGGCTCTAAAAGAAATCATCGATCAGATGTTGAAGGACGGTATTATCAGGCCCTCTAAGTCGGCGTATTCTTCGCCTATTTTTCTAGTTCCGAAACCCCAAGGAGGCTTCAGGCCTGTAATTGATTATAGGGCTCTCAATCGGAAGGTGGTGTTGCAATCTGTGCCCCTTCCTGACCTTCATTCTTGTTTTTCATGGTTTCGTAAGGCCAAGTTCTTTACTATCTTGGACTTGAATCAGGCCTATAATCAAATTCCCCTTGCCGCAGAGTCTAAACACCTTACAGCGTTTGCCACGGACTGGAATTTATATGAATACAACCGCGTGCCTTTCGGGCTCCCCACGGGAGCAGCTGTACTCACTAGGCTGCTAGATAGGGTCTTCTCCGACATCAAATTTGAGTACTTATATCACTACTTGGATGATGTCGTCGTATTTTCAGAGACTTTTGAAGAGCATCTAGATCATGTGCGAGAAGTTCTCGATCGCCTTCGTAAAGCTGGGTTAACTGTTAAGTTGTCCAAGGTTGCCTTTGCTAAGCCCTCTATGTCTTTCCTAGGGCATATTGTGTCACCTGATGGTGTAGCCGTCGACCATTCTAGAACACAGGCCATCCGTGATTTTAAACCTCCCAAGGACATCAAAGGCATCGCCAGGTTCATTGGTATGGTGAATTTCTTCAGGAAGTTTATTCCTAACTTCGCTAATAGAGCGGCGCCCTTAAACCTTCTTCGTAGGAAAGGCATCAAATTCGAGTGGGGACCTTCTCAACAAGCCGCTTTTGAAGACCTTAAATTAGCTCTTTGTAATGCCCCTGTACTTGCTATGCCTGATTTCTCGAAGAAATTCATCGTCCAAACCGACGCGTCGTCGTCAGCAGTAGCGGCAGTCCTTCTTCAAGAGACTGAACTAGGGAGGCGACCCATCGCCTATGCATCTATTACCTTGTCGGCTCAAGAAGCCAAGTATTCCATATATGAGCTCGAAGGTTTGGCAGTCTTATTCGCCTTAGAGAAGTTCCGTCTCTATCTGGAACATGTTAAATTCGACCTGGAGACAGATAATCAAGCCTTAAGCTGGGTCTTAGGTAGGCCGCGTCGTACTGGTCGTATAGCCCGTTGGGCC
Source organism: Anabrus simplex (assembly GCF_040414725.1). Lineage (NCBI taxonomy): Eukaryota > Metazoa > Arthropoda > Insecta > Orthoptera > Tettigoniidae > Anabrus > Anabrus simplex. The sequence goes on along the minus strand of NC_090265.1, from coordinate 823,027,406 downwards.
ATCCGTATTTCTGCCTTCCAGTTTGATGTTAGACATATCAGAGGTACCGAAAATATTGTCGCTGATGGACTCAGCCGTATGTTTTCAAACGACGTCGAGACCCAAGAACCGGTCGACAGTTCATCACCTCCCGAGTCCATACTATCTGATGTTAATGCCATCTTAACGGATGCCCCCATGCTCTTTAGGGATATCGAGAAATACCAACATGAAGATCCGACGCTGGCTCCGATTATGGAAACCCTTTCTTCTGGGGAACATGTCGTCCCTTATGTTCTGAGGAATGGTGTTTTATGTTGCCCTTCGAGGCATGATAAGATGATGAAGGTTGTCGTTCCAGCTGTCCTTGTGCCTATGATCTTCAAATACTATCATGAGACCCCATTGGGGGGCATCTGGGAATATTTAAAACTCGTGAAAAGATTCGGGAAATGTTCATCTGGAAAGGTATGGACGGTGAAATCCGTGAACTTGTAAAAGCTTGTAAATCTTGTTTGCTCAGTAAACCCACCATGTCCACCAAGGTAGGCCTTTTGTCTTCGCATCAAGCATCGCGCCCCATGGAACGCCTGTATATTGATTATGTAGGACCCTTCCCCCAGTCGAAGGGAAATGCCAACAAATTCATCTTTGTATGTGTAGATGGTTTTACCAGATTTTCCTGGTTATTTCCGACTAAGCTGGCTACAGCTCAGTCCACCATTACTTGCCTAAATTCTATTTTTGCTTCTTTTGGTCCGTGCCAATATATTGTATCTGATAATGCTAAGGCTTTTACATCTAATTTATTTCGTAAATTCTGTTTTGACTTATCCATCTCTCATGTAACTACTTCTGCTTATTACCCTCAACCATCTCTGGCTGAACGGTTTAATCGTAATCTCAGGTCCGCACTTATTGCCTATCATCATGATGATCATTCCAGGTGGGACACGTCCCTGCATTGGTTAGCTTTTGCTTTGAATTCGGCGGTTCATGAATCACATAAATTTACTCCAGCTTCTTTGATGTTCAAGTTTGTTCCCAACTCGCCGCTCTCTAACCTCTGGTCTCTGAGTGACATTCTACCCGAGACAATAGATCCGGATAATATTAAAGATCTTTGGAAGAAGGCTAAAGCCAATCTTAAGGTATCTCATGAAAAGGTTAGGGAAAGGTATGATCGTGGACGGAGACCCACCACTTTGAATGTAGGTGACCAGGTGATGGTCAAGAACTTTGTTCCCGCGGGCAAGCTTGCCCCCAGATTTCATGGGCCTTGTATCATTCTCGATTTTCTTACGCCAGTTACGTTGTTAGTAAGCAATCCAGCCACCGAGAGGATATTTAGGGTTCACCTGTCACAGGTGAAACCGGTGTAATTTCCGTGTTAACTTGCTTCATATTATTTTGAAAGGAATATGAAGGTTATATTTTTTTTTTTTTGAGTTTCACTTTTAAGGCTTTCTGCCCCTTCTATAATGTTTTATATGTAAGCATTTGTGTGAAACCTCCCCCGATTTGTTAAACTGCCATACTGTCCTTGCCACGGCCATTACCACGCTCCCGTCTCCTGCTCCACTACACACAGTGGCTGGCTTAGTTGAAATGCCATGGATATCTGCACGCCGCTGGCCCCTCAATCTCTCTACATGCCTGTGCCCTCAAAAGAAACATGATGGTCCAACACAATTCTGCCGCCTAGCTTTAATGTTTCAGTGCCCCCGCAGCCGCGCGGCGCCGTGCAGCAACTGGGGCAGAGGACGGGCCCCCTCTTCTCCAGCGAGGACGTCAGGTGCACGGCGAGCCGGAGCTCTCCTCCCGGCCAAGGCTGATGCGCGGCGCACGACCTGCTACTTGCCCGCAGCCTGTATATGTTCACCGCGGGCGCGGCGTGTTTCAACACCTCTGCTCCCCTCATAGTGCGGGCGAGCGGTATCTCAGGGTACTTGAGGGGTCCGAGCGGCCTCCCTTTGGACGCAAGCTGCAACGGCCGGTCTGGCCATTCAACTTAATCAACATCAACTACATGGACAGTTACGATAAGCAATGACTACACTTGGGAATTCCACAGCAATATTTGGTGGCAATTGCAAAATTTTCTTCACCTCTAAGTATTAAAAGTTTATCTTCAGAAACTCAACTTCTACAAATATAAAGACTTTACTTCACCTGCAACAACAAAATTTTGAAACTGAATCAAACCAAATTAAGAAATCTTATAAATGCTTCTGCAATCAATCTTTATATCCACAGCATAACTTGGACCTTGTTTCAAACAGATTTCATGTGTCACCCCTGGAGGTACTTTTGGGGGGGTGAGGTCTGTACCGGGCGGTACACCTCCACGCCGCTAATTTAAAATTTGCGCCAGTTGAAACTCCTCTGCTGGAGGAAGTCTGAACTTTATATACGCTATTAATTCGCTACCTTCTCAAAAGATGTCACCACGTGGAAAATTTTGAGTTTTTGAACTGTGTCATTTTTGATGTGTTTTTGTTTTGCTTGAAGTAAGAAGTGTGAACTTTCTCTTCTAGAGGACACTACTGAAGATCAACAATAGTGCACCCTAGTGCGAAGTCAAAGAACTATTTTGTTGGAGAAATTTTTATTTCAAATGTTTGTCTTTGCTAATTTTTTTTTTTCAGTTATTGTTTAAGTTGGCTGTATACCCCTCTCTTTCCCCTTGTTTTGCATTTAACCAATCCCGAATTTCTGTTATTAATTTCTGACCAATCGTAGGTATCTTCCCCCAACTTGGATATGTTTCTGTACCCTAGCCAATAAAGAATTTGCGGGAGGGTGTTTTCATTCCCCTAACGCCTCGAAACTTCTGCGAGAAGATATAAACTGCTGATTTTTGGGTCTCCGGGCCACTTCTGTTCCATCTTTCAGTGTGTAAAGTACATAGCAGGGGGCGGGAAGCGCCTCTTTCTTCTCCAGCTGTTCAACACCAGGTAATGGCCTCTTAATAACTTCTTTTCTTGCTAGGTTGGCAGTTTAACTCTCGGAGCGGGTTCGAAGCGTTTCCACCATGTAACCTTTTCCTAAAATGTAACCAATCTTTTCATCTATTCTCTTTTAAGCGGCATATTGGGATAGAGAGTGCTAACCCTCTCGAGCTCCCACTCACATTGTTTTGAGGTGAACTTATTTTCTCAACCTATTCTTCGTTAATGTAAAACCAACTGCTCTTTTCTAAAGTCACCTCTGTAGTATGGGATTAGCCCTTGCATTAGTGGCCTAGAGCCAGATTAGGTTTTAAAAACAAGTGTATTAGGAGTGCAAGATCGCCTCCTCTCAAATTGTTATTTTAGAGGTCATGTAATTGCCCCTTTTCATTTAATAGACCTCAGTAGGTTGGGTATTTTACCCTTGTGTCTATGTCCAGTGAGGACAACTTGAAGGTGGAGTTTGGTGTGGCCTGGGAGAGGCTTAAATTTGAGAGCGAGTGGCTCTTTTGAAAATTGAGTGTTGTATGCCTCGAGGAGGCTTTTCCGTGTAATTTGGAGCAAGGGCTCCTAGGCATGAATGGGGTTTTCTGCCCCTCTGTTGAAACTTGTGTTTGGGGTAAAACTGAGCTGATTGCCCAAGCAGTGTAAAGTCAGGGCGCGAAGCCCAAATCCTGTAAATATTGTAACTCCCCTTTTGATTTGCTACTTTGTACCTGCCATGCTTGTTATTTCTTTGTTTTTGAAAAGAAAATATAACCTTGTTAAATTTTACATTAACTTTGATTCCGTAGTTTGAGACCCGTTCATGCCCGCACCTTCTTTCATCTCTACCTACCACTAAAACACGGTAACACTCTCCATGGTAGACTACAGTTTGTATAGAAAGAACTCGAAACCAATTTTTATATTTCCTTCTTATTCTTCTTCACCTTAAGGCCTCTGTAGAACCAAAGATACCGAGTTCGATAGCTGCAGTCGCTTAAGTGCAGCCAGTATCCAGTATTCGGGAGATAGTGGGTTCGAGCCCCACTGTCGGCAACCCTAAAGATGGTTTTCCGTTGTTTCCCATTTTCACACCAGGCAAATGCTGGGGCTGTATCTTAAATAAGGCCACGGCCGCTTCTTTCCCACTTCTAGCCCTTTCCTGTCGCATCGTCGCCATAACACCTATCTATGTTGGTGCGACATAAAGCAACTTGCAAAAAAAAAAAAAAAAAAAAAAGAAATGGAGGTAGCGTTGTCATGGCTTTGGTTTTCTTCTTCTTTTCCTTCTTCCAGAAACACTTCATCCACGCTTTGGTATTTCAGTATCCTCTTCTCTTGTTCCCTCAATTGCTGATTCTCTATCCTGTTCCTGTACCTTTCTCTGTCACTGAACTCTGCCATATTTCTTTCCCTAGTTCTCAGTCTCTTCCACCTTGATCCCCATCTCAGTCCAGTCCTTCCGCTGTTCGATAACACACTCGTGTCCCGTCTTTCCTCTCGCTCTTTTTAGTCTCATTTCTTCTGAGATCATTCTCATGTTTCGGTACAGGTCGTTCCTTGATTTTCGTTCCCAACTTTCACTTCCTCTTTTTGGTACCAGTATCTTCCTCAGGATTTTTCTCTCTTCTTTCCCAAGTTGCTCTGTCTATGTCTTCCTAGTGTCATCGTTTAGGCCGGGTACAGTACCTCGTTCCTCGCTGTTGCATCTTGTGTCTGATATTGATACGTTGATTTTAGTGTACATACCCTACTCTGGTCATAAGTTGGGCCGTCCTAAACTTTTCACCCTCCCTTTTATCCCCTTGCTGCTCCTGCTTCTGCCAGTTCATATTCTCCAAGGCAGTGAAACTTGTCTACCTTCTGCACGGTTCCTTTTCTTGTCTGCAACTCCGATGGTGTCCAGTCTCTTGTAGATCGATGATTATGGCTACCTTGCCCCTGTTGTAGAGTTGTTTCTTTGCATCTTCTTCCGTCTCTTTTACTACGAGTGTATATATATAAATTTGCACAGTGTTTTCTTCCAGACAATAATTAATACAGATATCCCATAATCTTGGTCATTTTGGACATTTTTCACCTCGCCCCCCCTCCTTCCAATGCCGAACGTGGCTGAACGTGCACTCAAATGTCATCCGGAGTGTCACTATTCATCCCAGCAACGTCGTAAACTGCGGATTCGACAGTAGTATATGCCGTTTTCGATTTTTTTTCAAGTCCCTCCCTCCCCACTCCACTTCTAGGGGTGCTAGGTGTGTCTTCTTCCTACAGTATTTCTCTCCAGATGGTATTAAGTCATGTGTGTACCAAGTTTGGTTGAAATTCAGGTTTGCCTATAGTCGCTGTCATTTCTAATCGTTTACCTTCGCCGATATCTTTACGTAAAGATATTACTCCTTAACTGTATGCAACCCGCTAAGTACACAGTGTATTGCGGGCTAGGGTAAGCCTTCTCCGGCTGTCATTGGAATGACCATTTAATAACTTGATTTTACGATTTCTCATAATCGAGTGAGCTTAGACGCCTATCAATGACTGATGATTCATTGGCAGGTAATTCAGAAGAGAATAAAATAAAAATGAAGGAAATCGGTCCAGTAGAACGGACGGACGATTTGCTAAAGCTGTTTTTAGTAAACTCTTTTAATATATAAAGTAGAGGAATCGTGCTGCTTTGCAGCATTCGTTATTAACAGGTCAAATAACATATCTTGATATGCCGGTCGTAGTTATATTGTTTTGCCTGCCCTTTTCAATGGTCTTATGAACATTTAGTGATAAGCGCGTTATGGTGTGCAGCAGTTTGTAGTCAGAATTCATCCATCTTGACGTCATTATGCCGTCTGTTTTGTAAAAATCTATCAATATATTCCCTTTTTTGTCCTGCAGTTCTTGATGTAAAGCATGGTATTGTGTCGTAGAAAGCAATGGTATTCTTAATCGCAGTACTTCTATATAGCTACTGGTGGCCACTGTTACGGTCGAAGCTGACTCTGTACTCACCGGCGGAGACGGGTTTCATTTTTTACTAATGCGTTCATTCCCCGTCCTGAGGGGGTTAGGCGGGCCACCCAGAGGGCAACACCATCTCTCTGGCAAGGAGAGTGGGCCTGGTAAAGGAGGAGAAACGGGTAGTTGAGGGTGAGAGAAGCGTACTGTAATATATTACAGGTAGGTCTTTATTCTGTTTTGTGGGTAAAGGGGGCAGGGTTAAAGGATATTTATTCGAAACTAATTGCACAGTCCCACCGTGTTAGTAGGCTAAATAAGTATTCCTAAACTGCTAGAGGAAAAGTGAAGTTTCCATTATCAAAAATATGTAGAATGGCAATTATGGCTTTCACAGCATCAGATCGAAATCTCAAAGCAATAGAACCAGCATCTGTGTCACTAGGCCATGTAAGTGTTCTGAGTTTCGCCCAAAATGTGCCATTTGGGCTCATCGATTTTACTAGCATGCCTTTCCAAGACATTTTTAATAACCGGGAAATCAATTTGGACTGTGCAATCAGTCTGCCACTATCAAGCAGCGTCTTGGAAGAGCGTGTCAGTCCAGTTGATGACTAATACTAACTACTAACTAATTGTGTGTTAGATTTCACATTTTTCAGCGCCTGCTCTCTTTAAGTACAACAACTTTATGTCTAAAATCGGATGACACTTCTTCTGTATCGTACATCTTACTCACTAAATGGAATAACCTTACCATGCCGGTTTCTCCTAAGGCAGTCAGTAATTCTGAGGGTATATCATCAATTCCAGGTAGGGGTTTTCTAGTTAGATCTCCACATTATTATCCGAAAATTTGTTCTATTATTATGGATTAGGGCCCTTTCCTACCAACCTATTCAATTATACTGCATTATAACGTATTCTAAAAACTTTCCCCTTATTCCATCACAATAAATATTTATCATGATCTTCTACGTCAAGGCTAGACAAATAACAGACTACATGACGACTTACAACTTATTTGATCCACTACAATCTGGTTTTCGTCAAGCACACAGTACTACAACGGCACTACTGAAGGTCACAGAAGACATCCGAGAAGCTATGGACAACAAGGAAGTGACAGTTTTAATACTCTTAGATTTGAGCAAAGCTTTTGACTCTGTTGACATTGACATCTTGCTCTCGAAATTGTATTCCCTCCATTTCTCGGACAGCGCCCTCCTTTGGTTGCATTCCTACCTGCATGGCCGTCGGCAGTGTGTTACAGATAGAATAAACAAATCAACTTGGCGGTCTGTGCAGTGTGGTGTGCCCCAAGGGTCAGTGTTAGGACCCCTTCTTTTTTCCATTTACATTAATGATGTCTCCCAAAACCTAACGCATTGCAAATACCATATTTATGCTGATGATGTACAAATGTACCTCCATACATCTCCAAATCTAATACTTTCCGCCATAGACAAAATCAATCAGGATCTAACATCATTTTCTTCTTGGTCTTTGAGATGTGGGCTTAGGTTAAACCCAGCTAAAACGCAAGCCATCATCCTTGGATACCCAAAACTACTCACGAAGGTCAATCGACCAGAGATTCCATCTATAAGGTTGTGTAATACTAACATACCATTCACGTCATCAGTAAAAGTCCTAGGCATTACTTTCGATGATGACATGTCATGGAAAACGCATATCACGAACATCACCCAGAAAATATTCTCTGCATTGCACATGCTGCGCAGGTATAAATACTTATTTCCTGAAAAACTAAAAAAAAATGTTGGTAGAAAGTCTGGTTTTCCCTCATTTCGACTATTGTGACGCGATTTATAGAGACGCTCGAGGCAAGTTATTGAGCAGATTACAACGTGGTCAAAATGCTTGTGTGAGATACGTCTGTAACCTACGGTACTATGACCACGTAACTCCTTCATATAACCATCTATCTTGGCCCCGACTAGAGATCCGTCGCACTGTGCATTCCCTATGCCATCTCCATAAAATCCTTCATTCTTCACAACCATTTTACCTTACTTCATATTTCAAATACTTATCCTCTTATCACAGTCTTAACACCGGATCCACTAATAATTCCATCCTTGCTTTACCTACCCACAGAACTGCCATCTATGATAAATCATTCACAGTAATTGCCTGCCGTGAGTGGAACCTCCTTCCCGAAAATATCAGGGGGTTAAGCGCTATTCACACTTTCAAGGAAGCACTTTGGAGACATTTTATGCACCAGTAAGGATCATCTGTAAACTTGATGCTGCTACTTACAACCATTCTATTGTTATGGATGTCCTGGTGGAGAGTCTAAAATTTTTATCCGATTTGTCTTTAAAATCAAATGTTATGTACTGCCCTTTTTTTTTTTTTTTTTACATGTAGGATATTAGTTTTAAGAATTTATCCCTTTTTATGTCTGATTTATTTAATCTTAATTTAATCTTAACTTAATCTTAATTTATTAATTTAATCTTAATTCATTTCATCTTAATGTAATCTCACCATTCTTGTATTATTATTAATTTAATTTGTATTAGACGTAGTTATTGTAATACAATGCAACATATGTATATTTCAGTTCCTGGTTAGATGGAAGAGAAGGCCTGAAGGCCTTAATCTTGCCAGGTAAAATAAAACATTACTAAACTACTAAACTAAACTAAACTATTTCATGTGTGTCAACATCAGGCTGACATTATTTATTATTCCCATTTTCATCTGGACATTAAAACGCTCAGTTCGGTCAGGTATGCAGTATTATACATCAGCAGTATTGTGCAGCTCGGTGCAAGCCAGAAAAAAAATCTCTCTTCTTCCTGTTCTCTTTTCAGCGCGAGGCAGGCGATTACTGCCAACCACAGCACAGCATAGCAGAACGTAACGTGAGATACGACTCGAGAATTGTGCAACACATAAATCGTATCTAGGGCTGTGGAGAGGGGCACCAATGAATAAAGAATCTGAGATCGGAACAAAACAAGATTGGCCTGCTGTCGTCGGTTTCCTTGCTGCAACAAGAGAATCAATAGAGGCGCCGCCAGACGCTCTAATCAATACCCCGTGGGGTTAAGTGCCCCTTGAGAAGCGTTAGCAGATCAAGATTTAACACTTTACTGAGATAACACCGGTTAGGCCTCTGTTCTCTGTTTAACAATTGTAAATTGGAATGAAGAATTGTTGGACAAAGAGGATAATCGACAAGGTGGGATGATAGAAGGCGACTCCAAATTGATAATAATAATAATAATAATAATAATAATAATAATAAGAATAATAATAATAATAATAATAATAATAATAATCTTTCTAACAACAGACAAGAATCTGTTCAGGCCCTTGAAAATGTTCATGAAAGTGCAGCTAAGACTGGGCTCCAAATACCGTTAGCTAGATGGGAAACCTCTAAAGACTAAATTCGGCAAAATTAATCGAGTGAATAAGTTCAAGTACCTAGGAGAAGTAATTGAGCTATCAGGTTTGAATCGTAAAGCAAATAAGGAGAGGATCCCAAAATTACAGAAGGCTCACCTGGAACAGATATAACAAAAAATCAATATCCAAGAACGCAAAATTAAGACATTACAACTCAGTAATCAAGCCTGTGGCACTATACGCCTCAGAAACCTTGATCATTGGAGGCAGATCACTTATTAAAGACATAGAGAAACATGAGAGGAAAATATTGAGAAAAATCTTTGGGCCAATCTCTTCAGAGGGAATCTGGATGAAATGGAAGTCTCGGGAGACTTATCCGCATTATGAAACGATCGCCAACACCGTCAGAGGAGGGAGACTAAAGTTGAATGGCCACATCTTTAGAATGCATAATGACAGGCTTACCAACATGATTTTCAACCTTGCTCTCTCAAAGAAAAGAACAACTGGCTTAGTGAGATAGAAAAAGATCTTCATGAAATTGGCATCCAACAGGAAATTGTTCAAAAAAGTAGTCAACAACCAACACTTTGCTGAGAAAATTAATAAATATATATAAATTAATAAAAATAAAATTAAATCGTCGACTGAAGGACGGAGGAAAATGTTCAGTGCCCATATGAAGAGATTTTAGGAGAAGAAAACTCAACATCAGTTAAATAAGTTCTATCGCACTCCCCAAATGGGCATAACGTTTTAAAAAGTAATAATGCATTTGATGTTACATGTCAATAACAACTTTTACGATTTTCTGACACAATGAGATGCCCACACCTTTTTATCTTGTGAACTTATCACTTGCCAGTAAATGCACCGACAGGAGGCTGGCCTATTTCAATATATTCAAATGTCACCGGAGTGAGGTGGAAAAAGGCAAGACTAAGATGGGGGGGGGGAGGGAATGGAGGAGCGTAGAGCAGAAAGCAGAATTACAGCGCAAGAAAAAAAGAAGGAGAGTCAATTGGGAATGGTAAAGAAAAAGGGCATAGGACAAGATGAGAGGCTAAAGGATTGTGGAAAGAAATGAATAGAAAAGTTAAATAGTGTGAGAAGGAGAGAAGATTAGATTTAGAGAAAAGTGAGAAAGGAGGAGAGTGTACAAGCGGAAATGGGATGATAGAAATTTGATAAGTGAAAAGAGGTAAAGAATGGTTGGAGAATGTCGGGAAGGGAAGGAAAAGGGGAGAAAAATAGTAATTATATACAGTTAGCATCTAATGTTGTCACCATAGTGTCAGAAGATGTTACTGAAAACGGGCTCATTAAGGTTAGATTAAATTCGCTGATAGATCACTCCATGCCAACCGACTGTACTGGCATTCAATCACGCAACTTTCCATCGTTGGAGGCAAGTATCAAAGCAACTATGCTACACGACTGAGAGTAGTGTAGGATAGAGAAGAAAAGACAGGTGATGATATAAGGGCCCGGAAAGGTTTCTAATTATAAGTTTTGGATAGCTGTATCAAAATAAAAAAATTCGAAATTCACTTCCGACCTAAATGCAGTTCCGGAAAAACTTGTTCCTTTACTCGTTTTAGTTTTTACTCAAATCTTAGCCAAATTAACATATTTACAAAATTCTTTCTGTAATGTTTTCTTCGTTCAATACCCAGAGGCGGTTTTTAATTTTTTGAAAAATGTCCACACCGAATGTGTTACAAGGGCTTAAGTGAAACTCTATATTGGTTAACATTAGCGCTTGTAGTGGTAGAAAAAGTCAAACTGAATCTAATCCACTGGATAACGATGATTAAGAAAAGGATTGCAATTTTTAGGAATAAATAAAGAATGTACTCTCATACTTTATTATATTTTATATAACTAAAATTCTTAACTCATATCCCTAGGATGTTTTCAACATTGAGTTGCTTGCCTGAAGGCATTTTCATCTATTTTTTAACACTTGTTTAGTACCCATCGTACTTCACTTCACCTCCCAAGTCTTTCTGAAATTGACTGAAGTTACTGCAATGCCGTTAAAGTAGTAATCTGCTAGCGAGTGATATGGAGTAACAGGCGATAGGATGGGGGACCTAGCGTGGGAGATGCTATTTTAACAATCTGAATCCACTGACATCATTAATTTTCATCTGTGTCCTGCAATTTCTGAGATGTAATCTCCGTTAACGGTAGACCGACAAGAAATATCATGTTACGCAAGATGCCTTAATATCGTACTAGTTATCTCAGGATAATTCCGCGATGACGTGGCATCTCTCTTGATGGCGAACAGTGACGCTTATTTGATTGACGAGACAATCATATTGTCTCGTCGGAGACATTAATTTTGTCTCGTCGGTGTGTTCAGAAGCTTTCTGAAGGTGCATATGTTTTATCATACTCCCATAGCAGTCACAATGTGTAGTCAGAACGGCTCAATTAGCGGCACATTTTATGAAATTACCAAGTTCTCTTCCTTAGTCCAACAATACGGAGTACATGGAAATCTTTTAATTGTTGTGAACCTTGTAGTGTGTGCCACTATGGTATCTTACGTACTATCTTCACTCTGATACATCTGTATTATCATGCTTGTTTACATGATTCATGCAGGAGGAATACAAACGCCTTAAATTGCACTGTCCCTTACACAATCATCACCGAAATGGAATCAGCCATCTATGGCAATGCTGATGTCAACTTTCGCTTCTCTTGGGTCATTTCTTCTGATAAGAAACAGAGCCTTTGCAAGTGAGTCTATGTCAAGGTCTAGAATGAATTGAATTGATATATTTTACATTACCTCTGTGAATATCACGAAGTTTCAAAAACAAATTAAAAAAGATTGCAACGCAGTGATCATTTTCTGTCAAAGATTTTTTTAAATAATTACAAAGTACCGGCCGACTTGGCTGTGCGGTTAAGAGCGCGCAGCTGTAAGCTTGCATCTGGAAGATAGCGGGTTCGAACTCCACTTTTGGCAGCCCTGAAAATGATTTTCCATGGTTTCCCACTTTCACCCCAGCCGAATGCTGGGGCTGTACCTTAATTAAGGCCGTGGCCGATTCCTGTCTTCTCATAGCCCTTTCCTATCGTCGCCATAAGACCTATCTATGTAGGTGCGATGAGAAACAAATTCTAAAATAATAACAAAGTAGAAGACGTAAGTGTTATGTTTTCCAATTCCTTGCCTTGACGTTAATTATTTTGTGTAAAGGATATATAAAATGACTTAGCGATTAATACATGAGTGTATCTACCGTGCAGCTTTCAATGCAGTTGGTATACTTTTTCTCAACGAATATAAACTCTATTTTGGCGCGTTCAGCAAAATAATGTGTATTAATCTTAGGAGCATGCAGGTCTTAAAGCTTCCGCCATTTATGAAAAACTTCCTGCAACATCGTAGTGTGGAGTAGAAGAGCTTAGAATTAGGTTTTCGGACGTCTTGCAATGAAACTGTTCTGGGGAATGCAGGAACTTCAAGCTAAAGCACTATTTAACCGTGGGTTGCACTGAGAAACATTAGAAATATATTTTTGAAAAGCAATCTAAGCGTAGTGTGAATTATAAGACCTTAAAATAAATTTTAAGCAAGATTAAATCGCAGTTCGTATTAGCAGATCCTATTATTAGCTTTAAAATGTAATTTAAACATACTTGGTATTAGGTAGGTAAGGGTTTTTCTGCCCGAAGGCAGGTCCGAACCTCCGCAGAGGTGTTTCTGAGCCGGAGTTTACGTGCCGTAGGGTGGCTAGTTCCTTTCCGCTCCTCCATTCCCTTACCCCCACCAACAGCGCGTGGTAGCCCATCCTACTCCTGACCACGCCCAATGTTGCTTAACTTCGGAGATCTCACGGGATCCGGTGTTTCAACACGGCTACGGCCGTTTACTTGGTATTAGAGGACATTATAATTATGTTCTAAATGTAATCTAACCCTACTGGGATTATGAACACCTTATGATTAAATGACAGGAATTGCGACCTAATTGGCGTAGAGGCGCGCGGCTGTGAGCTTGCATCCGGGAGATAGAAGGTTCGAATCCCACTATCGGCAGCCCTGAAAATGGTTTTCCGTGGTTTCCCATTTTCACACCAGGCAAATGCTGGGGCTGTACCTTAATTAAGGCCACGGCCGCTTCCTTCCAACTCCTAGGCCTTTCCTATCCCATCGTCGCCATAAGACCTATCTGTGTCGGTGCGACGTAAAGCCCCTAGCGACCTAATTGTATTTATTTGGTACTAGATCTTAACATTGGATTTTAAATATTTAAAGTAATTTTAATGTGTCTAGAAGATCGCAGAATTGTATTATGAAAATTACAATCTAATTTGCCGGGCTGAGTGGCTCAGACGGTTAAGGCGCTGGCCTTCTAACCCCAACTTGGCAGGTTCGATCCTGGCTCAGCCCGGTGGTATTTGAAGGTGCTCAAATACGACAGGCCCGTGTCGGTAGATTTACTGGCACGTAAAAGAACTCCTGCGTGACTAAATTCCGGCACCTCGGCGTCTCCGAAGACCTCAAAAAGTAGTTAGTGGGACGTGAAATAAATAACATGATTATTATTACAATCTAATTGCAATGGAAATTAGAGAATCCTAGATTTCGTTTTTAAATAATTTTAACCTGGTCCTTCATTCCATATTAATTTTTATTGAAATCATTTAGTGATACGCAGAGAATTGGATTATGTCGTAATGAGTAACATAAGATGCTAAATCTTGGGATAAAGCGAGTACTTCTGATATAGCACCTCCGTATATCGATGTCGATAGAAACATTCACCGTGGGACATGTAGAGTTCTACACATAAACATACACTTTTTTTACTTTGATCATTTTGAAGATATATATGCTGTCTGATTTCCTTCCCTCTTTTCTTGGCGGTTGATAGAGGGGCAATCAAGACGATTAGATCCGTACTTTATCGGCAATTTACTACACCATTAGGGGGTGTCGAGGGGTAGGACAAAGCTGAGTTGCCGAACCATCCTTGAAAATAGCCTCCTGGCCCCAGCTATGATATCAATGAATCGTTTTAAGGGACGATCATCACAGACCGTGACGGACAGGTAGGTTATTTCATACGTGCATAGACAAGATAAGATAAGATGATAGCTGAGCTATTTTCTGTTCCTGGAAACATATGATGAGGGATTGATCATGGCAGACTGTAAACAGAGGCTAGGCTGTGTGACTAAGACGGTAGAAGTACTGTTTCAATCTAGGGCTATTTGAGGGTCCTGAAATAGGCCGGCTAGCACGTAATAGAAGTCTTTTGGGACAAATTTCCGGCAATTTGGTATCTCTGAAATCTATAAAAGTAAAACGTAAAACTAATAACATTATTATGGATAGCTCCAACTGTGGACCACTGATAGAGTTCCAGCCACCGATCCCAAGACAACAGGTTCAACAGCTGGCAGAGTTTGCCGGATATTAAGTGATGGTTGGAAATTAATCTTTTGGGCACTCCGTGACGAACGAGTTTGGCACCGCCGTGCGTTATACTTTTAAGTGCCCCGCATACAATAATGATGAATAGGAAGTCTAATAACTGATTTACGCTGGGTATTACTACCTGTCGGCAGGTTACGTTCTTTACGTTCCTTACGCCTGTTAGCTGCGTGCTCCTCAGCGCTACCCGTCTAATATACCCCTTGCGTTAGTAAATCTCGTTTCCCAACACATGTAGTAGGCTGGAATATGATAGATTACCACTACAGTTGCTGTCAACACATCGACATTGGCTGATGTGTTCAGCAACAACGAATACACAGGTATAATTTTAATCTATGGAGAATGTGGTCGGAATGCAGCCATAACTCGCAGACGGTATGCGCAATAGTTGCCTTCTCTATAAGGATTTCACTGAACAGAGTTGCAGCTAAGAACTAATGGATCGTTCAAGGTACATACAACATAGAAACAACTTTTTGGTAGAGTGGGATGTCTGTGGGTGCATAAATGAATGAGTTATTAAACTATTTCCTTCATCTTTGGCATATTTATAAATGCACCCAGTTACAGAACGTGTATGGTAAAATGACTGCTATTTGTTTCACCCACGAAATACAGCACGTTTTAGAGCTCCTTTGTCAATCAGTGATTAGGCATCCCATGCAGCATTGGTGCATGAGGGACGCTTACAAGTAGAAAGAAAGGGACTGGAGGGCCACTTGGTATAATTCCTCTATATCTTCTCACGATATATATCTAAATACACAAATAAATACATAAATAAGTGCATACATAAATACATACATTAAAGGACATTCACAAATCAGTTGGTTTTCAACGTTTACGTCCCCACAACCTGTCACATTCATGATAGATGCTTTGCCTCCGGCCTCACGTGTATTTACCATGTGCGGACAAGGAATACACAGCTCTGACAAACGCAAGTGAGGTAACCACATGACAGCGGTCAGTAAACCACTGACATTTTGTGTGCTGGCCTGCGTCATAGGTCATGATGTGTAGAAAGGGATATTGACCGATTGTGTCTTCCCCCTTCATATTTCATTGAGACATCTCTTATAAAATAGAAGTGGATTTTCAAGTAATTCTCGGATGGGAAGAAACGGCTTAAAGTTTTAACCTTACCTGAAGGACGCTGGACCGAACGTGATGATTTATATCTGAGAGACGATTAGTTTCACATACTGTCTTCAGCCATTCTCAAGATGGTTTTTCCCAAATGTTTAAAATTCCAGTCAAATAATTAAGAATTTATCACAACCTCTTGATTCCAAAATTATCTGTTTCTCTGTAGGTGGGGTCATAGGATATATCCACGATGCCCCTGCTTGTTGTAAGCGGTAACGGAGAAAGACCCAGAGGCGTTTAGCTGGGAAGAGCGGGTTAGTGACCACTTCGACACCAGCTGAATGTGGTATTTGTAGCACGTACTTGTTTAGGGTCCTGACATTCATGCTTGCAGTCTGATCTTCCTTCATCAACTTCGGTTCTCTTCCAATCTCAATCATTTTAAGCTTGAGAGACCTAGGAGGTCTTCCATTTACACGCACTCCGTGGCCCTTTCCTTTCACTTGCTGACGCCTTTATTATTAAAGAAGTGTGACATTTGCACGGAATGCGAAAGATTCCAGAAAATTACTAAGCAGGAGCATGTCAAAGAGTGACACTTGCGAGGAGGACCAAGGTGGGTACCAATACAGAAGCAGGGGAGAGGAAGACCCCCCGGAACATCGATAGATAGAAGCCTTTGGAGTTCATTACTACAGGTGATACCTGGAGACAACTGGTATTACATGTTGAACTGATGTTCTACAGCTATGGAGTTCAGCACGACCACCTTTGTTGATTTACAACGAACATCGTACATTGTGGACTATAGCAATATATATCTACTGACTTATCGCGTAGATTTCAAGAGAAGTATATGTAAAGTAATAATAATAATAATAATAATAATAATAATAATAATAATAATAATAATAATAATAAGATTAAAAATTTGGAGGGGTTTCAAGTCAAAAGAACTGCAAAGATGGGAAGAGCCTGGACAGATGCTAGTTGCTTTATGTCGCTCCGACACAGATAGGTCTTATGGCGACGATGGGATAGGAACGGCCTTGGAATGGGAAGGAAGCGGCCGTGGCCATAATTAAGGTACAGCCCCAGCATTTTCCTGGTGTGAAAATGGGAAACCACGGAAAACCATCTTCAGGGCTGCCGAAAGTGGGATTAGAACCCACTATCTCCCGGATGCGAGCTCACACCTGCGCGCCCCTAACTGCATGGCCAACTCGCCCGGTACCTGGACGGCTGAACGGAAGAAACAGCACAGTGCCCATATAAAGGAGTACTGAAGGAAGAGGAAACTTCAGACAAAGAAAAAAATGTATTTTAGCATGATTCTGAGTGGTCAGTTATCAAATAATAATAATAATAATAATAATAATAATAATAATAATAATAATAATAATAATAATAATAATAATAATAATAGTAATAATAATAATAATTCCGGATGCTCACACTTCTCAAGAAGGGAGTATAAGGAACGCCACGACTCGGTTGCCAAGATTTTGCACCAAGGACGTAGTGTTAAATACAGACTGGTTGATCAGAGACTTCCCTACTTTAAGCTCAGCCCTAAAACTGTACTCGAAATATCGGACTTTTTGGCAGAGGGTCTCGGGCTCGATTCCCGGCCGGGTCGGGGATTTTAACCTTCACTGCTTAATTCCAGTGGCTCTGGGGCTGGGTGTTTGTGCTGTCCCCTACATCCCTGCAACTCACACACCACATTAACACGCAGTTACCTACACAGGTAGATGCCGCACACCTTCTGCCTTACAAGGGCTGCACCCGACTAGAAATAGCCACACGAAATTATTATTTTACTAGATTAAAATGTACTGGGATCGAACAATTATCACGAATAAGACGACTATCCACAACAGATCGGGTATGGTACTGTTAGAGAAGGGAATAAAACGTTCCGTTCTGATCGACATAGTTATCCCGAACACCGGGAACCTCGCTGAAATTTATGCTGAGAAAATAAACAAGTATACACCACTGGTGGAGCATATTCAAAGTCTATGCAACTATGATTGCGCAACTTCCATTGCTTTCACAAGTTCTTCCTCCTTCCTCTTTCGCCAGCATCCCTTCATTCGGTGGCTTGCTCGTGCTCGTTCTTCTGCCGAAAATACTCTATTCTACCTCGTTTTCTCATCAGCTAGGTTCTTCACCTCCGTAACTCTCTGCCTGAAGATTATTCTGTTTGTTATATCTTCTGCGGTGATCCCACAATTTTTTCTAATTCTCGGTGGACTTCTTTTAACCATGGGACTTGTATCTTCCTGTTCTCCTGGAAGGTGAGGATCCTGTTGGCGAGTCTCTCTGATCCCATCCGTTTAATATGTCCGTAGAATGTCAATCTCCTCTTTTTCATTGTGGTGGTGGTTATTTTCAAATTGTTGGTATAGTTCTTGGTTTGGTCTCATGCGAAACGTAAACTTGTCTGATGATTTTCTGGGTCCAAGAATCTTTCTATGGAACCTTCTTTCTTTCTTTCCAAAATATGAGAGTCACTTCGTGGCTATTGTCTCGGCTGCGTATATACATTCAGGTTTGACTATCGTGCTGTATTGCTTGAATTTGGCCTGATAGGAGAGTGACTTAGATTTGTAGGTGTTCTGACATAATCTAAATGCAGTTTCCATCTCTCTCGCACGTTCTTGAATTGCTGCTTTCTCATTCATGTTTCGAGTCAAAATCTCTCCTAGGTACTTGAGTTTTGTAGCTCTTTTGATGTCACCGTACTCGGTCCTCATTGTTCAGGTTGGGTCAGTGGTATTTATGTTCATGTACTCCGTCTTCTCAAAGATATTTGCAATCCTGTTTGGTTATCTGTTTCTTTAATGACTACAATCTGCTTAGTTGCATTTTTCAAATTCTCTGCAAAAGAGACTATATCATCTGCAAATGCGAGGCATTCAAATTTAAGCCTAGTTCTCTTGTGACCTAATCTAATTCCATTTGGAAATTTGGACTTGCTTATTTCTCTTCGCCATTCCCTGGTAACTTTCTCTAAAACTATTTTGAAGTCCACGAATGTCATTATCACTTTCTTCTTCTTATTATTATTATTATGAACTAATACTAGTGAGAGTGTGACTTTTTTCTCAGGTCGTGAGTGTCCACCTCTGTGGTGTAGTAATTAGCGTGATTAGATGCCATCCGCAGAGGTCCGCATTCGATTCCCGGCTCTGCCACGAAATTTGAAAAGTGTTTCGAGGGCTGGAACGGGATCCACTCAGTCTCGGGAGGTCAACTGAGTAGAGGTGGTTTCTATTCCCCACCTTAGCCATCCTCGAAGTGGTTTTTCGTGGTTTCCCACTTCTCCTCCAGGCAAATGCCGGGATGGTACCTAATTTAAGGCTACGGCCAGTTCCTTCTTTCTTGCCTGTCCCATCCAATCTTCCCATCCCTAGACAAGGCTCCTGTTCAGCATAGCAGGTGAGACCACCTTAGGCGAGCTACTGGTCATTCTCCCCAGTTGTATCCCCCGACCCCAAGTCTGAAGCTCCAGGACACTGCCCTGCGAGGTACCGGTCATTCTCCCCAGTTGTATCCCCGACCCAAAGTCTGAAGCTCCAGGACATTGCCCTTGAGGTGGCGGAGGTGGGATCTCTCGCTGGGTCCGAGGGGAAAACCGAACCTGGATGGTAGGCAGATTAAGAAGAAGAAGAAGGTCGTGAGTTCCATTTTCTGGGTGAAACATATTATTCTACCGTGGACAAGCACATACTCTGGAACATAGGAACTAAAAATGAAAATCCATAGCCTGTTTCCAGTAATATGACCGGGTCAGGGATAGGAATTGTGCCGGCTGCCAGAGCCTGTCGCACTCCTCTGGGGCAATAATAAATGATTGACAGGTGAAGTGAAATGGTATTGGAGAGTGCTGCTGGAATGCCCAGCACAAATCTTACATGGAGTGAACGGGATTTGAACCACAGAACCAGTGGTGAGAGGCCGACGCGCTGCCGCCTGAGCTGCGGATGTGCTAATATAAGCGCTCTACATTAGAAAAGGATACCTTGTTAATTTCCGCGTAAATAGATGTTCAGTCATGGGACATAACCACTATTTCTTATTTAGAGCCGGGCTTAAGTGGAGTGGATGAGTTTAAATCCCTGTGTAACTATGAATTATTTTTGTACGGAATTTGGACATAATTACTGAACAATTAAAAAGTAATTTTAATTTTGAAATACTTCTAAGTGTAATAATAGTAATCATCATCATCATCATCTGTTTATCCTCCAGGGTCGGCATTTCCCTCGGACTCAGCGAGGGATCCCACCTCTACCACATCAAGGCAGTGTCCTGGAGCTTCAGAATCTTGGTCGGGGGATACAACTGGAGAGAATGACCAGTACCTCGCCCAGACGGCCTCACCTGCTATGCTGAACAGGGGCCTTGTGGAGGGATGGGAAGATTGGAAGGGGCAGGCAAGGAAGAGGGAAGGAAGCGGCCGTAGCCTTAAGTCAGGCACCATCCCGGCATTTGCCTGGAGGAGAAGTGGGAAACCACGGAAAACCACTTCCAGGATGACTGAGGTAGGAATCGAACCCACCTCTACCCAGTTGACCTTCCGAGGCTGAGTGGACTCCGTTCCAGCCCTCGTACCACTTTTCAAATTTCGTGGCAGAGCCGGGAATCGAACCCGGGCCTCCGGGGGTGGTAGCTAATCACACTAACCACTACATCACAGAGGCGGACATAATAATAATAATAATAATAATAATAATAATAATAATAATAATAATAATAATAATAATAATAATAATGAAAGCCCGTGCTGCTCCGCAGCATTCGTTATAAATACCCCTAGATCAGATATAAAATTGCTCCATGCGCTGCCTGGGTACTATTTTCAACGTTAACTTTTAGGATTTGTATTACCTGTTAAGTATGTGTGAAGTGTATTTTTATAGATTTCTTTATTGTGATGCTGACTGATAATTTACGATTTTTGTTTACAATTTGGTTTACATCGCAGAGAGTTAACGTTGAAAATTGTACCCAGGCAGCGCAGGGGGCAATTTTATATCTGATCTAGGGGTATTTATAACGTTGGCTGAACTTAGAGACCTATCAATGTCTTTAGATTCACCGACAGGTAATTCCGGAGAGAGTAAAACAAGAAAGAAGGAAATCAGTCCTGCAGAAGGGACGGACTTGCCAAAGCTGTTTCTGGTGAACTCTTTTAATACATAGATAATAATAATCAAAGGCGTTTCCATTCTGCTTGCTGTCACTTCACGTTCATTTGGTGGGAGAGATTACTCTGTCCGTCATTATAACTACGGCTGTGAGCCGCAGAGCAGGTTATTCCAACCACTCTGCCACTGGGAGTTTTCTTCTTCCTCCTTCGAGGCCGTTGATCATATTTATTAAGTTGTATGGCTACCTATTTAGAATGGATGACGAGCGGTTAACTAAGAAGATTTTTACCACACTCTTTAGTAGACCTAACACATGTGAGGTCAGGGAGGTCCGATAGGATCTGAAAAATATTGGCCTAAATCGTGAAGACACTGTTACCAAAACCAAGTAC
The DNA here is from genome assembly GCF_040414725.1 of Anabrus simplex. NCBI lineage: Eukaryota > Metazoa > Arthropoda > Insecta > Orthoptera > Tettigoniidae > Anabrus > Anabrus simplex. Next base: position 823,006,043 of record NC_090265.1, on the reverse strand, counting down.
CGACACTATATCAATAATTTGAAGGGCTTTCGTGAAGACCACAATAAGCAACATTTACACATTTTTAGAAGCTTTCTCTGCAGCCCAGTATCGTTGCATTCTATCTCTCTGACAGCCTGTCTCCTTTCCGCTGTCCACCCGCTGTTCTACTGCCTCCCTCCCTTGGAATCCTTCCATTCAATCTTCCCATTCCTCCACAAGGCTTCTGTTCAGCATAGCAGGCGAGACCACCTGGGCGAGGTACTGGTCATTCTCCCCAGTTGTTTCCCCGACCCAAAGTCTGGAGCTCCAGGACACTGCCCTGCGATGTACCGGTCATTCTCCCCAGTTGTATCCCCCGACCCAAAAAGTCTGGAGCTCCGGGACACTGCCCTTGAGATGGTAGAGGTGAGATCCCTCGCTCAGTTCGAGGGGAAAACCGTGGAGAAGCACATAACTCTGGAACATAGGAACTAAAAATGAAAATCCATAGCCTGTTCCCAGTAATATGACCGGGTCAGGGATAGGAATTGTGCCGGCTGCCAAAGCCTGTCGCACTCCTTTGGGGCAATAATTAATGATTAACAGGTGAAGTGAAATGGTATTGGAGAGTGCTGCTGGAATGAAAGATGTAAATATGTCCATAAAATAGCAGTCTCTTCTTCCGTACTGTTATAGATATGTTTTCTATGTTCTGATAAATTTCGTTATTCTTAATTTCCGAAATTCTGTAGTTTTCAGAGGACCTAATATTGTTCTTATTATTCTTATTTATAGAACTTCCAAACTTTCAAGTTTATAATTGAGTACTTAGCATTCACTGGCATTAAAGCTTTCTGGTTTCACAACTTATTATTATTATTATTATTATTATTATTATTATTACTCCGAATGGGCCACGATATTCAGCTTTGTTGCTTAGAGTGTGTCTTGACGTTTGCCCCACAATTGGGCATTTTCTCTCCTCCGTCTACAGGACACCCGTTTCCTTAGGGGCCGGTTTGCTCTGGAACCTCTCTTGTCTCAGAATCATTCTGTAAGGTGATCGTGATATTAATATAAATTAGCATTTTACTGACATATAACAAAAGTGTACCCTGACAGGCTCTCAAACCAAAGAGTCGAATTTAGAAATATAGGAATAAAGCGAAAGAGATACACTATAAATTGTATGAATGACCTCATGAACGTATTGGTATAGGCAGGGGTCATACAAAAACTCATAAAAAATAAGCAGAGTTTTAGATCCAAAATTCACAAATGACAAGCTGATCAGAATGACAAAGCGAAGGAAGAAGTAGGAGGAACTTGAGCCATGGATGGATGATAAGCCCACAGCAAAAGAATTAAAGAAATATCGGCACAAAGAAATACAAACGCTTCTTAAATTTGTCTTTTTTCGCAATTACTAATAATAGTAATAATTACATGAAATTACGGCCTCCCCTGTAATTACTGTATTCTTCTTTATGTATTGATATGGTGCGTCATCTATAATTTCTCTGAACTTTCTGTAGCTTTGATAAATTACACAATCGAGCTCGATAGCTGGAGTCCCTTAAGTGCGGCCAGTATCCAGTATTCCAGGTTCGAACCCCACTGTCGGCAGCCCTGAAAATGGTTTTCCGTGGTTTCCCATTTTCACACGAGGCAAATGCTGGGGCTGTACCTTAAGTAAGGCCACGGCCGCTTCCTTCCCACTCCTAGCCCTTTCCTGTCCCATCGTCGCCATAAGACCTATCTGTGTCGGTGCGACGTAAAGCAACTAGCAAAGAAAAAAGATAAATTACATTCCGGGCTGAGTGGCTCAGACGTTTGAGGCGCTGGCTTTCTGACACCAACTTGGCAGGTTCGATCCTGGCTCAGTCCGGTGGTATTTGAAGGTGCTCAAGTACCTCAGCCTCATGTCAGTAGGTTTACAGGCACGTAAAGGAACTCCTGCGGGACATAATTCAGGCACCTCGTCGTCTCCGAAAACCGTAAAATTAGTTAGTAGAACGTAAAGCAAATACGTTATTATTCTTATTGATAGTCCGACTCGTTGGCTGAATGGTCAGCGTACTGGCCTTCGGTTCAGAGGGTCCTGGGTTCGATTCCCAGCAGGGTCGGGAATTTTAACCATCATTGGTTAATTTCTCTGGCACGGGGGCTGGGTGTATGTGCTGTCTTCATCATCATTTCATCCTCATCACGACGCGCAGGTTGCCTACAGGCGTCAAATCAAAAAGACCTGCACCTGGCGAGCCGAACATGTCCTCGGACACTCCCGGCGCTAAAAGCCATACGCCATTTCATTTCTTATTGATAAATTACATTTTTGGGGTTGGTACGCCCTTTTCTTAGACTGTTAAGATCATACTAACTGTGTCCAACCGGCAGCCAGCCTCATACCTATAAAAAGGTGATCCAATTAATCTGTGAATGTCTTCTGGTTTCTCTCTTCATGTGAAACAGAAATTAAAAATGTCGCGTGCCTGACTGGCAAGGTAAGAACATACGTTAACCTGTGAGTACTCCTAGACTCTATGCGACTCCACTCCTGGTGGATGGAAATATTGAATAGGCTTTTAAATGAATAAATAGGTATTATGTAAATGTTAGGGTAGGACTTTCAGATTGTTCAATCGAATTATGTAGGCAATGTCAGTGTCATTTAGCAGATAATAGTGGAAGTTTCTTTTCGCCATGCGACTCTAATGTAGTGTGTCAGTACTTGAATAGGATGTCCGAGTGATTTACCGTCGGTATCTTCATCTTATTTCTCTTTCTGCGAATAAGTATCTTCAAAATATAAACCTTCATTCACTTTTTAGGACTTTAGTTCCCCTTCTTCCTAGTATCAACGAAAGTTGGGCTTATCTCCTGATTAAATAGGGCACTCGTGCCCCATTGGATAACGTTCTTATGCCATTCTTTTGGGGATCACACACAATGTTGCATCTCTAAACGTACGCTATTTTTCAGCATTTTTATAAACTTTTCCTTCTTTTCGTTTTGAGTTAATTTCCCCTTTGGCCTGTTATGTAGTTTAAGCTTAGATCCTGAATTATTTTTTTTGCTATTTGCTTTACGTCGCACAGACACAGATAGGTCTTATGGCGACGATGGGATAGGCAAGGCCTAGGAGTTGGAAGGAAGCGGCCGTGGCCTTAATTAAGGTACATCCCCAGCATTTGCCTGGTGTTAAAATGGGAAACCACGGAAAACCATCTTAAGGCTGCCGATAGTGGGATTCGAACCTACTATCTCCCGGATGCAAGCTCACAGCCGCGAGCCTCTACGCGCACGGCCAACTCGCCCGGTGATCCTGAATTTTGAGCGGGGAATTACCAATTTGGATTTATGTTCTGGAGCTGTTTAGTGGTTCTCTGTTTGAAACAACCATGGGTTTAAGAATCGAATATTCCTTTATTAGTGGTTCTCTGTAGCCGGCCCCGTGGTGTAGGGGTTGCGTAACTGCCTCTTACCTGGAGGTTCGATTCCCGGCCAGGTCATGGATTTTACCTGGACCTGAGGGCTGGTTCGAGCTCCACTCAGCCTACGTGATTAGAATTGAGGAGCTATCTGACGGTGAGATAGCGGCCCCGGTCTAGAAAACAAATAATAACGGCCAAGAGGATTTGTCGTGCTGACCACACGACAACTCGTAATCTGCAGGCATTCGGGATGAGCAGCGGTCGCTTGGTAGGCCAAGGTCATTCACGGGCTGTAGTGCCATGGGGTTTGGGGGGTTTAGTGGTTCTCTGTTTGGAATAGCCAAGGGTTTAAGACTCGAATATTCCTTTATTAATGGTTCTCTGTTTGGAATAACCAAGGGTTTAAGACTCGAATATGCCTTTATTAGTGGTTCTCTGTTTGGAATAGCCAAGTGTTTAAGACTCGAATATTCCTTTATTAGTGGTTCTCTGTTTGGAATAACCAAGGGTTTAAGACTCGAATATGCCTTTATTAGTGGTTCTCTGTTTGGAATAACCAAGGGTTTAAGACTCGAATATGCCTTTATTAGTGGTTCTCTGTTTGGAATAGCCAAGTGTTTAAGACTCGAATATTCCTTTATTAATGGTTCTCTGTTTGGAATAAGCAAGAGTTTAAGACTCGAATATTCCTTTATCAGCGGTTCTCTGTTTGGAATAACCAAGGGTTTAAGACTCGAATATTCCTTTATTAGTTGTTCTCTGTTTGGAATAACCAAGAGTTTAAGACTCGAATATGCCTTTATTAGTGGTTCTCTGTTTGGAATAACCAAGGGTTTAAGACTCGAATATGCCTTTATTAGTGGTTCTCTGTTTGGAATAACCAAGTGTTTAAGACTCGAATATTCCTTTATTAGTGGTTCTCTGTTTGGAATAACCAAGGGTTTAAGACTCGAATATGCCTTTATTAGTGGTTCTCTGTTTGGAATAACCAAGGGTTTAAGACTCGAATATGCCTTTATTAGTGGTTCTCTGTTTGGACTAACCAAGGGTTTAAGACTCGAATATTCCTTTATTAGTGGTTCTCTGTTTGGAATAACCAAGGGTTTAAGACTCGAATATGCCTTTATTAGTGGTTCTCTGTTTGGAATAACCAAGGGTTTAAGACTGGAATATTCCTTTATTAGTGGTTCTCTGTTTGGAATAACCAAGGGTTTAAGACTCGAATATGCCTTTATTAGTGGTTTCTGTTTGGAATAACCAAGGGTTTAAGACTGGAATATGCCTTTATTAGTGGTTCTCTGTTTGGAATAACCAAGGGTTTAAGACTGGAATATTCCTTTACGGTACAGTATATGAATGTGTCGTCCAGCTCCATGTCTAAATCGTTAGCGTGCTGGCCATTTGCCACAGCGGCCCCGGATTCGATTCCCGGCAGGGTCGGGAATTTTATCCATCATTAGTTAATTTCACTGGCACTGGGGCTGGGTGTATGTGTTGTCCTCCTCATCATTCATCCTCATCACGACGCGCAGGTCGCCTACGGGAGCAAAATCAAAAGACCTGCACCTGGCGAGCCGTACATGTCTTCGGACACTCCCGACACTTAAAGACTTACGCCATTTAATTTTTCATATGAATGTGTCAGGAATTTCTAGTAAAATGGGGTTTGAATGTACACTACTTCATATTTTAGTATTCCTCTTTGCTGTGGGAGCATAATGTTTTGATTTTTATATATTTACCTGTTGATTATGGATTACATTTTTTATTAGCTTAGATACGTTATTCTTGTTAACGCATTGAACTCGCGTCTCTTAATTGATGGAAACCTTACATATAATTATTCTATGTTAGAAGGAATCCAAAAAACATAAAATGAAAACATTCAGTAATATATTAACTAAAATTTCGCTTTGTATCTCCTCACTAAAATTTCTTTGACGCTCTGTCGTTTCCCTTAACCTACCTTCTGCTGAAATAATAATTATTCATTTCCAAGCAGGGAAAGATCATTTAATTTCTTCTCCTTCCCCTTTTCTTCTTCTCCTTAATTCCGTTTACCCTCTGGGGTTTGTTCTCCCCTCGAACTCAGCGATAGCTCCCACCTCTACCACCTCAAGAGCAGTGTCCCGGAGCGTGAGACTTTTGGTCAGGGGCACAACTGGGTAGGAGGACCAATAACTCGTGCAGGAAGCCTCAGCTGTTATGCTGAGCAAGGACCTTGTGGGGGATGAAAAGATCGGAAGGACCAGGCAAGGAAGAGGGAAGGAAGTGACCGTGGACTTATGTTAGATACCTTCCGTCATTTACCTGGAGAGGTGGGAAATCACGGAGTATGGCTGAGGATGGCTGAAGTGGGAATCGAACTCCCTCTCCTTAGTTGACCTCCCGAGGCTGAGTGGACCCCGTTCCACTCCTCATAAGTCTTTTCAAATTTCGTGACAGAGCCTGAAATCGAACCTGGGCCTCCGGCAGTGTCAGTTAATCGCACCACAGAGGCGGACTGATGTCATTTCATTGTTAGGAAATAAAACATCAGCAAGAAAAAGTATTCAAGCTTTGTCAATCGTAAAATAGCCAGTGTTTCGTCCCTTGTAATAACAAATTTACATATGAGATATGCGTATAAATTTGTGTTATACATGCTTAATGATGATTATAAGAGGAAGAAATGCTGACTATAGGCCTTTAGATGAAGTATACGCTATTTATTATGTTTCAGCTCAATGTTATGGAAATATTTCGCTTTAGCGAACATGAAAGGCAGAATTTAACAAAGAGATTGCGTCCTTGTTTTGTCAAAGGGTGAGCGCGTAGCATAAATGCCAGGCGCTACTCACTGAACAAGTAGCAAACACCCACGTACATCAGAAGGTTACATCAAGCCTTTGAAGGTCGAAAGTTGGCTAGAAAACAGATACAGCACTGGTTATGTAGTAGTTGTTGTAACAGTAAGTAAGCAGAAAAATTCTGCAAGAATATGTGTTGAATTACAAATTGTTTTACGTGGCACCAACACAGATATATCTTATGGCGACGATGGGAGAGGAAAGGGCTGGAAAGGGGAAGGAATTGGCCGTGTCCTTAATTAGGGTAAAGCCCCAGCATTTTCCTGGTGTGTAAATGGGAAACCACGGAAAACCATATCCAGGGCTGCCGACGGTGGGATTCGAACTCACTATCTCCCGAATACTGGATACTTGCCGCACTTAAATGACTGCAGCTATCGAGCTCGGTAATATGTGTTCAATATAGCATTTTCACCTAAATATAGTCCGCCTGCGTATCATAACATTTAGTGCTATTAGTTGCCATCTACGGAAGCCTGGGTTCGATTCTCGGTACTGCCAGAGATTTAAGAGTGGCAGGAAGACTGGTGTGTGGGTAAAACGGTACATGCAGCTCACGTCCATTAGTGGTGTGCCTGAAAATAGCTGCACCACCACGGTATGAGGACACGAATTTACTTTTTACCTAAATTTGTATCAAAGCTTTCTGGAGGTGTGATTCATGAGTGACGTGCCTTGGCTTTTCATAAAAGAGTTTAGGGTCAAATCTCTGGCATAGCATGTAAACATTCACATCCCAGTAGGCCTGTATTTCGTACATACTACAACTCCTACTACTAATAATAGTAATATAAGAAAAAATAATACCAATAAACACGTTTATTTTCCTAACTGACGCGTTTGATGACTTGGTCATTGTCTACAGCAGAGGTGTTCACGTTAGGCATTTCGTCCTGAGGGCGCACGGCATTGTAAGTGCGCGGGCGGGCAGGCGGTGAGCTTAAGCTATTCAACCATAGTAACGTTGTAGTCATGCCACAGGCAGTGAAGGTTTGGCGAAGCTCTCCCATCACACTCATTAAATGCGGCGATACTCAAATGTTAGGTTATTTATTTGAAGGCATACTGTACATCTATGTGGATACACATATTTGCAATGTTGTACTTTAATCTTGGATAGTAAATATCTATGTCCTCACTCGTGATGAATCTCCCTTGCGATTTAGAGGCAGTTATTATCATGGAACGCATGATAAGTTTTAAATATTATTTTGAGAAATTCAGTGAACATGGAAAGTTACACAACACTACATCACTGTGCAAAACCAAGCAGTAAACGCGTTGAATTATGCAAATATATTACCCTTTGATGAATGAATAACAGACATTTTAGTTTTTTAAATGGAAATACCGTCATTCCTATCCAAAGAATTGTAAATCATACCTTGCACGCTTAAACCCTGTATCTTTGTAAATGTGAACATAAAAATTATGACGTGTCGCTTTTGTTTGAATGTATAAAGATAAGAAAATAAAACTGACTGTTTATATCGAGCACAGTATAAATATAAGCGCAATATCCTGCAAGGGTCGGTTTTCTTGCGACTATAGCGTTTTTTTCTTTAATACTGTATTCCGATCAGCATTTCGCTGAGTAATGGAGGAAAGCTTCGTAGTCACAATCGAACGTCACTGTTCCACTTCCCTGCCACGTATGATTGCTATGTAAGCTGCCCACATTTACGTCAGGCCAGCCCGGCCGTAATTGGCCGGACTCAACGGGCGACCAGTTGAGTACCTCTGGTCTACAGCTAAGTCGAGGGTTACCAATCAGGTATCCTGAGCCGAAGTTAAATTGCTGTAGGGTGGCGAGTTTATCTCCACTCTTGTAGCAAACAGTGCATGGTATGCTCATCCAAGAAAGCACAACGCTGTTACTTAATTTTTGGAGATCTCACACGATCCAGTGTTCAAATATGGTGACGCCGTTGGCACACATTCAAGAAATAAGTTATCGGAGTATCAACGACTGTCTGTCTAGACATGATACTGTATAGGCTTTTGGGCTTATGCTCTAGAGCACAGTTCTCTGCGAAGCGTAAAGAATTTCACCTTATTTTCTTGACATGGCATAAGCCCAAAAGCCTATACAGTATCATGTCTATAAGTACGGGCCGTGAAAGCATCAATGGCAACTGTCTGTCTTTTAATTTAAGAACGGATTAATATTACTGATTTTATGTCCAAACTCACTACGTTTACTATGCAGGAATTTCATCCTGGGAGTCCTTTTATCTACCAGTAAACAGAGATTGGAGTGAGCCCAGGAATAATATCTTAACTAAAATGAGTTATTCCCTTTGTTGTAGCGGTTATCTTGTATGAGAAAAGGAGAATAGTTAAATTCCATATGTTAGCAAAGCACCTTAAAGATGATGATGATGGTGATGATTATTGTTGTTTAATGGGGACTAACAGCTAGGTCATCGGCCCCTAATGGTACGAGGTTCAAGGGAATTAAAATGTGATTAAAACTACAAAATGTGTCAGCTGACTAAAATATAAAACGAATGTTGATGAAAAAAATGACCATGAATCCAAAACAATCAGTGGATCCAATTCACAATTCCTTATTTTCTGAGATGATACTTGTTATAAAAATGGGTCCAAAATCCAGGTCGCCGGCCCCTCATAGTGATACTAATCACTGGTAAAGTAGAACCATGGTGTTCTTCCTATACTGATACTAATCACATGTAACGTAGACTCATGGTGTTTCTCGCATGGTAGTACTAATGACAGGTAATGCAAACCCATGGTATGTCACACATAATGGCACCACTCGCAGACAGCACAGACCCATGGTGTTCCTCAATAGTGGGACTAATCACAGGCCACGTATACTCTTGGTGCCGCCCACCTGGTGGTGCTTATCAGAGGAAATGCAAACCCACGCCGTAACACACATGGAGGCACCACTCCCAGGCAACACAGACCCATGGTGTTCTTCAAATAATGCTCCTAATACTCTCAGGCCACGCAGATCCATAGTGTTCTTCAAATAATGGTACTAATACTCTCAGGCCACGCAGACCCATAGTGTTCTTCAAATAATGGTACTAATACTCTCAGGCCACGCAGACCCATAGTGTTCTTCAAATAATGGTACTAATACTCTCAGGCTACGCAGACCCATAGTGTTCTTCAAATAATGGTACTAATACTCTCAGGCCACGCAGACCCATGGTGTTCTTCAAATAATGGTACTAATACTCTCAGGCCACACAGACCCATGGTGTTCTTCAAATAATGGTACTAATACTCTCAGGCCACGCAGATCCATAGTGTTCTTCAAATAATGGTACTAATACTCTCAGGTCACGCAGACCCATGGTGTTCTTCAAATAATGGTACTAATACTCTCAGGCCACACAGACCCATGGTGTTCTTCAAATAATGGTACTAATACTCTCAGGCCACGCAGATCCATAGTGTTCTTCAAATAATGGTACTCATACTCTCAGGCCACGCAGATCCATAGTGTTCTTCAAATAATGGTACTAATACGCTCAGGCCACACAGACCCATGGTGTTCTTCAAATAATGGTACTAATACTCTCAGGCCACGCAGACCCATGGTGTTCTTCAAATAATGGTACTAATACTCTCAGGCCACGCAGACCCATGGTGTTCTTCAAATAATGGTACTAATACTCTCAGGCCTCGCAGACCCATGGTGTTCTTCAAATAATGGTACTAATACTCTCAGGCCACGCAGACCCATGGTGTTCTTCAAATAATGGTACTAATACTCTCAGGCCACGCAGACCCATGGTGTTCTTCAAATAATGGTACTAATACTCTCAGGCCACGCAGACCCATAGTGTTCTTCAAATAATGGTACTAATACTCTCAGGCCTCGCAGACCCATGGTGTTCTTCAAATAATGGTACTAATACTCTCAGGCCTCGCAGACCCATGGTGTTCTTCAAATAATGGTACTAATACTCTCAGGCCTCGCAGACCCATAGTGTTCTTCAAATAATGGTACTAATACTCTCAGGCCTCGCAGACCCATAGTGTTCTTCAAATAATGGTACTAATACTCTCAGGCCACGCAGACCCATAGTGTTCTTCAAATAATGGTACTAATACTCTCAGGCCTCGCAGACCCATGGTGTTCTTCAAATAATGGTACTAATACTCTCAGGCCTCGCAGACCCATGGTGTTCTTCAAATAATGGTACTAATACTCTCAGGCCTCGCAGACCCATAGTGTTCTTCAAATAATGGTACTAATACTCTCAGGCCACGCAGATCCATAGTGTTCTTCAAATAATGGTACTAATACTCTCAGGCCTCGCAGACCCATGGTGTTCTTCAAATAATGGTACTAATACTCTCAGGCCTCGCAGACCCATGGTGTTCTTCAAATAATGGTACTAATACTCTCAGGCCACGCAGACCCATAGTGTTCTTCAAATAATGGTACTAATACTCTCAGGCCACGCAGACCCATAGTGTTCTTCAAATAATGGTACTAATACTCTCAGGCCACGCAGACCCATAGTGTTCTTCAAATAATGGTACTAATACTCTCAGGCCACGCAGACCCATAGTGTTCTTCAAATAATGGTACTAATACTCTCAGGCCACGCAGACCCATAGTGTTCTTCAAATAATGGTACTAATACTCTCAGGCCACGCAGATCCATAGTGTTCTTCAAATAATGGTACTAATACTCTCAGGCCTCGCAGACCCATGGTGTTCTTCAAATAATGGTACTAATACTCTCAGGCCACACAGACCCATGGTGTTCTTCAAATAATGGTACTAATACTCTCAGGCCTCGCAGACCCATGGTGTTCTTCAAATAATGGTACTAATACTCTCAGGCCACGCAGATCCATAGTGTTCTTCAAATAATGGTACTAATACTCTCAGGCCACGCAGACCCATGGTGTTCTTCAAATAATGGTACTAATACTCTCAGGCCACACAGACCCATGGTGTTCTTCAAATAATGGTACTAATACTCTCAGGCCACGCAGACCCATGGTGTTCTTCAAATAATGGTACTAATACTCTCAGGCCTCGCAGACCCATGGTGTTCTTCAAATAATGGTACTAATACTCTCAGGCCTCGCAGACCCATAGTGTTCTTCAAATAATGGTACTAATACTCTCAGGCCACGCAGACCCATGGTGTTCTTCAAATAATGGTACTAATACTCTCAGGCCTCGCAGACTCATAGTGTTCTTCAAATAATGGTACTAATACTCTCAGGCCACACAGACCCATGGTGTTCTTCAAATAATGGTACTAATACTCTCAGGCCACGCAGACCCATAGTGTTCTTCAAATAATGGTACTAATACTCTCAGGCCACGCAGACCCATGGTGTTCTTCAAATAATGGTACTAATACTCTCAGGCCACGCAGATCCATAGTGTTCTTCAAATAATGGTACTAATACTCTCAGGCCTCGCAGACTCATAGTGTTCTTCAAATAATGGTACTAATACTCTCAGGCCACGCAGATCCATAGTGTTCTTCAAATAATGGTACTAATACTCTCAGGCCTCGCAGACCCATAGTGTTCTTCAAATAATGGTACTAATACTCTCAGGCCACACAGACCCATGGTGTTCTTCAAATAATGGTACTAATACTCTCAGGCCACGCAGACCCATGGTGTTCTTCAAATAATGGTACTAATACTCTCAGGCCTCGCAGACTCATAGTGTTCTTCAAATAATGGTACTAATACTCTCAGGCCACGCAGATCCATAGTGTTCTTCAAATAATGGTACTAATACTCTCAGGCCTCGCAGACCCATAGTGTTCTTCAAATAATGGTACTAATACTCTCAGGCCACGCAGACCTATAGTGTTCTTCAAATAATGGTACTAATACTCTCAGGCCTCGCAGACTCATAGTGTTCTTCAAATAATGGTACTAATACTCTCAGGCCTCGCAGACCCATAGTGTTCTTCAAATAATGGTACTAATACTCTCAGGCCACGCAGACCCATAGTGTTCTTCAAATAATGGTACTAATACTCTCAGGCCACGCAGACCCATAGTGTTCTTCAAATAATGGTACTAATACTCTCAGGCCACGCAGACCCATAGTGGTCTTCAAATAATGGTACTAATACTCTCAGGCCACGCAGACCCATAGTGTTCTTCAAATAATGGTACTAATACTCTCAGGCCTCGCAGACTCATAGTGTTCTTCAAATAATGGTACTAATACTCTCAGGCCTCGCAGACCCATAGTGTTCTTCAAATAATGGTACTAATACTCTCAGGCCTCGCAGACCCATAGTGGTCTTCAAATAATGGTACTAATACTCTCAGGCCACGCAGACCCATGGTGTTCTTCAAATAATGGTACTAATACTCTCAGGCCTCGCAGACCTATAGTGTTCTTCAAATAATGGTACTAATACTCTCAGGCCTCGCAGACTCATAGTGTTCTTCAAATAATGGTACAAATACTCTCAGGCCACGCAGACCTATAGTGTTCTTCAAATAATGGTACTAATACTCTCAGGCCTCGCAGACCTATAGTGTTCTTCAAATAATGGTACTAATACTCTCAGGCCACACAGACTCATAGTGTTCTTCAAATAATGGTACTAATACTCTCAGGCCTCGCAGACCCATAGTGTTCTTCAAATAATGGTACTAATACTCTCAGGCCTCGCAGACTCATAGTGTTCTTCAAATAATGGTACTAATACTCTCAGGCCACGCAGACCCATAGTGTTCTTCAAATAATGGTACTAATACTCTCAGGCCTCGCAGACCCATAGTGTTCTTCAAATAATGGTACTAATACTCTCAGGCCACGCAGACCCATAGTGTTCTTCAAATAATGGTACTAATACTCTCAGGCCTCGCAGACCCATAGTGTTCTTCAAATAATGGTACTAATACTCTCAGGCCTCGCAGACCCATAGTGTTCTTCAAATAATGGTACTAATACTCTCAGGCCTCGCAGACTCATAGTGTTCTTCAAATAATGGTACTAATACTCTCAGGCCTCGCAGACCCATAGTGTTCTTCAAATAATGGTACTAATACTCTCAGGCCTCGCAGACCCATAGTGTTCTTCAAATAATGGTACTAATACTCTCAGGCCTCGCAGACTCATAGTGTTCTTCAAATAATGGTACTAATACTCTCAGGCCACACAGACCCATAGTGTTCTTCAAATAATGGTACTAATACTCTCAGGCCACGCAGACCCATGGTGTTCTTCAAATAATGGTACTAATACTCTCAGGCCACGCAGACCCATGGTGTTCTTCAAATAATGGTACTAATACTCTCAGGCCTCGCAGACTCATAGTGTTCTTCAAATAATGGTACTAATACTCTCAGGCCTCGCAGACTCATAGTGTTCTTCAAATAATGGTACTAATACTCTCAGGCCTCGCAGACTCATAGTGTTCTTCAAATAATGGTACTAATACTCTCAGGCCTCGCAGACTCATAGTGTTCCTAACATAGTGGTATACTAAACACGGGCAACAGCCAAACCTGTGGTGTGCCTCGCATAGTTGTACTAATCAGAGGTAACTTACTGTAGATCCGTGGTGTTGTTCATCTAGTGGTACCACTCCTAGGTAACGCAGACCCATTCTGAACACAGGGGAACCGACACATCCGGACGCAACGTACGGCACCTTTCCTTACTTCGCGCAGCCGAGTGCCCCCCCCCCGCTCGCCACGGTGGGATACACGCAATGGTACTAACCACAGACAAAGCCCACACCCGTGGTATTCCTCACATAAGGGTACTACTACTAGGTAACGTAGATCTATGTTGTTTCTCATATGGTGGTACTTAACCGCAAGTAACGTCGACCCATGGTGTACCTCACGTAATGATATTAATCACAAGTACTCTCATGGTTCTAATTTCATCATCCTTTGGTCGCACTAGTCGCCTCTTACGACAGGCAGGAGATACCATGGGAGTATTCTTCGTCTGCGTCCCTAACTCACAGGGGGTTGTTTGGTCCGCGAGAGCTAGTTTATTTCGCTCATCTCCGCCGGCAAGCCGGTTAGGACCCACCTATCCGCCACCTGGGATGCGTCACGTGGAGAATGACTTCTTCCCCTGCTACGACATCGTATAAGTTTCGCGAAACATCTTAAAGAAAGGTTTAAGAACTTGTAAAGCAAATTTATCGATGTATGATCAAATATTTTACGATTTGTCTACATGATTAAAAAGTATAGAGACGAATGATGCCAGGAAGAATCTATTTTACACTTTTGAGCAAATCAGGATAATTTGTGAATAACATGGGGAATTAACCAGAGTATCCAATATTCCAGTTCATCTGGATGTATGGTGATGTCAGTGGTGAAACACGGTGTCGGCATGTAGCCCACTCGTGAAGAACAACACCCTTACATAAGGTTACTGTGCAGACACAGTCTCATAATTAATTTTTCAAACAATGATGTCCGCCTCTGTGGTGTAGTGGTTAGTGTGATTAGCTGCCACCTCTGGAGACCCGGATTCGATTCCAGGCTCTCCTATGAAATTTGAAAAGGGTACGAGAGCTCGAATGGGGTTCATTCAGCCTCGGAAGTTCAACTGAGTAGAGAAGGGTTCGATTCCCACGTCAGATATTCTCGACGTGGTTTTTAGTGATTTCCCACTTCCCCAGGCAAATGCCGGGACGGAACCTAACGTAACGCCATGGCCGCTTCTTTCCCTCTTTGCCGTCCATCCCTTCTGAACTTCCCATCCCCTACAAGGCCCCTGTACAGCATGGCAGATGAAGCCACCTGGGAGAGGTACTGGTCCTCCTTCCCACTTTTATCCTTTCGACCCAACGTCTCACGCTCCAGGATACTGACCTTGAGGCGGTAGAGATGGGATCCCTCGCTGAGGGAGAAAACTGATTAAGAAAGAAAGAAATATTTAAACAATATATTGAATTAAAACATATATATTGTTTATTTAATTTATTTGCAGGATTCCCAAAAAAAGAAGCAGTTACACCCGAATGGAAGAAATATTGAATTGTAATTTGTCGTGATGTAGTGTTACAATTGGTGATGACAATTTGGAGGGGTTCCCTGAGAATATCAGCTGCAATTTCTCCAAGTTCAAAAATGTTGGGAATGGGATGTTGTATTTCTCCTTTAAATTGTTAAGGTACGGTTCATAGTGCCTCTTCTTTTCAGTTTCAAATTCTTCTGCTTATGTATTTCTTTGAAACTTCACGGCTGGATTGATAATGAAACCGAATTCCTTATTTCTGGCGTTCCCTTCAGTGTGCTGCCACCGGGCGAGTTGGCCGTGCGCGTACAGGCGCGCGGCTGTGAGCTTGCATCCGGGAGATAGTAGGTTCGAATCCCACCATCGGCAGCCCTGAAGATGGTTTTCCGTGGTTTCCCATTTTCACACCAGGCAAATGCTGGGGCTGTACCTTAATTAAGGCCACGCCGCTTCCTTCCAACTCCTAGGCCTTTCCTATCCCATCGTCGCCATAAGACCTATCTGTGTCGGTGCGACGTAAAGCCCCTAGCAGTGTGCTGCCAGCACGCTTAGAGGAGACCTCAGGTGAAATACGCGGCATTTCTTCAAATAATTCTAGCCTGTTCGAATTTTGAGACAACTATCAATGAAAATCCGGACCCTCTGTTGCCTTTTGTGTCTCAATTTATACCCTTTGAGGCAGAGACAAATAAAAAAAGACTCATTCTCATTGCAGTGTCTTAAACATTTCATAAATACCGTATTTGATATCAAAATAAAGATTGCTGATGGACCCGAGAAATTAGCCAGCAGAGGAATTGGATAACGTCTCAGAAATGTTGTACCTTGATTCAGTCATTTCCAGTTCTGCTAAATGTGCTCCTGAGATTAAGATTTTTTCTTCTTTTTTTTTTTACTATTTGCTTTACGTTACACCGACACAGATATGTCTTATGGTGACGATGAGATAGGAAAGGCCTAGGAGTAGGAAGGAATCCGTCGTGGCCTTACAGCCCCAGCATATGCCTGGTATGAAAATGGGAAACCACGGAAGAAACATTTTCAGGGCTGCCGACAAGGGGGTTCGAACACACTATCTCCTGGATGCAAGCTCACAGCTGCGCGATCCTAACTGCACAGCCACGGTGAGATTAAGGAAAGAAGCTATGGCTAAAAATATATGACGAATTTGTCCCATTTATGGAAGGGTCGCTCTTTCTTGTTACTACTGAAAATTAGAGTATAGCTAGTCTGGCATTTTCAATTTTCTTTTATGGAGCTGAGACGTGGACTCTTCGTGCTACAAACGTGAATAAAATTGTTTCTTTTGAAATATGGTGCTGGCGAAGTATGTTACGCATACCTTGGACAACAGTTCGCACCAATGATTCCTTTATAAACCAGCTCAGCCTCACAATCAAATTATCATCAGTATGTAAACAAAGAGTTCTACAATTCTTTGGACACAGTATGCGACCTGGGAATGGCAGCATAGGAAAACTGATCATTATTGGAAAATGTACCGGGCAAGAGGAATCATGGAGGAGTTCCCACTCGAAGGTCGAACATTACCAAGAGTATAATTAGGTTGAACATCTTTGGTGCAGCACGTCTGGCCGAGGACTAGAAGAGATGGAGATAACTGGGCAATAGCCTTTTAGATCACCATCCTCAGAACTGACGGAACGGCAAGAGAGGATATCTGACATAGATACTTGAACGATGTTTATTTGATCATGCTTCGCATAGGTTTTTTTTTTTTTTTGCTAGTTGTTTTATGTCACACCGACACAGATAGGTCTTACGGCGACGATGGGACAAGAAAGGGCTAGGAGTGGGAAGGAAGCGGCCGTGGCCTTAATTAAGGTACAGCCCCAGCATTTGCCTCGTGTGAAAATGGGAAACCACGGAAAACCATTTTCAGGGCTGCCGACAGTGGGGTTCGAACCTACTATCTCCCGAATACTGGATATTGGCCGCACTTAAGCGACTGCAGCTATCGAGCTCGGTCATACGTATTTAGATCCGCATACATACGTGAACTGTTGATACTGCTTCATACTAGCGCATGTAACAGTTTCTACTTTGTCTTTATCCGCTCACCGTGTCAAACGTTTATGACAGTATCAAAGCAGATTGTTTCATTTAAACGACCCTTTTTATGTTCACTAAAGTGCTGACACACCAACGTGTGCCATATATGGCCACTGTGCTAAATAAACTGCGCAGTAACCACACTTCTCAGCTCTCCCGGGTGAAACTGGGGCAATGAAAATTAAATTACTGCCATCATCGGGATAGGAAAACAAGACTAGTGGCCGTGACCTCATTAAGAAAGAAGCGATCAATGTGGTGGTCATCTTAAACCTTCCCCACTCGTATGTACTACTCCTACAAAAGTGTTTCCATTCCTCCCCTGAAGGGGAAGGCGGGCCTCCTAGACCGTGACACCGTCTCTTGGGCTAGGGAGATCTGAGACGGTGAAGGAGATGTTCCGAGAACGTGACGGGGGTGGCGGCTGTGACCTACAGTATACTAGGAACTATCCCGGCATTCGCATTAGTGCAGGAGAATCCTTCCCCCCACCTTTGCTGGGTTGGACGGTCAAAGTGCAGAGCTATCGGACTGAGGACCAGCCTTGGCCACTCTGAATCCACCGATGCCCACTGGTATGACGGAGTTCTTCCGATTTATTTTTATTCTAACGAGGTAGTTATCGCAAGTTGCGATCGCGATTGCAACAGATTTCCACCTTAAATGTCCAAATGTGGCAAAGTGGGCTCATGGCAAGTCTTGACAATGCCTTTTGGAAACACAAGTCGACATAATTCATTTCTTCAACACTATTCTCCGTTACCCAGACTTGAGACCTCCCTTTTCAACTGTGTACACTAGGTAAGTAGCATCATCTACTCATCGTGCGGTTTCTTCATGTAACTAAGGGCGTGAGAAAATACCCCGTCCGAAATTAAAGTCTTTGAACTGGTTGGAAAACAAACCCAGGACCTTGGGATAAAATACAGGCACGCTATCTCTTACCAAAGGGCTAGATAACAATTATTATGGATTTATTTTTTATTGTACGGTAAATATAGTCTACAGAAAAAAATAAAATATATAACAATAAAAGACAGTGTCTGTCTGTCTGTCTGTCTGTCTGTCTGTCTGTCTGTCTGTCTGTCTGTCTGTCTGTCTGTCTGTCTGTCTGTCTGTCTGTCTGTCTGTCTGTCTGTCTGTCTGTCTGTCTGTGTGCGCAATGTACAGCCAAATCTACGGTACGCAGAGATTTGAAATTTTGAACATAGGTTGATGCAGCTCGAAGCCAGATTTTTCATTTTCCCTCTCCTTGATGAATTATGAACGAAATGACGAGATGTGACAATCCAACGTGCTCTCACCAGGATTAAGGTATAGATTCACTGTGTCTAGGCAACGTACTTAAGGTAGGTAATACAAGTCAAGGAGCCATTTTAAGTCCATGGTGTAAGAAGTCATTTTTCGGTCCCAAACACAAAGAGCCATATTCAGTCCGTAATATCCGGAAGTATTTGTCTGTGTGTATTGTGCGATTCCCAGGCAAATCTACGGCACGAAGAGATCTGAAATGTTTAACATAGGCATATTTCTTCTTCTCCTTCTTCTTCTGTGAATCTGTCTTGAGACAGGTATCAACTGGAGAACCTCATGATTCTCAGTCCTGAGTAACTTGCTTCAGTTGTTCATAACTTCTCCCTTGTTTCACATCTGTTAGCATTCCAAACCTTCTTCTTCCTATTAATTTTTTTTCCATCTATTATTCCCTCCGTCATCCTCTGTTGAAGACAATTTCTACGTAGTATGTGACCCAACCAGGATATTTTCCTCTTCCTTATCGTTTTCATCAGGTGTCTCTTCTCTCCTACTTTTCTTAGCACTTCATCATTTCTCACTTTATCTGTCCACTTCCCTTCTTCCATTATTCTCCACAACCACATTTCAAAACTTTCCAAATACTTTGCTTCTTTCTTAATGTCCATGTTCCAGCTCCATACGACACCACACTCCACACAAAACACTTTGCGAACCTCTTTCTTAAATCAATAGGGATGCCTTAGATGTCAAAAGCCCTCTCACCTTGCCGAAGGCTTGTTTTCCCGTAGATATTCTGCTTCTTATTTCTTCTGTACAGCTTCCATTCCATGTCAACAAACTTCCCAAGTGTCTGAATGACTATACTTGTTCCAATTTCTTTCCCACTAGTGTTATATTAACAGCAATCTCCTCCTTCCCTATTCTCATCATCTTAGTCTTCGCAATGTTTATCTTCATTCCAAACTCTTTGCCCACTCTCTCAATATTTTCCAAGATGACTTGTAGATCTTTTTCAGATTCCGCTAATACCGCCACATCATCTGCGTATTTTATTGTCTTTATTGGTTCTCCTCCCACTACAACGCCTCTTGATTTTTTCAGGGCCTTCTGTATCACTTTTTCGGCATATATATTGAACAGAGTCGGTGACATGCAACATCTCTGTCTAACTCCACTTCCAATACCCACTTCTTCTGTTTCATATTCATCCACTCTAACCATCACCTTCTGATTCTTATACAACTCTATAATCAGTCTTCTGTCTTTTAAGTCTTTCCAGTCATATTTTCTGATACATATTTATACCTGTCTTCATTAATTAATTGTATTACATTATTTTAATCCTTTTATTTTTTATTAACTTTTTTTATTTATTTACTTGAACCTTATTTTCATTAAACTAACTCGATCTTATATTCGAGCTCCTAGCCCTTCCCTGACCCATCGTCGCCAAAAACCTACCTGTGTCGGTGCGATGTAAAGCCAATTTTGTAAGAAAAAAAGAATGATTAGTAATACATATATATAAAACAGTGCTTACAGAAATGAAGAACTACAAAGCGTGTGGAGAAGCCCAGGTTTCTGCAGAGATGTGGAAATATGATATTACAGGAATACTGGGATATCAGAAAAATTCCCAGAACAATGGACAACAGCTATAATTAATCCAATTCATAAGAAAGGTGAAAGAAGTAATCCAGACAACATTAGAGGTATTTACATCCTTGACTGTACGTGTAATATTTTCTCTAAGATACTATATAATCGGATTAAAGAACAACTTGATAAAGACTTAGGTGAATACCAGGGAGGCTTCAGACCTTGGAGAAGCTTCTCTGAACAAATAATAACTTTTTTTACAAGATGCTTTACGTCGCACAGTCACAGATATCATATGGCGACGATAGGGCAGGAAAGGGCTAGAAGTGGGAAGGAAGCGACCATGGCCTTAATTAAGTAACAGCCACAGCATTTGCCTGGTGTGAAAATGGGATTCCAGGGAAAACCACCTTCAGGGCAGCCGACAGTGGGGTTCGAACCCACTATCTCCCGAATACTGGATACTGGCGGCACTTAAGTGACTGCAGCTATCGAGTTCGGTAATAATGACTTTGAAGCTAGTCATGGCATATTACAGAAAACGAAACAAGCCCCTTTCAATAACGTTTATAGATTTCAAGAAAGCTTACGACTCCATCCACAGACCATCATTATTAAAAATTTTAAGACATTTCGGATTTCACCCAAAGCTAATCAAGTTGATTGAACATATTCTAACTAATACAATTTCTAAAATTAAGTTCAGAGGAGAACTTTCTGAGCCGGTCTTGGTAACAACTGGTTCAAGACAGGGTGACGGATTGTCACCTCTTCTTTTTAACTGTGCACTAGAATACATTATGAGGGAATGGTACAAGAACAACTCAAAAAATATAAAAATTGGAACTCAGAAGGATAACATACATTTGAACCCTCTGGGATTTTCTGATGATCTAGTTCTTCTGGCCAATGATATTTAGGAAACAGAACAACAAATAAAAGTCTTTACAGGAAATTGCTCAAGATATTGGTTTAAAAAATTCATTTGAAAGAACAGGAATTATGCTAACTCAACTTCCACTTGCAAGCAAAATTAAGCTGGGAGACCAAAAAATAAAAAATTGTTGGAAAATTTAAATATTTAGGTGAAATAATCACATATAACCTGAACGACAAAACCAGCATGTCAAAATAGAATGGATACAGTAATTAGTTACAGCACAGCACATTACCAAGAATACAAAGTATTCGTATAATAACAAGTGTCTCTATATAGCAACCAAATTGAAACACTACAAAACAGTCACCCAGCCACAAATTACATAAGCATGTGAAACATTATTCAGAACAACGAACACAGTTTTATTAGATGTAGTACTCAAGTTATAAAGGAGAATAGTGAGAACCTGTTTAAATAATAATAATAATAATAATAATAATAATAATAATAATAATAATAATAATAATAATTTCGTGTGGCTATTTCTAGCCGAGCGCAGCCCTTGTAAGGCAGACCCACCGGCGAGGGTGGGCGGCATCTGCTATGTGTAGGTAACTGCGTGTTATTGTGATGGAGGATAGTGTTATGTGTGGTGTGTGAGTTGCAGGGATGTTGGGGACAGCACAAACACCCAGTCTCCTGGGCCACTGGAATTAACCAATGAAGGTTAAAATTCCCGACCCTACCGGGAATCGAACCGGGAACCCCTGTGGCCAAAGACCAGCACGCTAACCATTTAGCCGTGGAGCCGGACATCGTACGGTAAATATAGTCTACAGAAGAAAATAAAATATATTATAACAATAAAAGGCAGTGTCTGTCTGTCTGTCTGTCTGTCTGTCTGTCTGTCTGTCTGTCTGTCTGTCTGTCTGTCTGTCTGTCTGTCTGCCTGTCTGTCTGTGTGCGCAATGTACAGCCAAATCTACGGTACGCAGAGATTTGAAATTTTGAACATAGGTTGATGCAGCTCGAAGCCAGATTTTTCATTTTCCCTCTCCTTGGTGAATTATGAACGAAATGACGAGATGTGACAATCCAACGTGCTCTCACCAGGATTAAGGTATAGATTCACTGTGTCTAGGCAACGTACTTAAGGTAGGTAATACAAGTCAAGGAGCCATTTTAAGTCCATGGTGTAAGAAGTCATTTTTCGGTCCCAAACACAAAGAGCCATATTCAGTGCGTAATATCCGGAAGTGTTTGTCTGTGTGTATTGTGCGATTCCCAGGCAAATCTACGGCACGAAGAGATCTGAAATGTTTAACATAGGCATATTTCTTCTTCTTCTTCTTCTTCTTCTTCTGTGAATCTGTCTTGAGAGAGGTATCAACTGGAGAACCCTATGATTCTCAGTCCTGAACAACTTGCTTCAGTTGTTCATAGCTTCTCCCTTGTTTCACATCTGTTAGCATTCCAAACCTTCTTCTTCCTATTCATTTTTTTCCATCTAGTATTCCCTCCGTCATCCTCTATTGAAGACAATTTCTACGTAGTATGTGACCCAACCAGGATATTTTCCTCTTCCTTATCGTTTTCATCAGGTGTCTCTTCTCTCCTACTTTTCTTAGCACTTCATCATTTCTCACTTTATCTGTCCACTTCCCTTCTTCCATTATTCTCCACAACCACATTTCAAAACTTTCCAAATACTTTGCTTCTTTCTTAATGTCCATGTTCCAGCTCCATACGACACCACACTCCACACAAAACACTGGAATTATCCAATGAAGGTTAAAATCCCCGACTCGGCCGGAAATCGAACCCGGGACCCCCTGGACCGAAGTTCAGTACGCTGATCACTCAGCCAAAGTGTCGGACACCTGTTAAAATAAAAATTATCGCGTAAATGGAGTCTGGAGACTAGCTTCCAATGAGACAGTTTATAAAGAAATAGAACCTCTGACTAGCACAATGAAAAAGAAACGAATATCATTCTTAGGCTATCTAATACGGTCACCAGAAAATGGAATCGGTAGAAAAATAATAGAAAATCTATGGAAGAGTAAGAATAATATTAGATTGATCACGGAAATTAAAGAAGACATGAGAGAGTTTCATATTTCAATAGAAGATTTAAAATACAAAACAAATACAGTGATGATGATGATGGTGATGATGATGATGATGATGATGATGATGATGATTGTTGTTTGAAGGGGCCTACCATCTAGACCATCGGCACCAACAAATACACTCAACATATTGAAAGATATATACACTAGACTACAGACAAAAATTAACAAGTAGAAAATAGGAAGAGTTATTCCTGAAGCACAAAGAAAATTACGTTCAGAAAGGATGAAACAGCATTGGGATGACAAAAAGAAGAAAATCCTCCATAAACCTAAGTAGTCATATTTGTATAAAAATAAAAAATAAATAATAAGTAAATACATATATCATTTAAGATACCATTTTATGTCCATGGCATAGGAAGCTATTTTCGTTCAGTCCGAAAAATCCGGAATTGTTTGTCTCTGTGCATATGTGCGATGCCCCGCCAAACCTATGGGACGTAACGATCTGAAATTTTTAGCTCACGTGAGCACAGCATTTCACCGATCACGCATAGCTGTGTCAAAGACCGATTTCAAAAATGAAGCTGTCAGCGTCCTCAGCAAGAAACTTTTATGGTTTAGAAACATCTAACATGTTTGAATTAATAAACGCGGGCGAAACCGCGGGCACATATTAGTAGAATATATATTACTCTAAATGAACACAAGAATGTTGGTAGCATTCACATTTACAAATCGATGTCCACTTGTAGCCAGTCTAAGAAGGGAGATGTAGCATTGATGACATTTCGGGTTGGTCCACCATATTTCCTCAGAGGGCACTCCTCAGCAATGTGCTCCACTGACTGGGAAAGGGCTCCGCAGTCACAAGCAGTCCCCACTTATGTAGCATTGCATTAAAACTAGTGTGATCTCTTCTCAGACTGTAGATTTTAGTCAATTGTTATCTCTTCGGGTGAAATCTTTGGAGTCCACTTGTGGAGTCATAGATGCCTTTGTGTTTCACAGGTGCATAGTTCCAATACTGACGCCATTTTTTCTGAATATTGAAGCCAGTTATGTCATGCCAAATTGGGTTCATTGATGTGAGACGAGAAGGGGGTAGGTGATTAAGGACTGGGAGATCCTGTGGACGATTAGGATGGTGTAGCTTTCTCCAATCACGTATAGCTGTTTCCTTTCGTCTCATTGCTGGAGGTAGTAAGTCGCTGTTAGTATATAACCACGGGATTGGGGTGGAGTTTAGTGTGTCGGTTATGACTCTCATACATTCATTCGGATGGACGTCGATCATTTTTTGTACGAGCGCTACGTTGCCACACCGGAGCACAATATTCAGACAATCGATAAACTATGTTTAGGGCCGTAGTGATTAGACGTGAAAGGATTTTAAGCTGCAACACCTTTCCAAAAATATAGCTATTCATACAGAAAGGTCAGTTCATGTATATAGGGACATGAAATCAAGATAAATATATGCATTTTGTTGCACCTTTTACACCTTTTTTGTGAGATTACTACATGTTGCCACATTTTCCATTCTATTTCATGCTTCAGCACTCCCCCTCCCCTTATCAGCGTACTTAAAAGATTAAAGAGAATCTCTTTTCCTTGCTTCAACAGATTTCCAAGGACAAAAATTTGGATAAAATCAAATGCCTCATTTGTTCCCTAGATTCAACGGACGCAGAAGCCATCAAGCAAGCCCAACATTTACTCAAAAACAAAGCACATGGCTGCGAGTATTTGCCTGATGTGATTCAGAATTTCGAAGAAGTTAACTAATTAAATAATTAATTTTGTGTGACTATTTTTAGCCGAGTGCAGTCCTCCGATGAGGGTGGGAGTTATCTTGCATGTGTAGGTGACTGCGTGTTATTTTGGTGGAGGAAAGAGTTATGTGTAGTGTATGAGTTGCAGGGATCTTGGGGACATCAAAAATACCCAGCCCCCGAACCAAGGGAATTAATCATTTAAGGTTAAAATCACCGACCCGACCGCAAATCGAACCCAGGACCCCTGTGGCCAAAGGACTGCACGCTAACCATTTAGCAATGGAGTCAGCCTGGAAGTAGTCGATGACGGTTAAGGAGAACCTTGATGGATTTGTTTAAAGACAAATTCGAATTAAATTTGAAGAACAATCCAGATGTGGAAACCTTGGGAACTTTGTGTAAACTCCCTTTATGAGTGCTGACAAGATATGCTTCATTGGTTTCTGTGATGTTGAACGAAGTTTCTCTCTATATATTGAACCCGCTCACCCTCTGAGTCCCAGGCTAGTCCGGTTCTTGAATAGATGTCAAAATAAACCAAAATATAAATATAGGCGCTCAAATAAACACAGGGATGAACGGGGCATGCAAATTAAGGTAGGGGAAGGCTCATTCATAGACACAAATTAAAGGTCTCCGCACTAGGACTGGGAAGTGACAACTTAAATTCAATGGACATACTTGAATTTACTGATTCCTTTTGAATTTGCAATAAGGAGCAATTTATTAACTTCCTCTGGTAAAATTGTCAATTCATGACACGTTTACACCTTACAATTTCCACCCTGAAAATAATACACGGTTTCTGTTCCACCTCTGATGGTGTGGATAACATTATATGATATTGACCAGCTGATCCCTGGGGATCGAACCATCATCCGTATGAGTGGACGTTGCACCACTGACAATCCTATGAGGAGATGTGAGCACGAGGGTAAACGTGGATTACCGTCATCATCACGTTCCACCTTTGAAATGTTATCGTATCTAATACGGGTACGAATTGGACAGACTGACCCTAGCGCATACATCCAGATTCACGAGCATGCCAGGAATAGCTCGTCAACTCAAAGCTTAACTCAATCTTTACATTTGTCAGTACGACAATAACGTACGGGAAGTTTGCTCACTATGCTCGCATAATAATAATAATAATAATAATAATAATAATAATAATAATAATAATAATAATAATATCGTTTGAAAAAACTGAATACATGACCTGCAGCAAAGAAGCTCCTAAATTCATGGAGACAAAATATGGCAAAATAAATCGGGTCCAGCAATTCAAATATCTCGGTGAAATAATTCAGGAGAATGGAATAGAAACAAAAGCCCACGAAGTTAGATGCCAAAAAATGGAAACTGCATATAGACTCACCCAAAATATCTATAACAAAAAGTGTCTTTCCAAGCATGCAAAACTAAGACACTATAATACAGTAATAAAACCAGAATGCCTCTATGGATCAGAGACACTAATTTTGAACAGGAAATCTGATCTAGAAAATATTCAGAAAAAGGAACGCAAGATCATTAGAAAAATTTTAGGCCCAAAACTCGTAGATGAACAGTACCGCCTTAGAGGGAAACAGGAAATCAAACAATTTTCTAACATTCACAGCGACATCAGAAAACGCAGATTAAGATTCTTTGGACATATAAAAAGGATGAACCCAGATAGACTTACCAAGCAAATAATTGAATTTTATGAAAACCGAAGTAAAGCCAAAACGGACACAATAAAATGGATTGGTGAAATTAAAACAGATCTCAAACTGGCAGGAATTACACCTGAAGACATCCAAAGCCGGGTTATCTTCAGAGCCAAAGTTCATAAGTGGCAAGTTGACCAAGAGGAGGAACAAAGGAAGAAGACCGGAACAACATGGTCTCAAGAGAGAAAAGAAGCACACAGCAAACGAATGAAGGAAGTGTGGGCACAAAGAAAGGCAAATGCCTTATTATTATTATTATTATTATTATTATTATTATTATTATTATTATTATTATTATTATTATTATTATTATTATTATTATTGCGATAATAAGTACTACCCTTTCTAAAGATCATTCAGACAAGGACATTTTGTTTATTATCACTGGTTTTAAAGGTTTCGTTATGTTTTGTTCCACCGCGTTTATACTTGCCAAACGTCAATACGGTCGATGTTACGAGTCTTCATTAATTATTATTATTATTATTATTATTATTATTATTATTATTATTATTATTATTATTATTATTATTATTATTATTATGGGCCTTATTTACCTTCATTGCAACTATCATGCTTTATCATTCGGGATATCATACGTACATTCGTGTAGACATCAACCTGTATCATCTCTGGGTTTGTAACGCTTCATTAGCTTAACATGCAACTATCTTACTCGTACGTATCTCAACGGGTTTCGATCCCGGTCTCTCTGCATTCAGTCTAACTCTGTACGCATCCCACGGGCGGATAATATCATATCCAGTATCCGGACGCAAAAAATTATCTGTGTATCTCATCGTAGATTCCTTTTTATATTTCCTCGTAGACTCATTTAATATTTCATCGTAGCTTCCTTGTTACCACCCCGACATGGATATATTCCTATCCTCAGGCCTCAAGGTAATATTTCACATTTATCACTCACAGAGTTCACGACTGATCATTTATGGCATAGTACGATTTCATTCATCCATTGGCTGCCTGTTATTTCTCCTATCCCCCAACTACTCTTGATTATATGATATAGATCATCTTCCACGAATAAACATCGATTTGGCATTCATTCATAAAGCTTTAATAACGTTTTACCACACATGGATTTACAATATTTTCGTGCTCCCAAACCACTATTTAGCATCATATAATTTATACAATTATTCAGCATTTATTACTTCCGCCAAATTGTAACAATGAATTCAGACGTTTATTAAATCCAATAATTAATTCACATTTAAATTGACATTATTTGGGACCCAATAAAAATTTGTATTTTATTAATGACTGGTAATCATCTTATTAATTTATTCACTTCAAATTCAAATTCAAATTTAACACCGTTCACATTTAATATCTGATTTTATCTCCTGATCATTAAAATAAATGAACTGGCAAAATCTCGGTATTAGGTATGATTATTATTTCACACGACCTTCCGTACACGAAATACATAATTAAATACACTGGCACTTTCATGCACCGGCATTTCTCATAACAAATCTGCCTAACTACAGTACAATAATCATCAGAGTGATCGACAAATGTATGCAAAATAAACTGGGTTAGCATAAAAAAGACATCAGTTTAAATGAACTCAAATCAATGTATCGTCAACAAGCATCCATTAATTGAAAGATATAACCCATTTTTACATCGTCGCTTCACCGGTAAAAGGTTGTATCCCACAATACTCTTCCTATCCATTATTCTCCTTAAGACTGGTCACGCCTCCCAGCCACATATGGATACGCAGTCCATCAGAACAATGTCCGTTGTGTTCGTTTTCCTATGTCGACGATTAAACGAAAATGAAGCTTACATGCATTGTACACTAGGAGTGCGTAAATATGTAATGCAAACGTACATTCCTACAGTACGGTACTGTAAGGTTCATTTTCCTTTACACATGGGCATAGGAAAATGAACACAACAAAATTTGTTCTGATGGACTGCATATCCATACGTGGCTGGGAGGCGTGACAAGTCTTAAGGAGAATAATTGATAGGAAGAGCTTTGTAGAATACAACCTTTTACCGGTCGAGCGACGACATTGTGTACAGCAAACAAATAATCTAATAAGTAATATAACCCATAATTACGTTAATATAATTTATTCCATCCGTCCATCTTAAATGAATCATGGATTCGTGAAGCGGTCTATGAGTTCCGTTAAATAATCATGATTAATTTACACATATCCCCGTCTTATTGCGACAACATCCCCAAATTTAATCAAATTTGGGTACTCATTACTCTGTAGAATTCCTATGGCTAAGAAGGATGAGGGGCCGGATGGCCCCTATCCGTCTTAATCGTTCATCTTGCTGGCTGTCATGACGTGGATTCATCCTGGGCGCTTACCCATCACAAACATCATAATTATTACTTTACAAATTTTACACATCAATTTAATTATAGATGCCTAGGACCCACTACACTTCCACAAATTTTATCTTCTTTCTGCCCGAACTAGAGCCTCCACACTCACGACACTGTGTCGTCTAATTCGACGCGGCGCGATTGGCGATCGTTGATTCGGCACTTCCGAAATGTTACTCAGCCGCATAGTGTTCGCCGCGCTTAGTCGGTTTCCTGCCCATGATAGTGTTTTACCGTCTCACATGAAACTTGCTACTTCAGGCTATGCACACTGCCTTCTTAAATTGCCATCGGCTTTTTGCTGGTAATTGATATTCAGTCACTGAAACTTTCTTAGTATACAAGATTCATCCTAAAAGTTAAACTCATTATTATAAATATCACTACCCGTTTTCGCGCTCACATTAACGCGTGTACATTCGGTGTGGAACAGTCTGCACAGACTCGCAGCTCTGACTTACTGGATCTGAGTTACTCAGTTATTGACTTAAAGTGCATGAGGGTCCTTCCAGTCAATCGTATTTATGGATGATGGGCCCTTCCGCTTGGTTCATCAGAGGTCATTCCCGAGAGAGAGGGTGATTTCCGTTAATCGGAACTTGGAAGTAGATTTGGATGTTTTAACTTATCCCACTTAATAGTCTAGTAATAAACACTCTCGTGTTGTAATCTTATTCAAAATCGATCGTAGATTACGAAGATATTACTGGATTTCTGTCCTCCACCCTTCGCACTCTTGACGGCGTCCATGTTGGCATGGTATCTTCTGACAAATAGCAATCTAGCGGGGATCGATTCCTAGAATTTGATACCTTAATTCACCAAACTTTCATTCAGTTAACATGGGGATGATATTAAAATTCCCATCTTTGCACTTCGGTGGTTGGAATATTTTAATTATAATGAATTTAGAAAATAGCTGGAGTTCAAATTTAACTACGTCACGCTGGTGTACCTGTGGCGTTATAAAAATTTTGTCATTGGTCAAAACTATTTTTGTTAAGAATAAAGCCATATTTTCCAGTGTCGACTTAGTTAAATGCAATAAAAACTTTCCAGTCTGTCAAACACACAGAAATTACAATATAAATTACTAGCTGTAGTACCCGGCGTTCCCGGATAGTTTTTGAATGTTTACCTTTAATATTTGTATTACCAGTTAGTTAAGTATGAAGTGAATGCTTATAGAATTCTTTTTGAGATGTTGATTTTACGACTTATCATGTAATTTTAGAGTTATTTGGATGTACCTGACTTGAAGTTTTAGATTATTTAATTATCGAGTAAACACTAATCTCAGTCATTTTATACTATTTACTTTTAAGCCCTTCTCAGCTCCTGCCTCGATGGAGGCTGAACGTGGACTTAAACGGTATCCACAGCATCACAGTTCGTATCAGCGACACATAAACAATGGATTTCGACATTAATATTGGTTATTTTCCTTATTTTTGCATGTCAGCCTCTCTCATTCCCCAACACCAGCGGGGGCTAGGTGTATCTGACCTCCACAGTAATGTTTTCTATATAGTAAGTTAAGTTTGATTGAGAGATATGCTAGAACATACACACATACATCCTTAAACTCTGTCCCTTTGGACGTTTTCAATTTTTTGCCAGTTCTCATCCGCCTGCCGATTAGGACTGAGCTTTATCTTAAACGGCATCCAGAGTGTCACAGTTCATCTCAGCGATCCCGAAAACTATGGATTAAACACACATTTCGGTTGTTTTCGGTTAATTTTTACATTTCGTCCCTACTTTAGAGGCTAGGAGTCTGTTACCCCTAAGGTATATTTTTCCAGACAGTAGGTCCAGTATACACACATGCGTCCATTCTCTCGGTCATTTTCGAAATTTTGTTTTTCACTTTTTCTCACCGCTATGCGAAAGGAGGCAGAAACTGGACTTCTAAAAAAATTGGAGCGTTACAATTCATCTCAGCGACTCCGAAAAGAATGGATTCGACACTATTTTCGATTATTTCTACATCTCATCCCGTCGTAGGCGTGCTAGGGTTGTCATACCTCCACGCAGTTTGTCTCCTGAAAATAAGTCATAAGTGACCAATTCTTTTGAAATTATTCCCGTAGTCCCGAAACGTATGGATTCAACACTAATATCCGTCATTTTCAGCCTTAGTTACATTTCGTCCCCTTAATAAGGCTTCTAGGGGTATCTTTCCTAAAATTCCGGACTGCCGCTATTCATCTCACCGACCCCAAAAACTGTGGATTCGACACTAATTACGATTATTTTTATATATCACTCCCCCTAGCCCCCCACCCTAAAGGGGGCTGAACTTGGAATTAAAAATTTCCCGGGATGTCACTGTTCATCTAAGCGACCCCGAAAAGTATGGATTCGACACTACTTTCGGTTATTTTTATATATGACCCCCCTTGCCCCCCACTCCTAATGGTTCCTGGGGTGTCTTACCCCCATATGGTTTGTCTCCTGATACTAAAAATCCGGAGTGTTACTATTCACCTCGGCGACCCCGAAAACTGTATATTTGACACTAAATACGATTATTTTTATATCTCCTCCCCCTTGCTCCCCGCCCCAAAGAGGGATGAACTTGGACTTAAAAAATCCCGGGGTGTCACTATTCATCTAAGCGACCCCGAAAGTATGCATTCGAGACTACTTTCGATTATTTTTATATCTCACCCCTTCGCCCCCAGCCCCTATGGGTTCCTGGGGTGCCCTACTCCTTCGTGGTTTGTTTCCTGATAGTAAAAATCCGGTGTGTCAGTATTCATCTCAGCGACCCCGAAGAGTACTCGACATTCTTTTCGATTATTTTTATATATCACTCCTCCCTTGTCCCCCACCCTAAAGGGGGCTGAACTTGGAATTTAAAAATTCCCGGGATGTCACTATTCACCTAAGCGACCACGAAAAGTATGGATTCGACACTATTTTCGATTATGTATATATATCACTCCCCCCCTCGCCCCCACCCCAAAGGGGGCTGAACTTGGACTTTAAATAAATTCCGAGTGTCTCTATCCATCTCAGCGACCCAGAAAAGTATGGATTAGACACTATTTTCTTTATTTTTATATGTGACCCCTCTCGCCCCCCGCCCCTAAGGGTTCCTGGGGTGTCTCACCCCCACGTGGTTTGTCTCCTGATACCAAAAATCCGGAGTTTTGCTATTCACTTTGGCGACCCCGAAAACTATGTATTCGACATTATTTTCGATTATTTGTATATATCACTCCCCCCTCGCTCCCACCCCAAAGGGGGCTGAACTTGGACTTTAAAAAAATTGGAGTGTCACTATTCATCTCAGCGACCCCGAAAAGTATGGATTCGACACTATTTTCGTTTATTTTTATATATGACCCCCCTCGCCCCCCGCCCCTAAGGGTTCCTGGGGTGTTTTACACCCACGTGGTTTGTCTGCTGATACCAAAAATTCGGAGTGTCGCTATTCACTTTGGCGACCCCGAAAACTATGTATTTGACACTATTTTCGATTATTTGTATATATCACTCCCCCCTCGCCCCCACCCCAAAGGGGCTGAACTTGGACTTTTAAAAAAATCGGAGTGTCACTATTCATCTCAGCGACCCCGAAAAGTGTGGATTCGACACTATTTTCGTTTATTTTTATTTATGTCCCCCCTCGCCCCCCGCCCCTAAGGGTTCCTGGGGTGTCTCACCCCCACGTGGTTTGTCTCCTGATACTAAAAATACGAAATGTCCCTATTCACTTTGGCGACCCCGAAAACTATGTATTCGACATTATTTTCGATTATTTATATATATATCACTCCCCTCTCGCCCCCACCCCATAGGGGCTGAACTTGGACTTTCAAAAAAATTGGAGTGTCACTGTTCATCTCAGCGACCCCGAAAAGCATGGGTTCAACACTATTTTCGTTTATTTATATTTATATGACCCCCTCGCCCTCGCCCCTAAGGGTTCCTGGGGTGTCTACCCCCACGTGGTTTGTCTCCTGATACCAAAAATCCGGAGTGTCCCTATTCACTTTGGGGACCCCGAAAACTATGTATTCGACATTATTTTCGATTATTTATATATATCACTCCCCCCTCGCCCCCACCCCAAAGGGGCTGAACGTGGACTTTCAAAAAAATTGGAGTGTCACTATTCATCTCAGCGACCCCGAAAAGCATGGATTCGACACTATTTTCATTTATTTTTATATATGACCCCCCCTCGCCCCCCCGCCCCCAGGGGTGTTTGGGATGTCTTACCCCCACGCGGTTTGTCTCCTAATACCAAGTCATAAGTGTATCAAATTTGGTTGAAATCGCTCCAATGGTTTGGGAGGAGATGTGGTACAAACCCACCCACCCACATACATACAATGACTTTTATATATATATATATATAGATAACACTATAAACATACCTGTAAAATATACACTAATATACAAAGAATGACATGTTTCGTTCTAAAAGAACATCCTCAGATTCTAACAAATCACTTAAAATATGCTTATATATGTACAGTATTGTTTACGTTGTTTACATTGTGCAAACTTGTCAATGATAGAGAGTTTAGTGATAACATGAACCAGTAATGACAAAAATAAAATAAATATACAAGTATTAATAATGGAGAACTAACGTACTTACCTAGACTGCCGATGCTAAGTCCGTTGTCACCAAACATTATTTTCAGGACTATGGTCATGGAAAGTTTTGGGCAAAGTACACTGCTCGCGGGGAGGGGAGGGGTAGCATGGGAGGGGCCTTGTGGAGCGTTGTGGAACTCTCCTATTGGATGATAGAGGCGTGAACACTGTACCGCGGAGAGGGGAGGGGGAGTAGGGCTGAGCAAGTGGAGCACTGTAGAAACTTCCATAAACTTCCCCTCTCCAATGTATGAGATCCTTAAAGATAATAAACAAATAATTCAAGCTACAGATAATGTTTGTTATGTTTACTCTTAGGCCTTTACTTTTTTACTTGCAAATTTAATTTTTCTGATACCGAGAGAGTTGGGCATGCGGTTAGGGTCAAGCAGCTATGGCCACTTCCTTCCCACCCCCTTGCCCTTTCTTATCCTATCTCAGCCATAAGCCCTATTTGTGTCGGTGTGAGGAAAAGTAAATTGTAAAATAATAATAATAATTGCGTTCAGACTATGCCAGGAAACTTACGAGTATAAGTCCAAATCCTTCTTATGAAGCCAATCTCTGGCACTATAATACCGTGATGATACCTGAATACCTCTATGCAGCAGAGACAATTACCAGAAAGGAGATTACCGAAATAGAAAGGAAAGAGCTTAAATTTCTGGGGAAAATTCTGGGATCCTAGAAAGCAACAGGAAATGAGTTTATCTTCCGTTTGAGATCAAATCAATAGCTGTATGAAAAATGAGAAAAAATTTCAACCTCGTAAGGAAAAGGTGACTGTCTTTCTATGGACACATGAGAAGAATGGGACCGGAACGCCTAGCAAATTAGATCCTAATCTTCCAGGAAAGAAGAAAAATCCAAGTACCATGGCTGAAAGAAGTTCATCAGGATCTTAAAAAATGTGGCGTTGAGGAGGGACATGTTACAAACAGAACAGTGTTCAGAAGGAAAATTGCGGAGGTGACGAATCTGTTCGTAGAGAAACCCAGGAGAACAAGAAGGGTGTTCTTGGATAAGGAA
Organism: Anabrus simplex; assembly: GCF_040414725.1. Classification (NCBI taxonomy): domain Eukaryota; kingdom Metazoa; phylum Arthropoda; class Insecta; order Orthoptera; family Tettigoniidae; genus Anabrus; species Anabrus simplex. Next base: position 822,971,419 of record NC_090265.1, on the reverse strand, counting down.
CGAGCAAAAGCGAGCCAGAGAATGAAGGAGTATTGGCGTAGAAAGAATGAATATCAACAGTCAAGGAAGTTGTCTAATCGTAACCCATAGGAGGTTGAAACAATCCATAACAAATAAATAAATAAATAAATAAATAAATAAATAAATAAATAAATAAATAAATAAATAAATAAATAAATAATAATAATAATAATAATAATATGATAAAATATTAAATATGTAAGCCGCACGATACCATGTCCTCGTTCTATTCTTAGAGAGACTGTCCTTATTTTCTAAAGTCTATAGCCACATGCACACGGATATGACGGAGAAGTACGCAATAATATTAAGGTTTCTCTTTGGCCGCTAATGGGCTAGCAACCTTCATTATCAGGAGTATATGGTTCACGTCTGATGGACACAAAAATGAGTTTGTTCTTTCACGTGAACATATACATAGAGGGATACAATTCTTAGCCGTGGGGGACATTGAACTCAAGCAGGCAGCACGTTATTAATTATAACCTTTGTCATTTACCTCCCCTTCACCAGCCCTCCTTTATCTAGTTCTTGCTCCACCCTCAATAACGCCACCCCACATTTAGCTCTGCTTCATTATAGATTACAGCATCGTTTCCGAGAATGAATTAGCGATGATTCACTGGCGTGCTTTTGTATGTACTGTACGTGCAAATAAAGCTCTCTACTCCTATTGTGTCTGTGATGACGTAAGTACTGGATCTAGATATTTTTCTAGCATTGAATATTAATCGACATTAAGGCTATAGGCTCACCTGCGGAAGGGTAAGAAATGAACTGTGCAGTCCAGAAAAAACGCACATGCCCTATTTTAAAATTATTTTATGCATTTCATATTTTGCACAGTATTGTTTGCGTCCGGGAGATAGTGCGTTCGAACCCCACTGTCGGCAGCCCTGAAGATGGTTTTCCGTGGTTTCCCATTTTCACACCAGGCAAATGCTGGGGCTGTACCTTAATTAAGGCCACGGTCACTTCCTTTCCACTCCTAGCCCTTTCCTGTCCCGTCGTCGCCATAAGACCTATCTGTTTCGGTGCGACGTAAAGCAAGTAGCACAGTTTTGTACTCAGAGTATAAATATTCTGGCGTCCTTGTTTAGTGATGGGCATATGGTGTTCGCATCCACTTTTCCTTGGTTCGATTCGCGGCACTGTCAAAGAAGATGTAAATTATGGTCAGAATAACTTAGAGAATGGTTTCCCGAATTTCTTTTTTCTCTGAGGCCCCCTAAGCATATCGAATGCGTGTCCAAGGACCCCTTAGCTACAGAATATAATACTGCATTCAGTAAACAAAAAACAGAATTTTGTAATGATGTTTGATTTTATTCCTATAATTTAGGACTAATGTTTACTTTCTTTGAAAGTTTAATTTAACTTCATTTACATAAAGATGCCGAGCCTCCGTGGTTCAGGCGGTAGCGCGCCGGCCTCTCATGGCCGGGTTCCGTAATTCAAATTCCGGTCACTCCATGTGAGATTTGTGCTGGATAAAGCGGAGACGGGACAGGTTTTTCTCCGGGTACTCCGGTTTTCCCTGTCATAATTCATTCCAGCAACACTCTCCAATATCATTTAATCTTTCATTCATTAATCTTTGTCCCAGAGGGGTGCGACAGGCTTCGGCAGGCGGCAAATTCCTATCCTTGCCGCTAGATTGGAGCTTCATTCATTCCATTCCTGACCCGGTCGAATAACCGGAAACAGGCTGTTGATTTTCATTACATAAATGCACAGAAATTACATAACAATGTGATACTAGGCTAATAATAATTATGTTGTTATGTAATTATTACAACAGTCTGGATCTGGAAACTTACTCGAAAAAATTCACTTGTTGCGGTTGTTGGATCAATGGGACGGATGGTGCTATTTTCAAAGCGTAGTCACTCGAACCCAACGTATGCCTCTATAGTAGCTCTGTTTTGGTACTTCGTTTTCATTTGTGTGAGAGCAGAAAAGGTACATCTACACAAGTATGTTGTGTGGACTCAAAAGTCAAATGAAGACGTAGGGTTTTGATACATTCATGAACTTCCTGGAGCTAACTATGCCACTCCATCTGATTCTCCACCCATATAATATTTCAATTTATTTTTCAATTTCTCTCCGTCAAGATACTTCGGCTAGTTGATCTTCCTCAGGGGAGGGCAGTTCATGTTCAGTTTCAGAGAAGGGATTTCTGATCTGTGAGTTTTTCTCAACCAGAGGTGGAACATACCTCGTATGGTGTGAGTGTGAATACTAGCAATTCCAAGCGTCTTACAATTACATTGCTTACACTGCCGTGTAGTATTTCTTCTTTTTCCGCTGCTAACTTGTACCATCTATCGACCAAGTTAGAGAGTTACATATACTGTTTGTAAGTTAAACAACAGTGAAGACATAGTTACTAAATTTAGTATAATGGTCTATGAATTGTGTGTGTGTGTGTATAATACAATTTTACTCTTCAAATGCTTACAACTTACATTGTTACTCCGGACCCCTTGTATTATCGCCGCGGCCACCAGGTATCTGCGGAATGAATGACTTAGAGCATACATAAATGTATATCTTACTATCATACAGTTCAACTAAAACACTTAAATGAAAGCTTAAGCAAAGTCATCTCCATTCACGCCATGAGGTTCCTTGAAGGGGTGAAAGATAAAATCTCCCACTGTCTGTTGCCTCTGCACTTGGTGGATCAAGTTTTTTTTTTTTACACAAGTTGATTAACGTAGCACCGAAAGAGTTAGGTCTTATGGTGACGATGGGATAGGAGAGGGCTAGGATTGGTAAGGAAGGAATTTTCGTCACCGGTTCTATCGTAACTGTCATAGCTCGTCGCTTCTCTTTCGTCACCAGGCGTTTTGGTCATATCATCTTTTTTATCGCCACCAGGCATTTTGGTCACCTCAGCTGTTTTGTCACCTGGAGTTTCCGTATCAGCACAAAACTTGTAAATCATAGTTTATTCGTTTAAAATGAAATGTATATTCATACTTTGTACTACATATTTCCAGTTTCATACATATACAGAGTGAATCATCATTTATAAAGCAAATTTAAACAGCTGTAAGTATACGTTACCAGAAGCAAATACATCTCAGTAAATATGGGTCCCCAAACGAGCCATTTGTGAGATAATTTAGACTGTTTGGTTCCAGCCACCATTGATTTGATTGTGTGTAAACGTTTCCCTAGTTAGGAAAAGTTACTACGTACTTCGGTAGAAGTTCAGTTGTTTGTAATGAGGAAGAAAGCACGTTGAACACTTCCTTTAAGGCGACACTCCGGAAATAAAAATCGATATTTTGGTTATTTTTGTGAAATTTTTTATGACTGAAATTGAAAAGATTGAGTTTATTTTTTTATCGCGGCGTTATTCCGCTGAATTCAAACAGTTTATCACTGTGATAATACTTTGTTTGCCAATTCTAATTTTACTTTTAAATCCCATTTTCTCCCATAATATTCTGGCAAATGTAACAAAATATTTATGGTATATGTATCACAGCTATATTAAGAAACCTGCGTATGGAATTTTTGATTGCAGAATTTTTCAAGTAGTAGGGATTTTTAAGTCCAAAATTTTAGAACGTAAAAATTACACAAACTTTAGTGTGATATATAAATTATTATATTATATAAATTATGTACAGAAAAATCGATACGTAGTGCTTTTAAAGGAAGTATTATCTACCTAATTACGAATTTATATTATCATGTTTATTAAATTGCATGAAATAATTGAATTAAAGATATAAAAAATACTTTGGAAAAACGATTAACTGTATATGAAAGAAATGTTCGTAATATCTATACTTTTATGTAGGTGGCATTCCCACAATGTTTCATGAAAATACATTCATTATATAAAAGTATCTTTTTATCTCCGGCGTGTCGCCTTAACTACGAGTAAGTACAATGTACAGTCACTGTAAGATGTAGCTGTAACATACTAAGTAAGGCTATTATCTTGGTCATTAGAAACAACTGCACTTCTACTAAAATATCTAATAATATTTCTTACTCTTGTCTTAGTACATTTCCCTAGCTAGGATGACGTTTACACAAAACCAAGTCAGCGGTTGCTGAAAACCGCGAAGTATCTCACTGACCCATGTTTACTAAGATTTTTGCTTCTAGTATCGAGTACTTACAGCTGTTTCAATTTGCACTTTTAATTATGATACACCATGTATATTGTGAAATCTAATTTCAAATTTGTATTCTTATATTGATACATTACAGCAAAAACAACGAAATTTGTCATTCAAAATATCCATTCATATTATGTCCGATGACTTAATGATATCTGAGAATGTTATCTTCGTCTTTTAAATCGGGTTATCATTCAACTATCCTAAGAATTATCTTATCCTCATATTTCTTCCCTTTACTTGATGGAGTATGTCCATCTTCCGGTCTCTCAATATATTGGTGTATTTCAGCAGTTTCTTCTTGCAGTAACTGAAAAAATGATACAATGGTGGGTGACTTTTTCCCATGAGAATGTTCAGTGTTAGTGGATTGTTCGTAACCACAGAAATAAACCGACCCTGTAATAACTTATAACGATTAATATCACGCATACAGGTTTATTCTAAAATAATTTTACAAACTTTGGGGATGGATTTTTTACACCAAAACAAGGAAAAACGGTCTTATAAACATATGTCCCAAAATCCTTCGTTTCGCGTTATTAATGAATGAATTAATTAATTAATTAATTAATTTATTTATTTATTTATTTATTTAAATTAACGTTTAAGTTCAGCGTCTTTCCAAGTTCAACCCAACAACTTACAGGTGCTGTCTACAGAGATTTTATTCAGAACACTCTCCCAGACTTACTAGAAGTTGTGCCTTTGCAAATAATAGGAAACATGTGGTTTGTTCATGGTGGGGCTCCTGCATACTTTAATCTCATTGTTTGAGAAGCGTTGAATTTAGATGGTATATATCATAACAGATGAATAAGTAGAAGTGGACCAGTTTCATGGCCTGCATATTCTCCCGAACTCAGTCAATTCTACCATATTTTTAATCTCTGGGGGCACCTTAAACATTTGGTTTACTCAGCAAACAGACGGGATGAAGAAACTCTTCTTCCACGTATCATGGAAGCGTGCGAAATTTATTCCATACCGTCAGGGAGTATTTGAAAGAGTGCAACGGTCCATGATTCGATGTGTGCATGCCTGTCTAAACGCAAGAGAAGGGCATTTTTAGAAACTGTTGTTGAACGCTTTCTAACAAGCTAACATCGTTAGTGTCAAAAACAGATTATCGTGTCACTCAAATATGATCTTCCATTAATAACATTTTGAACTTTAGTAAATCGAAAATGAAGGATTTGGGGACACATGCTTATATGGAACTTTTTCCTTCTTTTGGTGTAAGGAACCTGTCCCCAAAATTTGTAAAAATATTTTAGAATCACCCTGTGTTGTAGAACAGTAGAAATATAACAAGTAGCATATGTTACATTTTAGGGAAGATTAAGTACATAACACTTTGTAGATAACTTCATAATGTATAATAAAGTAGGATAACGTCGAAATTCTAATTGGTTGCTGGGAAGCAGATGACACAAATGTAATCGGTGATCAAAAGACTGGTGAAAAATATATATTTGGTGGCGAAATGGTACGATGGCCAGAATGTCTGTGTTAGGTACTCCTAAACCATGAACTTGGTGGACCTTTGCCCCCAGGAACTAACCTGGGGCTCAGTTTTGGTGAAGACTGTGTGAACCTCAGGACTATGTGCATCTGCGGAAGTGGAAGTCTCTCTTCTTAAATTCTTCGGTTCACTGAAGGGGAATCGAACCTACGCTCTTCCGGATGAATCGAGCATGCTTTTACCACCTCGGCCATACAGCCCCTAATTAACTTAAATACCTTAATTAAAATTATTCTCCTGATACTTCTTTTGGATGTGAACTTGGCCAAGTCTAGAGTAACTAGCTTCTCACCAAGGTGATCGTGTTTCGAATCCCAGCCAATGTATGGGAGATTTTTGAAATTGTTCTATTTCCACGTAAAACTTCTGGTCCCGTGGCTATCATCTGGGTATCAACAGTAATGTAAGACGTCAGTTTTGTTTTAGGTTATTCCTTTCTTTTCCTAGTTTTTAATATTTCGCTAACATTGGTAGCTTTCAGCAATGCTGAGATTAAAATAGACTCTAATTGTGAGAAGCAGCCTCGACATTCGTCTGGAGTAAAAACGATAAACTGATCATGACAGTGATCGAACCAAGCATGCCCCTAATGCAAGCCTATAGTTACAACGCTTGCATCATACTGTATGATAAACTATATCATGTTTTGAAAACAATGACAGATCAATGTAAGTATACTTAATTAGAAAAGAGGTCTTATTTACAGGCACATTTATGGCGTTACATCTTTGTATAAGCTTTAAAAGCGACGGAATCTGCTACGTCAAAGGACATTTCAACATAACAGGAACAATATCGCATAAAAAACAATTGTCTCTAGCCATCTCAATAATCTCAGCCAGCTAGAGATAAGATTAAACTATGCACTCGAAAGCAACAGGGATTCAAAGTCCTTCCAGGCGTTTACGAAGCAAGCGAAGGTAAGGTAGGTAAAGTACAGTATGTCAAGCAGTTCTAATTTAATACAACATTAATTCAGTGTATTGAGAAATTGCGTGTACTACTCTTGGTGTGCAACACGTAAAGAGTACTCTAAGATAATATGCACCATACCACAGGGACGTTTTGCTCCAGAATATGCACATTTCTTACGAAAAGTAAACTGCCAGCCCTCAAATAATAATAATAATAATAATAATAATAATAATAATAATAATAATAATAATAATAATAATAATAATAATAATAATAATAATAATAGTAATAATAATAATGAATATTGAATTTTCACGACCACGTTGTAATCGAAAGCGACTTTCAACCTATTAGGTCGTGTTACGTACATTTAATACGTGTTGAAGAGATGTTAAGTACAGAACAAAAATGGCCAACCAGACACCAGTGGGATCCAAACCCACAACCTCCCGAGGTTGGACCTTTGCCTCCAGGAACTAACCTGAGGCTCAGTTTTGGTGAAGACTGAGTGAACCTCAGGACTATGTGTATCTGCGGAAGTGGAAATATCGCTTCTTAAATTCTTCGGTTCCCTGAAGGTTGTGGGTTCGGATCCCACTGGTGTCTGCTTGGCCATTTTTGTTCTGTACTTAACATCTCTTCAACACGTACTAAATGTACGTAACACGACCTAATAGGTTGAAAGTCGCTTTCGATAATAATAATAATGATAATAATAATAATCATATTCATAGTAATAATACAGTCTTTTTGGCAGAAGCTTTATACGTTTCAGAAACCATATCCCTTGGAGGTCACTCTAAAATTATAGGAAAAAAAGAGCAAGAAAGGAAAGTTGTGCGCAAAATTTATGGTCCCACGAGAGAAAATGGAATGTGGATTAAGAGGAGAACAACGGACATCTACTCAATTAGCTGACAGATTTACTGATGCCGTACGTAAGAGACGCCTGAAATTTTATGGCCATATCTACAGAATGGACAGCGACAGATTCACCAAATGATTATTTAAAGTAATCAACTCAAAAAGGTCAAAATAAACTGGCTAGAGGAAACTAAGGCGGAACTCCAAGAAATGAATACCACGGACGACATCATAGAAGATCGTGGAACCTTTAGTATAATAGTAGCCAAGCAAAAATTCGTGGAGAAACCTAGAAACGAAATCTGATTGGAAGCGGTCCACAGAACGCAAGATGCAACACAGTGCATTCATGAAGAGATTTTGGAAGGATAAGAAGGCGAAAACCATCAGGCTATCGAACAAGTTCAAAGGCGCTTTTGAATAGGCATAACGAAATAATAATAATAATAATAATAATAATAATAAGAAGAAGAAGAAGAAGAAGAAGAAATCGTTATTGTTTGGGAATGGGAGAAAAGCAACAAAAAAAGAAACGGAGAAGTGAGAGCTTAATGTGGACTCTGGAGGAGATGCTACGGTATGATCTTGAAACTAATCATCAGGTCTCTCGAAGATTTAAGGAAATGTCTAGACCTGACAAGAGAGGTGCTTCAAGTGAAAAACCTAAGAAGAAATCATTACCATTAAGTTAGTAAAAGAATATGCTTGTGCGGCAAGAAAAATTGTTATATTAGGCTTTTTCAATTAATCACCCTTTCCCAATAAAATAAGAAACATTATAACTATTTCTCATTCCATTCTACATACATTCAGATAGTTTTCCTCATAATTTGATGTTTATTAAAATATTTGTTGTAGCGTGAAACAAGTTTTTGTAGACCTGCGTCATCCGACTAATTAACTTTGTATGTTTAATTTGCAGTTTAAACTTTTAAAATACATTTGTATTGACAAGGTGGACGATTAAATACGGAATTGTATACTTTAGTTCCCTTGTTAAAATAATCTTGGTTCACTTCTCTTATTACGTAACATACCTGTTCAATTATGAATCATTATTCAATTATTTTGAAGGTTAATATTAATACATCCGTAATAAACATTCATGGTATAACAGATGTAAGAATTTTGGCTTAATAATACGCCAGTGAAGAGGTTTGTAAACCATGCTATATACAGCATACTCATACACAACTCTCCCTGCACCTTCTAATACGCCCTTACAACCCTCCATCGGAACAATTAGACCAACCCTTCTCTAGTAACCAGTATTACATCAACCCTCCTTATTTAGGTCTGCACTGCCTAAATCATATTCCCATTGCATCCATCCTTTACCGTGACCATTGAACGTATTTGCGGTTCATATTGTGATCAGATTTTAAAGACTTGATTTCTTCCATGTGTTTCAACCGATGAAATAACTAATGTTTATGGCATTCATAAACCATGACCAAATTTGCATTCCTTTTTTCTTATCGAATATTAAGGCACTCCAGAGAAGTTAGAACGCCCTATCTCACTTACATCGAAACTGATAAACTTATATCTAGAGTTAGAATTTGGTAGGAAGCTTACTGAACTAGAAATGAGGTTGGTGAGGGAATAACCCATCTAACTTATTTGAAGTGTATAGGAAAGACCCTTTTTCTGTATAAAACCTCATATTATTTTGTAATTATCGTCAGGGTCTTGTGTGGACCACGTTTTGATTATTCTTTTCTGTTTCCTGTCTCTTATGATCTCTAAACGCCTACATGTTCTAACTTCTGGTGTTACTGTGTCGCTGTTAATGTCCTCTGCTCTTTCTCAAGTTTCCTGAAATCGATGTATGTGCCTATTATTCTTCTGTACTTTTCCCTGTCCTTCATGTGCTGTATTTAGGGCTAGTTTGTATAGGTATTTTGTTAATTTTCTTCATCCTGATCGTGGTAGTCTTGCATTTCTAGATGTAATCCCAGATCTTCATGGAGAAATCTGCTTTGGCTCATACCCGGAGAAACTTCAGGCATCATATTCTCAATTCATCTGTCAGTTAATTAGTCTGTGAGTAACTAAACAGATTACCTTAGAGCGTTGCGGCACGGCCAATCATGGCTACTAGATCCGTATTCGAGGACACGTGGGTTAGAATCGCCAGTCGGCTATCCTTGAAATGGTTTACCGTGGTTTTCTCTTTCAACTCCAGGCAAATGCTGGTATAGTACCCCTCTCAAGGAAATAGCCGTTTCCTTCGCATTCCCAGCCCCTAAAATTACACCTATACATACAAATAACACCCTCAAACAGCGGTAGATATAGTTCACCCAAATCAATTGTACAGGCAAAAACACCTACAGAATGGGTAAGTCGAATGCATCGTCGGATACTACAGGGACTGAAAGCTATAAGAAATAGATAATTGAACGAATAAATAAATAAATAAATAAATAAATAAATAAATAAATAAATAAATAAATAAATAAATAAATAAATAAATAAATACATCTGGTTCGTGACTACTATTCCTTAATTACTCTCACCTTTCTAGATGTCACCTGCTTTTCTCGAACCTACCATTCTGATGATTTTCCTCTTTGTCCTGCTAATCTCCTCAACTTCTGCTTTCATGTTGTGAGCTTGTCATTTGAATGCGTATAATGCTTCTAGCCTTATAGATAGATAGGTTTATCATCAGCTGGGTTTATGCACCCAATTATAGATGATACAATAAAACATTATATACAACAAATACACCTTAAATAAATAAAACGAATCCCATAATATAATTACCATACTTAAACTAAATCTAGAAACGTCAATATACAAACTAGAACATAAGCCTGTCCTAGACAGTCGAACTTAACTATCCGTAAAGTAATCGGAAATTCTAAATATACTATTAATATATCTTATGGATAAAAGTTGCACTTGGCAGGTTCTATGCCGCATTCGAATGGGATCAAAGCAGGTATTGTCGTATTTCTTTAGCAATCATATTGAATGCAGTTGTAGCTCGGAGTTGTTCTTTGACAATTACAGATCTGCGTACTCTTGGGAAAGCTACATACAAATGTCCAAAACACTGGAGTGGGGAGGTTTTCCCCAGCTTTAATGTTTATGCTGGTAACTTATTCACTTTGACAGAGAAGACTAAATTTAGAGAAAATTTCCTCCATTTAAGAATGAATGGTGTACCCAGGTGCTAAATCTATTCTTGGATTAAAGCACTTTCTTTCTGAAGATGAGCCCCTCTGGTTTTCTGCATGAACGATATTTTTGAATAGCTTCCGAAAATTCAATCTCGCTCCATTGCACAAACCAGCTTTATTAACTTAATTAACATCATGGAGTCAGTGATAACGTACATTATTTTGGTCACCTATCAAGTTCAGAACCTATCGATTGATGATGTTAACTTGTTCGTTTCTTAGGAAAAAAATGCTAGTATGGAAAAAATGTTCTCTGACTTGGACGAAAATAAGAACCAAGTGGATGTCGTATGGGTACAATATATTTTTCAAATACTATTTTGAAGAATCGCTATTGTCTGTTTATGTTTCAGCTTCCTGATTTTTACGATGGATTTCCAGGATTATACTGTCTGTTCGGGGCATCAGTTGTAAAAAAAGTAAATATATTTTAAAAATCACACACTTCATATGATTATCATCAACGAAATTAAGATCTACTATCACAAGAAAGGCGTTTCCTATACAAATAAAGTTATTGCCAATTGTCCACGTCTTTTACAATATACTTACACCAATATGTGAGTGATGATTATTTCTTCAGATAACACTTTGATACGTGACACATTCTTCATTAATATGGCAAAAAGGATGTTATTTCAACAAAAATGTTGTTATTACTTGTAACTTTATCCAGATAATTTTAAAGAAGCCTATGCATTGAAGAAACGATAAAGATTTCGATTCAATACGTGATGGTATTTTTCTTCTTCTAGACAATTTATGGTCAACCATACATCATAGCCTTCTCTATGTGCTTCAGAACATACACAAAAGTTACGATATGCAACACCAAAAAGTACATACCACGATGACGTAAACAAGGAATTGCTAACATTTCTGATATGTTACACATAACCTTAGTTCTTCTAAATCTTTACTTCCATAGAGTTGATATTTTTGTTATGCTAATAGATGAAAATAATTGCAGGGCTGAGGACCATAGTGGGCCAAATCCACCAACCATCGAAATTCAGTTAATGCCATCTAGCGGTTCATTTCTGACTTAGGTATTATCTCTCCAACTGGGCTATCTCTACGTCTTCCCATTTATGTGCTACAGGGTCACAAAATATCAACCAAATTGAACTAGCCACTGGAGGTAGTGCCATAGTGGGCCAAATCCGCATGACCAATCCCTCGCTTGCTCTGAGTCACGTGATATGCGTAGTATCATGACGGACATCGGCTACGAGGAAAATAGAAGCAGTGATCTGACATGCGTTCATTTTTACAGGAGGAAGTTTTGGGTGTATAAATTAGGAATACATAACTGTGAGGATGAGAAAGGGTACATGTACTTGTGACTTGTGGGGTGAAGATACAGCACAAAGGGGCCCAACAGAAGTAGGTTCATGTATTCTGTATTACCTGAGGAACGTCAGCACAACAGCAAATCATTTAATAGCTTATTCAGACACTTGTGGTGGTCAGAATAGGAATCAGTATATTGCATCCTTGTGGGCCATATTAGTTCATTATTCCCAATTTAAAACTATTGATCATAAGTTCCTAGAACCTAATTTTGCCTAATGACAGAGATTTTAGTACCATAGGAACTTCAAAATGTAAGTCAAAATCACTGTTTTCGGTAGAAGATTATGTGACCTTAGTTAACGAATGTAGGAGAAATAAGCCCTTCAGTGTGAAAATGGAACAGAAAGAATTTGTGAACATTAAGGAGCTCTCAAAAAACTTTGTGATCCGTAAGGAAACAGTATATAGGGAGAAGGTTGAGTGGTTCAAAATTAGGCGGTTTCGTTTCCAGGCTAATGAAACTCTTAAGATTAAGTTCAGGTACATCCTCAACGAAATGGAAGAATGGAAAATCCTTGTAAAGGTAACAACTTCAGTACCTTCACCATGGGAACTGAGTCCTGCTTACGCAGCACCCATTAAGCTGACAAAAGCTAAATATGATGATTTAATTGCCATGCTCCCATTCATTTCACCAGTTATTCATAAGTTTTTAAAGGATTTGCAATATTGTGATGTAACTAAGGCAAAATGGAGTACTTTACAGTGCCATGTGGAGTTGGCCCACTGGTTGTTAAAATTCATCCTTTCTGTTTAGAGCCAAAGTGGGCCAAATCCACTCCAGTGAAAAATGAAGGTATTCATTTACTTGTTATTGTATTAAAAGCCAGATAATCTTTGTATTTAGCTCTGTAGTGATTAATGGATCTATTAAGTATAATATGCAAATGTTGTAGTTTCTGTAATCTGTGTCTGTGTATTATCGAAGTGACTAAACTTTAACCTTAATTTTCTCCATTTTTTAAAAATGGCACTTGGCCCACTATGGTTCTCAGCCCTTGAATTATGTATGCAACTTGTGTTGTGTGAACTCTCTTTGCACTCATGCAATTTGAGCATGGGGCGTTATTTTTACTTATGCAAAGATAGTCCAATTTACGCACAAGTTGCATATATAACTGTTTAAGAAAGAAATAGAATGAGTTAAAATTAAAAACTGTAAAAAGCAGTTGTCCGCCTCTATAGTGTAGTGTTAGTGTGATTAGCTGCCACACCCGCAGGCCCGTGTTCGATTCCCGGCACTGGCACGAGAATTCAAAAGTGGTACGGAAGCTGGAACGCAGTCCACTCAGCTTCGGGAGGTCAACTTAGTAGAGGGGGATTGGTTCCCACTTCAGCCATCCTCCAAGTGGTTTTCCGTGCTTTACCACTTCACCCTCAGGCAAATGCCAGGATGGTACCTAACTCAATGCACGGCCGCTTCCTTCCCTCCTCCTTGTCTATCACTTCCGAACTTCCCATACCCCACAAGGCCCCTGTTCAGCAGAGGAAGTGAGGCCACCTGGGCCCGACTCAAAGTTTCACGCTCCAGTACACTGACCTTGAGGAGGTAGAGACAAGATCCCTCGCTGAGTCCGAGGGGAAAAAAAAAAAAACAATCCTGGAGAGTAAACGGATTAAGAAAGGAAAAAAAACAGTTTGTTTCCTCGATGAAAATGAATAAAGTGCAGTTCTAGTACTTAAGTTTAGACGGAATGTGTAACATTTGACATGCCAATCTGTCAGCATTCGTGATGGAATACGAAAATTATTACGCAGTACTATGAGACTGATAGACAAACCTAATGTGCTAAAATATACCCAGGAGGACGTCTAAATATTTAGGAACAAGAGAGTAAATACAGAAAAGGAATGAAACATTGGGGTTTACTCAGTCTATAGCATAAATGAGGACCAGGTTAATTTCTGGGAACAAGGGGGTCAATTTTATAGGCGACCAGACGATCCTACGTAGTGTTGGTAACAAATAATATTAGCCTTTACATTCCACTCCTCGAGAACTTTCATGATTTTATTTGATTGACTTTGTTGCTCCGATGATCAACATATCTACATACATTTTCCGGCTCATTTCATACGTCAGTCATTAATCATTGCCCCAGAGGAGTGCGACAGCCTTCGGCAGCCGGCACAATTCCTATCCTCGCCGCTAGATTGATTCATTCCATCCCTCACCCGGTCGAATGATTGGAAACAGGCTGCGGATTTTCATTTCTTTCACGTCTTCCGGCTCCATGGCTAAATGGTTAGCGTTCTGGCCTTTGGTCACAGGGGTTCCGAGTTCAATTCCCGGCAGAGACGGGAATTTTAACGATCATAGGTTAATTTAGCTGGCACGGTGGCTGGATGTTTTTGTCGCCTTCATCACCATTTTATCCTCATTTCTACGCGCAGGTCGCCTACGGGTGTCAAATCAAAAGACCTGCACCTGGCGAGCCGATCATGTTCTCGGACACTCCCGGCACTAAAAGCAATACGCCATTTCATTTCTACATACGTTACACTGAAGCCATAATTTGTTCTTCATTTCATAAGTATGTAAATTATTTTGTGTCAAATTATCTAATTGATTGCTAACGAGTGGACTTCTTATTTATACCGCCCTATTATAATTATATTTTGTTACCTTGGTAAACCTAATTATGAATGAAACCTTAGAAAAATAATGTAATCCATGAAAAATGAAACTATTTTGAGAAACAGAGAAAGACTTGTATGCTGCATAATTCAAAAGAATAAAGTAAAGTTCTAAGAGCTTATACAGTACCTCCTACATTAAAAGATAAATCAAAATAATCTAATCGTTACTGTATCCCCCATACCCAAGTTATTGAAAATTAACTTCATGAATGACTATGAGACGTGTGGATGTGTCGACTGAAATAGTCCACAGATCGACCAACATTCTTCAGACAATAATCTTCAATGTTAGTAATATGTTGTTCTCCTCTGATATTAACTATGGAGCTATTACGGTACCTTTTTATTACCAGTCCTGTCACAGAAAAACAGCCGTTATTTACTAAGTCAAAGATCCACGATGTATGAAGTTTTACCGCATTTGTACTGCTTTAATACCGTATCCACTGCGCTGAGTGGCTCAGGCGGTTAGATCCTGGTTCAGTCGCATGGTACTTGATGGTGCTCAAATACGTCAGCCTCATGCCGGTATATTTACTGGCACATAAAAGAACTGCTGTAGGACAACATTCCTGCACTTCCGAAAAACGTCAAAAGTAGTTAGTGGGACGCAAAAGTAATATTATTAATTTAACCTCTCATTTACATCGACCTTGAGACCTCATTCGAACTGAATCATACTTTCAGTGAGGGACTCACTGCACAAAATATTCCATTCTATTTCTATTGATCAAATAATGTATCTCCAGACACTGATATTAAATTTCCTAACTTCATTCTACTTTGGAAGTATACACCGTTGACAGCTCATGTACATTTTACAGAATAATAAGCGAACAGATAGACACGTTGTAACTAGTAAACAGTATTCTTGTTAATAATAATAATGCCATTGATGCTTTCACGGCCCGTTCTTATAGACATGATAGTCTATAGGCTTTTGGGCTTATGCCGTGTCAAGAGAATAAGGTGAAATTCTTTACGTTTCGCAGAGAACTGTGCTCTGCGTCATCAGAAGAAAATCTCGACTGTCCAAGATAAAGGCTTCTTAAACAATGACTTTTAAATTTAATAATAATGTTATTTGTTTTACGTCCCACTAACTACTTTTACGTCTTCGGAGACGACTTTTAAATTTAGACACAGCTTCTCCTAAAATCCTGGACCTGTAGTGTCTAGTGTGGGTAAGAGCTCGATCATCTTGGAACATGACATCATGACCCGACGATAGAGCGTGCTCAGCTATTGCCGATTTGTCTGGCTGGTTGAGACGAATATTACTGTACGTTCATGTTCCACGTCTGGGAAGCCATCTAGTGACGAATGAACGTACCATTTCCACTTCTATTATAAAGTCTAAATTTCAAAAAGTCGTTGTTTAAGAAGCCTTTCTCGTGGACAGTCGATATGTTCTTCTGATGACGCAGAGCACAGTTCTCTGCGAAACGTAAAGAATTTCGCCTTATTTTCTTGACACGGCACAAGCCCAAGAGCCTATACAGTATCATGTCAACAATTATTATACACTGACTGACAGAGGAAATGCAACATCAAGAAGGAGTGGTCAGAACTTTATGCCAATTGCAGGGTAGACTGACGTCACTGAGGTATGCTCATGATGTGAAATGCGCCGCTGTGCTGCGCACGTAGCGAACGATAAATGGGACACGGCGTTGGCGAATGGCCCACTTCGTACCGTGATTTCTCAGCCGACAGTCATTGTAGAACGTGTTGTCGTGTGCCACAGGACACGTGTATAGCTAAGAATGCCAGGCCGCCGTCAACGGAGGCATTTCCAGCAGACAGACGACTTTACGAGGGGTATGGTGATCGGGCTGAGAAGGGCAGGTTGGTCGCTTCGTCAAATCGCAGCCGATACCCATAGGGATGTGTCCACGGTGCAGCGCCTGTGGCGAAGATGGTTGGCGCAGGGACATGTGGCACGTGCGAGGGGTCCAGGCGCAGCCCGAGTGACGTCAGCACGCGAGGATCGGCGCATCCGCCGCCAAGCGGTGGCAGCCCCGCACGCCACGTCAACCGCCATTCTTCAGCATGTGCAAGACACCCTGGCTGTTCCAATATCGACCAGAACAATTTCCCGTCGATTGGTTGAAGGAGGCCTGCACTCCCGGCGTCCGCTCAGAAGACTACCATTGACTCCACAGCATAGACGTGCACGCCTGGCATGGTGCCGGGCTAGAGCGACTTGGATGAGGGAATGGCGGAACGTCGTGTTCTCCGATGAGTCACGCTTCTGTTCTGTCAGTGATAGTCACCGCAGACGAGTGTGGCGTCGGCGTGGAGAAAGGTCAAATCCGGCAGTAACTGTGGAGCGCCCTACCGCTAGACAACGCGGCATCATGGTTTGGGGCGCTATTGCGTATGATTCCACGTCACCTCTAGTGCGTATTCAAGGCACGTTAAATGCCCACCGCTACGTGCAGCATGTGCTGCGGCCGGTGGCACTCCCGTACCTTCAGGGGCTGCCCAATGCTCTGTTTCAGCAGAATAATGCCCGCCCACACACTTCTCGCATCTCCCGACAGGCTCTACGAGATGTACAGATGCTTCCGTGGCCAGCGTACTCTCCAGATCTCTCACCAATCGAACACGTGTGGGATCTCATTGGACGCCGTTTGCAAACTCTGCCCCAGCCTCGTACGGACGACCAACTGTGGCAAATGGTTGACAGAGAATGGAGAACCATCCCTCAGGACACCATCCGCACTCTTATTGACTCTGTACCTCGACGTGTTTCTGCGTGCATCGCCGCTCGCGGTGGTCCTACATCCTACTGAGTCGATGCCGTGCGCATTGTGTAACCTGCATATCGGTTTGAAATAAACATCAATTATTCGTCCGTGCCGTCTCTGTTTTTTCCCCAACTTTCATCCCTTTCGAACCACTCCTTGTTGGTGTTGCATTGTCACTGTCAGTCAGTGTAATATCTACACTTCAGAATGTTCGAAGAAGTTTTATTTGTTTCAGTTCTCCCCTACAGTTTCGCTCCGCTGTTCTTGCTTTTATGTAAACACTAGCCAGAAGTTCGCCCACCAGCAGAAACGCGCAGCGGGTAGTTGAGCAGTTCTGTGAGTCCGTGGTTCTAATAATGACTGCCTGACCTTTAGGAGTTTACTTTGCCTCTGTTGCAATCAAGTGGCCACTTGTTCTCACAAGCACTTTACCTTGTTTAAACGCTACGAGCAGAATTCCTCACCCCACTCAATTACCAAATGTGAGCTTCCTTGTCAAGGCGAAAATACTTTAAAATGAAAAGATCAAAGTGACTACAAGTGGACATCAAAAGCACATCATTTTCTGACCACTCATGTGGAATACCATCCTCTCTGGAAGGAAATAAACATAGAAGATATTTTTTTCCTTTTCCTTTGCAAGGGGAATTGTGATAATAAATAATCCTCTAGAGATCACGAACCTCCTGTGAAAGGTTTAAAGTGGAAATGTTAAAATGAATTCCAGTAGACTGAGATCAGTTAGGATTCTGCACAATGAAAGTCTTCTTCTTCTTGTCCGTTTCACGCTCGTTGGGGTACGATAGATCTATCAATGGTTAGTGAGTCGTTTTTTCCTGTCCTCCCAGTACTTTTTCATCCTTTAAGATCCTGCTTTCTTCTCTCCTTCAGAAATTCTTAGTCGTTTGGGCTTCACCCTGTCCTAAAAACTCTTTATTTTATCTTTGGTTATTTTCTTCGCAGATCCATTTACAAGCACCTCTTCTGTAATTTGAAATTCTCATAGGTCCTTCTCAGTTTCCTTAAACCAGTTCGGCTTGGTTTTCTTATTACGCAAGTCTTAATTTTTAATCTATTCAATAAACTAGAAATATTTTGGTCGAAACTGGCATTTTAGTTTACATATTCCTCCTGTCGAATTCGGATGGTAGACCCAAGGCACATAAACTGTTTTTGATTCTGAAAAGAAGATCTGACAGACAGCGATAGCCGCTTTAACTGGCTAATGACGTTCTCGACAATTATTTCGACATAAACAATGTTCACGTGAGTGGGAAACATTCTTACCTCTTTAGCTTCGCACCGAGCCCTGAATCAGAGATGGTGTTCCTGGATTTGATCTACGTCGAGGATTGAGGTCACCTATTAAATACTTATAAGTTTGTTTAAAGGGCCTAATATCTAGACCAAGGGCCCTTAAATTCAAAATGTCCACCACATCACTCAAGAGTGTGTCCTGTATGCCTACATGCGGGACCCAACAGGCTTTCTCTTGGAAAACAACAAGCAATTAATGTTGCTTACTGTATTATAACTTAAATTTAAAATTGTAATATTTATGCGCTGATTGCATTGAAAGCCGCGTGCTTAAATAAAACATTCGAGGAACTTAAGTAATGCTATTACCTTTGTTTCATTTCTCGTATTCGTACATTAGCATTTTTATGTAAGCGGTATAGGAAAAGCATTCACAACAGTATTTTTCATTTATCGGGAATATTCGGATATTGTCTCCATTATAAAAATTAGAAGATTGGAATGGGTAGGATATTTGATGAGAATGCCAAAGGAATGCACTGTGAACAATGTCTTCAATGGCAAGTCTGATAATCAGGGAAGGAAAGGAAGATGAGGAATAAAATACAAATGTAGAGGAAAAGCGCAGAGAAAGAAGAATGTGAAGACAATTAAGCTGAAACTGTTGATAGACAAGAATGGACACCAGTTGTGTATGAAGCGACAGATAAGCTATGAGGATCGCATTTTATACAGAAGGAAAATGAGAATAATTAGGATGAATGCTAATAAAATTCATCTTGGAAATAGAAAATCGTGACGAGGAAGATGGTTACCTATATCTGGGCAGTGTGATCGATGCCATGCAAAGATCATCATCAAATTCCAATAATAATAATAATAATAATAATAATAATAATAATAATAATAATAATAATAATAATAATAATAGTAATAATAATAATAGTAATAATAATAATAATAATAATAATAACCCCATCTGTGGTGTACTGGTTAGTGTGACTTGCTGCCACCCCTGGAAGCCCCGGCTCGATTCTAGGCTCTGCCACGAAATTTGAACAGTGATACGAGGGCTGGAACGTCGTCCACTCAGCCTTTGGAGGTCAAGTGAGTTCGACTCCCACCTCAGCCATCCTCGGAAGTGGTATTCCAGTACCTCACCCGAGCGAGTCCTCACCTGCTATGCTGAACTGGGGCCTTGTAGGGGGGTAGAAGACTGGAAAGGATATACAAAGAAGAGGGAAGGAAGCGTCCGTGGCCTTAAGTTAGGTACCATCCCGACATTTGCCTGGAGAAGTGGGGAAACCACTTCGAGGTTGGCTGAGGAGGGAATCGAACCCTCTCTACTTAGTTGACCTCTCTAGGTTGGGCGGGCCCCGTTCCAGCCCTCGTACCACTTTTCAAATTTCGTGACAGGTTCCGGGAATCTAACCCGGGCCTCCAGGGATGGCAGCTATTCACACTAACCACTACACCACAGAGGCTGACTACCCATAAAATACACTGTGTAAATATGGTGCAATTCAATGTACAAAATACGAATTATACAATCAAGTATCTCGTAGACTATAAATCATTGTTGTGACAATAACAATCTGACTGTATGAAACGTGTCCAAAAAATTGCTCTCTGTATTCTCGCAGTTAGATACGCAGTTCTTTCAGACCTGTCACCAGCGCTTTGGAGACGAGACCTGTCGCTGACAGCACCACAGGTTATCACTCGTATACGGTTTAATCTCCAGATCTTCTTCATCTCCCCTCCCTGTCTTGTGTATATATATATTAATTTTCTCCCCGTTAGTGGTTAGAACGTTGTGTCCCATGGCGCAGCAATGTCTGTCAAATATGCCCCTTTGGTACCCTTATTGAGAAGGACAATATCAGGATGATTTGCCTAGATGCTGATTGCTGAAGTATGCCACGCTCGATTGTAGGAGTTCACATGCCATTGTATGTTCCTGATGCAGGATTTTGGCTGAATCATTGTAACTAAGGTTAAGATATAAGTAGGTTCCCACCTTCCAATACTTATCAATTTCCGATTATGGAACGAAACATGTCCTAGAGATTAAGCTGGTTTATATCATGTAATTAATAAGACAAAACAAAGTCACCTCCGTACAGGCCATGAAGGCCCTTAGAGGAGTGGAAGGTAAAGGCTTCCACCATTGTTAACCGCGGCACGTGATGGGGTAGAGTGGTTAGCTCTTCGCCCGGCCGCCTTCGCCCCCAGAAATTAACCTGGTACTCATTTTGGGTGTAGGCTGAGTGAGCCTCAGGGCCATATGCACCTCCGGAAGTGGAAAACTCGTTTCTTAAATTTTACGACTTCCTGACGGGGATTCGAACCCACGTCCTTCCGGGTAAACCGAGCAACTCTTTACCGCCTCGGCCAGGCAGCCCCTCATGTAATTAATAAAAATATTATGTAAAAAAATGATAAGTATTGGGAGGTGGGAACCTACCTATAACTTAACCTTAGTTGTGTTGATCCAATACGGGATAAAATACACTGACTGACAGAGCAAATGCAACACCAAGAAGGAGTGGTTCGAAAGGGATGAAAGTTGGGTAAAGAACAGAGACGGCACGGACGAATAATTGATGTTTATTTCAAACCGATATGCAGGTTACACAATGCGCACGGCATCGACTCAGTAGGATGTAGGACCACCGCGAGCGGCGATGCACGCAGAAACACGTCGAGGTACAGAGTCAATAAGAGTGCGGATGGTGTCCTGAGGGATGGTGCTCCATTCTCTGTCAACCATTTGCCACAGTTGGTCTTCCGTACGAGGCTGGGGTAGAGTTTGCAAACGGCGTCCAATGAGATCCCACACGTGTTCGATTGGTGAGAGATCCGGAGAGTACGCTGGCCACGGAAGCATCTGTACACCTCGTAGAGCCTGTTGCCTGTTGGGAGATGCGAGCAGTGTGTGGGCGGGCATTATCCTGCTGAAACAGAGCATTGGGCAGCCCCTGAAGGTACGGGAGTGCCACCGGCCGCAGCACATGCTGCACGTAGCGGTGGGCATTTAACGTGCCTTGAATACGCACTAGAGGTGACGTGGAATCATACGCAATAGCGCCCCAAACCATGATGCCGCGTTGTCTAGCGGTAGGGCGCTCCACAGTTACTGCCGGATTTGACCTTTCTCCACGCCGACGCCACACTCGTCTGCGGTGACTATCACTGACACAACAGAAGCGTGACTCATCGGAGAACACGACGTTCCGTCATTCCCTCATCCAAGTCGCTCTAGCCCGGCACCATGCCAGGCGTGCACGTCTATGCTGTGGAGTCAATGGTAGTCTTCTGAGCGGACGCCGGGAGTGCAGGCCTCCTTCAACCAATCGACGGGAAATTGTTCTGGTCGATATTGGAACAGCCAGGGTGTCTTGCACATGCTGAAGAATGGCGGTTGACGTGGCGTGCAGGGCTGCCACCGCTTGGCGGCGGATGCGCCGATCCTCGCGTGCTGACGTCACTCGGGCTGCGCCTGGACCCCTCGCACGTGCCACATGTCCCTGCGCCAACCATCTTCGCCACAGGCGCTGCACCGTGGACACATCCCTATGGGTATCGGCTGCGATTTGACGAAGCGACCAACCTGCCCTTCTCAGCCCGATCACCATATCCCTCGTAAAGTCGTCTGTCTGCTGCAAAAGACTCCGTTGACGGCGGCCTGGCATTCTTAGCTATACACGTGTCCTGTGGCACACGACAACACGTTCTACAATGACTGTCGGCTGAGAAATCACGGTACGAAGTCGGCCATTCGCCAACGCCGTGTCCCATTTATCGCTCGCTACGTGCGCAGCACAGCGGCGCATTTCACATCATGAGCATACCTCAGTGACGTCAGTCTACCCTGCAATTGGCATAAAGTTCTGACCACTCCTTCTTCGTGTTGCATTTGCTCTGTCAGTCAGTGTATGAGATTTGTAAGCTGAATCATTGTACATCCTAGTATATTCCAAATTAGCAAGCACGGGACAACCACCAATTACAGGGTCTCTCTTATAAACCCAGACCGAGCGCACGGTGTTTATACTCTGCGCTACGGTAGCCACCTCAGCTGAACTTATGTCACGCGCAGCCGCCCTGCTTTAAGCGTGTATACAATCTTATACGAAACCTTACCTTATAGAAGGTGCTGGAAGTGTCATCCTTCGTGGGTTATACAGGCATTGTATGTGGTAACCACATTCTGGCTGACGCGAGTGACTTCTGCCACTGTAATGTTTCTGATTTCATTCGTAATGTTTTATTTCAGACCCTCCAATGTGTCAGGATTTGTTCGATACACTTTTTCCTTCAGCTTACCCCTCAAGTAAAAATCACACACAGTTAGATCTGGAGGACGAGGGGCAAACAGACCAGCACTGATCACTCTGTCTGCAAACACTTCTGAGACAGCAAGAAGGGAATCTTCTGCTGTATGAGCAGGGGCTGAATCTTGTTGAAACCAACCAAGCGATTTTTCTTTTTCCGTTAGCTAATGGAAGAACGGCATCGAAATGTCATCTTGGTACCTCTTTGCATTTACTGTACTGTCGTCTCGAAATAAATAGGCCCAATTATTCGTCTTGCACTAACAGCACACCAAACACCAATATTCCTATCATGATGAGGGGCTTCACAAACACCATCAGTTATGAAACCAGATGAAACCAGAACTTTTCCATAAGAAATACGGTGTTGCAATGAGAATTATCTAACCATGTTAACAGCTGAGATTCAGATTGGCGACTGATGCTTGCCAGGTCGAACACGTGCCGGCTGCTTGTACCTGTGCGCGCGCCTCCCATACTGCAGCTGCCGTAGCGCAGAGTAAAACACGGTGCGTTCGGTGTGGTTTCATAAGAGATACCCTGTGTATGGTTGATTATTTCTAGTGCCAAGGTGAATCTGCGACGTCGTTCATCGGACACATTCTGTTTTAAAGTACACCTTCTCTAGTTGCTTGTAGCTATGACACGGTCTTGGATTGCAATGACAAACCCTCGGTTTCATTGACTTGTGACCCATCCTTCAGCCATAATTTCGATAATGCACGGTCGACGTAATGTTGACTTAGCTATGGGGGCGTGCATCTTGCAGTTCTTTTTGTTTCCACATCATACTGCGTTGATCGATTGAAATAAAATTCTCCCTGGGGTCACATTTCGCGTCTGTGAGTCGTAGTGGTATCTCTTTCCAGTTTTAACAATCGCCTTATACTTCTAATGAAGAAAAAGCACCGCCGTAGTCATTCCAGCTGCTTGCTATGAGTATTTTCAAGATTATTATTATTATTATTATTATTATTATTATTATTATTATTATTATTATTATTATTATTATTATTGTTGTTGTTACGGAGATTTCCGTGGTAGTTAGAGGTGAAAGAAGGTGCGGGCTGGAATAGGTCTCAACTACAAAATTAAAGTTAATTTAAAACTTTAACAAAGGTTATATTTTCAAAACTTAACAATGGTAACATAGAATTTTGAGCGTACAAAAAAGAACAACAGTTAGATCAGGTACACATCAACTTTACAATTCTGGGCTACAAGCCCCAAAGTCTGAGCTTCCAGCTCACACCCACAATTCAACAAAGGGCAGAAAACCCCTTCAGTACCTGGAGCTCTTGCTCCCGCTTAACAATGTCAGGCCTCCTAGAGGCACTTTCCAAAATACCAGAAAGAGCTGACCTGCTCTCGTTTTTTTTACCAGCCTTATCAAAGGCCACAACAACCCTTACTCCTAACTGCCCTCAATGCACACATACAGTGAAACAGGGGTATCTAATACCCAACCTACAGGGCCTTTACCTGAAGAAAACAAAACATCAGGATGAGTTACTGGCCCAAATTACAGAAGGAACTGGAGGCGTGAACTTGCACTCCAAATAACACCTTTAAAACCTAAGTGGCTCTAGGCCGGAACACATGGGCTAATCCCAAGCTAGGGAGGTGACCCGTATGAGAACTTTAATACATTAATGAAGAGAAGAAACGGTTATGAAAACGTAGTCACCTCAGTTTCGAAATGAAGGGGAGTTCGAGAGGGTAAAGCACTCTCTATCCCCGCTTCACAGTGAAAGAGATTTGTAGATTTTACATAGACAGAAAGGGATTTACATTATAACAAGATGGGTTACAGGATTCGAACCCTCCCCGAGAGTTAAACTGCTGAGCTAGCAAGAAATAAAGGTCTTAAAAGGCCATTACCTTGTAGAAGAACTGCTGCTAGAAGAAAGAGGCGCTCCCCGCCCCCTGCTACATATCCACACACTAAGAAAGATGTTACTGAAGTGGCACCGGGACAAGAAAATCAGCAGTTTTTATACCCTCGTGGAAAATTCGAGTCTTTTCAGGAATGAGTAGACACACCCTTTCGCTTTTATTGGATAGCTTAGAGCAACATATCTATGTCGAAGAAGACATACATGATTGGTTGGAAGTAAATTAAAGAAATTTGGGATTGGCCAAACTCAATACAGGCGGATAGAAAGGATTAATGTTGCCAACCCAAAGATAACAGAACAAAATATAGTAAAAACAAAACTTATGAATACAAAATTTCTTCAAGAAAGTTCATTCCTTCGCACCAGAGTGCGTAATCATAGTTTTTAGTAGAGACATCTGGTAGAGAACGTCCACACTTCTTGATCAAATACAAACAAAAACACATCAAAATTCACACAGAGAGCTATCTTCGGAGAAACTGTTGAGTTAATACAGTTTGTTAAAGTTCAGGCTTTCTCCTGTAAAGGAGTTTCAACTGGCGCAATATTTGAACTAGCGGCGTGGAGGTGTACCGCCCGATATAATAATAATAATTATTATTATTATTATTATTATTGTTACCGTGTTTTGGTGGTAGGTAGAGGTGTAAGAAGGTGCGGGCGTGAATGGGTCTCAAACTACGGAATCAAAGTTAATGTAAAAGTTAACAAGGTTATATTTCCTTTTCAATATTAAGTAATAACAAAGAACAGGTACTTAGTAGCCGAAACACAATTTGAAATGTACAATTACAGGGATTACAGAGTTTGGGCTTCGAGCCCTGAGTTCACAATTTTTGAGCAACTAGCCCAACTTTCCGATATACAAATTTTAACAAAGGGGCAGAAGACCCCAATCAAACCCTGGAGCCCTTGCTCCAAATTACACAGTAAAGCCTCCTCGAGGCATACAACACTCCGTTTCCAAAAGAGCCACACGCTCCTTAATTTAAGCCTCTCCTAGGCCACACCAAACTCCACCTTCAAGTTGTCCTCAACGGACATAAACACAGGGGTAAAATACCCAATCTACTGAGGTCTATTAAATGAAAAGCAGGTTAATTAAATGACCTCTAAAACAATTTGAGAGGAGGCGAACTTGCACTCCTAATACACTTGGTTTTTAAGACCTACTTTGGCTCTTAGGCCACTGATGCAAGGGCTAATCCCATACTACAGAGGTGACGTAATAGCAATTTACATTACATTACGGAAGAATAGGTTGAGAGAATAAGTTCACCTCAAGACGATGTGAGTGGGAGCTCGAGAGGGTTAAGCACTCTCTATCCCGATATGTCGTTTTAAAATAGAATAGATACCAGTTGTTTTTACATTTTAGGAAAAGGTTACATGGTTGAACGCTTAGAACCCGTCCCGAAAGTTAAACTGCTGAGCAAGAAAAGAAAGAATTTATTAATCGGCCATTACCTTATTGTTGACCGCCGCCGAGGAAAGAGGCGCTTCCCGCCTCCTGCTATGTACTTAATACACTGAAAGATGGAACAGAAGTGGCACGGAGACCCAAAAATCAGCAGTTTATAACCTCTCGTGGAAGGTTCTAGGCGTTAGGGGAATGAAAACACCCGCCCACAATTATTTTATTGGCTAGGACCCCGCAATCAATTCAAGTTGGGGGAAGATACATCTGATTGGATAGAAATTAATTTAAGAAATTCGGGATTGGCTACATGCAAAACAAGGGGAAAGAGAGGGGTATACAGCCAACTTAAACAATAACAGAAAGAAATTTAACAAGAAACAAACTTTTGAAATAAAAATTTCTCCAACAAAATAGTTCTTTGACTCCGCACTAGGGTGCGCTATTGTTGATCTTCAGTAGAGTCCTCTAGAAGAGAAAGTTCACACTTCTTACTTCAAGCGAAACAAAAACACATCAAAAATGACACAGTTCAAAAACTCAAAATTTTCCACGTGGTGACATCTTCTGAGAAAGTAGAGAATTAATAGAGTAGATAAAGTTCAACCTTCCTCCAGAAGAGGAGTTTCAACTGGCGCAACTTTTAAATAAACGGTGTAGAGGTGTACCGCCCGGTACAGACCTCCCCCCCCCCAAAAGTTCCTCCAGGGGTGACACATGAAATCAGTTTGAAACAAAGTCCAAGTAATGATGTTGATACGAAGATAGATAGCAGAAGCATTTACAAGATTTCTTAATTCAGTTTCAAAATGTTGTTGTTGCAGGTGAATGAAAGTCTTTAAGTTTGTAGAATTTGAATTTCTGAAGATAAACTTTTAATACTTAGAAGTGAAGAAATTTTTTTTTTGCACGGTCCACCAAATATTGCTGTTGAATTCCCAAATGTAGTTATCTCTTATAGTAACTGTCCATGTAGTTGATGTTGATGAAGTTGGATGGCCGGACCGGCCGTTGCAGCTTGCGTCCAAAAGGAGGCCGCTCGGACCCCTCAAGTACCCTGAGATACCGCACGCCCGCACAATGAGGGGAGCAGAGGTGTTGAAGCACGCCGCGCCCGCGGTGAACATATACAGGCTGCGGGCAAGTAGCAGGTCGTGCGCCGCACGTCAGCCTTGGCCGGGAGGAGAGCTCCGGCTCGCCGTGCACATGTCGTCCTCGCTGGAGAGGAGGGGGCCCATCCCCCTCCCCAGTCGCTGCACGGCGCTGCGCGGCTGCGGGGGCGCTGAAACATTAAAGCTAGGCGGCAGAATTGTGTTGGACTATCATCTTCTTTGAGGGTACAGGCTTGTGGAGAGGTTGAGGGGCCAGCGGCGTGTAGATATCCATGGCATTTACTATTATGAAGCCACAGTGTAAGGTGGAGCAGGAGACGGGAGCGTGGTAATGGCCGTGGCAAGAACAGGATGGCAGTTTAACGGATCGGGGTGGGTTTTACAAAAGGCTTACATCTAAAACCAAAATATTATAGAAGGGGCAGAATGCCTTAAAAGTGAAACTCAAAAAAAATATAACCTTCATATCCTTTCAAAATAATATGAAGCAAGTTAACACAGAAATTACACCGGTTTCACCTGGGACAGATGAACTCTAAATATCCTCTCGGTGGCTGGATTACTTAGCAATAAGGTAACCGGCGTAAGAAAATCGAGAATGATACAAGGCCCATGAAATCTGGGGGCAAGCTTGCCCGCGGGAACAAAATTTTTGACCATAACCTGGTCACCTACCTTCAAAGTGGTGGGTCTCCGTCCACGATCATACCTTTCCCTAACCTTTTCATGAGATACTTTAAGATTAGCTTTAGCCTTCTTCCAAAGATCTTTAATGTTGTCCGGATCTATTGTCTCGGGCAGAATGTCATTCAGAGACCAGAGGTTAGAGAGCGGCGTGTTGGGAACGAACTTAAACATCAAAGAAGCTGGAGTAAATTTGTGTGATTCATGAACCGCCGAATTCAAAGCAAAAGCTAACCAATGCAGGGACGTGTCCCACCTGGAATGATCTTCATGATGATAGGCAATAAGTGCGGACCTGAGATTACGGTTAACCCGTTCAGCCAGAGATGGTTGAGGGTAATAAGCGGAAGTAGTTACATGAGAGATGGACAAGTCAAAACAGAATTTACGAAATAAATTAGATGTAAAAGCCTTAGCATTATCAGATACAATGTATTGGCACGGACCAAAAGAAGCAAAAATAGAATTTAGGCAAGTAATAGTTGACTGAGCGGTAGCCAGCTTAGTCGGAAATAACCAGGAAAATCTTGTAAAACCATCTACACACACCAAGA
Source organism: Anabrus simplex (assembly GCF_040414725.1). Taxonomy (NCBI): domain Eukaryota; kingdom Metazoa; phylum Arthropoda; class Insecta; order Orthoptera; family Tettigoniidae; genus Anabrus; species Anabrus simplex. The sequence goes on along the minus strand of NC_090265.1, from coordinate 822,942,747 downwards.
TGAACTTGTTGGCATTACCCTTTGACTGGGGGAAGGGTCCCACATAATCAATATACAGGCGTTCCATGGGGCGCGACGCTTGATGAGAAGACAAAAGGCCTACTTTAGTGGACATGGTGGGTTTACTGATCAAACAAGATTTACAAGCTTTTACAAGTTCCCGAATTTCACCGTCCATACCTTTCCATATGAACATTTCACGAAACTTTTCACGAGTTTTAAAGATTCCAAGATGCCCCCCCAATGGGGTCTCATGATAGTATTTGAAGATCATAGGTACAATAACCGCTGGAACAACAACTTTCATCAACTTATCATGCCTCGAAGGGCAACATAGAACACCATTCCTCAGAACATAAGGGACAGCATGTTCCCCAGAAGAAAGGGTTTCCATTATCGGAGCCAGCGTCGGATCTTCACGTTGGTATTTCTCAATATCCCTAAAAAGCATGGGAGCATCTGTTAAGATGGCATTAACACCAGATAGTATGGACTCGGAAGGTGATGAACTGTCGACCGGTTCGTGGGTCTCTACGTCGTTATGAAACATACGGCTGAGTCCATCAGCAACAACATTTTCGGTACCTCTGATATGTCTAACATCAAACTGGAAGGCGGAAATACGAATAGCCCAGCGGGCTATACGACCAGTACGACGCGGCCTACCTAGGACCCAGCTTAAGGCTTGATTATCTGTCTCCAGGTCGAATTTAACGTGTTCCAGATAGAGACGGAACTTTTCTAAGGCAAATAAGACTGCCAAACCTTCGAGCTCATAGATGGAATACTTGGCTTCTTGAGCCGACAATGTCCTAGACGCATAGGCGATGGGTCGCCTCCCTAGTTCAGTCTCTTGAAGAAGGACTGCAGCTACTGCTGACGACGACGCGTCGGTTTGGACGATGAATTTCTTCGAGAAATCAGGCATAGCAAGTACAGGGGCATTACAAAGAGCTAATTTAAGGTCTTCAAAAGCGGCTTGTTGAGAAGGTTCCCACTCGAATTTGATGCCTTTCCTACGAAGAAGGTTTAAGGGCGCCGCTCTATTAGCAAAGTTAGGAATGAACTTTCTGAAGAAATTCACCATACCAATGAACCTGGCGATACCTTTAATGTCCTTGGGAGGTTTAAAATCACGGATGGCCTGTGTTCTAGAATGATCAACTGCTACACCATCGGGTGACACAATATGCCCTAGGAAAGACATAGAGGGCTTAGCGAAGGCAACCTTGGACAACTTAACAGTTAACCCAGCCTTACGAAGGCGATCGAGAACTTCTCGCAGATGATCTAGGTGTTCTTCAAAAGTCTCTGAAAATACTACGACATCATCTAAGTAGTGATATAAGTACTCGAATTTGATGTCGGAGAAGACCCTATCTAGTAGCCTAGTGAGCACAGCTGCCCCCGTGGGGAGCCCGAAAGGCACGCGGTTGTATTCGTATAAATTCCAGTCCGTGGCAAACGCTGTAAGGTGTTTAGACTCTTCGGCAAGGGGAATTTGATTATAGGCCTGATTTAAGTCCAAGATGGTGAAGAACTTGGCCTTACGAAACCATGAAAAACAAGAATGAAGGTCGGGAAGGGGCACAGATTGTAACACCACCTTCCGATTGAGAGCCCTGTAATCAATGACAGGCCTGAAACCTCCTTGGGGTTTCGGTACTAGAAAAATAGGCGAAGAATACGCTGACTTAGAGGGCCTAATAATACCGTCCTTCAACATCTGATCGATGATTTCCTTCAGAGCCTTCATTTTAGGTGGAGATAGCCTATACGGTGGAAAACGTACAGGAATCGAATCCGTAACCTCAATTTTGTATTCTATAAGGTCAGTAACACCAAGAGTATCAGAGAACACCTCGGGAAACGACTGACACAGTTTGCGAATACTATCAGCCTGCTTCTCAGGTAGATATCTAAGGTCTAACAACATCTCATCCTGGATAGGCGACATAGAAGAACATGACACAGAATTACACTTTAATAGTGGGATTTTACAACTAGAAGCAAATTTGAATGTGCACGACCTAGACTGCAGATCGAGCACATGACCAGTGTGAGAAATAAAGTCAGCTCCCAATATAATGGGGCAAGACAATTGCTTGGCCACAAACAATTTAACTTTCCATGTAAACTTAAAAACACGAATTTTGACCAGTAAGGAACCTAGAATTTCTAATGGAGATGAATTAGCCGAAACGTACTGAACAGGAGAAGAGACATAGTCAGGAAGTTTACAAACCGTTTTCAATTTAGAATACCATTCAGCCGCAATAACCGAACAAACACTACCTGAATCTAAGAGAGCTGTTATAGGCTCGTTATTTACCTCAATCTTAAGAAAAGGAACAGGTGCGGGGGTATCCGCCGCAATCCTAAGACATTCTTTAGGGCATTCAAAAGATGAACTTGAAGGCTGATCGTTCTCTGCATTTACAATCTGTTTACTAGGGGCTGAGTCTCGGGAAGATGGATTAGTCGACTCAGCCGAAGCCACTAGTCACTTTTTATTATTGGCATAGGTGGAATTTGCACCAGAAGTTGAGCAGGAGGGGGTGCTATTTGAGTTTGGGCAATTTTTGGCGATATGTGAGAAGGCCCCACACTTAAAACAGCCTTGTGATGAACCAGCTCCATTATTTGCCCTACTAGACTTGATCAGAGGACACTTATTGCGCAGATGGTCAGGCGACCCGCAAGCATAACATTTACGAGGGGTAGCTGATCGGCGAGGTGGAGGCCGAGTATTACTAAAAGAAGGCGGGGGTTCTTTTGCTACACGCAAAGAATCGGCGTATCTAACTCCTTCCGCTGAGACGGCCAACGCTTCAAGTTCAGAGAAAGTTTGCGGGCACGCCGCAAAACACAAGTATGACCTATAAGATGGTGAAATGCCTTCCACAATAGCTTGTACAATTTGATCCTCAGGGAAGTGAAGAGCAAACACCCTAGTATAAAACTTAATATCTTGGATGAAGTCTGCCAGGTTTTCATCCAAGCGCTGTACACGATAATAGTATTTCTGAATAAGAGATGACCTCGCGCGGGCAGGAATAAAATTTGCAAGCAGATGTGCATGGAAATCTTCGATAGATGACTGTTCAGCTATGGCTCTTACTATTTTATCTGAGAGAACACCAATAGCATAAGGATAGATTATTTGTAAAATTTGACAAGGGGAAAGCGAAAATACGAGGGCATGATCCTGAAATTCAACTAAAAACCTTAAGAAAGAAATAACTTCACTGGTGGTGTTGACCGAAAACTTAGAGATACCTCTTAGCAACATTGCCAATGGATGAGGCAAGCTGCTAAACCCGGGTGACATAGTAGGTAAAGGTTTCAATGGCAAGGAAGTCAATTCAGAACGGATGTTACTCAATGATGCACGACGTTCAGATTCGTTGTCCAATGGGGCAGGGATAGTTTGAGCAGCAACGGTTATCCTATTAACTTCTCCCTTGGGAGGCGCTTCCTCACTACCTGGATTCACTATGGTGGGTTGATCAGATTTGGGAGGAACTTCCCCAGTTAACAATTGAGTGACCTTATTAGATAATTCGGAAATATTTTTCAGGAGCGTACTAGCTTCCTTCCTCTGAACATCATTCAGTTTTAGAGACAACAGATCGTTAACCCTATTCGAAAAATGATATAGCCTGCCTTGCACACGCTTAATTTGATTAGGAGACGGATCATTTTCATCAAAAAAACTAACTACGGAAGCTAGCCCAGTAATATTCTCCGTGATCGTGGAAAGAGAGTCGTCAATTTCTTTCTCTCCCAAATTGGGGATGGAAATGGGCAAATCAAGGGACTCTCTAAGCTTGTTAGTGTCTATTGCAACCGTGCCTCCAGATTGAACGTTTCTGATAGTTAACTCATATATCAACTCCTCTTTGCGCAAATAGTTAAGGAGGAGAACATCGCGAGGGCCGGGCATGATGACAGAACAATTTTGGAAAACTCAAAATGCCAGCAACTGAGAAAATGGTTAGAGTTCGGATCAAAACAATGTCTCGCCGTCAAAAGGGGCTAAATTGAGACCCATTCAACCACGCTCTGCTACCACTTGTTACCGTGTTTTGGTGGTAGGTAGAGGTGTAAGAAGGTGCGGGCGTGAATGGGTCTCAAACTACGGAATCAAAGTTAATGTAAAAGTTAACAAGGTTATATTTCCTTTTCAATATTAAGTAATAACAAAGAACAGGTACTTAGTAGCCGAAACACAATTTGAAATGTACAATTACAGGGATTACAGAGTTTGGGCTTCGAGCCCTGAGTTCACAATTTTTGAGCAACTAGCCCAACTTTCCGATATACAAATTTTAACAAAGGGGCAGAAGACCCCAATCAAACCCTGGAGCCCTTGCTCCAAATTACACAGTAAAGCCTCCTCGAGGCATACAACACTCCGTTTCCAAAAGAGCCACACGCTCCTTAATTTAAGCCTCTCCTAGGCCACACCAAACTCCACCTTCAAGTTGTCCTCAACGGACATAAACACAGGGGTAAAATACCCAATCTACTGAGGTCTATTAAATGAAAAGCAGGTTAATTAAATGACCTCTAAAACAATTTGAGAGGAGGCGAACTTGCACTCCTAATACACTTGGTTTTTAAGACCTACTTTGGCTCTTAGGCCACTGATGCAAGGGCTAATCCCATACTACAGAGGTGACGTAATAGCAATTTACATTACATTACGGAAGAATAGGTTGAGGGAATAAGTTCACCTCAAGACGATGTGAGTGGGAGCTCGAGAGGGTTAAGCACTCTCTATCCCGATATGTCGTTTTAAAATAGAATAGATACCAGTTGTTTTTACATTTTAGGAAAAGGTTACATGGCTGAACGCTTAGAACCCGCCCCGAAAGTTAAACTGCTGAGCAAGAAAAGAAAGAATTTATTAATCGGCCATTACCTTATTGTTGACCGCCGCCGAGGAAAGAGGCGCTTCCCGCCTCCTGCTATGTACTTAATACACTGAAAGATGGAACAGAAGTGGCACGGAGACCCAAAAATCAGCAGTTTATAACCTCTCGTGGAAGGTTCTAGGCGTTAGGGGAATGAAAACACCCGCCCACAATTATTTTATTGGCTAGGACCCCGCAATCGATTCAAGTTGGGGGAAGATACATCTGATTGGATAGAAATTAATTTAAGAAATTCGGGATTGGCTACATGCAAAACAAGGGGAAAGAGAGGGGTATACAGCCAACTTAAACAATAACAGAAAGAAATTTAACAAGAAACAAACTTTTGAAATAAAAATTTCTCCAACAAAATAGTTCTTTGACTCCGCACTAGGGTGCGCTATTGTTGATCTTCAGTAGAGTCCTCTAGAAGAGAAAGTTCACACTTCTTACTTCAAGCGAAACAAAAACACATCAAAAGTGACACAGTTCAAAAACTCAAAATTTTCCACGTGGTGACATCTTCTGAGAAAGTAGAGAATTAATAGAGTAGATAAAGTTCAACCTTCCTCCAGAAGAGGAGTTTCAACTGGCGCAACTTTTAAATAAACGGTGTAGAGGTGTACCGCCCGGTACAATTATTATTATTATTATTATTATTATTATTATTATTATTATTATTATTATTATTATTATTATTATTATTATTTATTCGCTTTTGGCCTACATTGGACCACTGAATAAACAATTTACTTGCTGGTTAGACCTTTTTCTTCTCGCAGAACTACTTCGTTATTTCACTGTGGTTCTTCTTCATCTCCTCTGACCATCCGTTCTCGGAATTTTCATTTTTCTTTTCCTGAAACCCCTGGAATTTATCAATTTTAGCTCAAATCATATCTCTATTAAAGATTTATTTTGGATTGATGTCAATCTCCTTTCTTGTTTCTTCTGCCCATTTAGCAGTTGATTTTAATTTAATAATGTACGTAGTTACAGCATTTGTGTGTTAGTCGACTCTCGTTCATTCTTGTGAAGTGCCCATAAAACTTCAGTCTCCTCTTACATAGGATGTCTGTGATCTTCTCTGTCTGTCTGTACCGATCTTCATTTCTCCTCTTCCTTCATGTATCATCCTTTCTTTTTTCGGGTCCTAAGAAATTTCTTAAGATTTTTTTTTTCTTTTCTAGATCATCCATTTCCCCTTTTTTTATTCGATATCAGACATTCTGCCTTGATAACTGTGTCTGATTTTTGCCCCGTAAGATATCGTTCTTTTGTTGTATCTATTCTGTACTAATCTCTAGGCTAACTCAATCTTTCTGTCCCTTCCCTTACCTGCTTCTTTATCAAGCCCATTCAAATGAATCCATTCACCAAGATAAACTCATCTTACCTCTTCACTTCCCCATACTTTGTGTCCAGATGTCTTCCTTTAATACTTTTGTATTCTATGTGCTCTTTTTTAATATGATATCTCGAGTCCTGCTTTATCTGCGATTTCATGTAATCATCCAAGCATTATTTGGGCTTCTTCTTTATCTTCTGCTTGAAATGCCAAGTGATCTGCGAATGCTAAGCAATCCACCTTCACCTTCTGCTTCTTTGCACCTAAATATTTACCTTCTATCCCTTCTTCTTTTATGGTTTTCCTCCAAGTTCTCATTATTTTTCGTGGACAATGTTAAACAAAATTGGTGATAATCCGTCACCTTGCCTCACTCCTGTCTTAAACTCAAATATAAGTTTATGATGGTAAACGATTCTTTGCGTGTAGACGCATTTTTAGTCGTGAAAGGCTGTGGGTCTTACCCATAGAAGCGTATTAAACCATTCCATTTTTCTTGCCATGTATTTATGTAACGACATAATTCAACAAAATTTAAATACCTTTCATAAATAAATGCACTTGTGTTTTCATCGTCGAAATTATTAGTTCACTATTCTTCTTCTTTTCGCTCCGCAGTTGGAGGTACTGCTAAATCAGTTGAAATTTGGAGGGAATCATTCTTAAATTTACTATATAGAAGTATAATGGTTATGTTAAACCTACAGGTTTATTTATGAAAAGGTGTAAGTCAAGTGTTCTTCAAATAAGTTAAAATGCTTCTGTTATTAAACTACATTAGTGAGGAGCAAATTTTCATCACGAAACCCGCCATATGCATGGCGGAATTTTTTTTACGGACTTCAAGATTTCGTCAGTGACACTTGGGAAAAAATATTAAGTTACTTTGCCATTTCAGAACACTTGACTTTTTGATTTATGTAATTTCAAAAATAACCTATAATAAAAAGTAATAAAAAGCAAATCATATCCGCCTCTGCGGTGTAGTGGTTAGTGTGATTAACTGCCATCCCTGGAGGTCCGGGTTCAATTTTCGGCTCTGCCACAAAATTTAAAGAGTGATACGAGGGCTGGAACGGGGTCCACTCAGCCTTGGGAGGTCAACTGAGTAGACGGGCGTTCGATTCCCATCTCAGCCATCCTCGAAGTGGTTTTCCGTGGTTTCCCACTTCTTCTCCAGACAAATGCCGGGATGGTACCTAACTTAAGGGCACGGCCGCTTTCTTCCCTTATGCTTGTGTATCCCTTCCAATCTTCCCATCCCCCCACAGGGCCCCTGTTCAGCATAGCAGGTGAGGTCACCTGGGCGAGGTACTGGTCCTCCTTCCCAGTTGTATCCCAGACCCTGATTTCTGTCCCGGTGTTTATCACCGAGTAGATCATTTCCCATGCATAATCGATTGTGGAGTTTACACCATCGCTTTTGCTGCATCCATTACTTTACCAGAAATCTTTCGAGAGAACACGGCAGCCATGAAGGTATGAGGTCTCACTTGAAATAATTTTCGATCTGCAAAGTCTGTGTGTTAAATCAACAAATATTTAAGTGAATCAACCATCGAAAATACTAAAACTCCACGAGAAAGACGTAAAGAATGAACAAAGACAGAAGAGGCAAAGATAAATACGCAGTTATGGAGACAAACAACTGAAGTTAAAACGATACGTTTCGAGAAAGATGAATTGAGAAAAGTTAAGTCACGGGAAAGAGAGAGAGCCCTCTACGTCTAACATAAGAATGTCAGAAGACGCGGGGTAAATTTGGCAGGTTGAATTAATCATATGGGAGTCCGGTCCCGCGGTGCAGGGGGTAGCGCGTCCGTCTGTCACCCAGCGGCCCTGGGTTCGATTCCCGGCAGGGTCAGGGGATTTTAATTGTAAATGATTCCCTGGCCTGGGGACTGGGTGTTTGTGTCGTCCTTAACGTTACTTTCCTCTCATACAACACTCTACATTTCCTCCATTCCAATTACACGCAGGTTCATATCACATGGTGCAAGTAGGGGCAAAAGATCTCTATAGGTGGACGCCCCGAACAAATAGCATTTTTTAAAATCATGTGGGACGAGGCAACTATGACTCCCCTTTATGCCCTTAGAACCAGTCTAGCGGAAGCCAGTAAGGAGAACAGACGTGTCGTGTGACGTGCGCCTGTGGAGTGGAGTGGAGTAGGAGTGGGGAAGTGGTCGGGCCAAGTGGACGGCAAAGAGATGGATAGGATGAGCTGGATAGACGTACAAGTTATGAGAAAAGTGGTAAAAGAGGTAGTACAGGACTTATGCCCGTTCGAGCAATTAAAAAAGATGCTTCAGGAGCAAGTTCAGGAGTACGAAAAGACGAGACAGTGGATTCAGGATTACATGAAAAATACGAAGGCAATAATGAAAGACAGCGAGAAAGATCTGGTGTCACTAAGGGAGAAAATAAAAAATATGGAAGAGGGGGTGGTAAACCTGAAGAAAGAAATAGAAGTTTGCAGACAGGAGCGTAAGAAGAAATCCATATTTATTTACGGGGTGGAGGAAGAAAAGTCAGAATCTAAAGTGGACATTATTTACAAAGTGGTAGATCTCATACAAAATAAAATGAAAATTAATTTCAGTGAGGTCGATATAGACAATGTGGAGAGAGTTGGCAAGGTGGGAGGGTACAGGCAAGGCCAACTAGATATACAGGCCATAAGGCTCCCCCTCCACTTCGTGCGCTACGTCACACTAGTCGCCAGCCGCTTCACTTCTCGCCAGTGACTTATAAGCTGATCTGAACTTCGCAGCAGTGAGGCTATCGATGGTGTTGAGTGATTTAAACGTGTGTGAACATTGTGAATTATGGCCACGTCGTGTTGTATACCTGGTTGTAGAATAAACTACAGTTCAAAACAGCCTAATATTTCAGTGTTTAAATTTCCTACTGGCGTGTTTCGGAAACAAAAGTGGATCATAGCTATCCATCGAACCGAATTCATCCCTTCAGCAAGCTCAGTTGTGTGCATAAAACACTTCGACCAAGTTTCGTAATTAGGGACGATTCCGTTAAAAGACCTGATGAGTCTCTTTTAACTGTAAAACATAACCATTTAAAACTCTCAAACGATGCTATTCCTAAGTTTTAAAATGTGCCTGCCTATCTGTATAAAAAATCTTCCAACAACGAGCAAAAATCCTATTCAAAGACAAGAAGAAATTGAAAAACGGGAAGAGGAAGGAAAGAAAGAAAGCTGAGGAAGAATATGACAGGATCAAGGACTTCGACGACGTTCAGGGTAATTTCAGTATTAAACGCAAATTAGATTTGGACAAAGTTTCAAAGTTTCCGTCAACTTTAACAACCAAAGTCTGTATTTTCAAAATGTATGTGACTGAGGAAAATATTCCGAAAATTGGTACTTCCTTAACATTAAACGAGGCTCTTGATTTTAAATCCATTAAACATGATATTTTCATGAGTTATAACCCTGATATACGTGCATTAGGTTATGGGGGCAAGATATTAAAATGGTCAAATTAGAAAAGTATTTATAACTTCCTGTTTAGACCTGCTCGTAACTCAAAAATGACTGTCCACGACAAAATAGAATCTGTACACAAAATAATCGATGAAATTGAAAGTGAAGTTAATGAGTGTACCATTACTGATATTTTTTTTTTTAAGGAACAGTTAAATATAGCCTTTGCAAAGAAAGTATCTTACTCCTGTATTCTAATAACATGGTTCACTTCAATATTTTTCGCATTTCCTGGGGGGTAAACGAAGATAAGACAGTCAACGTTTCTTACAATGCCCCACTTGGTTATTCACAGTCTTTTACTGCAAAACTAGGCACGGGAAATTCGGGTATTGATGATTCACATTGGAATTACTTGAAAAAAGAAACTAAAATTGTTAAAGGAGCATGAAATATTTTGTAACTTGTAGAATGGAATCTACATAAAACGTGAGCTGAACTATAAAGGAGGAAAGGTTTTATTTTTGTTTTTGCCAGTGGCTTTACGTCGCACCGACACAGATAGGTCTTATGGCGACGATGGGATAGGAGAGGCATAACAGCTGGAGGGAAGCGGCCGTGGCCTTAATTAAGGTACAGCCCCAGCATTTGCCTGGTGTGAAAATGGGGAAACTACGGAAAACCTTCTTCAGGGCTGCCGACAGTGGGATTCGAACCCACTATCTCCCGATGCACGTTCACAGACGCACGCCCCTAACCGCACGGCCAGATCGCCCGCTGGGAGGAAAGGTAGAGGGAGTTGCTTTTAGTAGTAAAAGCGGAGAAAATAACACTACATTAGCTACATCTGCACAAACTTTTATGTTGTCATCCAGTCTTTAAAAAAATAAAGACGTTGTTGATTTGTTTCCATGTAAGAACCTAATATGACATTTCTTAGAAGAAGTAACTTTGCAAGTCTTTAAAGTATTAACAGATAGTCCTAGAGCTTATAAGGTAGCATGCATAATTTCTAATAATAACAGGAAAATGTTTGAAAAGCTGTGCAAAAGCAATTTACAAACCACTTTTCAAAATCCATTTGACGAAACACACATACACAAAAAATTGTTTGATACTGGTCATTTATTTAAAATCTTAATAAATAACTGGCTTAATCAAGCTGAAAACTTATCCTGACTTTGACAACTCTGAGTCAGACAAAAAAATGTCTGAGTCTATCTAGTGCGGTCTTGGCTTGCTCCTGCCCTGTTACCAAAAGATGTTGTACCAGACTCTTTTAGAGCTACAAAACGTAAACCTGTATACTAATGTTTTTACATGAGGATTCTCAGAGAAAAATTCTGACTTCGCTTGTCAACAATGTCCTGGAAAACGAAAATGTTTAAACATGCTGTGATTAAATAAATAGTTTTAAACATTTCGTTGACAGATGCATATACATCTTTTGTAATATATTATTGAATAACAATAGAAAAGTTACCGTAGATAAACTCATCGCTGAGAAGAAGAAATCCTCAGGAAAATAAAAATGTACAAACTGAAACCTTAGGAATTCTTAGGTAAGTTTTAAGTTGCAGTTTAATTTCTAAGAAAGGTTTCAGACTTTTGTTGTGAATTGCCATCATGCATTTTCCTAGTAACATTAAAACTTTTTGTATACGTATTATGCGTTCTAATCTTTTAAAGATACCGTGTTGAGTTACAAGTGACAGATGTCATCATAATTTTACGTAAAGAAATGTACACGTACTGCCCTTCCAGTTTTCTCCCCGCATAAAACTCGTGTAGTATACAAGCCTAAGTGAAGCCACAATTGAAGTAGTGTTCAATTTTATCGTTAAGGTTGAATAAATGAACAATATCATGGTGAAAGTGAGAGCGGGCCCTACACTGCCATGCTGAACGCCAGCCACTAGCGTGACGTCACGGTCCGAGCCTTGTGGCCTGTCTATCTAGTGCGGCCTTGGTACAGGCCCATAAAAGTGTCGCTGCTATCTTCATTGATGGCAGATATAGTGATAAGGAACGCTGGTAATCTGCAGAGTGAGAAAATTGGAGTTAAGAGGTATTTCGGAAGAGAAGAGAGTAGGAATTTCAAAATTCTAAAGAAACACTTAGTGAAAGCGAAAATCCAGGGGCTGAGAGCGTATATTAGTGGTCAGATTCTTGTGGTAAGCGACAGGAATTGGACCCGGAAGTGGACAGTGTCGAAACTGAAATCAATGGATGAGAGTTTGAGGCAAGAAGAAAAAAGCAGGGCTGAGAGTTCGAGGCAAGAAGAAACTACCAGGGCTGATGTACATACTGTAAAGGGAGGAACACTGAGTAGATGGGGTTCCTGGGAAGCGATCGTAAAAAGAGCTGAATAAAAAGGAAATGCAAGGAGGATGGAAGTAGTCAGGAAATTAATGAACGAACTAGTGTCGGAGGTCAGCGCGAGTGAAGAAAGCAGGAGGCAGGAAGAGAGGATGGAAGAAGAATCACAGGGAAAGACAAGTGGACAGAATCGGAGCGAGAATAATGGTTTGAGGGAGGAAGCAGAAGTGCCGTGGTTAAAGGGAGAAGCTTGAGTTTGAAGGAGCTATGGGGTAAAAAGGAAAAAATGGAAGAAGGAGTAATTACGAGAAGTAAAAAGACAAGTAACAGTAGTAAGTAACATGGTTTGCCTGTGTTATGAAGTAGATGTCTGTAAGGAGCGGTGTTAAGTATAAGTGATTGTTGTGTCAAAGTTGAATTAAATGATGGTGGAGTTCAATGGATGGATGGTAAGAGAGGTAGCGAGGTTTAGAGGGTATTCATTCAAGTGAAGGTGTCTTTATGTGTATTGAGATCGTATTGGTGAGTGATTTATTAGTTAATGATAAGAGGTATATATGTAAGGATATGTGGTATGGAATTGAAGAGAATGATTGTGGAGTGCGATGGATGGATGATAAGAGAGGTAGTGAAGCTTAGAGGGTATTTATTCAAGTGAAGAATGATAAGAGGTAGATATGTATTGATGTTTAGAAGTTGGATCAGAGTTTAGATGGATGGATGGATGATAAGAGAGGGAGCGAAGTTTAGATGGTACTTACTCAAGTAACGATGTCTATATGTGTAGTGTAATTGTTACGAGTTTGGAGATATAAAGGAGGTTGGATGGTATCTACTGGAAGTTAAGTATTAAGTATGAAAGGTGATGATGATAGATATATGATAAGAGAGGTAGCGAAGTTTAGATGGTATCTATTCAAGTGATGGGGTCTGTATGTGCACTGTAATGGTTAAAGTAAAGAAGTGATGGTGTCTATAATTGTAATGGTTAAAGTAAAGAAGTGATGGTGTCTGCATGTATATTGTATGATGGATGAATGATAAGAGAGGTAGCGAGGTGATAAGGTGTTTTTAAGTGTACTGTAATTGTATGGCACTTATTCATATAATGGTGTCTTGAGATATAAGATGGATGGATTGTTGAGTTCGAAGGGCATTGTAATGGTTAAAGTAAAGAAGTGATGGTGTCTGCATGTGTATTGTATGATGGATGAATGATAAGAGAGGTAGCGAGGTGATAAGGTGTTTTTAAGTGTACTGTAATTGTATGGTACTTATTCAAGTAATGATGTCTTGAGATATAAGATGGATGGATTGTTGAATTCGAAGGATGGATGAGAAGAGGGGTAGCGAAGTCTAGATGGTATTTATTCAAGTAAAGATGTCTTAATGTGTATTATAATTATAAAGTAAATGAGGACTGGAATTGAAGTGTTAAGTATGAAAGATGATGATGGATGAATGATAAGAGAGGTAGCGAAGTTTAAATGGTATTGGTAAGTGATTTATTAGTTAATGGTAAATCGGCAAGCAAAGTTGGTATTAGATGATTATTTAATTAGATTAAGCATGGTTGTATAAGATGAGCAGGAACAGACAGGTAGTGCAGTGATAAAGTTGCAACATGAGTAGAATACGTATTAGCAAAATGTGAGTGCAACGGAAGTATGGAATCAGCAACCACGAGGGAGTCAAGTAGAGGAAATGTAGTAGGAATGGAATGTGCTAAGGTTAGCGTGTATGAGGTCTGTGACATTCATAATACCGCTGAAGCATGGAATCAGCAACCCTGAGAGAGTCAAGTAGAGGAAATGGAGGAGGAATGGAATGTGCAAAGGTTTGTGTGTATACTCAGCAGGGGCATGGTGGCGAATGGATTATAAGAAAGCGAAGTTTAGTGGGTATTTATTCTAGTAAAGGTGTCTTTATGATAAGAGGTAGATATGTAATGATATGTGGCATGGAAATGAAGTGAATGATTGTTGAGTTCGATAGATGGATATTAAGAGAGATAGCGAAGTTTAGAGGGTATTTATTCAAGTGAAGGTGTATTTATGTGTATTCAGATAGTATTGGTGAGTGATTTATTAGTTAATGATAAGAGGTACTAGGATAGAATTAGTATAGATTTAATGTTGTAAGTAATTAGTTATAGGCTTAATTTAGATGTAGGGGGTGCCCTAGCATGTGAGCTGGCCATCCGTCCATGTTAGAGGCAGCTTAACAGATTTAGCTAGGGGTGGAACCTTGCATGGTTGTCTGGTATTCCGCCTGTGTGGGGGTCCACCAAGTTAGTTGTATGAAATTTGGCTTAGGCTGGACATTGTTATTTTTCTTTATAACGGATCACATGGGTATTATTACTGTAGATCTAAAGAAAAATAATAAATCTAAATCTTAAATCTTATGCCCTTAGAAGAAGAATGTCAGCTACCTATAATGAACAACAAATCACCTTTTGCTAGAAAAGTGATCTCCAGGACACTGTCCTTGAGAAGGTAGAGATTTGATCGCTCGCTGAGTCTGAGGAAAGAATCAACCCTGGACGGTAAACGGATTAAGAAAGAAGATGAAGAAGAGGAAGGAGAGCATATCATATTATCTTTAGTGCACCAAATGAAAACACGCATCTATTATTTGCAGAGCCTCAACCTCCACTAACTGCTATCTTCCAAGTTGCGTGGCGACATTCAGGCACCAGGCACGGTCTTGTAGCGAAACAAGAGCAAAATCCACCAGTAGCCTTTTTTAGCAACACTGTCCCAATACCATGGACGCCCTTTGGCTATTCCCGCTATGAACCACCGTGCGTTAGTCGCACCAACACAGCCCCCGAAGGGCATCAGCCAACACTGCGGACGTCAATACGATGCATATCATGCATCGCAAATAACGAGGGGCGCACGAGTCCTCTTCAGGCCTTTGAGAACAATACTACCCTCCATCACACGGCTCTAATACAGCGATTATCTGGCGTAGTCGATACTGAAATTCAGTTAAATACCCAGCATGGGTAGGGAGAGATTTAAATATTTAGGAACATATTTCACAGAAGGAGTAATGCATGCGTGCAGAAAGAATCTAAACGGACACGAAAATTCCAGGGAATTATGATATTGTAAGAGTGAAAGTTTTGGTTGTAAGTTTGAAATGCTGTTATGAATATCCCCATAAAATCATCGGAGGAGCATGTGTTTTAGATTTCCTAAATCCAGGCTGATTACTTTTCCGTATCCGTTTTCCGTGAAAACTTCAACTAAAATGTAATGTTGATCAAAACGAGTCAAATTATTGTGTTTTTTGTTAACAGTAGAAACCAACATGAGTTTAATTAGTTAGAGCAAATTACTATAGATATATTTATACTACCTATATTAAGGAATTTTGAAATTTACTTTGCCACGAAATTTGAAAAGTGGTACGAGGACTCGGGAGGTCAACTTGGAAACGGTTACAATTTCAACTTTCCAAAATATGGAACAAAATTCCATTACCTTTCAACTAAAATTTTTTTGAAACACAGTTAATCAGTAATTTATTGTCATTAATAAAACCACACACGTAAAACTGAAATCTTTCTTCATATCTTAACCATGAATTTCTTCAAAATTATTCTTCATGAGGCAAATGTTTTATTACTTGTGCTATAAAGAAAACATGTATGTGTATGTATGTTCAGTCTTCAGCCCTAAGGCTGGTTGGATCCTCAACAGTTCCACCATCAGCTGTCATAGATGGCCTAGGCATTACTGAAGAGGCATACTAGGGAATGAGAAGTGAGGTAGTTTCCCGTTGCTTTCCTCACCGAGCCAGAAGTTGCCATTACATATCAGTCTGCCAAGCCCACTGAAATGCATGCGCCAACCAGCACTATGAGCAACATTTTCACATCATTCATAGCAGGGACTGGCTGCAGAAGGAATGGCATTACTAGCATCGCTCATACCTCAGTCACTTTCAGATGGTCAAAGTCAAGGATAAGACAGAGGCAGATCAATAAAAGTAACAAAATTGCTCTAGCCCATACCAGAAGACATAGTGCACTGTAAACACTAGGTCCCGCCAGCAAAGGCATAAAAATATATTAGTATTAAAACTGGCATGTGTTTCTTGGAACAAGCTATGTATTTGAATCGTGTGTAAAATATAATACCTATTAGATTATAATTTAAATATCTGAGTTCAAAACTTCGATGCATAGTAGGATAATTACTTATTCCATATTACGTACGCTCAATTCTTCTTCTTCTTGTTCTTCTTCTTCTACCAATCTTCTCAAACCTGTGAGGTTGCGAGTGGGAACTCTGTCGCACTTATGGATTTGACACTGTTTACGGCCGGTTGCCCATCTTGACGCCAACCCTATGTTGAGGGTTGTAACCACTAATGCATGTATCTGTTGTGGTTGGTAGTGTGGTATGTTACATGAATATGATGAGGAGAGTGTTGGGACAAACAATAACACCCAGTCCCCGAGCTAGAAGAATTGATAAAACGCGATTAAAATCCCCGACCCGGCCGGCAATCGAACCGGGGACCCTATCAACCGAAGGCCTCAATGCTGGCCATTCAGCCAAGGTGTCGAACTTTATATAAATTATATTTTCAAGGAAAATTCGTTTTTAATTAGACAATGATATTAACCAGTAGAGTTCGCTTTAATTAGGCGATGGTGATAATGATGATAGTAAAACTAATCATGTCCGCCTCTGTCGTGTAGTGGTTAGTATGAAATGAAATGGCGTATGGCTTTTAGTGCCGGGAGTGTCCGAGGACATGTTCGGCTCGCCAGGTGCAGGTCTTTTGATTTGACTCCCGTAGGCGACCTGCGCGTCGTGATGAGGATGAAATGATGATGAAGACGACACATACACCCAGCCCCAGTACCAGCGAAATTAACCAATGACGGTTAAAATTCCCTACCCTGCCGGGAATCGAACCCGGGACCTCTGTGACCAAAGGCCAGCACGCTAACCATTTAGCCATGGAGCCAGACAGTGGTTAGTATGATTAGCTGCCTCCCCCGAAAGCCCGGGTTTCGTTCCCGGCTTCGCCACGAAATTTGGTAAGTGATACGAGGACTCGGGAGGTAAACTGAGTAGAGTGGGGCTCGATTCCCATCTCAGCCATCCTCGAAGTGGTTTTCCGTAGATTTCCACTCCTCCTCCAGGCAAATGCCGGGGTGGTATCTAACTTAAGGCCACGTGACTTCCTTCCTTCTCTATCCCTTTCAAACTTCCCATCCCCCCAAAAAGCAGGTGAGGTCACTTGGGCGAAGTACTGGTCCTCCCGCCCGGTTTTATCCCCAACCCTAAGTCTCACGTTCCAGGACACCGCCCTTGAAGCAGTAGAGGTGGGATCCCTCGTTGAGTCCGAGGAAGAAACGAATCCTGGATGGTAAACGGATTAAAAATTTAAATCATCGTGTGACTACATGTACACTTCGTATTATTTTTGTATCAATTTCCAATTTCTGTTTTACTCCAGCAGATGGCACAGAAATTTGAATTCTATTGGGCAATTTATGGCTAAGTTTCAATTACTTTAAACACAATTTGTGTCAGCAGATTTCTTCTATAAACCGTCATCGTACGGAATGGAATATCGAACGGACTATTTGCGCACTTTTACAGACTACTCTTTGTTGCCTTTTTGGGTTCAGATGACCAGGCTACTGGCACAGCTAATTCTGGAACATGGGACATAGAACTTTACAAGTCGAAAACAGAAAAATACGTGTTTCTTTATTTTTAAAGGAGATTCCAAATACTAATTTTCACGTCTGTAACATATGAAGTTTATGAGATATGCTGTAGATATACTCATTTTAAAAATTCACCCAATTTTTCAGTTCTTTTCACCGCCTTAAGTGGATTTTACGAAAAAAAATACATGTTTCTTTATTTGTAAAGGAGATTCTAAGTATAAATTTTTCCGTCTGTAACATCTTAATTGTTTAGAAATACTCATTTTAAAATTTCACCCACTTTTTACTTCTTTTCACCCCTCTTAAGTGAATTTTTCGAAAAGAAAAATTACGTGTTTCAGTATTTTTAAAGAAGATTCCAAATACCAGTTTTCACATCTTCAATCTGTGAAGTTTTTGAGATATATACTCGTTTTAAAAATTCACCCCCTTAAGGATGGAATATCCAAAAATCCTTTCTTAGTTAGCACCCAAACTGTAATGTAAATGTAACACCAAAATTTCATTTCGTTATGTCCAGTAGTTTTGCTCGACGATGATGAGTCAGTCAGTCAGTCAGTCAGTCAGTCAGTCAGGACATGTTATTATATATGCAGACTAGCAGTTACCCGCGGCTTCGCTCACGTACATTTCTTAATTTGTTAAAAGTAATCGTTCCTCGGTACTCTACTAAGACATTAGGCTAATCTGAAAATCGCTCCCTGAAAAATTGAGTTTCATTCACCCAGAAACTCATTGTAAACCACGTTTGTGGTGTTGTCATTTGGGGCTAAGATGACCACGGGACATAGAACTGGACATGTGAGAAACAGTCTTCTCTCAAGTCGAAAATAAATCGTTTCTTTATTTTTAAAAGAGATTCCAAATACGTACTTCCACTTCTGTAACATCTTCAGTTTTTGAGATATATACAAATAAAAATAATTTAACCCCTTTTTCCGTCCTTCTCCAGTCTCAGCTGTGTGGATTTTCCGAAAAGAAAAAAATACAGGTTTCTTTACTTTTAAATCAGATTCCAAATACCAATTTTCACGTCAGTAACATATTAAGTTTTTGTGATGTAGGTATCCTCATAAAATTTAATTCAAATTTTTGTTCACTTCTTTTCACCTCCATTAAGTGCCTTTTCCGAAAACGAAAAGTACACGTTCCTGTATTTTGAAAAGTCTTCCAAAATACCAAGTTTCATGCATGTAACATGTTAAGTATTTTTACGTATAGTGTAGATATTCTGGTATTCGTTTTAAAAATTCACCCGCTTTTTCAATTCTTTTTATCATATTTAGTTGATTTTCCGAAACAAAGAAATACGTATTTTTGAAGGGGAATCCAAATACCAATTTTCACTTCGGCAACATCTTCAGTTTTTGAGATGTCACTATTCTAATAAAAACAATTCTACCCGCTTTTCAGTCCTTTTCATCCCCCTCTCCCTGAAATATTTTTTCGGAAAGAAAAAAATACATGTTTCATTACTTTTAAAAGATTAAAAATACAAATTTTCACGTCTGTAACATGTTAAGTTCATGAAATGTTCTCTAGATATTCTCATTTTAAGAATTCACCCACTTTTTCAGCTCTCCTTAAGTGGAAAATAAGTTATCTATCCTTCTTTACTTTTACAGGAGATTCCGAACATCAATTTTCACGTCCGTAACATCTTCAGTTTATGAGATATTCCTATTACGTTTCTGAAATATACTGTAGGTAGGTCTGCAGACTTTTTAAAAGTTCCCCCATTTGTCACTCCTGTTCACCCCCAGTTAATTGGATTTTCCAAAACATATTATTCGCGTTTCTTTATTTTTAAAGGAGATTCCAAATACCAATTTTCATGTCAGTAACATCTTCAGTTTTTGAGATATAAGTATCCTCGTAAAAGGTATTCAGCCTATTTTCACGTTTTTATCCCCATTAAGGGGATTTTTGAAAAACAAAAGTACGTGTTTCTTTAATTTAAAGGAGACTCTAAGTATCAATGTTTACGTCTGTAAACGCTTAAGTTTTGAGATATAGATATGCTCATTTAAATAATTCACCCCCGCCCCTTTTTTCACTCCCTTAGCGGCGGAATATCCAAAAATACTCCCGTATTGAGCATCTACGCTGTAATGTAAATGCATTCCAAATATGTAATTTCTTTATATCCAATAGTTTTGGTTTGGTGATGATGAATCCGTCAGTCAGTCAGTCAGTCAGTCAGTCAGTCAGTCAGTCGGTCAGTCAGTCAGTCAGTCAGTCAGTCAGTCAGGACATGTTATTTCATATATAAATAGTTTGCTGTAGATTTTTCACAAAAAACGATATTTGTTCGGGGCGTCGACCCATGTGGATATTTTGACCCTTTGCTGTAGTTAGAAAAATAATCAAGGGGTGGATGTAGAAACTACGGGACTGTTTTCACAACTAGTTGGAATTCCACTCGTCTCTCTCTATGCAACCAGACAGCAATCTAATGGACGACAGCCAAGCGTCCCATGGAAGTCGACAGGACTTGAGCCGATTTCATTGTATTAGCGAGTGTTTCGCTTGTAATCACATTGGAGTACATGGTATTTGCATAACACGGTACACTGAAATCAATTCTGCTATCCTCTCGTGTCAGTTAACCATTTAGCCTGACTTCACAGTCAGTATTCAACAAAGCTAGTAATGGCCAATTAGCCACGACACACAGAATGGTTTTCCAGCAACATTATAATCCCGGTCGTAATTTTAGAGTCCGAAGCTTACCAATGAAGGAATCTATCTGACATATGCTTAACTGTTGCAGCTTTAGAATATCATACTGCATTCATGTCCTTCTGCATGGCTAAATGTTTAGCCTGCTGGACTTTGGTCCAAGGTATCCTGAGTTCATTCAGGTCGGATATTCGATAACTCTGATGTTTTGGGGGCTGGGTGTGTGTGATTTGAGTATTAGAATTCATTATAGGTAGTGCCCCATTCTCACAGAAGTGCGGATCACCTATTCAGGCGTCAACTCGAAAGGCCTGCACAAGGGCTCTTTGAAGGCCACATGCCATAAAAAAAAAAACTCCATAGATCTTACGTATATGTATAAACAGGGTGGAAAAAATAAAAATGCCTCGGAAAATATTTATAAGACTGGCGCGGACTTGACCCCAGTAGAACAGGCAAGCTGCCCATCACATGATATGCTGAAAACCGCGATTTCAATGAACCAATCGATTGCTGTCACATGTCTGCACGTGCATATAATGTGACGTAATTCCCAGCAAAGAAGAGGATGTACATTATTTACCAACCCCCGCAGAATAAAAGAACAAGTAGATAGAACCTGTAAAGGAGCATACTGTGCAAACTGCAATAAAAAATGTCATGTAGTAACGGTAACATCTTTTTGCACATTCAGCCCAATCTCTATCATGAGGACAGTGGTCCCTTCGGGCCTACACTCCCTTCGAGAGGCTTTATCTATGGCCGGGGCGTATACTGCCTGCACGGCAAGAAAAATAAAGGTACCGTCATTTCAACTAGAAAACATAGAGAAGCGGAAGCGCTGCCTGGCTGAAGGTAAGTGAACGAACATCCGCCATGTTTTCGGTGGTCACATAAGCAACGGGGCGTGGGTGTCGAATGACAAAAAAAATTGAAAATAATCTTTATAAAATCTCTGGTGTAAAATTAAAGACGGTCAGCCGAAAGCTTATATCATTAATAATCACAGAGTGCGAATAGCGCCACTTCATCCATGTTGCGGCGCGAGGCCCACACCACACGATCTGCTGATGGTAGAGTAGTTAGAGAAGGATATAAGGAGAATCGTCATACAGTGACACACGAACACGCCACGAAATAGGAACACGAGCGTTACCCTCATTGGCATTTGCAGTTAACCGTGGACATCAATGAGTATTTATGATGGAAATCCTTAAAACGAAAGGAACCTACGATACGTCACAACCTCAATTGATCATATTTTTAAACGTATTGTTTCCTGAGAGTGCCACTATAATTGTTTAATTAATTAATGTATCTATTATTTATTTATTCATTTATTTATTTATTTATTTATTTATTTATTTATTTATTTATTTATTTATTTATTTATTTATTTATTTAATTTACTTTTGCTACTTGTCGCATGAGCACATCGAAGGTATTCGCGACGGAAGAATGGGAAACGGCTAGGATTGAGAAGGTAGGGGCCGTGGCCTTAATTAAGGTACAGCTCCAGCATTTGCCTGGTGTGAACATGGAAAACCACGGAAAACCATCTTCAGGGCTGCTGACAGTGGGGTTCGAACCAACTACCTCCCGAATGCAAGCTCACAACTGCGCGACCCTAACCGTACGGCCAATTCGCTTCGTAAAAGTATGTTATTATACTGCTGGGGAATTTTTTCTCCTTTTACCGTATCATACTGAGATTACAAGCTGAAGGGAAAATTTGAAAATTGTCCATTATGGAGAGTAGCATAATTTTAAAAATTAATGCTTGTGACGTATACTATAAACATTATTTTCTATATGCCGGGCTGAGTAGCTCAGACGGTTGGGGCGCTGGCCTTCTGACCCCAACTTTGCAGATTTAATCCTGGCTCAGTCTGGTGGTACTTGAAGGTGCTCGAATACCTCAGCCTCTTGTCGATAGATTTACTGGCACGTAAACGAACTCCTGCGGGACAAAATTCTAACACCTCGGCGCCTCCGTAAACCGGTAAATTAGTCAGTGGGACGTAAAGCAACTAAGTTTTTTACAAGTTGCCTTACGTCCTACCGTCACAGATAGGTCTTATGGCGACGATGAGATAGGAAAGGGCTAGGACAGTGGAGTTGGGACCCACTATCTCCCGAATGCAAGCTCACTGCTAAGCGCCCCTAACTGTACGGCCAAGTCGCTGAGTGTACAATATACACGTCATAAATTTCACGAAAACCAGTAAAATACTGTATTTATGATGTTTGGTGTACATTTGACTGAAATAGACCTACATCAAACCAATGCCCAAGCACCAGACAAGACTTCAGGATCATTATGGAGGGGGAAAAAAAAGAAAGAAAGAAAGAACCTGAATAAACTTCAATGAATCGTACACCAACAGCAGATTGCAACAAAAATGACCTTTAAAGGGCAAAGATAAACAGGTACTAAGAAATCATCACTCATGATAAGTCCGAAAAAAAAGGGAATATTGTCTGTCACTTTACTCCGATTAGTGCAGCCGTACGCTGAGTATACGGCTAATAAATCATTAAAACAATCATCACCATATCAAGTGATCGTCCCAGCTGTCTCGAGTTCACCATCCAACTATCTATGGCCAAAATTCCGTTTTAATGAAATCACACTATAACTAATGATCTTCTCTGAAATATCCAACTTCACTTTCGCTACGATAGGTCATACTTTTGGTATGATTCGAACTGCCAAGCTGGTGGTTATTACTGAGGGTGAGACACACCTCCAATATCGGTGGTTACTCATGAAGAGCCAAAAATCCAAATACACTGCTACTAATGAAAAATATACGGCTGCGAGAACCTTTCACTTCTTAAAACTCACAGTGTTCAGTCGTCACGCACGATCGCCATGTCACCACATCATATGTTCTTGCGCCATCTCGAAACATGGCTGCCCTTCATGAACTTGGCTCCACAAGGAGCACTCATGTCAGCCATTTAGCCTCTCTATGTTATTCTTGCTCGTTGAGTAATTTAAAAGGTGTAACCCATCTTTGAATTCGTCTTAGTTCCTTAGCAGACAGGTTGGCAGCTTTGAGCACCGACCGATCAAGTCGTCCGCGAGAAAGAAACAAATGACAGTCATTCCTCACCTAGATGATTACGATACAAGTGGTGTCTCCTGAAACTAATGCTGCGCAGTAAAATTTTACAGAGATGGGACTATACTTAAACCATTTTAATTAAAGATTCATTGAAAGCAATTGACCTTAATTTAAGTAAACATTAATTTGTCTTCTTTTCTACGGGATCTACATAAGTTGCTCCAAACTATTTCCTGTAAAATATCAATTTTGGATAAATGTTCAGCGATAATGTAAGATACGTTTATCTAGCACAATGAAAATTTTAAAATGCAAGTGCGCTTTTACATTTTAGTTATTATTTTCTTCAAATGTAATCCTCCTAGAGTCAATCCGAACAGTGCTGCTATCTAGTCGGGATTTTAATCCGGTCGAATTAATTCTTATGGCCCGGAGACTGGGTGTTTGTATTTGTCTTAACACTCTCCTCATCATATTCAGACAATACACCACACAACCGACCATCAATGAAACACGCAATAGTGATTACATCCCTCCACATAGGGTTAGCGTCAGGAAAGGCATCAAGTTCAAACCCACATGTGCGACACCTTTCATTTCCACGGCCTCACAGGCGTGGAAGAGTGGTAGAAGAAGAAGAATGTAGAATACCGATATAATATTTATAATTCCCATGAGTACACTCTAATGAATTTAGGATAATCCCAATACAACGTAAATTTAGAGACACCATCTCGGCTTCCAAACTTTCAAAACGATGAATTCAACAGAGTTTATTTAATGAAATGAAAGAAATATCTTGTGATTAAAACAGTAAATTCCAAGAACAAAAATTGTAACATACAGGCCTAATGGAGTATTATATTCCACAACGAGTAGTCATTTACAATATTCGTATATCGCATAAAGTCTGTTTTTACTGTCAGGAGATTATTTGAAGATAAATTCCCAAGTGATAATAGAGTTCCAAGTCGTAGTGTAATACATAAATTTAATTTATATACTTCACACAAAAGGAACTGAAGAAGTACTCATAAAAGTAAAATCTTGATGATATTACACATCGCACACAAATTTCTCTGTAAGTCTCGTAGCCATCTTTCTCAGCAAATAGGAGTATATTACATTTATGAACAAAGGGATACGAAGTTACATGGGCTAATTCTCAAAGAGAATTATGACGTGAAGTAGATAATTCCATAAGTGGCCCCAGAAATGTGTGGAAAATGAAAACAGGTAGTTCCATCAAATCATTACGTGATATAGGTGAGTACAAACTTCATAACTGCTCGGCCTATACCATAATTAAGGCCACGACCGCTTCTTTTACAGTCCCAGGCCCATCCCATAGTCACCATAAGACCTATCTTTGTCGGTGTGACGTAAATCAAATTGTAAAAAGAAAGACTAGTTTTTTTGCTAGTGGCTTTACGTCGCACCGACACAAATAGGTCTTATGGCGACAATGGGTTAGGAAAGGCCTAGAAGTTGGAAGGAAGCGGCCGTGGCCTTAATTAAGTTACAGTCACAGCATTTCCATGGTGGGAAAATGAGAAACCAAGGAAAACCATCTTCAGGGCTGCCGACAGTGGGATTCGAACCCAATCTCTCCCGGATGCAAGCTCACAGCCGCGCGCCTCTAACCGCACAGCCAACTCACCTGGTCAAAGACAACTTTATAACCATATCGTCGCTCGACCGGTAAAAGGTTGTATTCCACAAAGCTCTTCCTATCAATTATTCTCCTTAAGACTGGTCACGCCTCCCAGCCACGTATGTCCATCAGAACAAATTTTGTTGTGTTCATTTTCCTATGCCCATGTGTAAAGGAAAATGAACCTTACAGTACCATACTGTAGGAATGCATTACGTATTTACGCACTCCTAGTGTACAATACATGTAAGGTTCATTTTCGTTTAATCGTCGACATAGGAAAACGAACACAACGGACATTGTTCTGATGGACTGCGTATCCATATGTGGCTGGGAGGCGTGACCAGTCTTAAGGAGGATAATGGATAGGAAGAGTATTGTGGGATACAACCTTTTACCGGTGAAGCGACGATATTATAAGGATCTGAGGTGCACGAACTCCAGCCAGGTGATCTTGCATCTTGGTTTTTATGAATAAATTTGTATCAGATACACAACAGGATTGTTGATACTTATTTCTTTATGTTTCGGAATGAGACTTGGTTCACCTTACATGTAAAGTTTATCTTAATTCGCAAAACATCGAACGAGTTGGCCATGCGGTTAGAGGGGAGTGGCTGGAGCTTGCATCCGGGAGAGAGTGGGTTCGAACCCCACTGTCGGCAGCCCTGAGGATGGTTTTCCGTTGTTTCCCATTTTCACACAAGGCAAATGCTGGGGCTGTACCTTAATTAAGGCCACGGCCGCTTCCTTCCCACTCCTAGCCCTTTCCTGTCCCATCGTCGCCGTAAGACCTATCTGTGTCGGTGCGACGTAAGCAAATAGCAAAAAAAAAAAAAGAAAGGATATTTGCAAAACCGCCTATAATTTAATGCAGATAAACTTAACTTCATCCAGAAGAAATCCCTTCATGTTGTGAAAGTTGGAGTGGGATGCGTAGTTAGCTGTGGCAAAATAATAGACCTAAGTCTTTTAAGAAGCAATTAATAGTGGATGATATGTACAAAGTAGTTTTCAACCTTAGTGTTACTGAAACGACTGAAGGGGAACGTTGGTTCGTGTTTCTAAGCAGGACTCGGTGAGGACTCCCGGAATATTTCGTTATTGAGCTATCAGCAACATTATATGTGCTGCACGATCCACAGACTCGGCCTCGTGTTATTACTCTGGGACCAGTAAAATATAAGGTTAATGAAACAAATCTACATAGTTTAGACGACCCGAAGGATAATATCCACTAACTTATCAGTTTTATTTCTCAAAGAGAATTATGACGTGAAATAGGTAATTCCAAATGTGTATTCAGAAATATGTGGAAAATGAAAGCAGGTAATTCCATCAACTCATTATGTGATAAAAATGATTACAATATAACTAGATAATAAATTTTTGACTCTCAATATATGTTGGTGCCACCGATTCTTGTGTGACGTGGATGATCGTGAGCCAAAGCTTATTGTCCGATGCAGTTTCCGCGGCCGCCTCTTCATCAGATTATTGAATGACTGGATATATAGATCGATTGCACGTATATTTAAGAGTTCAGGTTGGTACCTATAGAACGCATTAGCTTGATATAAAAAACAACAAGATATTGCCCTTCTACCAACACACGGTTATTCATCATAATCTGCAAATTGCGAGGCACTGCTTTAAAACAATAAATGGTTTCAAGTATTTAGGATCTTTTATGTCTAATGATGGCAACCTAATCACGGAGATTAACCACAGAGTGCAGTCTGCCTGGATGATCTGGAAAAGAATGTCTGGCATCATGTATGATAAAAGACTTGGCATAAGGGTTAAAGGAAAAGCCTATAAGATAGCAGTGAGGTCAGCCATGTTGCATGGTGCAGAGACTTGGGCAACAAAAAAGGGCACAATGCAATAAATTAGATGTTGCAGAGATGAAGATGCTAAGATGGACAAGTGGTCCCACTAGAATGGACCGCATCAAAAATGAGAAAATCAGAGGAACAGTTAAAGTGACGGAAGTATATAAGACAGTACAAGAGAGAAGACTGCTTGGTATGGACACATTATGCGCAGGGATGAAAGCTATGTAGGGAGGAGAGTGATGGATATGACTGTGGATGGGACTAGAAATAGGGGGAGATCAAGAAGGAGGTGGACAGACAATGTACGAGGAGATCTGAAGGAGAAAAACTTAGGGGAAGGTTATGTGTGGGATAGGATAAAGTGTAAAGGACTTGCCAAGAACATCGACCCCGCTTGAAGCAGGACTGTGGATGGGACTAGAAATAGGGAGAGACAAAGAAAGAGGTGGACAGACAATGTACGAGGAGATCTGAAGGAGAAAAACTTAGGGGAAGGTTATGTGTGGGAGAGGATTAAAATACTTTCCAGATACATCGAAACCACTTGAAGCTGAATAAAATGAAGAAGAAGAAGAAGAAGAAGAAGAAGAAGAAAAGTGAGGCACTTCAGTAATGGTCATACCAAAACTGAACATTTAATTATATTTTCTGGTCAAAAATTAATAAATATACAAAACATACTGGACACTAGTTTTAACTCCTACACTCTTGCACCCCGAGTATAAATCGAGGTCAATTCATGTAAAATTTGAAGCATAATGTTAAAATTTCTGGAATAGAACCAGCTTTTGGGTGGTTAGGCCGTGTGTGTTTGCAGAGTTTCGCCCAGACGCGCCATCTGAGCTCAGCAGATGAATTGGCACACCCCTCCAAGAGCCTTCTTAGCAGTGGCAGACCTATGCATTGAATTCTAAACCTATCGAAAGCCGTTTTTGGATTGTATCTCCATGGGGAGGGCATATTTTTGAAAACGGAGAATTAGCTTCTCCTTTAGCAAGTTGCCAATGGCCGTAGCCCTGTTGAAACATCGGATCCCGTGAGATCTCCGAAGTTAAGCAGCATTGGGCATGGTCATGATTTGGATGGGGTTGCCACGTGTTGTTGGTGGGGGCAAGGGAATGGAAGAGCGGAAAGGAACTGGTCATCCTATCGTACGTAAACTCCGACTTAGGCACACCTCCGCGGAGGTTCGGACCTGCCTTCGGGCAGAATACACGATTACTTTACTTTACCCGTTCTCAGGTTAGCAATCCCTATTTGCTAACACGGTAGGACCATGCATTTGGTCTACCACTGCTAAACAGAGTCTTGGAGGGCGTGCCAACTCAACTGATGAGCCCAAATGGCACATCTGGACGAAGCAGTGAATGTTACTTGTTTAAATTTCCGGCAGTTAATACACATTCAGAGAGAGGTCATTGACACGTTGTCATCCCTTTTAGGATCTCCAAATTGTCACAAAACTCACACAGGATTGAACTCGGGAGTATAAGGATAATTGTATCATATACATTATCCCTCTAAAATTTGTTCCGGACATTACAAATAGGATAGCTTTTTTTCGAATTCCTATTCATTTGCGCACCCGTAATCACACTAACAAAATATGTCGCTTCCTATATCCTCAATTTAAATTATACATAATGGTAAATCAGTCAATGTAGAATCATAACATTTTCTCTCTTCACGTTTCTCCTGGATCAAATATTCAGTATGAAATTTCACATAGGCCTAAAATATGTAACAAAGTTGAGTATTGTACCACCAAAGTTAATTTATACCGATTATTTCTACTCAAAGACAGGCTAGGCTTTTCTGCTAACAAAGAGAAAAAGGAGAAATGAGTTCCACCTGAGGTTACGTTGTTAGGATCATTATAATATATATTTTTTACAATTTGCTTTACGTCGCACCAAAACAGATAGATTTTATGGCGACGATGGGATAGGAAAGGCCTAGGAAAGGGAAGGAAGCGGCCATGGCCTTAATTAAGGTACAGCCCCAGCATTTGCCTGGCGCAAAAATGGGAAACCACGGAAAACCATCTGCGTGGCTTCCGACAGTGGGGATTGAACCCACTACGTCCTGGATGCAAGTTCACAGCTGTGCACCCGTAACCGCACGGCCTATTTTATAGTATCCAGTAGTTAGTTATTCTGCAATTTTCAGGAAGTACACTAACTTAAAAGAATGGCTAGCTCTGTTGCCTCGCCTTTCTCCAGAATTAACCCAGTACCGGCATCAATTTCTGGTATAATCTAATTCCAAAGCAGAGTCACGTTCTTGTCCAGAATTGAAAGGCTGGTTTCCAAATTTTTCTAATTCCACTCCGTATATCGCTATGGAATACTATTTCACGGACTCAGAAGAGGCTGTTATAAATTTTACTTCGCTAATTGAAAACGTTTTAGATTAACACGTCCTAATTTGAATATATTTTTAAAATTTTCTTCACAAACTTCGAATTGTATTCGCAAAATTAGATTAAAAAATTTGAAAATAAATTAAAATTCCCAGTGTGTTTCGAGTCATTCAACTAAGTCAGGAATGGAGTGAATGAAGCCCTTATATAGCGGCGGGGGTAGGTACTGTGCCGGCTGCCGAAGCCTGTCGCACTGCTCTCGGGCAATGATTAACGACTGTCAGTTGAAATTATATTGGAGAGTGTTGCTGGAGTGAAAGACGATATGGAAAACTGGAGTACCTGGAGGAAAACATGTCCCGCCTCCACATTGTCCCGCACAAATCTCACATGGAGTGACCGGGATTTGTTCCACGGAATCCAGCGGTGAGAGGCACGCGCGCAGCCACCTGAGCCATGGAGGTTCAGATTAAACAATTTCATCTTTCAAATTTTAGGAGTGTATATTATTGAGTTTGAATTCTAATCGCAGTGTGGAAAGAATATGTTTTGAGGAACGGTGGGAGATGACCTTATCATTGACTAGCATTTGTACCAGTTCTTCGAATAGGAATTTGCAGTGGATTGCATGTTACCATCAGAAATTTATGTGAAATGACATGGCTCTGTTCACACATTCAATGCGACGTGTTAAAATGATATTTTCGTATGAAAGCGCGTGGCATTAACGTGAAATATGATGAAGCTGAACAAATTCGAGAGAGAATGATAATTACCGCATTTATTGTACAGTTCCTGGTCCGAAGTTGTGCGAAATTCTCCATGGTTCTCAGGTTGCATATTGTATCCCTGATCACTGGCGTGACACTCTGGCATTCATTACACCTCACTTAATATCTGTCCCATCGAAAAGAGTAAAATAGCTCTTTAGTTTTTCCCATTTCCCACCTTGAAGTGACATGCGCATATCCCATGGGACTTGAAAAATTATCTAATTTTTCGTAATCATTTGCGTTATTATCTGTTGTACGATAAATACGTACATGGAATAAAGGAACGGAATAACATATTCTTAAACATTTGTTGTGTACAGTCTTTTGATAGAGCTAATGTTCACGAAAATATTTCAAAATAATCTTCCTATAAATGCCAAATTACAATGACATCATATGCACCTGATAACACAATTCTGAGTGAGTAGAATCCAAATACGGAGTTTGGTTGAAATAAGCCTATACGTTTTTCACTTCTAGGAATATACAAACAGACAGACACCAAAGGGAAAAGTTCTGTCTCATATTCCCTCGGTGTTCTGATACATTAGCTGGGAGTAATTTTATAGCCGAAATAAATATGATTTCCCTCCTGTTATGGATTCTTCAAATAACTGTACGTCTGCGAGAGTTTCCGTCACTGGCTGAAGAGCATGAAGCCCGTAGATAATAGAAATTTTCACCGTCATTTGAAGCAAAGAAGCAAAGCAAAGTCATCTTCCTACAGGCCATGAAGGCCCTTGGAGGGGTGGAAGGTAAAGGCTTCCACTATCCGTAACCTCGGCACTTGATGGGGTAGAGTGGTTAGCTCTACGCCCGGCCGCCTTTGCCCCCAGGAATTACCTTGGTACTAATTTTTGGTGTAGGCTGAGTGAACCTCAGGGCCATATGCACCTCCGAAATTGGAAATCTCATTTCTTAAATTCTACGACCTTCCGGGCGAACCGAGCACGCCTTTACCGCCTCGGCCAGGCAGCCCCAAGCGTCATTTGAAGAGTAATCGAAATTATGTACACAACAAAAATTATTTACAATGAAGGGGCATTCCACATATAGTCTACAAATTTTACATATAATCAATAGTATAAGAAAAAATTGAAACAATCTCTTCTGGTCTTCGTACAAACCCTCAGTCTATTCAGTGATTTTTAAATTATATTCATATCCAAACTTTTTCTGGGATGAGTATACTCTAACTATGAAGTCTGGGACTGATATAACCAATAGTGCAAATGAGAAATTGAAAAATTGGTCTTCCTATAAAACCCAGTCTATTATGCGATTTTTTAAATGACATGCTTGTTGAAACCTGCTCCTGAATGAGTAGACTCTAAAATGAAATTTGCTCAAGGTATAATCAATAGTGTAAAATAAAATTTGGAAAATGCTCTTCTGCTCTTCGTATAAAACCCCAGTCTATTGGGTGATTTTTAAATGAAATGCATGTCAAAACCTGTTCCTGGATGAGTAGACTCTCAATATGAAGTTTGTTCGAGTTCAATTCTGCAGCTTACCCATTATGGTAAAACAAACAAACAAACAAACAAAAAAAAAAAAAAAAACAAATAGGCAGACAGACACGAAAGAAAGCTAAAAATTGCTGATACGATCTGGAACTTACCTGAAACGGATAAATATATCAAAATTTGGTGACGTAAATGGCATTACAGACAACGGACCCCTAGAATTTTATTTATAAGATCATAAAAGAAGAAACAGTAATCAGATTGGTCATTATTTGAAAAATGTATTGACCTATTTTTTTTTAATATATAATTTGGAAGGACGAATTCTACCAACATGTAACAACATTTTCAAACTGACTACATATTCGATAAGTAATTCTCTTTAACGCTTAATCAAACGCAGTCTGTTTGTGTGCTGATAGTAGTCTCCCAAATACTCTACCGTATCTGAACTGCTGCAGTTGTTGACAGACATTGCTAAGCAATGCGGACTCCTAATCTCTACTGTAGAGTGCGCTCAGCTTAAGGAAACGTGGTTAACTGGCTTGACACTCAAATCTAAAGCTCTTTAGTGTAACTAAGTTCGTGATGTAAACCTCAATTCCAGTTAACTCCTACTTGGTGTCCTATAACGAAACTGAGGGCGAACATTCAAATTTCAATAGGGGAGGTAAGTGTTTTCGATGTGGCGGTTGTGTTGGTGATTATTGTTTAAGAGGATGTGCACCCGGCAATCATCCTGTAATAATACTAACTTAAAACGAAAACGGAAGAGATTCGATCCTTCGAAGTTTTAAGTTGCAGTATCCGGAAAAGAAAGAAAATGTACACGGGAGTGGGGCGGGGGGGGGGCGGGCCGTAAAATGGTGTCAAATTTCCCTTTAGAAAAAAATTAAATAATCATAAATATATTTGTAAACAAATGAAATTAAAATTGATAAATTTTAATTTATTTTCATTTAACGAATAGTTTTCGAGAGACATTAGTGTGGAATTTGGAGTTGACAGTGAAGAATCCAGAGCAAATTGTTCCTGTGAGCACTGAACCAGTAGTTTCAAATTTATGTACAGTACAATTACAATTCGCCAAGAAATAGCTGAACAAATGCATCACGTACCCGTCAAGCCTACTCTTACTTAACATAATACTGAGTTGCAATGATAACTGTCTCATCATGTTAACAGCTGAGATTCAATCAATCAATCAATCAATCAATCAATCAATCAATCAATCAATCAATCAATCAATCAATCAATCAATCAATCAATCAATCAATCAATCAATCAATCAATCAATCAATCAATCAATCAGTCAATCAATCAATCAATCAATCAATCAATCAATCAATCAATCAATCAATCAATCAATCAATACTGATTTGCATTTAGGGTAGTCGTCCAGGTGCCACATTCCCTAGTCTTTTCTTAAATAATTGCAAAGAATTTGGAAATTTATTGAACATCTTCCTTGGTAAATTATTCCAATCCCTAACTCCCCTTCCGATGATCGAATATATCCCCCGATTTTCTCTTGAATTCGAACCTTATATGCATACTTCTTTCCTATTTAAAAAAACCACGTAGGCTTATTCGTCTACTTATATCATCCCACGCGAATTCTCCACTGACAGCTCGAAACATACCACATAGTCAAGCATCTCATCTCCTTACTCCCAGGTCTTCCCATCCCAATGTTTGTAACATTTTTGTAACACTACACCTTTGCCGGAAAATACCCAGAACAAATCATGCTGCTCTCCTTTGAATTATGTCCAGTTCTCGTATCAAGTAGTCCTGGTGAGGATCCCATACACTGGAACCATACTTTAGTTGTGGTCTTGCCAGAGACTTGTATGCCCTCTCCTTTACATCCTTGCTACACCCCCTAAATACTCCCATAACTATGTGGAGAAATCTGTAACCTTTCTTGACAACCTCCGTAATACGATTTCCGCAATGAACCCTTGCTCTATACTATTCGTTAGTTTCTAGTCAAGCAAACAGCAATAACGGGGAGTTACCTCCAGAAGACCAGAGATGAATGCTAGTCGAGATGTGATGCTCGCCATGTCAGTTATTTCTCCTCTACAAGACGTAAAGTTTGTGGGAGAGCTTTAATATACTTTAACTTGCCTTGTGAGTAGGGGCAGTAGAATAACACCCATGATATGTCCTGCCTGAAGTAAGAGGCGACTAAAAGGGGATCAAAGGACCTTAACTTGGGAGCGTGAGTTGGCGATCACGGGGTCTTTAGCGGAGCCATGGCATTGCTTGTGCCAGGCTCCTAACTTTCATCTGTCCTACCTGACATCAGTCGATCAACACTTGTTCATTTTAGACCCCGACGGTATTAGGTCAAGAGGTCTAGGGAGTCTTTCATTGTCATGCTCGTAGCGGACTTTGTCTTTCTTTGGCCGATACCTTAATTTTTCTAATTGTCGGATCCCTTCTACTGCCCCCACCCCAACTGCCCTCTGATTAGTGTTATCAGAGAATGATTGCCCAGTTGTACGTCCTCTTGAAACAATATTCACCACACCATCGCTGTGATAACAATAGTACGGCACCACATTCTCTATGCGGTCCGTCCTTAATGTTATAAGTGGTGGCTGCAATACTATCCTAATTTGAAGGGGGTATGCGAAGTAGCTCCTTTGGGAAGAGCTTTCGCATTACTGGCCATCCGCATGGGCGTTTGCAAGACTACTTTTTATTTTTTTATTCTCTCTCGACCGCGCGTTAACATTTCTTTTTTATTTTATTGTCTTCTCCATTTTCTACCCTGAAAGCCTTGCAGGCGGCCATGGACCGGGGGTGACAGTGGCTCCTGAGCGGCAGTGGTCTAGCGCCGGGAATGTCTTGGTATGACCGCGACAGGGTAACCAGTGCCGAAAGGAGATATGGGATTGCCTGGTGGGTTTAGGGAGGTTTCTCATAACTTCTCCTTTACGGAGGGGTGGAAGTAGCTGGCAGAAGACGATCCTTTGCACCTCAAGTTATTCTGTACTCTTGTACTAGGCTATGTTCCTGCGTTAGTACTCGCTTGTCGGTCATTTGTCCAAACAGGTAGGTCACCACGGGCTGTGAGGCGGGGAGGAGCCTCACGGCACCCCCCCCCCCCAACCCCCCACACCACCAACAAAGAAGAAACATACTAACACAGTTCTGTTCTCTTTATCTCATCTAGAAAAAGGCAAACCTTGTCGAGCTGGGCTGAACGACGACCGTCCGGCCAGGTCTCCGGTGATTTCCATCCCTTCGGTTCGTTGATGAAGCACGAGGATGAACGTCATGATGTGGCTTCAGTAACTGGAAGCATATATCTGTCTTGCCAACATCAATGTCTTGATGTAGAGGAGCAAGAGCTTGGATAAGAATAGTAAGTATGTTGAATAGCAATATGTACTACTATGTATTCTTTTATCTGCCTGTGAAATAAAGTTTCTCCTTGCAAGATCTTGTTTCCTTACTTTTTTAAAGGTACATTGTACTTATAACACATGGTGCCCGTCATCTTTGAAGGGTCTGCCTTACAAAGGCTGCACCATTCTTAGTAATAAGCCGTACAAAATACACCCTGGGGTATACAACATTCCCTGTACTTGCGGCAAGGTATACATTGGCCAAACATTCCGGTTCCATTGGTACTCGTATCAAGGAACACCAATATCCGTAATATCCGTCTCAACAAGCCAGACAAATCAGCAATAGGTGTGCGCGGCCTATCAACGGGTCATGGTGTCGCGTTCCAAGATGTTCGACTACTACTAACATGTTTTCATTCCTTCCTTGAAGAAGGAGGTGAGCCTCTCAGACGGTAACGCCGTCTCTCAGACCAGAAGATGCTTGGAGAAAATGAGGAGGTAGCGTTCGTTGCCTATACTGGGAACTGTCTCGGCATTCACCTTAGTGCAGGAGAATGGAAAACCACGGAAAACGATTTTCAAGACAGCCGAAGGTGGGGACCAGCCACTCTCTGTCTCCCGAATTAAAGAGGCGTAGAGCCGTGGCCATCCCTCCTCTACTCAGTTGGCCGGTCAGAGTGCAGAGCTGTCGGACCATGGACCAGCCGTGGCCACTAGTGGGCCCAGACTCACCCTGCACCGAGCTCTTACCCACACTAAACACTACAGGTCTTGGATAATACGGGAAACGGTGGAAATACGTAAAAATCCTGACAATTTCAACAGGGACACTCTCTATCACTTAATAATACGTGGTTGTCAGCCATTAAGGATTTATATGGGTAGTCCTCTTCCCTGTCCTTTCACTATTATTATTTCGTTTCGAATTTTTCCAAATTCGTATTCTCCTCATCACGAGATGGTTCAAACTGCGCACAGGGGGCCATCTAGTGGCGAACAAGAGTCCCACTTAATATAGACAACGGTAAAGCATTCTTAAGTTCAAGTGATTCAAACCTTCATTCATTTTTAGAGAAATCTTGCTCGTAAACAGACGAGATTATATTTTGAAGATGCAGGTCAAAGTTCTTCCTGAAAAAAAAAAAAAAAAAAAAAAAAGGCCAGAAGCTTATTATCGCTATTATACAAACTATTATTATATATGTCATATCATCACCATTCATTGTGCAAAATTTGAATGTCTAGTATACCGTATTTCAAGGAAAGTGTGTGTTTGGTGCTTACTTACACCAATGCCTGTATTTCATGTACATCATCCTTTAATTGATCAGTTTCATTTGTAAATGGTCTGAAAGAATGTAGTTTATCAAGTTTCTGTTGACTCAAGGGGAAGTATAACTGGGCAACCATCTTAAGCAAAATATGAAAAGTTCCAACAATGCTTAGAATGAATGTTTTGTCCAAAGAAATACAAGCACTATAAAGGGCTGGAAAATGAAAGACTCTTCAGGCCTCGGAAACATAACACCGTAGGGACAGGAAAAGAACAACAGTTGACCAAGGGAAGTCGGATAAGAAATATGAAAGCGAGTAACCTGACACAAATAACTGGAAGCAATGTCAGGCTCAAAAATGCTACAAAACTGAAAGCCTCTGGGACCCCTTTTAGTCGCCTTTTACGACAGGCTAGAGATATCGTGAGTGTATAATAGCGGTCCCACCCACAGGTTAAAAGTAACATTGTTAAAGCTATTATTAATCCTGTCCCATTACTAAATTAATTAGTCAGCCTGTACCGTAGTTAGATCTAGTTTTACGGCTGAATATCCTTCCTGACACCAACGCTGTTGGCGTCATCAGTATTAGTATTACGTGTTTCTGTGGTGGACGGTAGTCTGATGTGTTTTGTGTATATGAAGTGTAGGAAGATAATAATAATAATAATAATAATAATAATAATAATAATAATAATAATAATAATAATAATAATAATAATAATAATGCAAGGGATTCTCCGGCTATTTAAACTGCGTGCCTTCTCTACGGCCATCTATACCAACTGAATTGAACTTGTAAACTCGCAAAGAATTTCTTCTTCTACAGTTAGATGGCTCTAACATCGATTTGCTACTCACGCAATAAAAACGAACCTAGAACATAGGAAATTTACTTTTTTGTTATTAGCAAACCTTTTTCTGAAGACTGTTTTTTTTAATGTACGGAAGTTGTCAATACTTCAGCTGGTTCTCCTCAACTGTAATCTAACTACCAAATGCTTGTAAATATGTTCCCTAGCCAATCAAAATCGGGGTTGTGTACAGGAATCCAGCCTATCAGCAAAGTGTGGTTCAATTTAATCGGGAAGCTTCCCCTTATGGAGCTACATAAGCAAGGCACTTTAGGGCTTTCCTGTCTGAATTGCTCCAGTGCCTGTGAGTGTGACTTGGCAGAGGCCTAGGAGGCAGGGGCGCGGCCTGCTTGAAGAATATCCAGCGATAGAACGTGAAGGCAGAATTTTCCTAAACATGTGATAGCACCTGCGGGTAGTTGAGGGAAAGGTTTTAGCCGTTTTCTTTTAATGTAATTTTGTAAATTGGTGGTTTAAACGTAGGATTTTTTGGCGAAGTCTGAGGACTCTGTTTGTATTCCCTACCGGGAAATATGTAATGAAAGGGAAAGAAGAGTGGTGACCCTCTGCCGTCTCCCATTCAAGCTTGCAATTGGGTGACTAAAACTTTCAAACTCTAAATTTTGTAAATCTAGTCTTGGCTTTAAAGGTTCCTCCTTTAGTCACACTCCTATAGTATGGGATTAACCTCTGTATCTTTGGTCCGTTAGCCCACTTAGGTTTTTAGTAATTTCTATAAGGAGTGTTGGAGTTTCGCCTCCTTGCCTTTTTTATGGTCGGTTATGTGCAACATTTTCTCTTTTACTCTTAAGGCCATGTAGTATGGGTAATTATGCCCACTGCTTATCCTGTATTATCCATAAGGTAACTGTTCTCGTTGCAGCTCAAAACGCTTAAAAGGCTTGACATTCAATAAACCAACCATCACAATGGGGTAACCTAAGTCTAGTGGTAGCCCACATCTTGGACTCAGCATACGCCACTGTTTGCTTTGTTTATTCTTTTGAACACTTTATCTGCTTTCTGGAAAAAGACGAACAGTACAAAGCAATAGTTGGTTGAGAATGGATGGTAAATTTAGTGCATATTGTA
The DNA here is from genome assembly GCF_040414725.1 of Anabrus simplex. Taxonomy (NCBI): domain Eukaryota; kingdom Metazoa; phylum Arthropoda; class Insecta; order Orthoptera; family Tettigoniidae; genus Anabrus; species Anabrus simplex. The sequence continues at coordinate 822,904,578 of NC_090265.1, read as the reverse complement.
ATTGAAACATGTACAAGTTGTTATTCACAGCTAACATGTCATTTCTTTTTCTTTCTTTCTTTCTTTCTTTCTTTCTTTCTTTCTTTCTTTCTTTCGTTCTTTCTTTCTTTATTTATTTATTTTATGCCTTTGTATGTGGCGAGGCATCAAAATGTAAAGAGAATTTACTTTTTAAAAGAGGGCGACATTGAGGAAACAGTGATACGATAAGGTCGTACTCAGCACTCTAAGGGTTAAGGAATGCTGCGGTTAGAGTGAAAAGGTAACGTCCAATCAGTCTCCGTAGCTGATGTTAGGCCTATATTCTCCTGACCCAAGCAGAAGCTGTGGAAGTCTAATACTCAGACTCACTACAAACAAAGAGACTGAACTCCTCCAAGAACGGAAGAATTTGCAGAATTTAAACGTAGGATTTTTGGCGAAGTCTGAGGACTCTGTTTATATTCCCTACCGGGAAATATGTAAGGGAAAGGAGAGTGGTGACCCTCTGCCATCTCTGAAGTTATAGTTGACCTTGCAGCTATCTATGCAAAAACTGTGCCACTTGCTTCAGGTACATACAGCTCGGTAAGGTGGGTGGACTGATGTAACAGGCTCTTCCGAGAAATATATATTCAGTCCAATCACCCGATGTGTCTGTTAAATTTCCGCTTTGCTTTTGAATCAGGATGGTCTGTTCTTACTAAAGGCGGATGATGCAGGTTTAAATTAAAAGCACATGAGTCTTTCTATGACTCAACAGATGCGGGTTAAAGCATTTAGCACGAGAAGAAGTATATTTGCTGATATTATGAATTCACTGACAGTAGATCAATAGTAAAATTTCGAGTTGCATGTTGTTTGATATCAAATAGGATAGGGACGTTAAGTTAACGACGAGTTGGGGGATATTATTTTATGTTGTGGTAAAAGTCGAAAAAATGGATTTCTTTTTTTGTGGGGCTACATGCTGTACCCGACAGGGACATGAACCGAGGACTTATGGTCAAGTTTAATCATGTAAGCCACAGAGATACTGCTATTTATGAACACAAACTTAAAATAAATAACTCTCAGCGTTCTGGCATGAAATAAAATAATCCGGGCATGGCAGAGCCAGGGAATCACCATGCTGAATATTAGGAGAAGTTACCCCCACCTCCAGTTGATGCCGAGTGGGAGAGGCAAACTTTTCCGCATCGAAATATGGGAGCCATCTTTAAATCAGCATGACCAACTTGATCCTCTATGATGAAAGAATCTAATGAATTTGATTCAAAAGGGTGGGTCGTAATTGGATAATTTACTTAGAGTGTGTGATGTAACAATCTACTGCTACAAAAAGGAATGGTTGGCTACGTGACAAGGGAAATTTACTGGGGCCATGTGAGTAATATCTTCACACTCATTTGACAAGGGGATTCCCATGAGCGGTGGGATTCCACGATCGTATTTTGCACGGAGATGCCTCATTTACATTACCTTGTATATTTACATTTTACCTCCGATACTCCGAGAACAGGCTGTACACGAAATTTGAGAAAGTGAAGTCTCATAGTCATTTTAAGGATGCAGATGCGTCACCCCAGGCACTTCGGTTTTTCTTCTCGCGAGGGACGGACATAAGTTCAGACGAGCTCCGAATTTTTCTTTGTCTTGTGAACTGTCAAATCAGAAAACTGTTAAAACTGCTTATTTCAAGTGAACTGTGTGCTGAATGAATACGCGAGATCTAAAAAGGTGCGGGTATAAACCGTGACGAGTTGTGAACATATTATTTCAATTCGTAATCTTGTTATTATTACTCCAACGCTTACCCGAGATAACACAGGGGACGCGTACTAATAAATGCACTATTACGGTTTAAGACACAGGGTTAACTCAGAGTTGAGTAGTGAATAATTTGTGCGGGTCGTATCGTAATACTCTGTACCAGTATTCTTTGATCCGGGGACTTGACGATCAAAGACCGCGTCGGTTTGTGCGTGTTGATGCAGACGTGTGCTACGTGTATGCCTAGATTACTGAAGATTTTCCAGTGCCAAAGACGATGGAGATTAACCACCACAGTCAGCATATGGAATCAGCAATCATCACGATGGACATGAGGCGGTGCTAAATCCACAAGATGGGCCGCCCGAACTGACCAAGGTGTAGCTATCAATTCAGTTTATTTAAATGAAAATGTACCTATGCAGAGCACAGAGTTTCTCTTTTGTAAGAAGTCTGAGTGGCTTAAATTGTAAATATGAGTAAATTTATTTGTGGAGAAATGTGTTTTACTTTTCATTTTATTTGGGGTTTAAGTTTCTCTTATTGCTTTAATATGATGAGTAGTTTTGGTAGATTCTGGGGTTAGAGTTGTTATGCATGCTGTGTAGTATTACTGTAGAATAAGTTATGTGAAAGAAGAAATGGAACTGTGAGAAATGCCCAGAGGACCAAACCTTTACCTCTCAATGAGATATTTAGTTAGGGACTAGTTTCATTTTTAGTGTGTTCATTTACCGTGTGTTTTGATAACTGTAAGGCTCAGTGCTCTTTGAACCGTATGTAATTATCACAGTGTTTCTTGTTTTCATTTGACTTGTGTGTGTGTGTGTAATGATGTGACGGTTTAATTATTATGTAAGTCGTGTAATACACATCACCTATAAAGTCGGCACATTTTAAAGGATCCAGGATAATGATAATAATAATAATAATAATAATAATAATAATAATAATAATAATAATAATAATAATAATAATATACATTTTCATTAAAGACTGTTATGCCTTTCAGCGTTCAGACAGCAAGCCAGTGTGAATTTACTAAACTTCGCCACAATCCTCTAATTGCAACTAGTGCTGTGGCCTCATTTAGTTCTACACCTCTTATCATTAAATCGCTTGAAACTGAGTCTAACCATCGTCGTCTTGGTCTCCTTTTACTTCTCCTTACCCTCCATAAGAGGGTCCATTATTCTCCAGGTAACCTATCCTCCTCCATTCTCCTCACATGACCCCACCACTGAAGCCGGTTTATGTGCACAGCTTCATCCATCGAGTTCATTCCTAACTTAGCCTTTTTTCTCCTCCTCATTCCGAATACACTTCTGCCATTGTTCCCACCTGTTTGTACCAGCAATCATTCTCGCTACTTTCATGTCTGTTAATTCTAACTTATGAATAAGATATTCTGAGTCCACCCAACTTTTGCTCCCATAAAGCAAAGTTGGTCTGAAAACACACCGATGTAAAGATAGTTTCGTCTGGGAGCTGACTTCCTTCTTACAGAATACTGTTGATCGCAACTGCGAGCTCACTGCATTAGCTTTACTACACCTTGATTCAATCTCACTATATTACCATCCTGAGAGAACACACAACATAAATACTTGAAATTATCGACCTGTCCTAGCTTTGTATCATCAATCTGACATTAAATTTTGTTGAATTTCTTACCTAATGACTTCAATTTAGTCTTCGAAATGCTAATTTTCATATAATACTCATTGCACCTATTTTCAAGATCCAAGATATTAGACTGAAGGCTTTGGGCACGATCTTCCATTAAGACGAAGTCGTCAACATAGGCCAGACTGCTTACTATATTTCTACCTAACTGAATCCCTCCCTACCATTTTATACCTTTCAGCAGATGATCCATGAAAACTACGAACAGACAAGGTGAAAGATTACAGCCTTGTCTAACTCCTGTAAGTACCCTGAACCAAGAACTCATTTCACCATCAATTCTCACAGAAGCCCAATTGTCAACATAAATGCCTTTAATTCCATAGTCCCCCAGTACGGCGAACATCTTTTCCCTCGGTACCCTGTCATATGCTTTCTCTAGATCTACGAAACATAAACACAACTGCCTATTCCTCTCGTAGCATTTTTAATTACCAGGCGCATACTGAAAATCTGATCCTGACAGCCCCTCTATTATCTGAAACCACACTGGTTTTCAACCAACTTCCTCTCAACTACTGATCGCACCCTCCCTTCCAAGATGCCAATGAATACTTTGCCTGGTATACTAATCAATGAGATATCTCTATAGTTGTTGCAATCCCTCCTGTTCCCTTGCTATATATAGGTACAGTTACTGCTTTTATCCAATTTGAAGGTACCTTATCAACACTCCATGCCAATCTTACTACTCTGTCGAGCCATTTCTTTCCTGCCTTCCAACTATACTTCACCATTTCAAGTTTAATTTCATCTATTACAGCTGCTTTATGACATTTACATTTATTTACCATCTTTTCCAGTTACTCAAGCATAATTTCACCAACATAATTTTCCTCCTCCCTATGAGCTTGGCTGATTGCAACACCACCGGCAAGATTTCCTTTTACATTGAGAAGATGTTCAAAATATTCCCTCCACCTCTCCAGTGATTCCCTGGGATCTGTTATGAGTTCACCTGAATTACTCAAAACACTGTTCATTTCCTTTTTCCCTCCCTTCCTAAGATTCTTTATTACTGTCCAGAAAGGTTTCCCTGTTGCATGACCTAGCCTTCCTGTTTATTACTAAAATCTTCCCACGACTTCTTTTTGGGTTCAACAACTATTTGTTTCGCTCTGTTTATTTCATCTACATAGAAAATCCTGTCTGCCTCGGCCCTTGTCTGGAGCCATTTCTGATAAGTCTTCTTTTTACGTTTACAAGCTGCTCTCACTTCATCATTCCACCAAGTTGTTCGCCTTTTCCCATCTTTACACACAGTTGTTCCTAGGCATTCCCTTGCTGTTTCTACTACAGCATCCCTGAATGCCACACATTCTCTTTCTATATCCTGATCCTCCTTACTCTTTACTGTTCGAAACTTCTCACTAATCATATCCGTGTACTTGTGTCTAATTCCCTCGTCCTGGAGATTTTCTACCCTTATTCGTCTGCAGACAGATTTCACTTTATTTACCGTAGGCCTAGAGATACTTCACTACAGATGAGATAGTGGTGTGTATCATCAAAATATCCCCGGAGAACTCGTACATTTATAACAGATTTCCTGAATTCTAAGTCGGTTAAGATATAGTCTATTATGGATCTGGTGCTCCTAGCCTCCCACGTGTAGCGGTGAATAGCCTTATGCTTGAAGAATGTATTCGTAACAGCTAAACCCATACTAGCCCAGAAGTCCAGCAAACGCTTCCCATTCCCACTAACTTCCATATCTTCCTCACATTTACCAATCACCTTTTCGTATCCTTCAGTTTTATTTCCAGCTCTCGCATTGAAATCGCCCATTAACACTATTGTATCCTTGCTGTTGACCCTGACCACAATGTCACTCAATGCTCCATAAAAACTTGTCAACTTCATCCTCATCTGCACCCTCACACGGTGAATATACTGAGACAGTTCTCGTCCTGATTCCTCCAGCTGACAAATCTACCCACATCATTCGCTCATTTACGTGCCTAACAGAAACTATGTTGCGTGCAATGGTATTCCTGACAAACAGCCCTACCCCATACTCTGCCCTTCCCTTTCTAACACCCGTCAAGTACACTTTATATTCTCCTACCTCTTCCTCGTTATCCCCGCTTACCCGTATATCACTTACTCCTATCACATCCAGATTCATTCTCTTTTCTGATTGAGCGAGTTCTACTTTTTTTTCTTCCATAAACCCCATTAATATTGATAGCTCCCCATCGAATTCCATTTCATTCGCCAAGTTGTTTCCAAGAAGTCCCTCACCTGTCAAATGGGAGTGGGACTCCGTTACTACCATAATAATGATAATTAGAAGCCGGTGTTTTAATATTCGAATTTTTGTGCTTGTTTGATTACCATCGCTCCAGCTGTGTGTAAGATTGTGAAATATGGATTATGTATGCTGATATTTGCGTCAGACGAAAATGTTAGGAGGATTCGAATGTAGGACTCACGGTGTGGGGTATTGAGGTCAGATTGTGTTTGCACACATGTATATGTTTATAATGGTTAGTTGAATTAAGAATCACCTCACTGTGACGAGGGAGTTATTTAATGTTCTTGCGGGATGGAATTTATGTATGTTTAAAGGGACGATATGTGTTCTCCGTTTGACGAGCGGTAGAATGTCCTGCTGCCACGCCCCTAGCTGCGAGGGTGGCTAAGTAAGGAAACTGTATTTATATGTGAGACTCTCGAGTATTCTTTTGTGTGTGTGTGTGTGTGTGTGTGTGTGTGTGTGTGTGTGTGTGTGTGTGTGTGTGTGTGTGTGTGTGTGTGTGCCTCAACCTCGCCGTGAACTTGTAGCCTAGCTAGCATTCTGATTTTGCGGGACCAGCCGATTGATTTATTGCCTCAGCTGTCTTAATAAATTTCAGAAATGAGCGATCCGGTATTCTTACTTATTATTTTATAATTGTTGTGTTCTTGCATATTAAAAACTAGTGGCCTTACAGGATCCCTGCAGACATCTTGGACACTTGTTCGGTTCTGGGCTTGTGAGTCTCACATGCTTTGTGTATATTAATTTGTGTTTTTGATGCGTGGTTTTTTCCGTTGTTTTCTGTCTCGTTTGTGATGTTATTCAGCGTCGACATTGGTACTCACCATTGGTGCGACGAATGTGTGTATATAGTTGAGGGTTCGATGATGATGATGATGATGATTGTTGTTTAAAGGGCCTAACATCGAGGTCATCGGCCCTTAATGGTACGAAATGAGACGAAATGGAATGACAAATTAAAAGTCTAAAATTCTCCACTGACCAGAATTCAAAACGTGAGGACGAAGAATGAATGGATGGACAGGAATTTAAAACAATCAGTGGATGCGACCCGCAATGCTTTATATTCACACAAACTGACCAAGGGACTGCTGCTATAGCATAACACTAAAACGATGATGCTTGCAGTCTAAAGGGGGTCCAAAATCCAAGTTATCGGCCCCTCATAACGGTACTGATCGCTAGGAAAGTAGAACCATGGTATTTGTCCTGTTGCGGTACTAATCAAAAGTAGCAGAGACTTGCGGTATTCCACACATTATTGTACTACTCAGAGGTTATGAAATTCGACATATAATACAGGCCTATGTTTTTCTCACTTTGCGGCGCCATTTACAGGCAACGCAAACCTATGGTGTTCATCACATAAGAGTACTAACCCCAGGGACCTTCCCCTATCCCGTGGTGTTCCTCATATAGTGGGTACTAATCATAGGCAAGGCAGAACCATGGTAGCTATCATCCCATGGTCCCGCTCATATGGTGGTACTAATCACAGGTACTGCAAAAGCCGACCGCATGGTGCTCCTATGTGCTACTAATCACAAACCTATTTGGTATCTAATATAGTGGTACTACGCGCAAGTAAAAGCGACCCATGATGCTGTCCGCGTTTTGGTAATAATCACAAATAGTTTCATGGTTCCAAGACAATCATCCCTTGGTCGCCCCTTTTAGTTGCCTCTTACGACAGGCAGGAGATACCGTGGGAGTATTCTTCGTCGGCGTCCCCCACCCACAGGGGGTTGTGTGTTTGGTCCGCGAGAGGTATTTTATTTCCATCAAGTCCGCCGGCAAGCCGGTTAGGACCCCCTATCCGCCACCTGGGACGCGCCACGTGGGAGCATCACCTCTCCCCCTACTGCGCCAGCGTAGCAGGTTCGTGGATGGGTTCGATCCGAACCCAAGACCTATGATGGTTGTATTGTTTGTATCATAGCATATGAAGTTATTCCATTGGAAAATCAATTTGTTATAATATCGGGATCACTCAGATTTGTTTACAACGAGTGTTTCAATTTTTTTGCCCAGTATTTGGGAATAGCTTCTGTGATTTATGTTAAATGTTTTCGTACAAGTCAACTGATGACATAGTGCGATATAGTATGGTATTACTCGGTCTTATCTCGCAAACATATTTCTTTTAACAACCCTCAACGATGTAAAAAGTGATTCTTGTACTCACCTTGTTTATGTCTAATCATACTTCATCATCATCAAGGGTTCAATAAATCCCTTTGATTTTTTTTTATTAAGATAATTTAGAGTCACTTTAACCCTAAGGTCTTATCGTGACTTCTAACTGTAGAATTTACATTAAATTACAGTAGGGTGAAGAATGGAAAAAAAAATATAAAAGTGGTATTTTAAACTGAACAGTTAAATTTTTGAATACAGGCCAGTGTCTTTGAAAAACTTGATAATTTGTTTGCACAGTGAAGGAGATGAGTGTGTCCCCTTAATATCCTTAGGTATACCGTGGTACTGGCGCCATTTGTCATACAGTGAACAGTCTGTTATGATGTGCTTCACAGTCAGCACACTATTGCATGTTGTACAGATGGGAGGCAGTTTCTTCTCAAGGAGGTAGCTGTGACTTATCTTGGAGTGGCCAATCCGTATTCTAGTTATTAGGACTTGATCTTGCCTGTGAAGGTTGTAAAGATAGTTTTGTACTGTAGATTCCGTTGTTACTTCGTGGAGTTTGCTGTTCGAAGTTTGAAGCCATTTTATCTTCCACTGTTGGTATAATTTTGTTTTAGCATAGGCAATAATGTCAGTGTGAGGGGTAGCTATTGTCAGATCGCCTAACTGGAGGTAAGTAGCGTCTTTAGCTGCTTGATCAGCAGATTCATTGCCTTGAATACCTCTATGAGAGGGTATCCACACAAAGATGACTTGTTTGCCTTCTTTCATGATGTTGTTAAACAACAGTTGTATTTCTTGTACAAGGATGTGTTTCGATGATGGACTTTCTATTGCGTTTAATGCACTTTTTGAATCAGAAAAAATGATGGTGTTATTACAGGTGCTGGTTTTCAAAATATATAGCATAGCCTGCTTTATTGCGTACAGCTCATTAGAGAATACTGTATAGTAGTCAGGCAATCGGTATAGCATGGTACGTTCAGGATATATAATCCCACATCCATTTCTTTCCTCACATTTTGATCCATCAGTATAGATTGCAGTGTGCCTTGGGTATTTATTAGAAATTTCAAGAAATAATTGATGGTAGTGAGATCTGTCAGTTTCATCTTTGACACTGTAATTTATTTCAAAGTTAATTTTTGGAAGGGTAATAGTCCATGGTGGGACATTAAGAGAGTAGTCTGTGAGGAGTATTGGAGGGATATTTAAATTTAGTTCTTCAAGAAACTTGGCTATTCTGACATTGAAAGGCTGTGGTTGTGATCCTGATTTAATGAGTGTACCTTGATGCTTGTTAGGAAAAGCATACAACTTAATTCTTGATTCACTCATAGTTGCTACCTTGAGCGCGTAAGTCAAACTTAGTTGTCTACGTCTAATTGTGAGTGGTGGTTCATTTGCTTCTATTTGAATGCTGGCTACTGGACTGGTACGGAAGGCTCCTAGAGCAATTCGAAGAGCTGAGGACTGGATGGAATCAAGGATTTTGAGTGAAGACATTCTTGCGGAATTGTATACAATGCTGCCATAGTCTAATTTAGCCCTAATAATGGCTTTGTACGTGTTCATTAGCACTTGGTAGTCTGCCCCCCAGTTCTTTGCTGCCAGGATCTTCATTATGTTCAGCCTTCGCAAGCAGTCATCTTTAAGGTTTTTCAGGTGAGGTATCCAACTTAACGTAGTGTCAAATAAAACTCCTAAGATTTTCATAGTTGTTACTGTTTCAATTTTGTGATTGTCCATGTACAGCTCAGGGTCTTGTACAGTATGTTTACATTTGGAGAAGAGTATGCATTTGGTTTTAGTTTTGGAAAACTTGAACCCTGTAACTTTAGCCCATTTTTGGATATTATCAATTGATTCTTGAAGTAACTGTCGAGTAGTTAATTTGTTTCTTCCTGCACTTAGTATAGTCAAATCATCGGCAAAAAGGCAAGCCTTTACTGGTAGGTGAATGTTGGAGACAATGCCATTTATTGCAACGAGGAATAATGTGACACTGATGACTGATCCTTGGGGAACTCCATTGTCAATGGTTACTTCATGTGAAAGAGTTCCGTTTGTCCTGACTTGAATTCGGCGATCTTTAAGGAAATTATAAATGAAGTGAAGCATGTTTCCTGAAATATTATGTTTCATCAGTGTTTCAATTAGATAGTCTTTCCACACCATGTCATATGCCTTCTCAATGTCTAAACTAACAGCTATGAGGTGCTGATTATTTAGGAAAGCTTCTCGGATTTCTGATTCTAAACATATCAGAGTATCTGTTGTTGAACGTGCTTGACGAAAACCATTTTGTGCATCACTAAAAAAGTGTATATGTTCCAAATACCAGCGTAATCTCTTGTTAACAATTTTCTCCAGTAGCTTACACATTGTATTTGTCAAGGCGATGGGACGATAATTATCTGGGATCAAAATGTCCTTTCCTGGTTTGAGTATAGGCACTACAATAGCACAACGCCATTGATCTGGAAATAGTTTGGAACTCCATATGTAGTTGAAAATAGCAAGTAGATAATTGAGTGCACTATGTGGAAGCTGTTTTAAAAATTCATATGGAATGGTGTCTGGGCCAGGACTAGATCTGCCGCATTTGTTGAGTTCTCTAACCATTTCTTGTAACTGTAAAGTATCATTATAAGCATAGTTCGGTGTAGGTACAGTTTCACTTAAGTCTACTGGATCTCGAGTTGTTTTCATGCGAAGAAATTCAGGTTCATAATTGTTATCGCTAGAGATTTCTGAAAATGATTTAGCCAGTTGATCAGCTATTTGTTGAGGTTCATTTACAATTGACCCAGCGACTGGATCTCTTAGAGAGGTAATACAGAATTTATTGTATTTGCCACTTATTCTTTGGATTTTATTCCACATAACTTTTTGTGAAGTTTGGCAGGTTAAGGAGGAGATGAATGTTAACCAGGAGGTTTTCTTACTTAATTTTATTTTATTTCGTGCTATTGCTCGGTGTTTTTGAAAATTGATTTTATTTTCAGGCGTAGGATTTCTTTTGTATAGGTAGTAAGCACGGTTTTTATTTTTGATAGCCTTTTTACAGGAGTCATTCCACCAGGGAACCGTTTTCTTGAAGGGTATAGGAGCTGTTTTTGGGATGCTCTGGTCAGCAGATATAATTATTACTTCTGTGAAGTCTTGAACAATATCATTGATATGCTTAGAAGGAAATTTATTTCTTGGAGTTAGATCGTTTAAATAGTTATTTACAATCTTTCTAAATGATTGCCAATTTGCCTTATTTAAATTCCATTTACAGGATTGGAGTTTTGATGTGTTGTCTGAAGAACTTTGATCATCATTAATTATGATGGGGAAGTGGTCACTTCCTTGTAGAGTTGAATAAATGGACCAGTTAAATAGTGCAGCTATGTCTGGCGTACATATAGTTAAATCTATGCTACTGTATGTTCCGTGTGCTATATCAAAACGAGTTGGAGCAGTTGAGTTCAATAATACTAGAGTAAATTCATCTAGTATCTTCTCTATTTCTTTCCCCCTTGCATCAGTATTGCGACTACCCCATAAACTGTTGTGGCTATTAAAATCACCCATCAAGATGAAGGGTTTGGGGAGTTGGTGTATTAGGTTTCTTAAATCATCAGCGTGAGATGTACTATTCGTAGGAAAATAAACATTACATACACATATAGCTTGTGGAAGGTATAATAAAACTGCGACTGCTTCTAAATCAGTAGTTAAAGGAACCTCTTGATGGTGTAAATTATTTTTAACATAGGTGGCTACGCCTCCACTTGCATGATTTGGATTAATTCGGTTTTTATAATGTACGTTGAACTGTCTTAATTGGGAAACAAAGTTGTCTCTAAAGTTAGTTTCTTGTAGACAGACAACTGAAGGCTGATGTTTATTTAGTAGAAGTTGTAAATACTCTCGCTGTGATCGAAAACTGTTGAGGTTCCATTGAAGTAATGATATAGTCATAAGAATGACAAACAAGTGTAGAGGGAATTTTATCATTATTATGAGAGGGAAGTAGAGTCATCACTGGAGTAATCTGGAACTAAACTGTTAATTGCTTCACCTCGGTTTTCACTGCTAGCCTTAAGCAGTTTCTTGACTATTCGAGTACTCCTGTTCTTAATAGATTTTTCAGTGTAGTATGGATATAGTTTTTGAAGGGCTTGGGCTAAACCCTCTAGATCTTGGGTGTAATTGGAAGCTATTGCTGCAATGTCATTAACTCCAATACTGTTTTCAAAAAAGGATTGGAGTTGTAAGTAATTGAGGGGAAAGGACTGAGGGTTGGCTTCTAGAACTTGCTTAATTGGCTTAAGCATATCACTAATAGTTGTGCTTTCTTTTTCTGTCTTTGGTTTCTTGTGAGTTTGTTTTGTCTTGTGTTTCCCTGTCTGTTCACTTGTCTTAGGTTCAGTTGTTAGGGGAGGTTCCTTAAAATCAAGGTCTTTTCTGCCTGTAGTTTCACTGCTAGATAGTGATATTGGTCTCTTTGATCCAGCAAGATGAACATATGAGGGGTTTTGAGGGCATTCCAAATGAGAGGTTAGAGTCGTTTCGCCTGAGGGTAAAGGCCTACAGTTTTGATTTTGAGAACACTGAAGAGATGTAGATGTAGCAGTTGTCTGAACAGTAGTTTGTGAGGGAGTACAGGTAATATTTTCTTGACAGTTTGTTTCAATTTTTTGTGTATCCTCTACTAGTTGGGGAAATTCTGTTAGATTGATCTTGCCACGAGAATGACTGTTTTTATTTAATGAGGAGCCTTCATTTATTATTTCATCATTATCAGGACAGTTTCTAGCTAAGTGCCCCTCAGTTTTACAAAGAAAGCAGGTGGGTGTGTCAGAGGATAAATAAATCCAGTAATTGGTACCCTCATACTCAATTTGGAGTGAGTCTGGAAGTTTGTTAAAGTCTTCATTTTGAATATAAATCTGTCTCCGAAAACTGAGAATGTGAGAAAATCCGGGGATTGTTAAACCTGCTCTAATAGGTGATATCTTTGACATTGGTTTAATGCCGAGTTTGAGAAATTCTTCTTCAATAACAATATTAGGAATCACAGGGCAAACATTGCATAGAATAACTCGTTTGTTTTTAGTTAGGAGAGGTCTTATTTCCAAGGAGACATTATTTATGAGAATCTTAGGATGTTTTGAAATTAATTCTTCAACACACTTTTGAATTGCAAGGAAGATACATATTCTTCCATTAGATATCCGTGAGACAAATCGGATGTTACTAGGGCTAGTGACTTTTCCAATTGCTAGTATATAATCTCGGATACTAATACCATCGCAAGATTCAATAACAATAGCTTGATCTTTGGTAGGGTAGGATTGCATTGCTGCAGAGTAACTTAATCTTGGGTTGTTAGGAGATTGATTAAGTGTGTTAGGAACAGTAATAGAGGTTGTCATGAGGTTACCTGGTTCACCGGTACGGGTGGGAATTATGCTTTCTTTATTCTGTCCATTCGTGAGGTTACTTGAGACTTGCTGATTTTCATTATTTAGATTCATTGAGTTAGAAAAAACTTGCCGACCTCCATCAACAGAGGCGGCCATTATCGGTTAGCTAACAAGATGAGGTTATAGGTATGAGAGTGATCCTTTAATGAACACTAATCTCCACAACGCAGATTTAAAACCACACTCACTACAGAAGTACTTAGCAGCTTCACTCTGGTGCTTCAGACGGTAAATTTTAGCTTAGAATGACCGATTATTCAATAGTTCCAAGCGACAATATTACACGCGAACATCATGTAAGTCACTGCCATCTTGACTCGTTGCCCTTTGATTTGTTTTCTTTAACTTTCAGAAATCTTGTTCTCATTATTGTATAGTTATAACACCCATCTTCTCCTACCTTTATGTCGCTAAGTTATTTTATATATTTAATGCCCACTTGATTATAATCCAGTAAGCGACCCTGATGATTTACGCCGGATGCACTATGGGTACGGGGCGGGTACAGGGCGTGACGTAATTTATGCAACATTGCTCGATAAAAGGGATGACCTTGTGGAGAAGACTAGGGCAGCAAGTGAAAGTGTCACGCTGTCAAGAGTGCAGGAAAGCGTTTTAAAATAGAATTTAATTTTATTGTCGTTAGGCAACTGGCAGTTGCAATGGACAGAGTCATAGGTGCATGGTTACAAAATATTACAAGTATCTCATTAAGCACAGTAAATGAATACAACCATATACACAAGAGTTAAAATAAACATAACACTATTCGTCCAAAGGAGTGATAAGTAATTACTAATTTACCAACGTGTTAGGAAGGCGTTGGCTTTATTACATACCTTGAATCAGTGTTATTTTTCCACCAAATTCGGATACTGAGTAGAAGCTATTGGACGTCAACCAATTTTTAATGGTTCTTTTGAAGTTACATAGGGGCTTATCCTTTACGTGGGCAGGTAGTTTGTTGAATAATTTAATGCCATTATACCTATATTTTTCTTGTGTTTTCCTCAGCCTAACATGTGATAAATCTAAATCGCTCCTATATATTGTGCCATATGAGTGTACATTTCTGCGAGTTGTTAGGTCGATGAGATTTTCTTCAGTACTGAATATACTATGATGAATGTATAATGAGGGAAGAGTCATAATTGCAAGGTCTTGGAACATAGGTCTATATGACTCCCTTGTGGCCTTACCTTTAATACATCTTATTGTCTTCTTTTGCCACTTAAAAATATCTTGAGCCCCTGTTGAGTTACCCCATAACATGGTACCATATGATAAGTATGAGTGAAAGAAGGCATAGTATGCATTCAACATCTGACTACTACTAACTGATCCTTTGTGTCTGCGAAGCGAAAATATCACCCTAGCCAGTTTTTTTACATAACTTTTGCGTGTGTGCATTCCAGATTAATTTACAATCTAGATACAATCCCAATAATTTGACAGAATTTTGATCCTTATTACCCAGACCTGAATTAAATGAAAGTAGATCCCTTCCGTCTTGTTATTATTTAGGATAAGTTTATTTGCCTGCAAGCAAGAGGATAATTTGTTTTGAGATATATACTGCTTTGGGCGGAGCAAGAATGTGAGTTTTTAAAACATATTAACATGCATATACTTTGGTTGAGGGCGGGGTGGGGGTATATCTGGTATTACTGCCATGAATTACGCAACACTATAGTAACCATGGTAACCATTGTGCATCTATGTACACTAGGTCAGTAACATCATCTTCTCAATGTGCGCTTGAGAAAATGTCGTATTAAGTGAATCCCTCAGTAGTCCAGAAATAATTTCTTTGAACTGCCCAGAAAATGAACCCAGGGCCTTCGAATAAGAGACAGGCAGGATAACATTACAAAACAGGACTGAATAATAATAATAATAATAATAATAATAATAATAATAATAATAATAATAATAATAATAATAATAATAATAATAATAATAATAATAATAATCCTCGAAGTGGTTTTCCGTGTTTTTCCACTGCTCCTCCTTGCAAATACCAGAATGGTACCTACCATAAGGCCATGGCCGCCTCCTTCCCTCTTTCTTGTCTATCCCTTCCGATCTTCCCATTCTCCCCCAAGTGCCCTGTTCAGCATAGCAGATGAGGCCGCCCGGGCGAGGTACTGGTCCATCTCCCCAGTTTCATCACCTGACCCAAAGTCTCACGCTCCAGCACACTTCCCTTGAGGCGGTAGAGGCGGAAACCTCGCTGAGTCCGAGGGAAAACCAATCCTGGATGGTAAACGGATTAAGAAATAAATAAGTAAATAAGAAAGAAAGAAAGAAAGAAAGAAAGAAAGAAAGAAAAAGAAAGAGAGAAAGAAAGAAAGAAAGAAAGAGAAAGAAAGAAGTTCCTAAATGACCAACATAGTTTTCGGTTGAGATCAAACTTGGAACAGTATAAGACCATCGAAGAAATGACGACGGAGGAAAAGAAGGCTGACCTTTTAAGAACACATTAAAAGATTGAATCAAGAGTGGAAGGCCAATAAGATACTCCTTCTATAAAACAAAACAAACGAACCCCATGACACTACAGCCCTTGAAGGGTCTTTGCCTACCAAGCGACCGCTGCTCAGCCCGAAGGCCTGCAGATTGCGAGGTGTCGTGTGGTCAGCACGACGAATCCTCTCGGCCGTTATTCTTGGCTTTCGAGACCGGGACTCCTTCTATAAGAATAGTGGAAAACACAGCCTGGTTGGCTTACACAGGTGCATAAAGTCCTAACAGAAGTGGGTGTCAATGAGAGAGAGAAACAGGGGAGAACAACATTTAGGAAAAAGTTTGCGGGAGTGAGGGATACACCCGGAAAGCCACTGGACAAGCCACGGAACATCTCGGTAGAAGAAAGAGAAAGGAGAACCCAAAGACATAAGGACCTTTGATGAAAGTGCAGAGAGAAGGGCACTGGTCTGACTGACAGAAGGGCAGGTGGATTGTGTAAACGTGGCCCACAGATGGGCGTATTATTATTATTATTATTATTATTATTATTATTATTATTATTATTATTATTAGATTTACGATGTCTATAATGCCTTCCTTTTTCTCTCAATTCCTGAGCCTTGTCATTTTTTGTGGATACACATTTTCTTCTTTCGATATATCGGAACTCTCTATCTGCTCTGTTGGTGGAGTCAAAGGATGTACCCCTGCATGTCGTAAGAGGCTACTTAAAGGGGAACAACCAAAAAATATGTACTCGCTCCTTCGTCTTCTAAGCCCATGTGTCTATGCGTTTCCATGTAGCGGAGAATATTTGCGAATACGGTGGTTTCTAAAAATAAAACGGAAATGCACGGTATAGAACTTCCATTGTTGATTCACATTTTTCTTCGTTCCATTATTCGTGACTTTTGATGTAGAACACAGCTACAGCTTGTGAACTGTATTTGTGCCGGTGAGCGTTATGAAAACATGAAATGTTTAAATATAAATAACTACCGGGCAACAGAGGAACGACCAATGAATGTAGCAAGAAGAGCCTGACCGCGGTATGACCTCGTCGAGGGACGCAATGTGCTTTACTTTATATAGCGTGTGACCTCCGAACAAGCCCAGTGCAGATCTTTTGATTTGATGGATGGTACATGGAGGAAGAGGAGAAATCAAGATCTATACAAGAGAAGATCACAAACATCATATGTAAGAGGAGACTGAACATTTATGGGCACCTCACAAGAATGAACGATAGTCGATTAACAAAGAAAATATTTAATTAAAATCATCAAATAAAAAGCAACTAAAAAGTGAGTAGAATAAATAAGAAAAGCCATGAAGGAAGTTGGCATAAGGCGAAAAGGAATCTTTAATAAGGATAAGTTCTTTTTTTTTTTAATATTTGCTTTACGTCGCACCGACACATATATATCTTATGGCGACGATGGGATAGGAAAGGCCTAGGAATGGGAAGGAATTGGCCTTGGCCTTAATTAAGGTACAGCCCAGCATTTGCCTGGTGTGAAAATGGGAAACCATGGAAAACCATCTTCAGGGCTGCCGACAGTGGGGTTCGAACCCACTTTCTCCCGATTACTGGATACTGGCCGCACTTAAGCGACTGCAACTATCGAGCTCGGTGAGATACGTTCCGAGCTAAAATGGATAAATTCAAGGGGTTCCAGGAAAAGCAAAATGAAAAGTCCAAGAACAGGTGGTCAGTGGAAAGGAAAAGAGACCACAGAGAAATTATGTAGTTCTGGGAGAAGGAAAAAGGACTAACCAGCAAGAAAACTGTTTACTGTTGTCCAAAGTATGTCTAACTCGAAGAAGAGGGACATTCGTATTATATTTACGAGGTTCGGAATGTCTTTCATTTCCTCGCAATTTATGAGCCTTATCATTCTTTAGTGGATGCACCCATTCTTCCTTCGATTTATCGGTACTATTTATCTCCTATGAGTGAGTAGTAAAATGATGCATTGTCTGTACCCCGTCCACGTCCTAAAAGCCTACAAAGGTGGGGAACAACGAAATAGTCTGTAATCGCTCGCTCGTTTTCTAAGTCCAAAACGATATCCGTGGTCCTAGGATTTTTCTTGTAGTGGAGAAGATGTACAGGTGTGAAGTTTTTACTCATTAATTTGTATCCTCTTCCATATTTGATGTGTTTTAAAAAATAGTACAGGTGTAGAGGGCTCTTACTCAGTCTTCCCAGCTGTTCTCGCATCACTTGGCGCTATCTGCCCCGCAGGCCATTCGCCGTGGGATGCTGCTCGCAAGAGAGTCTGCTGCATTCCCTGACAAGCACGCTGTAGAAGCGGAGGGCTCCTTCTGTACTTAACCTTGGCACTGGAAGTGAGAGTGTGGCTACCTTTATTTCTGGTTGTAAAGTTCTTTTCTCTCATCTGTGAGAAAAGAAACGATGAAGTGATAAACAAGATAACGAAGCCAAGATATCGATTTCACCTAGGACATAGGAAAGGTTTTCATTTCCCTCCACGAAGGGGAGGGGCGGGCCATTTAGAAGGTACGCCTTATCTCTGGCCAGGAGATGTGGCGGGGGGAAGATTTGAATCGGTTAAGGAGCTGGGTGGGGTGTTTCAGCCCCTTGGCTAAATTCCTTATACATTTTTTCAAAATGTTCAAATATATATTGCACGGTTTTACAATTTTAGGTTCACAGTATCATTTCCAAGATTACATTTTTCAGTTTGCAATGTGTTTTACCCTTAGTTTTTCAGTATGCTTATACTTTTGGTTTTTACAATATTCCATAGGTGTTACAATATGCAGATATAGTTATACAGTAATATTTTACCATTCTTATTTCTGTTTCCTTCGTTAGGAATTGAAGTGCTTTACAGGTGGTTCATTTTTTGGAAAACTGCATACATGAATGAATAATGGTGTTTACAGATGACATGAAATTTTAAAAACATTTACAATATCTACGATGTTTACAGGTAAATATTTACAATATCTACAAGGTATTTGCAATATACAATATTTACAAGGTATTTATAGCATACATAGATATTTACCATATGTTACATAATTACAGAAATGTTTTTATTTTGGCACCTTTGATAGCAGGCTTGTATATTTATAAGTTGGTTACACATGGAATACCTTCGACTGGAGAACGCTGACTGTCTGAATCGAATTCACTACCGTTTATATACAACAGGGGGAGCTCTACTGGGGATGCCGTCCATCCTGTATGCCATGTGTCGAAAAAGTAGTGCGTCATGGCCATCACATCCTGTCCGTACGCCCTTAGAAAATCCATAACATTTCATGAATTAAATTAATGCTATTTGGTGAGCCCGCCTGGTGGCCGTGTCGTTAAGGCATTGAAGTCTGGAACCGTGGTTGGCCGGTTCGAGTCCCGTTGGTCGAAACATTTTCACCATCGCATTGTTGGCCGGTAGGGACTGCGTCCCAAAGGCCTGGATTAAATTCCAAACCTCTCCGCAGTGCTCATATGGAGTGAGGGTATATGACGCTGTTGGTGGTTATTCGTCCGTCGGATGAGGATGTTAAGCCTTGAGCAGACCCCTTGGTGCTATTAGACAGGAGTGGGCTATGTGCCGGCACCGTGTTTCACCCTCTCCCTTCCTACTATCATATACCACGTCATTAATTTCAACTCATTAACCCCTATGATGTGGTTGACGTCAGAAAGGGCATCCGGTCATAAAAACCCGCCATGACAGATTCATCTCACCTCATGCCCAAAACTCCGTAGAGAAACGGGACAAGGGCTGGACAAACAAACAAACAATTAATCCTATTAGGTTCAAATGAAAATCGACAAATCATTGAAACCTCCAGGATTCCAATTGTAAGCCACTGCAGGATATTGGGCATTACCTTTAGTAAGGATATTTCAAAGACTATAGAGACTAATTGGACATATGCTCTAAACACTCTACGGTTTCAGCTGAAGGAGGAACTGTCAAGGCGGCTAAACATTTTCCAGAAGCTTGCCATATTAATATCCTTGCCCTGACGAAGATCTGGCACCGTCCCCAAATTCTTCCAGTCTCATATATCATCTGCTAACGTGTTCAAATGGCAATATGATTTTATCTATAGAAAAGCTACAGATACAGAATAAGGAGAGACAAACTTCACTTGACTGAACAGGACGGTGGCTTGCGCCTGAATGCAGTTGAAAGAAATGCACAGCACTCTTTTTTTCTCACATCATTAAAACACTGTGCGCTAGAGGAGATGTATTTGATAGTGCAATGCTAAAATTGTATGCAAGAAGAAACCTGAAACAAAGAGATCCGTTTCGATTATGCTTCAGAAATGCTCTCTCCATTCTCTACAACATCTTCCATAAACAGAAATTACTGATGGAAAGTTGGATAAAGCAAAAAAAAGATACAACTTCAGATTGAAGGAATATAAGCGTATTCCAATAGTATAACAGAAATACCCACATCGCGACTTGAAGGAGATCTGAAAAAATGGAACAAATGGATCCCAGTTGAATGGATGGCATGGGCATGTACACAAATAAATAATCCTGACGGGTGAGAAGATGAAAGGGCACAGACAAATGCTTGGTAAGTCATCAGACGGACAATTTCGTGCATCGAGTTACGACATAAGGCAATGCGGCGTTAGTTTGGAGACGGGCACTAAACGCTACCAACCGGATATCAGGGACAAAAACAACCAGTGACAGAATCTGTATCTGAAGCTAAATCACGAAGAGAACGAGACTGGAAACTCTTGCATATGGATGATAGCTGGAGAAATTTACTACAATATCAAGGCGTACATTCTGCCTACAAGTGTGACATTAGCTGAGGTTCTAGATCTTCTCAGGAAAGACGGTCAATCAGAAGTGTCTTAAAAAGCTTTCGGAAAACTTATTTTCAAATTCTAAAAACTAACCTAACTCCACGGCACTACAGCTGTGAAGGGCCTTGGCCTACCAAGCGACCGCTGCTCAGCCCGAAGGCTTGCAGGTTACGAGGTGTCATGTGGTCAGCACGACGAATCCTCTCGGCCGTTATTCTTGGCGTTCTAGACCGGGGCGCTATCCCACCGTCATGCAGCTTCTCAGTTCTAATCACTTAGGCTGAGTGGACCTCGAACCAGCCCTCAGATTCAGGTAAAAATCCCTGACCTGGCCGGGAGTCGAACCCGGAGCCTTCGGGTAAGAGGCAGGCACGCTACCCTTACACAACGGGGACGGCAACTAGTTCTAATGTGCCTTTCTATTATGTGTTGTGTGTAACATCTCTCGAATTAATGTGATCGAGCAAGTTGGCCATGCGGTTAGGAGCGCGCGGCTATGAGCTTCCATCCGAGAGAAAATGGGTTCGAACCCCACTCTCGACAGCCCTGATGATAGTTTTCCGTGATTTTCCATTTTCACACAAGGTAAATGCTGCGTCTGTACCTTAATTAATGCTGCGACCACTTCCTTCCTACTCCTAGGCCTTTCCTAACCCATCGTCACCATAAGACATTTCTGTGTCGAGGCGACGTAAAACAAATTGTAAAAAAAAGAGTAAAAATAAATTATGTTCGTGTGAAGAGCATTTTTTGTGTAGTACTGTGAATATACTGTAAAATGATTATGATAACTAAGATGACAGACATGCGTTCCGCTGCTCCTAGTGTGAAAAGGGAAATCGTGACTTTTTTCTGTAAAATATTATGTGAACAACTTGATGTTCTGTATTAATTTTTATCTTATTTTTTTTAGATGCAAACATGTCAACATTATGATATCGGAATAATTATAAATTTCTTTAAATTTTTTAATCACACATTTGCCGTATGCGGTCATTCTCTTTCAAACAGCAGATTTTGTTGTGCCATTGCTGTCCTATTTTCAGTTTGTACTTGTAACGATTTTTGTATTTATTTAATTTTTTATATTCACATTTTCATATGTTTTTATGCAACGCATCATATAGAATGTAAATACAAATGTTATTAATACGCAAATGTAAAATACGTTGAAAAACAGACAAGAAAACAATTAAACAACTAAACAATTAAACCTCGTCCATTACAGTAATTGTTGAAGATGTTTTCCGTTACACTGCAGACAAGCATTGAACGTGCGAGAAGGACATTTTTCAGTTCTGTGGTATGGAGATTACTTTTATATACTCTATCATTCAAACTACCCCATAGATAGATGCCAAAACAATGTTTAATTGGGTCATAAACTTTCACTAATTTCTCTGTCCCTAAAACATCTCGCACTGCATTAATTAAATTACGAGAGTTATGTGGTGTAGCCTCGTCTTGCTGGAAATATCTGAGCAACCTTTCCTGTTCATTCAATTGAGACAAATCTCACTCAGTATTAATTTTATGTTCCGATCAGAATTAATGGTGTCAT
The DNA here is from genome assembly GCF_040414725.1 of Anabrus simplex. Taxonomy (NCBI): domain Eukaryota; kingdom Metazoa; phylum Arthropoda; class Insecta; order Orthoptera; family Tettigoniidae; genus Anabrus; species Anabrus simplex. The sequence continues at coordinate 822,882,407 of NC_090265.1, read as the reverse complement.
TAATAACAATTGGCTCTACAAAATTTTATCCCTACTGGCGTACCTAAATACTATTTTTAAGGTCATGAATTGGAATTTTATGAATTATTCCTGGATTATCAAGTGACAATTACCGGTTATTTTTCGAATTTACACGACCAAGCAAATAAAATTATGCCTCATCAGAAAATAGCAATTATTCTGGATTTAATTCATCACTGTTGAGAGGCTGAAGAAATCAACTTCAATAATATTTTCTTTCGGCTGGATTTATTGGGTTTAAACATTGAACTTCTGTGACTTTGTAAGGCTTAAATTTCAGTTATTTCGCAACCTGCCGAACAGAAGAATATGAAACTTCAAATTGCTGACCCAAATTCCTTAATGATTTTAGGGGTATCGCTCAAGTCTTTCACAATATGCTGAATTTTTTCGTCGATTAAGATAGTCGGTTATTTAATTCGATTTTTATTTTGAGCTGCACCGACAGTTTTGAATATATTCATAACTGTTTAAATCCGTAACCCGTTGGCAGTCGCGCTTCCGAAATTTTTTTTTGCCCTGCCAGCAGTTTCGTGCTTTAAAAATCGACGGCACGCGAAAATAATTAATACAAAAGCATAAAATTCACTAAACTTATCAATCACTGTTGTATAAGAATGAATCACGCTGAACGCTGTACGGTAAGCTTATCGCAGACTAGCTGAGACCATGATATCAGTGGGTGAGATATATGAGTTAGGCGGCTATTGCATCATCCACTCCCCTAGACATGGTCCAGAGAATAATCGGCAACTCGACTGAGGCTCACATATGTGTACGAAATCTTTTCGTGCTGCAATCTGCGACAGACTGTTTGATGAGAGCACCTGGGTAACAGCAGTTGTTGAAAGTTATAGTACTTGCAATTTCCTCGTTAACGACCGTCAATAATTTTGAAGCCTAGCTGGGAAGCTATGTTTGCATTCCTTGTCCGAGGAGTGCCAGATTTTCCCCCATTCGAGACACAACGTTGTCAAATCTCCGTTTCGACTACTTAACCTCTGAGAGCGAACAGCGAGACTGGACAGAACTGTGTGAAGCTGTGCAACATTGGAGATCTGACAAGCGAGCCGGCTTCAGAATGAGCACGCTTTTCAAGTACTCCACGTGGACTGTCACTGACAAAAGCAAGCATTGACAAGAGCCATATGGTGTTTCTTGTCACAACATAAGTAACTATAGGCAGTCATAAATTTTGTTACTGTCAGTGTCGGGGGTGGGGGAGAGCCGCATTGATTAGAGTTCGACTCACCGGTCATTAACGATGAATATGAGAGAATGATACTTCCCTCGACACGCACTCAAGTTTCGTAGCGTCGTCTGTTATAGCTGACAACATTGCTTACCAGCCAAGTCTGATGTCTGCTGTCGGCAGCAGCATTGCATTTTCGAATGAGGAAGTCTTCACGGAAACAAACATCTGTGATGCGGACTAGGCTGATGCACAACACAGCAGAGTTGTCATGTTTATATTCACGCTTCAAGCGAGTGCGTGGTCTGGCGGTATATGTGCGCTACTATGACGAAAGGTCGGGCAGAATGGCGGTAACTACAGCTGGTCCGGTGAGTGGTGAAACCTCAAGGTCGCGCTGCACTGGGAAGCTGTAGCGCAGGAGGAGAAGACCCCTCACGTGGCTGTTTCGAGTGCATCGCTGCCCTCAGGATGATTGCAAGCTAAGCTTATAAGACATGTCCACAACACAGCGGACTGGAACTCGCTGCGGGAACTGTTTCCCTACCATTGAAACGTAGGTGGAAACCTACCTGGCCAGATCTGACCAACACGACCTTGAGCCTTCAACACTCGCCGGACGACCTGTACTACAGTAGTCAAGTTAAGCAGCATGCCTGGACCACGCAGGTCAGTGATAACAAGAAATTTATTTCGTCTCTTGCTACCTTCGATTGCCAACCCCAGAATTATTTTAGGGTAGTCTTTCTGTCGGTAAATATAGTAGGAAAACTCTCGAAATAAATACAGTAGAATCTCGCTAACCCGACCTTCGCTTATCAGACATTCCGTGTTATCCAACAATAGTGGACTTAATTTGAACTTTAGGTGGAGGCAATTCTGGGACACCCGGTGTGGAGGGTGCGACAGTGGGGCAAGATCTGGCAGTCATGTGGTAGCACAGGTGTTTTCTCAAGGGTAGGTGTAGCGAGTCCTCAGTCATTGTTCAGTGTAGTATTAGTTGGATGCGGATATTATAGTTTTCATATCCTCTGTGAGTATGGCGACTAAACGGAAGAAAGTGATTGTTTCTGCGGAAGACAAGTTGAGTGGGTTAAGGAGACTGGACAAAGGGGAAACTTTTCAAAAAGTGGCTTCAGATTATGGTGTTGGACGTGTTACAGTGGGAGACTGGAAAATAAGAGGAAGAAATTAAAAAGTAGTGCTCTACCAGAGCAACGAAAATTAGAAAAACAATGAAAAATGTGAGGACGATAAAGTAGGCTGAGTGAAGCACTATTTCTTTGGTTCACTCAAAACCTGGAAAAGAGCCTGTCAATATATGACCACATTCTGCAAGAAATGGCGGAGTATTTCCGGAAGAAGTTTAACGAACGGGACCCTAATTTTACTGCTCGTGCTGGGTGGCTTGATCGGTGGAAAAACGGTATGGCATTAGGCAGCTTAATATCTGTGGAAAAAACTGTCAGCTAAATCCGATGAGATTGTGAAATTTAAAAGGAAATTTCAAGAAATAATTCTTGCCGAAGGATTAACCGGTGATCAGATTTTTAATTGTGATGGGACTGGGCTGAATTTCAAGACGCTGCCATCAAAACTCTCGCAGCCCAAGCCAAGACGTCTGTACCTGGCTACAAGCGTAGTAAGAAAATAGTTACTGTTCTTGCCAGCAGTAATATTACTGGGAAATTATAAGCAAAATTGCTTATGATCGGTATAGCAAAGAAGCCTAGGACATATAAAACAATTCTGTTAGTGCTCTTCCAGTCCATTACACAAATCAGAAGGCTGCCTGGATGTCTGCTGACATCTTAAAAGACTGTTATTTTTACGCAGTTTGTTCCAGATGTAGAAAAATTTCTAGCTTTAAACAAACTCCCTAGAAAAGCTCTTCTTCTACTACACAACGCTCCATAACACCCAAATGAAGATCAACTTAAAAGTGGTGACATCAAAGTCATGTTCCTTCCTCCTAACGTGACGTAATTATGCCGCCATTGGACCAAGGTGTGCTGGAAACATTGAAGAGGAAATATTGGCGGAAACTCCTTTCATTCCTGATAGAGAAAACGGATAATAGCAACGACATGATATAAAAGATATAACGGAACAACATGAAAGACGAGGCATACTGGATAGCGCAGTCATGGGAAGAAGTTGGAACAACCATATTAGAAAGTCTTGGAGCATATTGTTGAGTGAGGTTGAACATCGAGAGGAGGTGGGACAAGAAGACATGGAAAACATTGCTCCCTTACTGAATTGCATTCATGGCTATGAGGATGCTACGACTCAAGATGTGAGTAAGTGGTGTACACAAGATCAGCTTTTTGAACTAACTGACCTTGATATTATTGGTTTTGTGAATGCTAACTAAAATGAAGATGATGAAGAAGAACGAGACATTGCAGAACAAAAGGAGAAAACGATAACTCACAGTGTACCGCACCGTAGGGGTAAGAACCACCTACGAATATGCCTCCATCTCTTTGTCTACACATGTTTTGCTGCTTAGCATTTAAGAATTTTGCCCGTAATTTCTCTGTTCCTATACAATCACAAAGAAAATGTAAGTCATCATGTTCAGCCTCACATAGTATACACTGAGTGCTCTTCCAGCTCCTATTCCACCCTTTATTTCTATTCTCTCCATCAGCCACCATAGTAACCCACCCTTTATAAGTTCTTCCACCTTGAACCAGAGTGCATGATCATAGTTTTTAGTAGTGTCATATGTAGAAAAATGTCCAAACTTCTTGATGTTTATAAAAAACAAGGAGAAATTCAGTCAGTTTAGGAAACTGCACAATAACAAAATTACTTAATATTTCAGTGGAGACTTCTTCTGATTAAAGTTCCAACTTGTTGTGTTATCAGTTTCACTGTTTGACCAATAGAGGAGTTCATTTAGGCGATAGTTTTGAATGCGCGGCGTTGAGGTGTACCTCCCGGTAAAATTATTATTATTATTATTATTATTATTATTATTATTATTATTATTATTATTATTTACTTTATCATTTGTTTCGACCGTCCATGGATCACGTTTGACATTCCTTGCTGTATTTTTACCCTTCTCTCCTTTCACTCTCTGCCATTTATTCTTTCTCTTACTTCCATCTTCTGTATAGGATCTCCCTTTTCTCACCAGTGTTTTTCCAGTCTCCTGGAAACCACAAAATGTCCATGACGTAATCTTCCGGAACCCCATCTTCGTCAAGTTCAACCTAACCCTTTCAGCTCTGTCTTCGTCCTCCTGAAGAATCCAAAGATTTTCTTCGTTAGTCTGTTACTGTCCATCTTCGACAAGTGACCATAGAACTGTAACATTCTCTTCCTCAACAATTGAACCATTCCTTCTGTTCTTTGACATTGTTAGATTTGAATCCTCATTGCATTTTACACATTAGAACCTGGAATTCTTCTTAGCAGTTTTCTTCTTTTTCGTAATATTATCATGTTGTCTCACCTACAGTGTAATGCCATTCAATTTTGACTTCATTTCGGTTTCCTGTGTGCCATTTTTGACGTTACACTTTTCTCTACCAGCTGACGGAGGAACCAGAGCTGAAGAGGGAGACTTTTCATGTGGCTTTTAGAGTCTGAAGTGTCCGAGAACGACTGTCTCCTCCACGTGTAATGTGGTTATGTAGCGCTGATTTCGGATGTGACCTTTCTTCGAAACTCCTGCTGATACACTGTCATACACTAGGGAACATGGAAATTTCAAAACTACGAAGGAATCATTAAGTCGCGTTGCTATTGAAGATCTGGAATGGTACGTAAAAAAAGTTCAGTTTCATACGACCCTTCCGATCTAGCTGATTGGTGACGGGCCGAGCTCGATAGCTGCAGTCGCTTAAGTGCGAGCAGTATCCAGTATTCGGTAGATAGTGGGTTCGAATCCCACTGTCGGCAGCCCTGAAAATGTTTTTCCGTGGTTTCCCATTTTCACACGAGGCAAATGCCGGGGATGTACTTTAATTAAGGCCACGGCTGATTCCTTCCCACTCCTAGCCCTTTCCTGTCCCATCGTCGCCATAGGACCTGTCTGAGTCGAGCCGACGTAAAGCAACTTGTACAAAAAAAAAAAAAAAACAAAAAAAAAAAAAAAACAGAGATTGGTGACGGACGTACCACTTGCTGTAAGCAAAGCCCAGTAGAGGATAGCTGACGTGTTGTCTGTGAGGTACAGTGGCTTGATGTGTTCGCCGATAGATATGATTAAGAAATCACCAATTATCACCGATTCAGAGGGACCAGATCATTGTCTGCGTGAGAGTGGGTTATCTATGCGAGCTGTAGCTTCACGCGTATGTCTGTCCAAGCATTGTCCCGTTTCTCTATGGGGTAGGGTATGAAGTGAGATGAATGTTCGTAAAGCATTTTTTACGACTGGATACCCTTCCTACCGTCAACCTCATCAGAGAAGTAGCTGTAAATGTGTTGGCCAAAATTCATCTACAGTAATAGATGTATGGCTGCAGTGGTGACATGAAGGGACACATATTTGGAGTCCTAGGACTGGACCAAACTGACGGAAAACAGTGTGGGAGGGTCCCTGCGATATTTGAATGTCCCAGACAAAACCCCGAGAAAGAGGTGTGAAACTTTGAACTGGTGTGGCACCACACGCTACGCGACAGGCAATTAGTAACAGTTTGTGGGAAACTGGTTTACGATCCTGTGTCCCTCCAGTAAGTATTCCACTGATCCCACAACATCGACGTGTGAGGCAGTGCTGGTGTCGGAAACGGCCTCGCTGGGCCGACGAATGGCATAGTTTCGTCTTCAGTGATGAATTGCTCTTTTGTCTTTAACGTTGCAATCATATCGAACGCCTTACCTGAGAGAGAGGCAGCGTCGACCATATTGTCGGGAAGCACACTATGACAACCACAGGCATTGTCATCTTTTAAATGATATCACCATTGATGACTGTTCGAGCAAGAAATTTTAGGCAGTACTAGGTTAGAATGCAAGCTTGCTGAAGCGAGTAACGAGTATAGTCTAGTCTGCACAACGGTTACGCTATGGGGTTTGCATAAACATTAGGGGAAGTGTCTATCAGAATCCCTAGAATTTATGTTAACCTTGCTACAGTATGGAAGACCGGATTGGACGACACGTCTTCCTACTAAACAAATTAGTTTGCATTCTAACCTATTACTGCGTACAACGTCGGGGTCTAGCGACTATAAAGTGCTTGAGGACTGCTCGAGAGTACGTGATGGTGACCCTTGCGTATGGGATGTTTCAGCAGGACAATATCCAACCTCATATTGCAGGCATCTACAAAGAAGATCTCCATGACTTTCACAGTGGCCCGTCTGGTCCCCGGCCCTACACCTATTGAACATACAAACATCGACCACGATTTGGTAAGACGTGATCCTTGGGCTTTCAGGTCCCTATTAGCATACCTTGTACTAACCTGTGTTCACGCGTGTGCAGAGCAGTTCCGTAACGTGTTGTCACTGCATCACAGTTTCACGCCCGTTTACCATACATATTTGGGGCATAGTAAGCACATTCATTCATAATGTTGGAATTTATATTTTCCCTAGTAGGGGCCTATATATTAACCATGAAATTAGAGGAATTGTATAAATTAGAAAATGTCATTAAATATCGTACATAATTCGACATTTAACGGTTAAAAAATCGGTATTATTACAGTCAATGTTTATATGTGAGCTTTAATGTGGTACAAACCGAATTGGAAAATCTCAAGAAGTGAAGTCAAGTTGTGCGTTACTCTTAAAACTGAAGGACTCAAGCATTCTCTGCTATGTAATTGAAAGGAAGATGCAAAAATCAACAAAGTTGACAAATTGAAGTACTTAGGTGAAGTAATTCCATTGAATGGTCTCAACAACGAAGGCAATAAAACAAGAGCAAAAAATGGAACTAGATATTTTGAATAATATTAAAATTGGACATTTTAACACAGTCATAACGCCATCAAGTCTCTAAGCTATGGAATGCATGATCACCATACAATCAGCAGAAATGGAAGAGATAGAGAAAAGGGAAAATTTGTGGATTATTCGAAACACAAAAGGGCAGTTTAGGTACAAGGAAAACGAATATCTCTATAAGAACGAAGAAAGCGAAAAGATGTGTAACAATCAGAAATAGGAGTGGATATTTTCGACAATATAATGAGGATGAATCACAAGACAGTCACCAAACTAATGTTTATAAACAGCTTTATTACTCTTTTACAAGTTTATAAGAGAGGCCTTACGGCTACGATGGGATAGGAAAAGGCTAGAAGTGGGAAGGAAGCGGCCTGGTGTGAAAATGGAAAACCACGAAAATCTATCTTTAGGGCTGCCGACAGTAGGGTTCTCACCCACTATTTTCCGAATGCATGCTTACAGCTTTACCCCCTTAACTGAACGGTCATCTCTCTCGGTCAAAACATGCTTATAGGAGTAAGAATGGCATTCAGTCGGTTCAAGACATAAAGAAAGTAATGGAAGAAATGGGGATAACTGCAGACATAATACAGCACAGACAACATTTATAAGGGCATTCAAAAAGAAACGAGCAGGAGGCTATAAAATGAAAACCTGTAAAGTTATGTGAAAAGTATTTCTCAATACTGTTGAGGCACTAGCCCCACTGTGACTCCTGGCGGTTAATGGCCGCCTCGTAAAATTCCTGGGGCTTCGTTGTGAACCAGTTCTGAACGTACTGCTTGACGTCGTCGTCCGAGGTAAATCGTTTGTCCCTCAGAGCCTTCTTTAGCTCACCTTGGATTTCTTGGACCGCGGCGGCCCTGTATGCTTCCATTGGAGACTTTATCATTTTAACTCAGGTTCGAAGTAGTGACACAATGTCTCGTCTCAAGTGACCACTCGTGACAGGAAATCATTCACTTCCTTGGCATAGCGCAGCAGATGTTCAAGAGAGAGAGAGGTCCATTTGACATGCTCTCCGTGCCTTCTGAATACTGTGAGGCACCCATTGGGAGCACGTTTAGCTAAATTTCAATCTGTCCTTAATGATGGCGTGAGCACTTCCCACATTTTCACCGAACTCTGCGGCAATAGCTGCTACCGTAACTCATCCGTTTTGCAACCATCAGCTGGATATTGGCATCGGTAATGCGGTGTCGCGCTCCAGACCGTGCATTATCGGCCAACGGCATCCATTCTTCCCTGAATCGCTTCTTCCACGCCTTGACACTTGCAAAGGACATGCAGTATTCTCCGTACACTTGTGCCATTCTTCGATGAATTTTCGCTTCCCTCACTCCCTCTGTTGTAGGAAACGCAACGCTCTACACTCCGTTGCTCTTATTTGAAGCCTCCATTTATAGCACGACTGGGTGCAGTAGACAATGAACGCGTGCGCGTGCTAGCTCTGTCGTCACGTGGTGTGCACACATTTCCCTCCTTCGGCAAGTACACAAAATCAGCGCTCATATAAGGTCGCGTTTCCTTCCGCAGGCAATTGCATTACGATCCTTTCAGGGGTTTACATTTTGTAGCCTTCGTCTCGTTTATTTTTGAATGACCCTCATAGAAAGTTGATAGAATATATTAAGGATCTCCAGGAGAAAGAAAGCAAGAGCGGAAATAACGACAAAGCGAAATAATTCTTCTTATTCTTTTTCCTCTTCTTTTTTTACAGCTTTTCCCACATCTGTGGGGTCGTGGGTGCGAACTTTGTCACACACACACACACACACACACACACACATTTGGCCCTGTTTTACGGCCGGATGTCCTTTCTGACGCCAACTCTATATGGAGGGATGTAATCACTATTGCGTGTTTCTGCGGTGGTTGATTGTGTAGTGCGTTCTCTGAGTATAAAGATAAAAGTGTTGGGACAAACACAAACACCCAGTCGCCGAGCCAGAATAATTAATCACACGCGATTAAAATCCCCGACCCAGCCGGGAATCGAACCCGTGACGCTATGAACCAAGGCCGTAATGCCGACCATTCAGTCAGTGAGTCGGACGAAAGAATTAACTATTGCGAGCAAGAAAAGAAGCGGCTATTAAATAAACTAATACGTGCAATGGGTTACTTTATGAGGTCGTTCGAAGGTCAGATTCGAAAGAGGCGCTGGCCTTCTGACCCCAACTTGGCAGGTTCGGTCGGGGCTCAGTCCGGTGGCATTTGAAGGTGCTCAAATACGTCAGCGTCGTGTCGGTAGATTTTCTGGCACGTGAAAGAACTCCTGCGGGACTAAATTCCGGTACTTCGGCGTCTGCGAAAACCGTAAAAGTAGTAGTTAGTGGGACGTGAAACGAATTCGATAGAAGAAAGAGAAGTAGCTTTATCTCATCTTTCGAAAAATAATATTCACTTCACTGCTAATTGAGGAGGAACAGCTATTCTGTATATTCCACTAACGGAATACCCGGATACGATTCTGTCTCCATTAGAATATACGATAGGAAATTCAGTATAACAATTTTTTTTTTTTTGCTAGTGGCTTTACGTCACAGCGACACAGATAGGTCTTATGGCGACGAAGGGATAGGAAAGTCCTAGGAGTTCGAAGGAAGCGGCCGTGGCCTTAGTTAAGCTACAGCCTCGGCATTTGCCTGGTGTGAAAATCGGAAACCACGGAAAACCATCTTCGGGGCTGCCGACAGTGGGATTCAAACCCACTATCTTCTGGGTGCGTGCTCACAGTCGCGTGCCTCTAACCGCACGGCCAACTCGCCCGGTCAGTTTAATTATAACTAGACATCGGATTTGTATGAAAACGCATATTTTGTTTGCCGATATGTAGGCCTAGACCTCCAAAACCGACAAGGAAGTGCAGATGAAGGTGAAATTGGATGAATGATTAAGTTTAATAGTGCACATATATATGAATTTTTTTAATATATTTGAGATTAGTGCATACATTTCGAATTTTGTGTTTATTGTACATATTTCCTACTTTTATTGCGCATATTTTAGCATGTTTTACAAACAATCTTCATGAAAATATAAAGTAATTAATCCCGTGAACTCTCTCGGCAATGATACGGTTGAAAGGGAACTGGCATTTATCAAAAGGCAGTTTCAAATGATACCAGCTAGAATCAGTGAAGAAGTTAGAAACACGTTGCTTGCATCTTGGTGATTCGCTGGATATTATGGAGAACGTGAACCGTGAATTGGAAGCTATTCAAGGAAACCTCGCACATGTCCTTATAGGAAATCAGGGCTACGACATTGCTATAGCTATATGCATTTATTTGGCTAGTACTGTTGATGTTGGCTACCAGAATGTTTACTTACACTCGCTCCCGAATTCAATTACGATCCTGTCACATCCGAAGATGTAGAGAGACCATTCTCCGCATTGCTAGTTTTTAACAGACAAACGCCATAACCTTATATACCAGGAAACTTGGAGAAGACTGATGTAGTGTACTGTAGAGTAAATTATGGAGGGGAAAAGTAGGGTGTTCAGTGTAAAATGAAGGAGGAAGATGAATTTAAGTATTTTTTCACGCTTTTCTTAGAACCCTACTAATTATGATTTATCATGTGTGTTATGTAGGAGACGTGTGCATACAGTTTTCTTTTTTTTCTTTGCTATTTGCTTTACGCCGCACCGACACAGGAATGTCATATGGCGACGATGGGAGAGAAAAGGTCTAGGAGTGGGAAGGAAGCGGTCGTGGCCTTAATTAAGGTACAACCCAGCATTTTCCTTGTTTGAAAATGGGAACCAAGGAAAACCATCTTCAGGGCTGCTGATAGTGGGGTTACCGAGCTCGATAGCTGCAGTCGCTTAAGTGCGGCTAGTATCCAGCATTTGGGAGATAGTAGGTTCGAACCCCACTGTCAGCAGCCGTGAAGATGGTTTTCCGTGGTTTCCCATTTTCACACCAGGCAAATGCTGGGGCTGTACCTTAGTTAAGGCCACGGCCGCTTCCTTCCCTGTCCCATCGTTGCGATAAGACCTATCTGTGTCGGTGCGACGTAAGGCAAATGGCAAAAAAGTAGTGGGGTTCGAACCTACTATCTCCCGGATGCAAGCTCCCAGCTGCGCATCCCTAACCGCACGGCGAACTCGCCTGGTGAATATTGTTTTAACAGTGAACACTGATAGATTGATACGTCTCACAAACTGTGCACGGACTGTTTTGACAAGTAGAACAGCCGCATTCAATTGTTTATTCATGATAATGATTTTATGGATTGGTGTGGGCGAGTCGTGTGAGTCTAGCAAAGGAATGTTACGTTTGTATTTCATGCAAGTGTTTATTAGCATGAGAACAAATGGATAATTAAATGCGTATTTTACCACTTTTTGCGGCATAGTTGCGTGCTTTGTATTGGTGATTTATACAGCATGTACTCGAATATATCCGATGTCTAGATTCTATCAGGTATGATCAAGCCTGGTAACTGCATCATGATATTGGTTTTGCTATGTTTGAGTCAATATTTGAAATGTCAATTTTATGTTTGTTTGGCTCGTTTGTTTATAACTTCGCGCAACTGTTTTGTACTGTGTTTGCTGTTTTTGCTTTCATACCAGTGTCAGATTATTTAGGCATGTATTCACATATACATTTATGTTGTACATCTTTATTCCTTCCAACGTTCACTCCACAAGTCACCATGAATGAGTGAGGTATATCACTCCATCGTCCGGCTCCATGACTAAATGGTTAGCGTGTTCGATTTCTGGAAGGATCACTGGGAGTATGTGCCGTCTTCATCACCATTTCATCCTCATCGCGACGCGCAGGTCGCCCACGGGGTTCCAGTCAAAAAGACCTGCACCAAGCCTCTCCAGAGGCCACACGCCATTGTTATTACTCCATGAATACATTACCGGGCGAGTTGGCCGCGCAGCTGTGAGCTTGTATCCTGGAGATAGCGGGTTTCGAACCAAACTGTCAGCAACCCTGAAAATGGTTTTCCGTGGTTTCCCATTTTCACACCAAGCAAATGCTGGAGCTGTACCTTAATTAAAACCATGACAGCTACCTTCTCACTCTTAACTCTTTCCTATCCCATCATCGCCATGAGATCTACATGCGTCGCTGTAAGGAAAATAAATTGTTAAAAGAAATCAATACGTCAGAAAACAGGTTACAAGGACATCCTAAAGTCCTATATGAAGACGTATCGAATTGTCTCTGATAGGAATAAGGTTACTGCGATGTGTGATGCCGTATGGCTTCCAGAATATTCTGGTGCACTTCTTACTAGTTGACGTGGTTGGTAATGATGGTGGTGGTGGTGGTGGTAGTAGTGACGAAAATGAGGTAGCGAGAACCTACTGTTGTCGAGTAACATCATTAGTGTCCGCGTAAGGCTTTACGTCTTTCCCCGACGGACGAATCACCATCAACAGCGTCACATGCCCTCACTCCATACGAACATTGCGGAGAAGATTGGAATTGAACCGAGGCATGCAATCTAGTCATTAGAAATTGTATACCTCACCTCTCCTACGTGCCAGCCAACATTCCGATGGTTAATTATTTTTAAACCAGCGGGACTCCTACCAGCTGACCATGGTATCAGACCCTAAGGCTTGAACCTTTACGATCATGGCCACCGGGCGAATTAATCCAAATACTGAAGAAAGTACTAGCATTATTCCTAATCCATGTTTTCTAAATTTTTCACAACACTGCCAAATTTATTTCCAGGAAACAATCCCGAAACCGTAATGGACCATCAACTTTTTCTCCAGTTTGTACAACACGTCAGTGGCAGAGCTTCTTCCTTCATATGAGCGAACTTAATCTACATTATCTCAAGAAAAAATAACGAGTGGTTGCTATTGTATGTTACTCTCATTTATTAGGCTACATTATCAGACTTAAATTTTAACAAATATCAAAAAATAATTCACCCGTCCTGTAGACACAAAGCCTGTGCATAACTACCACGTACATTGCATCTATAAGTTCATTTGTTTCGAAGAAAAGTGAGGAACTTATAAAACACCGTGCATTCATTCTTCAATTAAACACCTGTACATATTTTTCTGTTATCGGAGACCTCAAATTTGGATTTATCTCCGTAAAGTACTTCAGGCCAATCAGCATGGGATTGTATCTAGTGTGGATGCTGTCTATCCGTTTGGAGTTGCAATCAATCAATCAATCAATCAATCAATCAATCAATCAATCAATCAATCAATCAATCAATCAATCAATCAATCAATCAATCAATCAATCTGCATTGAGGGCTGTCGCCTATGTGACAGATTCCCTAACATTTGTTTTCCTTGAATTTTTCTTAAATGTTTTCAAAGAACTTGCAAATGTATCGAACGTTTATCTTGATAGATTACTCCAATCCCTCATTTCTCGTCCTGTGAAATAAAGCGAAGAATTGAAATAGCAAAGGTAGCAATGATCCGTCTGCGGAAGATCTGGAAAGATAACAATATCACCATTAAGACAAAAAAGAAGCTCGTTGAATCTCTAGTCTTCTCAGTCTTCTTGTAAGGCGCAGAGACGTGGACCATCCTCAAACGTGATAGTGAACGGATAGAAAGCTTTGAAATGTGGTGCTGGAGAAAAATGTTAAGGATTCCTTGGACAGCTCATCGCACGAACACATCAATCCTGAACCAACTTCAGATAAAAGTTCGTCTATCGTGTAAGGTCTCTCAGCGGATCGTACGCTACTTTGGACATATAATGCGCCGACATGGTAGTCTTCAAAAGCTGATTGTTAAGGGCAAAGTCCAGGGAATCAGACAACGAGGATGAATACCAACGCGATGGATTGACATGGTGGACGGCCCCCTACAGTGTTCTCTTAGAGTAACCACATTGAAAGCTTTAAGTAGGGAAGAATGGCGGAGTATGGTTCATCGGCTAGAGGGCTGAATATTATGATAGAAGAAGAGGGAAAGGCATTTGCCCCATTTTGTCCTCTTGAATTCCAACTTTATTTTCTTATTGTGAAGACTATGAACTTTTAAAAGTTCCACTCAAGCGTATTCTTCTGCGAATGTCATTCCACTCCATCTCTCCACTGACAGCTCGCAACATACTGCTTAGTCCGAGCTGCTCGTCTCCTTATAGTAATCCCCCATGATGTCTTATCACACCACCAATACAGTAATTAAAACTTAGAAGACACAATACACTGATAAAACATCAGCCCAGTGCTTCTAGAATCTTGAACCCCTCAGCTGAGTCTTACTTTTTCTCTTCTGATTGTATTTAAAAGGGAGTTATCTTCTTGTCGTTTCTCTTGAAACAATAATCACCACCGCCATCACATCTAATGGAAATAAGTAATTTCTTTACGTAGGGAACAAAGTTTAGATTGACTCATTTAGGTAATTAATCGTATTTAATTGTGGGTCAGTGAAAGAGTCTTGACCTCCGGATTCCAAGATGGTCGGTTAGAACTTGGCAGAAGTGGTCGGGTATTCTAAATAGGCCATTGAGTTTTCCATTTCATAGGATACGGTGCCCGCATTCAAAAGATCTCCGGTGACAAATCTGGTGTTTTCCGGACAAAATTAATTAAAATTCAAACATAGATCATCGAATAGACGTCCGGGTTATTCTGCTATCCGGTAGAGTAAAACGGAGCTTTAAAATAGACGCGCAGGCAGTCTTAATATCGTCAAATAAAAAACACCTCCACGTGGTAGCCAAGGCCTAGGTTATTATTATTATTATTATTATTATTATTATTAATATTAACAATTAGTTTTACATCGCATCGACACATATAGGTCTTATGACAACGATGGGATAGGAAAGGTCTAAGAGTGCGAAGGAAGCAGCCATGGCCTTAATTAACGTACAGCCCCAAATTTGCCTGGTGTGAAAATGGGAAACCACCGAAAACCATCTTCAGGGCTGCCGACAGTGGAGCCCGAAACCACTATCTCCCGAATGCAAGCTCACAGCTTTAAACATTCTTAGTTTGACTTTTTATTGCGAAGAACACCAGCACACAGTTCCGAAATAGAGAAATGAACCATCCGCTGTTAAAAATCCCCAGACCAGCCAGGAATCGAAGCCGTTATAGGGCCCCGACTTCAATTAATCGTTCTTTGTTGTGATAGTTTGATCAGCAACCATGAGAGCTTTAATTGGCATAGTACATTCATTGTAGGTACAACCTTTTTGGAAACGGACTTGGGGCCCGATCACCAAACGGAGAAAATAAAATAAAACATTAGATCAGTTCAAGCAGTCGATCAGTCACTGATAAGCAGCGTCTTGGAGATAGGAATGGGGCAAAGCGCTCCTTTACTGTAACGGTTATAACATAGTAATTGCGGCATACACCAATTACAAACAACACAGTTTAGAACATTTAATATTACAAGTATCACCGAAAGTTATCTTACTAATAGAACTAAATTTTATTCTCTAGCACAATCGTGTGGATAACGGCTACAATCACAACGCAGTGATATTTCTTTTCTGTCGTAGTTATTGGCAGAAATCATCTCTGGAGATCTCAGATTGGGATTTCGCGACACAGTAATACATTATATTCTACTGTATACTATATTATTATTGTAACGGTGGCAATAGAGTAGCTGTACCAAAGTAACTGGAACGTTACTTTTCGCCCAACACTATTTGAAAGTGCTTGCGATTTAAAGTGATGACCTCAAAGGTCCAATCTGGGCGAAATGCTGCTCACGCCCATAGCATAATAACCAAAATAACTTGGTTATTTTGCTGTGATTTTTAGAATTGAAATTAATGGGCAGTGTTGTATCTATACCAGGAAGAAGAGGAGTGTGTAAGCGAGGATCTTGAGAAGGTATGCAGTCAGCAGTATGTCAAGACTGTTCGATACGAGGAAAACACCCAGACAGAGAAGGTGACTAATACTAATTTGCCTATATTAAAAATACATTTACGATAACATACAAAAGTTGAAAACTAGAAAAGCAGCTGGAATTAATAAGATTTCTGCCGATATACGGAATACAGTGGGTTGAGATGAGTAGTATAAGTCAGGGATTCTGGAACCGCTTCCGCCTCCGGCCCTCCGTAGAGGCAAGGCCGCACTAGATAGACAGGCCATAAGGCTCGGACCGTGACGTCACGAGAGTGGCTGGCGTTCAGCATGGCAGTGTAGGGCCCGCTCTCACTTTCACCATGATATTGTTCATTTACTCAACCTTAACGATATAATTTAACACTCCTTCAATTGTGGCTTCACTTAGGCTTGTATACTACACGAGTTTTATGCGGGGAGAAAACTGGCTGGGCAGTATATGTACATTTCTTTACGTAAAATTATGCTGACATCTGTCACTTGTAACTGAACACGGTATCATGTAAAAGATTAGAACGCATAATACGTCTACAAATAGTTGTAATGTTACTAGGAAAATACATGATGGCAATTCACAATAGTCTGAAACCTTTCTTAGAAATTAAGCTGCAACTTAAAACTTACCTAACAATTCCTAAGGTTTCAGTTTATACATTTTTTTTTATTTTCCTGAGGATTTATTCTTCTTAGCCATGAGTTTGTCTACGGTAACTTTTCTATTGTTATTCCATAATATATTACAAAAGATATATATACATTTGTCAACGAAATGTTTAAAACTATTTATTTAATCACTGCATATTTTAAACATGACGTTTTCGTTTTCCAGAACATTGTTGACAAGCGAAATCAGAATTTTTCTCTGAGAATCCTCATATAAAACATTAGTATACAGGTTTACATTTTGTAGCTCTAAAAGAGTCTGGTACAACACCTTTTGGTCCAGGACAGGAGCAAGCCAAGGCCGCACTAGATAGACTCAGATAGACTTTTTTTGTCTCACTCAGGGTTGTCAAAGTCAGGATAAGTTGTCAGATTGATTAAGCCAGTTATTTACTAAGATTTTAAATAAATGACCAGTATCAAACAATTATTTATTTTTTGTGTTTCGTCAAATGGGTTTTGAAAAGTGGTTCGTAAATTGCTTTTGCACAGCTTTTCAAACATTTTCCTACTATGTTATTATTAGAAATTATGCATGCTACCTCATAAGCTATTGGCCTATCTGTTAATACTTTAAAGACTTGCAAAGTTAGTTCTTCTAAGAAAAGTCACGTTAGTTTCTTACATGGAAACAAATCAACAACGTCTTTATTTTTTTAAAGACTGGATGACAACATAAAAGTTTGTGCAGTTGTAGCTAATGTAGTGTTATTTTCTCCGCTTTTACTACTAAAAGCAACTCCCTCTACCTTTCCTCTTACCGGGCGATTTGGCCTGCGGTTAGGGGAGTGTGGCTGTGAACTTGCATCGGGAGATAGTGGGTCCGAATCCCACTGTCGGCAGCCCTGAAGATGGTCTTCCGTAGTTTCCCATTTTCACGCCAGGCAAATGCTGGGGCTGTACCTTAAGGCCACGGCCGCTCCCTTTCAGCTGTTAGGCCTTTACTATCCCATCGTCGCCACAAGACCTATCTGTGTCGGTACGGCGTAAAGCCACTAGAAAAAAAAAAACAAAAAATTAAACCTTTCCTCCTTTATAGTTCTTGATGCTTCTTGTTTTAAGGGGCCTAACATCGAAGGTCATTGGCCCCCTTTATAGTTCAGCTCATGTTTTACGTAGACTCCATCCAACAAGTTACAAAATCTTTCATGCTCCTTTAACAATTTTAATTTCTTTTTCAAGTAATTCCAATGTGAATCATCAATACCCGAGTTTCCCGTGCCTAATTTTGCAGTAAAAGACTGTGAGGCATTGTAAGAAACGTTGACTGTCTTATCTTCTTTTACTCCCCAGGAAATGCGAAAAATATTGAAGTGAACCTTGTTATTAGTTTACAGGAGTAAGATACTTTCTTCGCAAAGGCTATATTTAACTGTTCCTTACAACATTATAATTTATCAGTAATGAAACACTCATCAACTTCACTTTCAATTTCTTCGATTATTTTGTGCACAGATTCTATTTTGTCGTGGACAGTCACTTTTGAGTTACAAGCAGGTCTAAACAGGAAGTTAACTTTTCTAATATGACCATTTTAATATCTTGCCCCCGT
The DNA here is from genome assembly GCF_040414725.1 of Anabrus simplex. NCBI lineage: Eukaryota > Metazoa > Arthropoda > Insecta > Orthoptera > Tettigoniidae > Anabrus > Anabrus simplex. The sequence goes on along the minus strand of NC_090265.1, from coordinate 822,864,214 downwards.
CACCTAGTGCACGCATATCAGGGTTATTACTCATGAAAATATCATGCTTAATGGCTTTAAAATCAAGAGCCTCGTTTAATGTTAAGTACCAATTTTCGGAATATTTTCCTCAGTCATATAAATTTTGAAAATACAAAGACTTTGGCTGTTAAAATTGACAAAAACTTTGTCCAAATCTAATTTGCGTTTAATACTGAAATTACCCTGAACGTCATAGAAGTCCTTGATCCTGTCATATTCTTCCTCAGCTTTCTTTCTTTCCTTCCTCTCCCGTTTTTCAATTTCTTCTTCTCTTTGAATAGGATTTTTGCTCGGTGTTGGAAGATTTTTAGACAGATAGGCAGGCACATCTTCAAAGGAATAGCGTCGTTTGAGAGTTTTAAATGGTTAGGTGTTACAGTTAAAATAGACTCATCAGGTCTTTTTAACAGAATCGTCCCTAATTACGAAGCTTCGTCGAAGTGTTTTATGCACACAACTGAGCTTGCTGAAGGGACGAATTCGGTTCGATGGATGGCTATGATCCACTTTTGTTTCCGAAACAAGTCACTAGGAAATTTAAACACTGAAATATTAGGTTGTTTTGAACTGTAGTTGATTCTACAACCAGGTATACAACACGACGTGGCCATAATTCACAATGTTCGCACACGTTTAAATCATTCAACACCATCGATAGCCTCACTGCTGCAAGATTCAGACTACAAGTCACTGGCGAGAAGTGAAGCGGCTGGCGACTTGTGTGACGTAGCGCCCGAAGTGGAGGGGGAGCCTTATGGCCTGTCTATCTAGTTGGCCTTGGCAGAGGCCTCCTCCTCCTCCGCATGCACCACCGCAGTGGCCTCAACCGCCTCCACCTCCACACGCTCTCGGGAGAGGCCTCCGCCGCATTGACTGCGCTGGCTAAGGGAGCGAGCCTAACCTCACATCCGCCATCTTGGAGGGGCTTAACCTAACTTTTACGCGTAAGAGAGCTACCCTAACCGTATGGAGGGGCTTAACCCCTGTTTTACAGTTGGATGCCCTTCCTGACGCGAGCCTAACCTCACATCCGCCATCTTGGAGGGGCTTAACCTAACTTTTGACGCACAAGACAGCAAGCCTAACCTCATGGAGGGACCTAACCTCAGTTTTACAGTCGGATGCCCTTCCCGACGCCAATTGTACAAGATGGCGGCTATACACGTCTCCTTACGAGACGCCTTAAGGGTGCTTGCACAAGACGGTGGCTGCAAGATGGCTACTATACACAGCTCCTTATGAGACTCCCTAGGGACGCTTGCGCAAGATGGTGGCCGCAAGATGGCGGCTATACATGGCTCTTATGAGACGCCTTAAGTGTGCTTGCGCAAGATGGTGGCCGCAAGATGGTTGCTGCTCTTATGAAGAAAGCTAGCTTAGATATTAACGTGCCGTCCTAGAAACAACGGTACTATTGATTACATTTAGGGCTTAAATGCAAAATGTTAAATATTTCGAAAACGGTGCATCGTAGAGCAAAACGGACAAAATTTTTCTGTCTAATACCTAGGCTTGCTGTATCAGGAACATTATAGCATAAGAAAAAAGTAGTCTAATGATGAGATCAACGGTTCGGTTCCTACTCAGGCCCTTTGGCATTTGGTCTGTTGATCAGCCTGAAATTAGAGAAATGAGGCAAGGGATATTATGCAGGATAACTGCTATACTCTACTCGTATAGACAGAACTTAAGGAGAAAACTGGCTGAGGAGGCCTACTACACAAGATGGCGGCTGTACACAGGCTCTTATGAAGATACCTAGCTTAGAGGCTACAGCACAAGATGGCAGCTATACATAGGCTGTTATGACCTCTTCCTCGATCAAGCCATAGCTCTATCTCTCTATCAAACAAGTTTAAACATGCATTCTACTGCGCAAGATGGCGGTTATACACAGGCTTTCATGAAGAAACCTAGCTTAGAGGCTACTACACAAGATGGCGGCTATACATAGGCTGTTACGACCTCCTCTGTCAAGGCACATCTCTGTCGAGCATGCATCGCGAAGGCATGAGTGAGCACGTGCTGCAGCAATGACGTTATTGTGCATGTTTAGACTTGATCGTTTTCTAAAGAATGAGTAAGTGTAAGGAATGCAATAACTACAACATATTTAATGCAATAAATTTACAGTGTACTACAACAGTTTTCGTTTTGCTGCTGACAAGGTTGCTATGCTTCTTAACCCTGGAGTGGTCGCGATGGGTCTACGGGACCCGGGCAGACATACTTAGTGGTGTTCCTGTTGTTGGAATGTGCCGAGCGCTTTCCCCTCCCTGGTAGCTTCTTGGCTCCAGACTTTCGACCGAACACAGTAGCCCGCTCTCAGTTGCCTTGGAAACTTTGAGTGTAGAGGTTGCTCAGTGTCTCGCAGACCCGGTGCGACTGTTAACGTTGGTCTTTTTTGTCAAACTTCGCATTGTTAGCTTAGTACACTTTTTCTTCCGTGTAACTATGGATGAAGCTAATTCTGGGTATAACTACCCAGTGCAAGCACCTGCCACAGAAGTTCCCAGGAAAGGAAAGAGATATCATTTCTACCCAACAAACAAAAGACAGGAAGACATCCTTCATCTGCCACAAGCGCCAAAATTTCATTTGCGGAGAACATGGACAACTTGGCTGCAGAATGTGGATAGAAATTGATTAAAGTGATTTTTCTCTGTACTTTGATGTGTTTCTATAATTTGATTTTGATTTTATGAATTATGACACATAATTCACATATGCCTAAAAGAATCCATATTTTTGTACCAATAGTTCAAGTGTGAAAATCTCAAAAATATGTTTTATTAAGACTGTGTAGAAAATATATGAAAGTGTTGCTTTGTGCATGTAGATGCAGGAAAAAAAAAAAGATGTGAAATACATTTTACTGTTACCATATTTTACCTTTCAAAAGTCAACAGAAAATATTCAGTTTTTCAGTGTAATTATAAAAATACACTTTTTGGTTAAGAAACGGGATAGTAAATATTGTAGTAATGTAAACTGCATTAAAATAAACAAAAATCATGTCCTGTAATACTGTAATTGGAAATAAAGTATAAAAACCTAATAGTAAGACACTGAGAAAGAATGGGTCTGAGAGACCCGGTGCGACCATTAATATTGACAAAACCCATGCGACCACTCCAGGGTTAACAGCTTTCTGCGGCATGCTTCCGAAATTGTAATGCCTCCTGTAACATTGAAATTAAACAAAACCTTTAGAAATGTATTATACTAAGTATGGTATGCTTTACAAGGAAGATAATGCACTCCATACCTTGTTGTTATTCCTTTTCTGAATCACCATCATCATCATCATCATCATCATCATCATCATCATCATCATGTACTAGGAAAAGTTTATCTATACACTGTGTACAGTGGTCAGTCTTAGAATTTGATCCATCCCAATCATCATCACCATTTTCCCCTCGATGCTTGTAATGACGTTGACAGGTTCTGCATGAGGCTACATCGATTAACATCTTACTATGGAGAGGAAGGATGTCTCGACAATTATTTACGAAAGGAGCAGCGCACGTAGATAAAAATCCTGGTGGTAAACATTGAATCAGATGTTTTGGCATCAAGGTTCCATGTTTATAGAACATCACTAGCAGTCGAACAAATTATCGGAGGAGGAGGAGGACGAGGAGGAGGAGGAGGAGGACGAGGAGGAGGAGGACGAGGAGGAGGAGGAAGAATCCTTTCATCCTTTTGCCCTTCTGATAAGATAGAACCCTTAGGTCATTTAGGTCCTATTCACTATATTTTGTGTAGCACAATTACTTTTCAGTTCAGCATTTTGCATAGTAGCCCTCCTGCACAAGCTACATGCTTGTAACCCATGCTAACAGATTATAATATGTTTCCGAACCGAAATTTCAAGTTACATGTTTTCCGATAATTTGTTCGACTGCTAGTGACTTAAATGTAAGCAGTGTATTCCTTATAACACCAGCGTGCTCTTTAATTTCACTTTCCATGTTTGCGATAACAGAACAGGGTTTTAATCTGTGTTCTTCTATTGTAACTAGATCAGATTTCGAAATCTATACAGATTGTTTTTCTGTTGCATGGGTTCGAATCCCGCAAAATATATCTTCTTAAGACAAAAGTATCCTCAGCAAATTAGTAAAATGATTTTATCTGCAGTAAATAAGAAGAAGTATGTCGGTTAGAGATATAAAACATTTGCAATTCTATGTGTGCGCGCTGAGTGCGACTGTATCAACGGAGAGATTAATCTTATAATGTCCCTGTTCTGAACACTAATAGCCAACATGTTTCGTCTTGTTCTACAATCAATTTTAGTAAGAGCTTGTCTGGACGAAACATATTCCTCCTCCTCCTCCGACCGGACATAACCGTGTTCCTTCTCCTCCGCCTCACAGGTCAGCTACGTTCCTCCTCCTCCTCCTCCTCCTCCTCGTAGTTACTAAGGTTAACTCAATTCCTCCTCCTACGGAATAGTCCTTTATCATCAACTTTAGTGTGTGCTTCGACATCGTACGCTATGGAACAGAAAAACAAACAAAACTGTCAATGTGCATGCTGTTCGCATGCTCATACGCAACATCTTATTTATCTCACACGAGTAAGTAAGGCTATTAAGATGTTCTATAAACATGGAACCTTGATGCCAAAACATCTGATTCAATGTTTACCACCAGGATTTTTATCTACGTGCGCTGCTCCTTTCGTAAATAATTTTCGAGACATCCTTCCTCTCCATAGTAAGATGTTAATCGATGTAGCCTTATGAAGAACCTGTCAACGTCATTACAAGCATCGAGGGGAAAATGGTGATGATGATTGGGATGGATCGAATCCTAAGATTGACCACTGTACACAGTGTATAGATAAACGTTTCTTAGTACATGATGATGATGATGATGATGGAGATTCAGAAAAGGAATAACAACAAGGTATGAAGTGCATTAATCTTCTTTGTAAAGCATAACATACTTAGTATAATACATTTCTAAATGTTTTGTTTAATTTCAATGTTACAGGAGGCATTACAATTTCGGAAGCATGCCGCAGAAGGCTGTTAAGAAGCATAGCAACCTTGTCAGCAGCAAAACGAAAACCGTTGTGGTACACTGTAAATTTATTGCATTAAATATGTTGTAGTTATTGCATTCCTTACACTTACTCATTCTTTGGAAAACGATCAAGTCTAAACATGCACAATAACGTCATCGCTACAGGACGTGCTCACTCGTGCCTTCGCGACGCATGTTCGATAGAGGTGTGCCTTGACAGAGGAGGTCGTAACAGCCTATGTATAGCCGCCATCTTGTGTAGTAGCCTCTAAGCTAGCTTTCTTCATAACAGCAGCCGCCATCTTGGGCAGTAGAATGCATGTTGAAACTTGTTTGATAGAGAGATAAAAGCTATGCCTTGACAGAGGAGGAAGTCATAACAGCCTACGTATAGCCGCTATCTTGTACTGTAGCCTCTAAGCTAGGTTTCTTCATGAGAGCCTGTGTATAACCGCCATCTTGCGCAGTAGAATGCATGTTTAAACTCGTTTGATAGAGAGAATGAGCTATGCCTTGAGAGAGGAAGAGGTCATAACAGCCTATGTATAGCTGCTGCCATCTTGTGCTGTAGCCTCTAAGCTAGGTATCTTCATAAGAGCCTGTGTACAGCCGCCATCTTGTGTAGTAGGCCTCGTCAGCCAGATTTTTCCATAAGTGCTGTCTATACGAGTAAATTATAGCAGTTATTCTGCATAATAACCCTTGCCTCATTTCTCGAATTTCAGGCTGATCAACAGACCAAATCCAAAGGGCCTAAGTAGGAACCGAACCGTTGATCTCATCATTAGACTACTTTTTTCTTATGCTATCATGTTTCTGATACAGCAAATCTACGTATTAGGCAGAAACATTTTGTGCGTTTTGCTCTACGAAGCACCGTTTTCGAGTTATTTAACATTTTGCATTTAAGCCCTAAATTTAATAAATCGAACCGTTGCTTCTAGCACGACACGTTATACTCTCTACCATAGCAAGACCTGATCAAGTTACGAAAAATTGCCCCAAGACACAACATAACAGGCTAAAACAGACCAAATGCCAGAGGGCCTAAGTAGGAACCGAACCGTTGATCTCATCATTAGACTACTTTTTCTTATGCCATCATGTTCCTGATACAGCGAACCTGGGTATTAGGCAGAAAAATTTTGTCCGTTTTGCTCTTCGACGCACTGCCTTCGAGATATTTAACATTTTGCATTTAAGTCCTAAATTCAATATATCGAACCGTTGTTTCTAGCACGGCACGTTAGCCTCTAAGCTAGCTCTCTTCATAAGAACAGCTATGTATAGCCGCCATCTTGCAGCCACCATCTTGCGCAAGCACCCTTAAGGCGTCTCATAAGGAGCCGTATATAGCCGCCATCTGTGCAATTGGCGTCGGGAAGGGCATCCGGCTGTAAAACTGTGGTTAGGTCCCTCCATGATGTTAGGTTTGCTGTCTTGTACGTCAAACGTTAGGTTAACCCCTCTCCAAGATAGCGGATGTGGGGTTAGGCTCGCGTCAGGAAGGGCATCCAGCAGTAAAACAGAGGTTAAGCCCCTCCATGAGGTTAAGGCTAGCTCTCTTAGGCGTCAGGAAGGGTATTCGGCTGTAAAACGGAGGTTAAGCCCCTCCATAATGTTAGGCTAGCTCTCTTAGTTTAGTTTATTGCCTTTCTTATATGGCGGGGCTCAGGCTATGAAGCCTGCTATTATGCCAAACCATATTATACAACAGCTTTATATAATTTACAGAATAATGTACATAAAATCATTTTTACATATATATCTAAAAATCACTAAAATTAATTTACTTAACCTCTATAATTTTGTATCCTTATTGATAATTAAGAGCTAATTATTAAATTCTTACGTTAGTAAAATCTACTTTTTACATATTTGTGTACCACATTAAACATTTCCTTTTAAATAACTTCGGATTGCCTGTGCCTCTAATTTCAGCTGGGACTGAGTTCCAGGAACGTATGGTAGCAGGTTAGAATGAGTTGTTGTACGAGTTACTGTGGAGAATGGGAATGGACAAGAGGGAACGTGTGGATGACCTTGAGGGAGCTCTATCGAAAGGGGAGAGGTATTTAAAGTCTGTTCTAAGATAGTCTGGTTTGTTTGTTTGCAGAATACTGTGGAGAAGGGAAACAGCGTGGTATTTACGTCGTTCAGTCAATCTTAGCCACGACAGCTGTGAGAGGAAAGGGCTAATATGAGTTTGGATTGGGATATTTAATACGAATCGATCACAAGCATTGTAGGCTCGCTGTAGTCGACATGAAAGTGTTTTGCTCATACTATTATAAACTACATCTCCGTAGTCAAATATTGGAAATATTAGACACTGTACTAATAATTTTCTTGTGTTTCTTGGAAGGAAGTCCCTCATCCTTTTTGCAGAATGTAATGAGTAGAATACTCTTTGACAAATTTTTGTGATGTGTTCCGACCAACTTAAATATTTATCGAATACTACTCCAAGGTTCTTTACATGATCGCTAAATGTTACTGGTATTCCACTGAGTATAACACTGGGTATAGACGTGTTTTGTATTTTAGCATGAGATTTATACGTGCCAATTATGATGGCCTGTGATTTTGATGGGTTCACTTTCAGGCCATGTCTGCTAGTCCAGTCATTAACATTTGCTAGGTCTTCGTTTAAGTGATTGAATTGTTTAAGTCATTAGGCTTTGTGTGAATATATAACTGTATATCATCTGCATACAGGTGATATTTACAATTGGTCAGCGTCTCAGATAAGTCGTTCATGTACAGTGAGAACAAAAGTGGTGACAATACTCCTCCCTGAGCCACGCCCATCTTAGTGGTTTGCCACGAAGATGTATCGTTTCCCACTGAAACGCGCTGCTGGCGATCACTAAGATAGGAGTGTACCCAGGTTAAAGTGCTGTAATAAAATTTCAGCGCCTTAAGTTTAGCGAGTAATATGTCTCTATCTACACAATCGAAGGCTTTGCTTAAGTCCAAGAGAACAAGTATAGTCATTTGTCCTTTATCTATCGCTAGTTGCATGTCATTTGTCACTTTAACTAATGCAGTAGCAGTACTGTGGTTTTGTCTGAATCCCGATTGATATTTGTCAAGTAAGTTGTACTGGATAATATATTCAGTCATTTGTTTATGTACTATTTTCTCCAACAATTTTCCTAATATAGGGAGGATACTTACAGGACGATAATCTTCGGGACTGTTGGGGTTGTTGTTTTTAGGGAAAGGCCGGATGATTGCATGTTTCTAATTCGAAGGAAATACTCCAGTCATGAGTGAGTTATTAATGATATGTGTGACCGTTGGAAGTATGATGTCAATGATTCTTTTTAAAAGAGACAGGTTGATTCCATCATGGCCAGTGGACCCTGACTTTATTTCACTGAAGACTTCCCTAACGTCACTGTGGGTCACATGAAAAAAGTAGAACTGCTCGCCATTATGTCTTGTTTTTGAGGATATTCTGTTAATTACTGCTGCTTTGGTCTGATCGTCAATATGAGAGGATCGTGAGCTAAAGTATGAGTTTAGGTCAGCTAGTGGTACATTACAATTGTTGTCATTTGTCTTGTTTTTGCATAATCCCATTTCGCGAAGAGATTTCCAAATCTGACTAGAATTTTGAGTATTCAAAATATCATAAGAGTGACGTATTTTAGCATTTCTAATTAACTGTGTTGTTCTGTTTCGGAGTTTTTTATACTTTCCGAAATTGTCAGATGTAGGATATTTCACGTAATAATTATAGGCTGCGTCTCTTATTTTCATCTGGTCGCGTATTTCTTGGGACAGCCATGGGTTTGAAGGTCTCTTTACCCTAACAGTGCGTAGTGGTGCATGTCTGTCATACAGAGTCAGAAGTAGTTCGTTAAAATGATTTACTTTTCCGTCAATGTCATTTATGAACTGAATATTGTGCCATGGTGTGTTAAGAGCATCGTCAAAAAATGCGTCTTCATTAAAGTGTTTAAAATCTCTATATGTAATTAATTTCGGCTCGAATTTAGGGCACTTCAAGGATATGCAGCGTAAACCATGTCATGTCGGGAAGGACCAGGAACGGGCATTTGTCCATGAGTTAGGATTCGGTTGGTATTATTAGTAATTATTAGATCGAGGAGCGTACGTGAGTTGGCAACATGGTGTGTAGGGTTAAGGGGTAGTATTGTCAAATTAATGGATGAAAACATCTCAGTCAATCGTTTTGTTTCGGTAGATTTGTTTGTCAAGTCTGTATTATAGTCTACCATTAAAATCAAATGTTCATACCTGGGTGTTAGATTATGTAGGGCTTCCTCTAGATTTGTGATGTTACCTGTCTTCGGTGGACGATACACCACACCAAGCAAGCACTTCGTCCCGCGAACTATGAGCTCAACGAACAAGAATTCAGGGCTATTGGAGAACTCACTGGGGGATTTTAATATCACCTTATATTTCGCATCATCCCGTATATACATACCGACTCCTCCACCGAGCTTACCGCTCCTGTCATTCCTAACTAATGAATAACCATTCATACTAACAAGAGATGAAGGGATAGACTGACGCAACCACGACTCGGAGAATAGTATGGCATGTAGGTTGCAGGTTGAGAATATTTCAGAGAATTCCGGGAAATGTGGGAGAATGCTCTGAGTGTTTGCATGAGCTATTTGTAAGGAGATAGGGAAAGGCGAAAGATTGTCTTGAAGGTGATTAGCGGTACTTAGGGTGGGGGCTGAGAGATCCAGGTAGTGACCTGCTTGGGACTGTGGGTTGGAGAGGCTGAAACTAGAGGCATTTGTTTCCTGGTTACTTGTTGCTGCCAACTTAAAATTTAACTGTAGATATAAAAGGAAAAACTACACTAGATAAAATTAAGAAACTAAAAATTGAAATTAATGATAAAAAATGTAGGCTATAGCTACAGCTGAATTTCTGATTAAAGTTCTATACAGCGGTATTTAGTTTAAAGAATGTCGGCTCATGGTTAGCGAATACGATCGAGATCTTCGCGGTTTGACACAGGTATTTTACGAGTTCCCTGCTTAACATAAATTATGCCATCCTTCGACCACACGTTCCGCACACTGAACTTGCTTATAGCGTCCTGTAGAAGCCGCAGTCTCTCTGGTGTTAGGTCCTCTCTAATTGTTTTATTTGTGCCCTTAAGTTGCTTTTTGTTTATAAACATCGCATTTCTTTTCCGGTACGAAACAAACTTCACAATTATGAGTCTTGGACGGCCAGTTTGACTTTTCCCAACCCTATGCGATTTGTCTATTTCGTCCACTGAGAGTTCCACCCCAATTTCACGAGCAATATCAATAGTGTCCGTGTTTTCTCCTGCAGTTTCTTCCACACCAAATACACGCAAGCACTGTCTTCTTTGGTACTGCTCTAAACTGTCTGTTTTAATTTGCAGCTCTCTTTTTAATTCCCTTATGGTCGTGTCTCTTTCTTCCAGCGTACGCTTTAGTTCCTCGATCACACTCGTATTGAAATTTATGGTTTCTTTCAGTTGCTCTACAACTGTCTTCGTCACCTGATCTTGGATGAGGTTGGCAAGCGTGTTGAGAGTCTCCTTACTGCTCAGCGCTTCCAGCACTGCTTGCTTCACAATGGCTTCCGTTGGCACCTCTTTAACTTTGGGAGGCATGGTTGTTTTTGTAGATATTTCACTTCAGGTTTCACTGAACACTTCACGAACACACTGACGTGAATAACTGTACTAGTTCGAGTAATGTATCACACTTGCGACTGTCAAACTGCTAAAATTCACCTCCTAATGCCGCACAAACCACGAGCCTCGTAAAAGGTTAGGTTAAGCCTCTCCAAGATGGCGGATGTGAGGTTATGCGCGCTCTGTTACCCAGCGCAGTCAATGCGGCGGAGGCCTCTCCCGAGAGCGTGTGGAGGTGGAGGCCTCTGCGGAGGGGCATGTGGAGGAGGAGGAGGAGGAGACTTCTGTGGAGGGCGGAGGCGGAGGCGTTTTCAGAATCCCTGACTTATCCTACTGAGATATACTACCATACCTGAAGTAATTATTTGATTACTATTTGCATGAAGGACCTGCACCAAATGAACGGAGAGTTGCGACAGCAGCCTCTGTATATAAAGTAAAAGGTGATAGACATAAAAATGAAAATTTCTGGCCAGTCAGTTTGACATGCATTGCATGCAAGTTTAGGGAAAGCATTCTTTCCGATTTTATTAGACATGTTTGACAAATCAATAAGTGGTTCGATAGAAGGCAGTTCGGGTTAATGAAAGGTTATTTCACGAAAGCTCAACTTGTAGGATTCCAGCAAGATATAGCAGATATCTTTGATTCAGTAGCTCAAATGGACTGTATCACGACTGACTTATGTAAGGAATTTGATAGGGTGGATCATGGAAGACTACTGGCAATTGGGCTAGTGAAAGGAGTGACTGAATGGGTGGCTATATCTAAAGAAAATAGAAATCAGATATTTGGAGTAGGTGAAGTTTTATCTGATTCTTTAACCATTAAAGGGAGAATTCTTCAAGGCAGTATTATTGGACATTTATATCTTAAGATATATAAATGCTATGAGTAAAGAGCTGGAATCAGAGATAAAGCTTTTGGGGGGGGGGGGATCGTGTTGATCTGTATAAAGTAATAAGATTGTGAGCAACTGCAAAAGACTTTGACAATGTCATGAGATGGACAGCAGACAATAGCATGATAATAAACAGGGTTAAAAGTCAGGTAGTTAGTTTTACTAATAAGAAAAGTCCTCTCAGTTTTAATCACTGCGTTGATGGTGTGAAAGTTCCTATGTGTTAAAAGAAGGAAAGATCTTCATTGAGGCAATCACATTTATGGAATTGTAAATAAAGCGCACCGATCTCTGCACATAGTTAGGAGCGTATTTAAGGGTTGTAATAAGGATGTAAAGGACAGGGCATAGAAGACTCTGGAATCACTCCAACTACAGTATGTTTCCAGTGTGTTGAACCCTCTCCAGGATTACTTGATTCGAGAACTGGAAAAAAATCCTTAGAAACGCAGCTCTATTTGTTCTGATTGATTTCCTACAAAGTAGTAGAGTTACCAAGATGTTGCAAAGTTCGTGCTGGGAAGACCTGGGGGAAAGAAGACGAGCTGTCGGTCGAGAGATAGCATGGAATTACATTAGTAGACGAATGTATGAGGGGTGTTTTAAGATGTAGAAATAAAAATATGAAGATAAAGTTAGAGTTCAAGAGAACAATTGAGGACAAATATTCGCTTATAGAAAGGGGAGTTACGGATGGGAATAATTTACCAACGGAGAAGTTCAATTATTTAAGAAAGGACAAGAAAATAAAAACAGATAGGGGATCTGTCAACTGAGCGACTGCCCTAAAGGGAGATCAGTGGTGATTGATTGATTGATTGATTGATTGATTGATTGATTGATTGATTGATTGATTGATTGATTGATTGATTGATTGATTGATTGATTGATTGATTGATTGATTGATTGATTGATTGATTGATTGATTGATTGATTGATTGATTGATTGATTGATTGATTGATTGATTGATTGACAGCTTCACCTTAAGTATTCTTATAACTAGTAGCACCAAACAATAGAAATACATTATTACTTCATCGTAACCTAAAGACAAACTAGTACGGTATAAATAAAAATGCTCTCTGAAAACGTAGTTACAATATGACTTGATTGCTCTCTGGATTCTCTCTAGTAGGGAATTTCTGTTTGAAATTAGACGTTTGCTAATTATGTAACGTGGTCATGACCTGCAGGTCCTCTTTGTCGGTTGACAACGTGCAGCAGGCCGGTTGGAGATTGCAATACATCGGCTGTATAATTGCTTTCTGGGAAAGGATGGGATGGTAGGTGAGGAAACGCGAGGGACGCGGCTTTGTGCTGGCTTGATACTCAGTGTGACATTAACACGCTTCTGAACGTTTTAGTGCAGTACAAAGCCTAGAATATAAAAGCTCTATTCTGTACGAGGACGAGAAGGAAATGAATTCGTTATAGAATAGCGTAGTTTTTAATTTGGTCGACATCAAACTGAATGTGGGATGTTAGCGCCATTCCTCTACTGAGGCCCCGGTGATATCATTCATAAAGTTACCTCTGTCACAAAACACACAAAACAAGTTTCTACCCATACAATTAACTATTTTTCAACTGAATTTTTACGAAATGCATTCTAAAATAATTCATCATGGGAGCGAGTGAACGTTTAGTTGATAGTTGACATCAGTCACCACTGATCTGCATTTAGGGCAGCCGCCCAGGTGGCAGATTCCCTATCCTTTTTTTTGCCTAGTCTCACCTTGAATAATTTGAAAGAAATTCGAAATTGTTGAATATTTCCCTGCTATCATAGCCACCAAACTTTTATTTTGTATGAAAAATCAAGTTTATTGGAATGGGACATGTTACTTTATAAATCCCACACGCATTTCTCCGGAATTCAAACAGCGGTCGCCTTTATAAAATTCTACTGTCCGTGCAGTGACATTTCCTTGAATTTGTGAGATACATCCAACCCCATTGAAATTAAGTCTTGTTTCAAGGGAGTAGGTACCAACTGCGCGCGAGCCGGAATACCACAAGTACGTCAAATGCTATCGAGTATTTCTCATGTAAAAGAAATGTGGCAGCGCTAGTAGAAATAAGGTTAGTCATTTGTTTCGAGAATAGTTGTGCTGTAGGGATGGTAGAAATGTTAATTTTTCCGAGTGTATATAATGGCGTGCTGTGTATACAACTACTTTCTCAGATTCTGAATCTGTGTTTCCTTTAATGCTTGTGGGGTATTCGAGAATGGTTACTGACGTATATTTTACAGTGCACACCGGGTGAGTTGGGGTTAGAGGCGCACAGCTGTGAGCTTGCATCCGGGAGATAGTGAATTCGAAGGATGTGACAGAGAAGCAAAAAGGTTGTGGATGATCATATATTGGCATGACGAAAAGGCTTGTCAGTACCAGGGTGAAATAAGACGTTAGGTCGGTAAAGAATGTCATCCTCCACGGGGAATGCCATAAGCCAGTCTGCCATAGCAGAACATTTCTACAGTACAGACCATGAAATCCTCTTTGACCAGGCGAAGGTCATCGCGCCTGTAAAAGATTTCTATGCTTGACTGGTAAGAGAAGCCATAGAGATAGAGCTGCGCCCAAATAACATCAACAGGGAAGACGGCTTCAAGTTATCAAATACATGGAGACCTGTACTGCAGAAATACATGCATAACACCACCATGGCACAGCGGGACGCGTTCACGAAACCGTCGACAGAGGGCGGTGAATTACAGCACGAAGATCCTTGAGACCTATTAGTGGGGTAGGTCGTGGATAGTACGGCCATGACTTCCACGTTTCTTTGAATTTCTTTGCTCACTGTCGGAAGCAGAATTTAACATGCCCTGATAAAGTGAACCCGACAGGGGCATGATCCAAGGACCTTTGGTTGATATTGATCTTCGTAATTACGCACGCAATGCTATTTAAGGGAAAGAATGCTGAAACCGATTAATATTCATATCATTAATAGAGGTCATGCCGGAACTAATTAATATTCATATCATTGAGATAGATAAATTGTCTTTAAAAAATTATTCTACGAGATTTCTTTGTCTGCAACTTATTGCGCAGTATTGTCCTTTGTGTGGCGGGGGCCCGCAGATGAAGCCAAGCCAACTTAGACCCGGGAGGGGTTATGAATGGGGTTTCCCTGTGACATCACTCGAGAGAAGACATCCCTCCTCAAGACTCACAGAATGAGGGGAAACCAACGTTTTCGAAACGAAATATAGGAGCCATCTTGGACTCGGACTAGCCAACTTAATTACCTACGATCTAGAAAATTAATGAAACTCGAATTATGGGGTCATCTCCCGATTTAAAAGGGATAAATGTCACTGGGACATTTATTTAGAGTGTTTAATATCCTCTTCCTTGATAACGTTCAGAAGAAGAAAGAATACTGAGTGGTTTCTGCGTGGAAAAGTACTGGGCCATCTGTTTATTCTCACGATACCTCCTCGAGAAAGAGAGTTCACCACGCAGGGTGGGGGAAGCAGGAGAGATTTTAATTAATTTAAGGAGATTCATCGAAGGATAATTGAGTGGTTATGTCTCAATCGCATCAACTAAATACTGGTCACCGATTAACCGTACTATCATACCTCGAGTACGCCGGGAATAGGCGCTACACAAATTAGTGGAAGGGGTATCGCTCCCTTGTAAAAACTACTGCAGTAAGGGACAAGCGTCATTCGGAGTTAGCGGCTCATCGACGGCGAAGCTATGCTCGGTTAAGCCCTCGTTAGTTCTTTGTTCAAGTGAAGTTAACTCCCATTTTAAGTGAAATAATACAATTCGCATAAACAGTGTATAGTTTTGGTATCTGTGACGCCAATGTTAACTTTTTAGAAAACCGTGATGTGTAAAGTAATATTATTATCATTACTATAGTATAATAATCTGACGTAGCAGCAGACTGAATAGGAAAACCGAGAGATAGACGAGATTCGGTACTGAACCGCGGATTACGTAGTCGCTTACGAGATCGTGACCGGACGTTCACATTGAACGCTGTTAACCGGAGTGTGAATTCAACAGTGACGTTGTGTGTGTACAGGATTAACTGACAGCGGCTCCACCAGCATCGAACAATGGATCTTCAACTTCAAGATGGAATGGAAATGAAAGTAATCACCATGGTGCCCATGGAGGAGGAGTAAGCTCAGGATGGACCTCCTGAGCTGACGAAGGTGTCATCATGTGATAGAGATGAGTACTAAGTCTTATTATCGCAGTACGTTCGCAACCTTGGTGGAGTGCAATCGCTTTCGTGCTCGCTACGTGTGACTCATCCACAGCCTGGTATTTCCGTCGTACGGCTTTCAGTGTTCGTGTAGGATATTTATCGTTCTTGAACTGCAGCTAACATTATCAACTGGACTATGAATGATCCGCCCGATAGGGGCAGATCATTAATTCTGCCCTACAGACTTGTTATGCAGATCCAGCTACAACACCTTTACGATTAAATCCTCTTGATTTTCAATCAGGTCTTCAAGATCAACAGCAATCAGCCCTCCCGGTGGAGCAACATCACAGTTTACGTACTCGACATCATGAAGAGAGCAACGTCAGCACCGGCAACTTATCAACAGAACGAGGATCAAGTACAGGTACACATAGTCATAATAGTTCTAATATCAAGGACAATTTAGACCCTAAAACTAAGCGTTTTCGTGCCGATCCCAACTTACATACGGAACAGTTAATAGACATGGATACTGAGAATGAAAATGACTCTTCCGACACAACTAATGACACAAATGCATCAAACCAACTTTCTGTTAATACGCCATTAGTCGCCCCATCATCTTCTACTGGGGGGTACACCGTCGTCATCCCGTCTCAGTCAAAATAATAGGTACAATAATACTGATAATGGACCGTTCCTTGTTGTTGTTGAAGGGACTAAGGATAATATAGGGCACTTACATCCGATGTCAGTAGGGCGATTGATCTTTAGTGAAAATATAATTCCCCGTCAACAAGTTCTGGACATTAAACCTTCCGGTAAGAATAGACTTCGTATCGAGACCTTATCCGGAATAGCAGCAAACAAGCTAGTTGAATCAAACTTTTTGAAGGAAAAACACCTTGATGTATATATTCCCAGCAGTGTTGTGCACAGGCTCGGGATTATCAGTAATGTAGACACGACATTTAGTGAAGATGAAATTCTAAAGGAAATTCAGAGTGCTATTCCCATTTCCCACGTGAAACGATTTACAAAGAAGCTTCCCAATGGAGACACGCGACCAATTCCAGTCTGCCTCATAACATTTCGTGCCCAACACCTACCTCAACATATTTATATCCTAGGAACACGGTGCGAAGTTCAACCTTACATCTTTCCAGTGATGCAATGTCACCGATGTTTAAGATATAACCATTCATTATCTCAATGCAGAGGACAGCAACGCTGCAGTAGGTGTGCGGGACCCCATGACGTAAGAACTTGTACTGACACTGCACCACCAACATGCATGTATTGCCACGGTCCACACTTAGCCACGGATAGGGAGTGTCCCGAGTACAAGAAATGGTCCGAAATCAAATACCTTATGGCTCAGAATAATGTATCTCAAGATGTAGCAATCAAAATGTACCATAACAGAAATTATTCTACTGCTGTACTGGCCCCATCTTTCAATTGGCAAAGCAGGGAAGAATTCCCTCCTCTCTCACAATCAGCGGTCCCGTCCCCAGCGGACTTTCAGCCACATCTACCACGCACGGATATCCCGCCGGCTAACATGCAGCCTCGGTATCCAGAACAGGTTTCTCAGCCAGTAAACAACTTGACCAACATGTCGTTAACCTCACAGCACTATCAACAACAAATAATGCCTCCTCAAAGACAACAAACGCCGATGAGAGTGCATCCTCGCATACCACAGCAATTGCAACGGCCCCAGAGACTTCCTCCCCCATCTACACCGCAACCAAATTACCCATCGATTCAACAACGTCAGTATATTCCCCCACATTTGCCTGTAACACCAATTTCCCACAACCCCTATCCCCCCAACCACATAACATCATGACAACCGCCTCCCAAAATTATGAGCATTTGATCGGAAAGATATTTAACCTTATCATGCTCCTCCTTACTCAAGCTCAATCTACAACGCCCGAGGCCTTTAACCCGGCTATAACACATAACATGATCGCAAGTATATTTACTTCAGGTAATGAATAAAATACTTCAATGGAACGCACGTTCCGTACTTGCGAATAAAGAGACCTTACGAAGAGTTTTACACACTGAATTTATTGATTTCGCCACCATGAGTGAAACCTGGCTTAAGAACGATTCTAATCTAACCATTCCTGGCTATCATGTCATCCGACAGGACCGAGAAGACGGATATGGAGGGGTAGCAATATTAATAAAGAATACAATTCCATACGTAGAAGCAGTTATTGATCACTCGCAGATTGCAAGTTTTCAGGCCGTTGCCGCAAGAGTTCGCATTAACAACCAAGATAATGTCTCATTATATAGCCCACCACGAACAAAAATTCAACTTCAAGAATGGTATCGGCTTACGCAACAGATAGAGCCACCTTTTCTCTTTTGTGGTGATTATAACGCACATAGCACAACATGGGGTTGCGAGATAAATGATACATATGGTGATGCTGTCTTACAAATAGTAGATGAGTTCAATTTATTTGTGTTAAACGATGGATCGGCTATCCTGTTACCAGTACCGGGACAACGTTTCTCCGCTGTCGACCTAAACATTTGTTCTTCTAACATCTCATCTGATTTTCATTGGAAAATCTTGCCGTATCCAATGGGTTCTAATCATTATGCTATCATCATTTCGCCTGTTTCACCATTTCGTCCTTCACCGGTCAAACCCACTATTAAATGGAACGTTCAATACGCTGACTGGGTCAAATACAGAAGGGTGATAGACGCAAATATACTCTCTGTGTTGCATCAAAAAACCACGCTTGATAAATACAACGCCTTCGTACACACCATTAATTTAGCTGCCGCCATATCCATTCCTGAACGAAAACAAACCAACATCTCAAAAAGATTCCCTGCTCCATGGTGGAATTCCGAATGCAGTCGACAGATAGCTAAGAGAAATCAGGCCCTCAGCAAGTTAAAGCGAGCAACTACAATGGAAAATTTCCTCAATTACAAGAATATAGATGCGGCAGTCAAACGCTTTCTGAAAAGGGTAAAGAAGAATAGCTGGCGATCTTATTGTGAAAAGCTGACCAAGGATACACCCCTATCGCAAATATGGTCGATGGTTAACAGAATGAAGGAAAAAACGCCAACCCCTAAGGCACTTAAATGTTGGGCAGAAGAGTTTTCAGATCTTATTGCTCCACCTACGACCTCACTTCCTCCAAAACAACGTCCACCGTTCGAACTTTCCCGTCCTACGCAAGATATTCTCACATCACCTTTCACGCTACATGAATTAGAACAAGTTTTAAAAACTACTGCTAACTCTGCGCCTGGATATGACCATATACATTACTGCATGCTTTCTAACTTATCTCGCAATGCCAAGGAAATATTGCTCTTACTTTTCACATATATTTGGAATGAAACCAATTTTCCCGACGACTGGATGACGCAGATTATTGTCCCAATTTTAAAACAAGGTAAAGATCCTAACGAAGCTTCTTCTTACAGACCCATCGCTCTATCTTCATGCATAGCTAAAACTTTTGAACGGCTGTTGAAACTAAGACTGGAGTGGTGGTTAGAGTTTCACAATTTATTGCCTCGATCTCAATATGGGTTCCGGAAAAGTCGTTCTACTTACGACCATCTTAGCATTCTGACTACGGACATTGAACATACATTTCTAAACCATGGTTACCTTACGCCATATTTCTCGATATATCTGGGGCATATGACAGGGTTAGTATACAAGTACTTTCTGAAAAGCTACATGACCTTGGTCTTCCCGAAATATACGTGCGAGGTATATATAACTTATTTTTCCGGCGGACAATCTATATTCGAACCCAAGATAACACCTTGTATGGGCCCAGACTAGTAACAAAAGGACTCCCTCAGGGTGCTATACTGAGTTCTTTACTGTATGCCATCTACACTGCAGATCTCTATCACATGTTTAAACAAACAGTCAAAGTTCTTCAGTATGCAGACGACGTATGTATCTACGCATCATCGCAGTCTCTTTGGTTAACATGTTTGTGGCTAGATGACGCTGCAAGGAAACTCCACGCCTGGACATTTCACACAGGTCTTAATTTATCCCCAACAAAATCTTCTATTATTGTCTTCACTCGAAAGCAATTCCACTCAATATCACCATCTGTATATCTTGGGCCATACTCCTTCCCCTTACGGACTTCAGCCAAGCTACTAAGCTTATACCTCGATAGTAAACTTACATGGAGAACGCACGTCGAGTACCTGGCAACTAAAGTGGGCCGAACGTTAAACATAATCAGAGCATTATGTCGAGTATGGTGGGGAGCTGACCCATCTGTCCTATTACTATTATATAGATCGTTAATCCGATCTGTACTAGATTATGGCTGCATCTTTTTCGGCAATGCACCGCAGTATGTTCTTCGAAAACTAGATGTCCTGCAGTTCCGCGCACTCAGAATATGTCTCGGAGCCATGAACTCAAGTCCTACTAACGCACTACTGGTAGAGGCTAAAGAAATGCCCATTCAGATAAGACGAGATCTGCTTGCCAACAACTTTCTTCTGCAACGCTCGTCCATAACTAGCCACCCTATAACATCTAAACTGCGCCGCCTCCTTCCACTGTGTGACAGAGGAACAAACAGAAGACTACGGACACCTCTATTGGTCAAAAGTATCAAGAAATTGCAGCACATCATACCCCTTACTCTTCAAGATACAGTGCTTCCAGTATTTCGACAGAGGTATGAACTTTCAGTATTTCAACCATCCACTTTTCATCTTCCAGATTTTATTATCTGCAATACCAAAATCAACGAAAAAGTAACAAATTTTATCGATGCATATTGGGGCAGTTATACTCAAATATACACAGATGGGTCTAAGACCAATGAAGGAGTCGGATATGCGTACTACTGCCCTGCATTCAACACTAGCAAAATGTTCTCCCTTCCCCACGAAGCTTCAATATTCACAGCTGAAATACTTGCCATTAAATCAGCCATCACGTACGGCGTCCAGCACTTCAGCAGTATATTAATTCTCACGGACTCCAAGAATGCACTTCAAAAACTAGAACAACCATGCAGGAACACGCGTTCGAATAAATACATCATGGACATCCTAAGTTGCATATACCAAGCTAAGGAAAACGGAAAAGAAGTTCATCTTATGTGGATCAAAGGTCACACTGGAATTATACACAATGAAACCGTAGACCAACTGGCAAAGCAGAGCATTACAGAAGGCCAGTTCCAAGCACTCCGCCTACCATACACGGACTTCCAAAGCCACATCAAGAAACAGGCGTACAAAGAATGGTCAAATTACTGGGCAACAACTCAACGCATCAAAGGCAAGCATTACGCCGCTATCCAGAGACACATCCCACAGAAACCATGGTTCAGTCTACTATCTCTAACTCGCCGCCATATGACATCAATTATCAGAATGCGACTTGGACATGCATCTTACCCCAGTCATCTGTTCAGACTCAAAGTCATAGACTCCCCAAATTGTACCTCTGACCCCAATCAAGAAGCAGACCTCAACCATACAATTTTAGGATGCACTAGATACAAACCACAAGTGACCAACTTATATCAAAAGCTTATAGAACTGAAAGTTACGCTTCCCACTTCCGTTTCGTCGTTGTTCAGCAGCTATGACATCCGTATATATCAAGCAATAGCCAAATTTTTAAGTGAAGCTAATTTAACATTGTGATAAGTTTGTACTGTAGACTGTAGTTAAACTGTTCTCAACCAACCAAAGTTCCTGTACCGTGGCTTTCCATCACCAATTAGTCATAATGCCATGAACGGTCCCATGTTGTAAAGATGTTGCTCTTTGACTTTCTTGTTTTCTAAATGTACAGAGCTGGCAGCATGGTCTTACAGACCAAATGCCAAAATGTAATTTAAAAAAGTCTTATTATCTGGCATGCATAGAAGGGATGGGAATATTTATTGTAAACTGACGCTATAAGAGATTAAAGGTGTAGTCCTGTTGAAATAGAGCGCCGGAATGGGCGCGTAGTTATTAATTCTTAGTTTAGGAAACCGGCGACAGGTCTGAGTAATTGACTGTAAATAATTTAGGGAATATAATACTTTAACTTTTCATGGGATAGAGATTTCTTCAATTATTTCTTTCTTGGGAGATTCTGTTTGTTTATTTGCGTCAGAAGACCAGGAGTAATTAGTCTAGGGGAGTGCAGTGAGAGTAGTTATTAGAGTAATCATTAATTTAATAAGTGTATGGCAAGTAAAACGGTAAGTACTACAGTGCGTAAGGCACGTAACTACGAGGCTCAGCGGCCGAACTGACAGCCAAAGAAGAACTCCACCCTTTGAAATACTTAGATAGGAAGTGATAAGATTAAATTGATTATGTGATTAAATTTACCAGGAAATGATCATAATGCGTGTGTCAAATATCAATCCGTGTGCATATTAATTAATTAATGAATGTATTGCCGTGTGACGTAAAAGTAGCCACGTACTGACCATCGATTAATTAGCAGTCAGTAATCTGATGTTAATTGCCGAGCGAGCACTTAATTGTGTTGTAATTGCTGAATAGATTCCGCGCGATGACCATGTATAAGTAATGTAGCGGGTAAGCCATGTAGGACGGCAGGAATAATAATAATAATAATAATAATAACAACAATCGGGCAAAGATTACCATTGTAATACCGGAGTCGCGTTGTGAAAGTGACGTGATACTGTTGGGTAAATATGTGTTGAATTCAAGGAGATTTGGGCGAGCTTTTGAGACCGCAGTTTATTGTAGAAGTACTTCCGAGTGAAGTGTTACTGTTTCCTTTTGAAAAGGAAATGTTACGCCTGTTAATGGTGGGTTGTTGACCGCGTGTGGAATGGGGGCATTTCGTCTGACCTTGCCCAGTTGTGTTTCCTTTCTTTATTTTTTGTTTGGGATGTCCCGTAAGCTGAGGAAGGAGGGACGTTGCTGTTAAAGAGAAGTTGGCTTCTTTGAACGGCAAAATAATGTGATTTACCTAACACGGCAGAGCAGTGTAATAATTAACAAGCGACCCGGCCGATAATGTTTGCCAATGAATCATTGTTAAATGCTCGAGTATAATATAGATAGGGATTACAGGACCCTGCCTTCATCGCAAGAGGTTGTCAGTTCGATGCTCAACGTAGGCATAGGAGGCCTACAGCGTCAGAAGAAAGATCAAAGTGCCTGTTACGTATTTTGTTGCATATCATGTATCATTTATGTGTTCTTTATGTCATGTGTGGTTGTACATAAGGTCAGTGGTGGTTCTGTCCATCAGCTTGGCGATGTCTATAATAGCGAGGGTCGGTTCGAACCCAGGTGTTGTATCATATGTGTGTATTTGTTTTTTCTTTTACGTCATTTCATTGGGAAACCTAGGTCTTCATTAGAATAGGGATTGCTCAGACGTGTTGTCGGATGCATGTTAGTTTTATGTGTTAGCGATAATATAGCCTCAGTGTTATGATAAAATTACCATTCGCTATATGTCACGATACATCGCTTCGCGATAAACGTACTCGTTTCTATCAAGTATAACGGGCAGATGCCCACATAACAAGACCACAACAAACATTTATAAACTTTAACGTAATTCATTGGTGTTATTTAGTGCGCCATTTCCCATCAGCATTAAGGTTGAATAAACCGGTTTGTGAGTTAAATATTTTAATTCGAATGTGTTCTCATTTTAGCTATGTATGCCCCGCTTCTCCTCCCCTGTACGCCTTTAAGTTTACTTTAGTTCAGCGTCTATTTATTTCATACTTCCTGACCCATGTGCGACCCTGTAGATTCCATGCCGGTGCCATTTAGGGAGGGGGCGGGTGCAAAAGGCCAATGCAATTTACCTGAAAGCTCGGCTTCATTAAGTAAACATAGCGGCTTTAATCCAGTGATAACTTTTATTAATTTATTTACGTTAATACTATGAGCCACGAAAACCTACGTTCATTACTAAGGGATTATCGTGTTTGGCTGTGCCCGAAAATATGGTGCGTGAAGTTGCTTGATTTGTGTTTCGCAGTGGACTGTTCGACGTGTCTGCAAGCAGTAGTGTACTACACGTGGCTACGAAACATGACCTCTGAATTGTGGTCGGAAAAAGATCCTCACTGAGAGGGACCGTAGACGCATTTCACGGCTTTTGGAATGAAATCGCTTCCAAACCCGACAGGAATTGCTACAGGCAGTGCATGAAGATCTCCCAACCTGTTAGCGAGAGAACATTGCCACGGTAACTCCATGCAATGAACATTTGGAGTCGGTCACCTCGCAAGAGGCCACTCCTCACACAGGCGCGTCTTCAATGGGCTAGAAATCATCGAACGCGAACAGTAGCTGACTGGTGGAACGTAATGTGGTCTGACGAACAACGTTTTTGCCTATCTTCCAATGACTTACGTCGTCGAGTGCACCGAAGACCAAATGAAGCATTTATCCTCGACGTGCGTAAGGTCAGGTTCAAATCGGAGATGGGTCTGTGATGTTTCGGGTGTGCTTTTCGTATCATGGAATGGACCCACTCACTGAGGTGACCACTAACATGAACCAGCATGTTCATTTAAACATTCTGAATGATAAGGTGTTGCATTTCTGTCAACATCTGCATGAGTACGCTTGTGATACCCCGATTTTTTCAAGATAACAACGGCAAAGTTCGTCGGGCTGGACGCAGATGTGACTGATTTTATGAACACTATCCAACCCTGAAGCATCTCGATTGGCCTGCAAAATCACCTGACATGAACCTCATTGAAAATATGTGGTACATGTTGTAACAACGGGAGAAACGCCAACATTAGCATCCCCGCAATTAAGCAGAATTGCACGATAAAATCCTCAGCGAGTGACTTAACCTGGATGTACCTGCACAAATTTTTGGACTCACTTTTTAACCGAATCCAGGCGGTTATCAAGACCAGAGGAGGAGTTACACTGTACTAAATGATGCTTGTAAAGATTTCTCCAGGGGTGAATAGTTTTTCGTGAGATTATATATCAAAGCCTACTCTATATGATTCAATAGGCACGCAATTATGATACAATGCGAGGAAATATGTACCTACTATAACAACGTACCGGATAAGTAGCCGTGCGGTGAGGGTCGCACAGCTGTGAGCTTACATCCGGGAGATAGTGAGTTCGAACCCCACTGTCGGCAGCCCTGAAGGTGGCTTTCCGTGGTTTCTCAATTTCACACCAGGCAAATGCTGGGGCTATACCTTAATTAAGGCCGCTTCCCTCCCACTCCTAGGCCTTTCCTGTCCCATTGTCGCCATAAGACCTATCTGTGTCGGTTAGTACATAAAGGCATATAACAACATAGAGTATGATATCCCTACAATTCTAACATGGTATACCGTACATAATCTTACTAGAACAAATCAAACCCCATGGCGCAACAGCCCCGAAGGGCCATTGCCTACCAGGCGACCACTACTCTGCCTGCAGATTACGAGTTGTCATGTGGTCAGCACGACGAAGCACCTTGGTCGTTATTCTTGGCTTTCTAGGCCGGAGTCACCATCTTACCGTCAGTTAGCTCCTTAATCGTAATCACGTAGGCTGATTGGACCTCGAACCTGTCTTCAGATCTAGGTAAAATGCTTGACCTGTCCGGAAGTCGAACCAGGAGCCTCTGGATAAGAGACAGACACGCTACCCCTACACCGCGGTACAGGCACATAATCTTACTGCTTTTAAAGTATGTTTCTATAGAATTAATATTTTTGTCATGTAACAGATAAAATGGCATGCTGTAATTTATTCACGGATGCAGTATTTTTTTATCCATATTGTTGTATACAAGATAAGGTATACTGGAACACAACATAAATTTATTGCTTCAATATGACTTTATACAATATATACATTATTTATTTTTTTATTTATTCCTGACTTACATTTGTGGCGAAGTTAGGGCTCACGGTCCTCTCTTACACTTAACCACTCTAAACAGAATTTAAAAATGTAAACATAAAAGTAAGACATAGAAATTCTAAAAAGAAATAATACTACAGACATATAATTCTAAGACTACCGGTAAGTTAGGCCTACATATCAGTACAGCAATTAATGTGATAATTACTAATAATAATAATAATAATAATAATAATAATAATAATAATAATAATAATAATAAATGAAGAAAACCCATTCACACAACATACACACAATGACTCACACAACTCAGTTTTATGTTACCAGGAAAAACTTTCTGCAGGCAGATTTGAATTTATGAGAGGAAGTAAGGTGCCGGATGTCCATTGGGAGTGTATTCCAGAGTCTCGATGCGGTAACTAAAAAGGATTGATTGTAGGAATTGGTTCGACTTAGTGGAATTTCAAGTAAGGAACCAGAACGGGTACTAATTTCATGGAATGAGGAAAGGAAACGAAAATTAGAAGAGAGGTAAGTAGGAGTGTTCGTCGAGAGCACTTGGTAAACAAGTGTCATTAGGTGATAATTCCTTCGTTCATTTATGCGTAGCCATTCCAATGTTTTGAAATATGGTGTAACATGAGTGTCATGTCGCAGTTGGAAGGCATATCGTATGCATGAGTTTTGTGCTCGCTGAAGTCTCAAAGCTTGTTCAGCATTTAGATTGACTAGTACTGTATCACAGTAGTCTAAAATTGGGAATAGTAGTGCTTGGATTAATTTTAATTTAAGTTTTTGGGGAAAAGAATTCTTGTGACGTTTCAGGGGATATAGAGCTGCATGAACCTTTCTACATACATTTGTTACGTGTTCATTCCAGGTCAGATTCTCATTGATGGAGATTCCAAGATTAGTTACATTTTTAAGGTACGGTACAGCAATGTCATTGATTATGATTGGAGGAGGATTGATATTGCTTATTACATGTAATAATTTAGAGTTTCCTATGATAATACTTTGTGTTTTACGAGGATTTAGAAGTAAGTGGTTGTTTTTAGCATAGGCGGTAAGCCTTTCAATATCCGAATTAATGTGCTGAACTGTTTCATGTAAATTGTTTGTAGTGGTGTGTTTGTATATCTGCATATCATCAGCATATAAGTGGTAGTTGCAATACTGAAGTGTGGAAGATATGTCATTAATATGCAAGACGAACAGTAAGGGCCCTAGAACAGACCCTTGAGGGACACCGGATGATTTTACAGCCCATTGGGATCTTTGATTGTTTACCACTACGCACTGGCGACGATTTGTAAGGTTCGACTTAAAAAAATTAAGGGCTATCGGGCCGATATGCAGAGAGCGTAGCTTGGATAATAGTATGTCTATATTTACCGTGTCGAACGCACTACTAAAGTCAAGGAGTGTCAGTATCGTCACCTGCCGTTTGTCCATTGCTAGTCTTATGTCATCTGTTACCCGAAGAAGTGCAGTCGTAGTACTGTGTCCCTTTCTGAAGCCAGATTGCAATGGGTCAAAAAGAGAATGCCTGGTTAAAAATTGTACTAGCTGCTCGTGTACAACTCGTTCAAGAACTTTCGAGAGAGGGGGAAGAATCGAAATAGGCCGGTAATCAGATGGCGCATTTGCTGTGGTACCGGTATGCTTTAATATTGGGGTTACTAGAGCATCCTTCCATGCAGTTGGAAACGTCCCGGTGGTGAGACAGTGGTTTACAATGTGGGCAATAATTGGTAGGACCGCGCCAATAATGTTTTTTATAAAGCCTATTGGGATGTTATCTGCTCCTTTAGCTTGTCACTTAACTGAATTTAAAATACGCTTTACATCATTTACACTGACAGAGTGAAAAGAGAAATTATTTTCGTTTTCTGTAAGGTCACTGATTATTTTACTTAGATTGATATGATTTTGAGGTTGAGATTCCTTTTCTTGAAGCTGAGTAAATTCGCAAGTAATTAATCTTGATAGTAGACTGAGAGTCTGTAGAAATGTACACTTTATACACATTAACTTTATGTACACTCGAAGCTATCTTGATGAGATAGTTTGTAAAAAGGTAGAGTTCATGATAGTCGAAAACTATCGGTTTTATAAGCGTAACTTGTCATGAAAGTTCCTACTAACATAATGCATTTATTTCTATTGGCTTGTCATGAAATGACATGAATATTCACAATTAGAGAATCTAATGTAGGTGTCTGTGCCTGAGTGAGGACTGAGGATGTGTAGAGTACAGGCATCGGGGCTCGACGTGACTGCAGGAACGGGAACTGAGGCAGTGGCCCGAGGTGAAACCTCATACAACCATAATTCAGTCCACCTGGCCGAGACACATGTTTAAGAGGGATAACCTCCGTGCTCGACGTTCAGTGTAATCTGGTGCTGGACACTGGGGAGTCCTACTAAGTGGCTGCCAGGTGCTCCTTTTATAGTGCAGACTGACGTCACACGCAAGCGCACTGGAGTCGTCTCGTAGAGTCTCGCATAATCCAAGCTGCGGCATGCGCGGTGCTGGCTGACGCAGAGCTAGGAGCGCGAAGGACACACAACACATATCCTGGCACAGGCTAGAGTAAAATATATCTTCCACCAAAGTCGTAGTCTCATCCATTGCTGTGAAAATTTGGAAGCTGCTGGGGTATGGGTGGTGATGAGTAAAGACAGTCGGAGCACGGCCAGTGTGTCTGAGCGTAATGAAAGGTGTTGCTCATAGGGTAAGTCGTGCTGCAATAGCACTGTCTGGTCCAGTGAGGAAAGCAATGGCAAACTACCTCGCAGCTCGTCTGGCCTTTTGGTGCTGCCATTGGCTTTTGTGGTATTGCTATAACTGCATAGCCTCTGATGGTGCTATTTTAGGATGTAACCAGCCTCTGGGCTAATGACCTAACAGATAGACAACAGATACAATTTTGCACGCAACTTCTGCAACATTTACTCTTTTACGCTGGCCTATGTTACGGAAAAAATGGTCTGTTTTTCGCGGGAGTTACATAAATAGCTACTAATAAACAGTATTGCCAACTTAGCGGATTTTCCGCTAAATTTGGCGGAATTAGAGGACTGTCGGCGGAGAAATATATCATCTTGCGGACAGCGGAATATTTAGCGGAATTCTAGATTTATGATAGCGGAATTTAGTCTTTTATCCATTTTATGTCTCCGAGCTATTCCGTATTTCTTGTCAGGAGCTAGCAGTCACATGAGCAAAACATGTTATTTGGATCTGATGTTATGAGATCATGGTATCATAAACTTGTAATGCGTGGGGAAATGGTTACTTATCTCTTCGTTGGCGAATGACAACAGATAATGAAACTGTGAAAGAGTAGCATTTATATTTACGCTATGAAGGAAGACCGTTTAATGAACTGGCCTGTTGTGTGTGGCCATTGAGGTATGGGATTCACCTAGTTTGCACCCGGCACTAAAACGCCTACAAGTTTTAGCTCTCCGGCTCGCAGGCAAGGGGTTAACTCCCGTGAAACTCACAGATCAGGTGAGTGCAGACATTTACTTTTATAATTATTCACTTTTATTATTATTATTATTATTATTATTATTATTATTATTATTATTATTATTATTATTATTATTATTATTATTATTGCACATTTTACTGCTCATTATTTGATATCGGATTTATTGGCGGAATTTTAGCGGATTTTAAGTAGCATTTAGCGGATCTTGAAAATATAAGTTGGCAACACTGGTAATAAATACCGCAAACCATGTAGATATAATTCTCTGGAAAAAATAATTCTAAGAGCTTCTCCATCCATCCCCTTTCGTGGAATATTCCACTGTGGTGCAGTCAATATAGAACGCTCGAATGGCCTGGTTCCTAGAAACCCAGCGTTCAAAACCCGTGTCCTAGAAACAATTCCACCGAAGAGAAACATGATAAACGTAATGAAAATGTCAAATGAAATTAATTCGCAAGCATTCTATAGAACACGAAGAATAAAATTCTTCATCACGTCCATATTACCCTTGCATAAGAGATACTTTACACCTCACAGTAATAAAAATTTAATGAACTCGTTGTTGTCTCCGGAAGATGAGAGGAAGTTTTAGTGGCTCATATTCAAAACCATATCTAACTCCATGTTGTAGGTGGGGTATGCCTGGCACCGGGCCAGTTGCCCTGTGATTAGGGGAGCGCAACTGTGAGCCTGGATCCGGGTGATAGTGGGTTCGAACCCCACTGCCGACATCCCTGAAGATTGTTTTCAGTGATTTCCCATTTTCACACCTGGCAAAAGCTGGAGCTGTACCTTTCTTGAAGCCATGGCAACTTCCTTCCCACTCCTAGCACTTTATTATCCCACCGCCACCATAAGACGTATCTGTATCGGTACGATGTAAAGCGAATTCTAAAAAAAGAAAAAAGAAGGTATGCCTGCCTCTTAAACGGACACCCCGAGTTCTAATACTCTGGCCCCTGATACTGAGGAACTGGTTGATATGATAGACAGCGGACCCGGCCATAAACACAATATGGCTGAGGATGTCGTCATTCTCTATTCCCGAAATAATTCTCAGTTACTCAGCTCGTACTGAATATATGGTCTTTGGCCAGAAAATGCACAGATTTTCTAAATGCGAATTTATTCATCTTGTCTCATACGAACAATGACCAGGTATTCTGAATTGATGGTGTATAGGCGTCATACTTATTAATATGGACGTTTCGCTTTTATTACTGTCTACTAGCAAAAAGGTAACTCTTGTGCATGGCTCCCTCATCGAAGTTATTGTGCGCCACTAGGCGTTTTCATGCCAAGAACATTGTAACCGCCCCTCAGCCAGAATCGAGACCGTGAACTTGAATCGATGATATATCTCATTTATCCAGCCAGCTAGTGCCCCAGGTAATTTCTTTCTGTCTGGGAGACTTAAATATGAAGAAGAATGAGTTTCATTGACAGATAACATCGTCATTACAAGTGTTCTGGAGTGTTTTCTTTTTCAACTGAAAAACTATGTAAATATAAAACACCTAAAATAAACATTTATTATCTAAGAAGTCGAAATTAAGCAGTAGAAATGGGAAAAGAGTGTCTGAACGAAATATATACTCCACAAGGATTTGTCTTAGGGCCTTTTCAATTTCTCACACAAATTAAATATCGCATGACTATGTACTAAGTAGGGAAACAGTGAACCTGACAGTTGAATAGTTCTCTGCAAAATGCTCTTAATAAGCGACAGAAAAATCTCAGGCAATTGCATTTTATTTAAATAAAAATTAGTTAAATTATTATAATCTTCCGGTGAAATGATAAGTAATATTTTGCAAGCTGCTTTACGTCGTACTGACACAGATAGGTCGTACGGCGACGATAAGACAGGGAGGGGCTAGGAGTGGGAAGGAAGTGGCCGTGGCCTTAATTGAGTTACAGCTCCAGCATTTGCCTGATGTGGAAAAGGGAAACCACGGAAAACCATCTTTAGGGCTGCTGACAGTGGAGTTCGAACCCACTATCTCCCGAATACTGGATAATGGCCGCGCTTAAGCGACTGCAGCTATCGAGCTCGGTGATTAGTAATACATCTAGATTCAAAGCTGAACTGGGTTGCTTACGTATATTATTGTAGACTAGTGTATCTGTTAGGATTCCGGGTCCTTGGATGAGTGGTTAGCGTACTGGACTTCGGTTCAGAGGGCCACGGGTTCGATTCCCGGCCGGGAGGGAGATTTTAGCAAAGTATGGTTAACTCCTCGGGGACTGGGTATTTGTATTTGTCGCAATGTTCTCCTCTTCATAACTTCACAACATATCATTGTACCAGCCACTGAGCAAACAAGCAATGATGAATATATCCTTCCACTTAGGGTTGGCGTCAGGAAAGGCATCCGGTCGTAAAGCCAGGCTGGATTGGCAGATGCTATACAGTTCGCACCTTTGAACCCACCAGTGTGGGAAAAGCGGCAGAAGGAGAAGAAGTGTATAGCCTAAGAGCCATCAGAGATTAAAGTTCCTAGAAAATAGAATTTAAATGCCTACTTTGCATTCCTTCAGAGTATTGTTGAATATTGCCGGGCTGAGTGGCTCAGACGGTTGAGTAGCTGGCCTTCTGATCCCAACTTGGCAGGTTATATCCTGGCTCAGTCCGGAGGTATTTGAAGGTGCTCATATACGTCTGTCATGTAGGTAGCTTTAGTGGCACGTAAAAGGACTCCTGCGAGAAAAGTTCCGGCATCTCGGCGTCTCCGAAAACCGTCAAATATTAGTTAGTGGGGAGCAAAAACCACGTTTCTGAAATGTTGCTTTTGTAACAAAATGCAAGGGAAGTAATATGACAAAGCATTTGGTCCTTCAACTTGGGCTCAGAAAGCCCACGTGTGCCATTGATATTCAATTGGTGTACCACAAGGATTTGTCTTAGGGCTCTTTCTATTTCTTACTCAAATGAAATATCTCACAACCTTCAGTTTTAAATGCAAATTATACTACACTTTAAAAGGATGCCAATATAATCAAATAGCTCTATATACTATGTGGGGGAACACTGACCTTGGCAGTTAAATAGTTGAGATAAATTATCTACCACCTGTGCCATTTAGTCCGCTCAGTAGCCAGTGTGACCAGTCGTTACTCAATATTGATATCAAAATCATGTGGAGAAATACCTCATATACTCTGGCACATTCCTTCCGAGGTATCAATCAATTGTTCAATTGAGCATCTTTTCAAGCAAGTGCCAGCACATAACCATTGTAGCTAATCTGCATAGAGCTGAATGTGTCGTGCTTGGAGCGTTTTTGAAGGACTACATGAGTCACGCAGGGGGAGTGGCAGGGTGGAAGGGGGTGATGGGGAGAGAAAATTGGAATCATACATGCAAGTTGGAGAGGTAGAACGGACTCATTTGTTTCCATGTACACATTACTCTGTGATGTGACCGCCATTGCTTTATTAAAATGTGGAAAAGGAAGTCTCACACAGCTGGGAAACTGAGTATGCTAACTGCAGAATCTTAATTCATAGGAACTAATTAGGGTAGTTCGTTGAATGGCCAAGTGTAATTGAAGGTGATTGTCGTTTTAAGGAACAAATAATGAGATAATTAATAATTAATAATAATAATAATAATAATAATAATAATAATAATAATAATAATAATAATAATAATACAGTTCTACTTTCAGTTAAATTAGGCACAAACTTCTGTCAACTCAGTAAACATGTCACTAAAAGAAACAATAACAAGACACAGTATAAATCCAAAATTAAAATAAGTAAACCAGTCCAAAGTTAATTGGAAATTAAAAATTAATGAACACCTTATCAAAAAAACCTGGCGGTGGGGGTGGTAGAATGACAACCGCAGTACCCCTGGCTGTCAGAATAGGCCACTAAAATCGGCCACAGGAGCTTGGGTTGGCAACCACGGTGCCCTTGTGTTACTTCCACTTACTTGCGCCAGGATTCTCACTTTCATCTATCCTATTCCCTTGGTCAACTCTTGTTCATATCCGACCCCAAAGGTCCTTCTCCTCCTTCGGTCGACATTTTCATTTTTCCCTTCGAATAATGTTAATAGAGGATGGTTGTACAGCTGTACTTCCTCTTAAAACAATAATCGCCTGGGTGAGTGGCTGAGACGGTTGAGGCGCTGGCCTGACCCCAACTTGGAAGGTTCGATCCTAGCTCAGTCCGGTGGTATGTGAAGGTGTGAAATACGTCAGTCTCGTGTCGATAGATTTACTGGCACATAAAAGAAATCCTGCGGGGCTAAATTCCGACACCTCGACGTCTCCAAAACCGTAAAGTAGTAGTGAGACGTAAAGCTAATAACATTATTAAAACATTTATCTCCACCGTCTTATCAGGAATAGTATTGCGTATTCCATTATCCTCTTTTTAATGGCGTGTGGGGTCCGAAGAGGCCTGGTTTAGGTCTTTCGAGTTGACGCCTTACAGGTGACCTGCGCGTCTGTGTGGATGGAGCCATACTTATGATGAATTATAATGTAAGAGAAGGCACATCACATCACACGCCCAGTCCCCGAGCTATCGGAATTAACCAATGAAGGTTTAAATACCCGACCCGGTCGATAATCGAACCCGAGACCCCTAGACCAAAGGCCAGTATGCTAACTATTTAGCCATGGAACCGGACACTTTAGACTTTAACATGATTTAATTCCTTATTTCCGCAAAGTTGCTGCATTTCTTCCTCTTCCGCACTCACTACTTCTAATTCTTTGTATATCGTTTAGACACCGATGTTGGGTCTTCCATTTTTGTGCAGGTTCGGTATCGTTTGAGCTAGCCTCTCCGGCTTCAACCTTCGGTTATGTCCGTCGAAAGTAAGCCTCGTCTTACCCGTAGCATCGCTATTTTTTTTCACTCTTTGACAGAGCTCCTGATTTGGTCCCAGGAAGGAGGCGAGTCATTCATTCAGTGACTGCTTTGGGCCCAGATTTTTTCTCAAAAATTTTCTTCATCTTTTATCATGATTACTTCCGTCATCCTAGTCAGGATTTCTGCCGCATAGAAACACCCCATTCTGACAACCGAACAATAATGCTTTAATTTGCCTTGGATGGAAGTAGACTTCAATTAGTGACTTCTATTACATTCTGAAACCTATCTCCATCCTTCTCAGCATTTCGTTCAGTGCCTCCTTTATACTCCCATTGGGAGTGAGCATTTGTCCATGGTATTTAAATGTAGCCTACTGACATGTTGGACTTTCCAAGGTTATGTTACAATTCTGTTCAACCGAGCTCGATAGCTGCAGTCGCTTAAGTGCGGCCAGTATCCAGTAATCGGGAGATAGTGGGTTCGAGCCCCATGTCGGCAGCCCTGAAGATGGTATTCCGTGGTTTCCCATTTTCACACCAGGCAAATGCTGGGGCTGTACCTTAATTAAGGCCACGGCCGCTTCCTTCCACTTCCTAGGCCTTTCCTATCCCATCGTCGCCATTAGACATATCTGTGTCGATGCTACGTAAAGCAAATAGCAAAAAAAAAAAAAAGAATTATATTCTATTCTTGGGATTACTTTGTTCGAATTCATATCTCGACGGTGCGTGGGCAATACCTCGTATCCCACAATGCCCTTCTGATCCATCATAAGACTGATCACGCCTCCCAACCACATATGGATATGCAGTCCATCAGAATAACGTTCGTTGTATTCATTTTCCTGTGTAAAGGAAAACGAACCTGCATTATACTGCAGGAGTGCGTAATTACTCCAAGAATAGAAGGGTGGTCATAAAGAACGTGAACCGAGTATGGGAGCGTTAGAGCGTTGGTCATATTGATAAATAATTTGAAGACAATTACGTCGATATCTGGCGCCATTATCATCATTTTATTAGCTGTTGAAGTTGGCCAATCAGATCGCTTCGCTAGTGAATACATGGCTTTACATGGCGGTGTTGCTAAATTTGCACGTGGCTTGGTCGGGCTTGAGAGCCATGTCGAAATATGAACATCAAAGTCTAACCAAACGTAGGTTTCAGCCAATGTCATCGTAGCGTGCTTCCCTCCCCTGGAGAAGTTTATTTCTTCTATTGGCGCTCTCAAGTCGGTCATAAGCAGATTTAGCAACACTGCCACGCAAGCCCATCTGAAATCGCCTGCGAAGCGATCTGATTGGCTAAATTCAGTAGCTGATAAAATGTCAACGTCGCGAGATATCGACGTATTTTTTTTTCATTTTTTTTTCAAATTATAGATCAGTATGATCAACACTAGAACCCTCATATACCCGGTTCACCATGTTTCCTTTTTTCTTTTTTTTTTCAAGTTGCTTTACGTCGCACCGACCCAGATAGGTCTTACGGCTACGATGGGGCAGGAAAGGGCTAGGAGTGGGAAGGAAGTGGCTGTGGCCTCAATTAAGGTACAGCCCCAGCATTTTCCTGGTGTGAAAATAGGAAACCACGGAAAACCATCTTCAGGACTGCCGACAGTGGGGTTCGAACCCACTTTATCCCGAATACACACGTTGTTTCTGACCACTCTGTATACATTCCTACAGTACGGTACAATAGATTTTATTTTCATTGAAATGGTAGCATAGGAAAATGAACGCAACGGACATTGTGATGGACTGAATATCCATATGTGGCTGGGTGGCGAGACTAGTATTAAGCTAAATAATGGATAGGAAGAGCATTGTGGCATATGAGGTATTGCATGCACACCGTCAATATGATTCTTTAAGGGAAAATCACCGGGCGAGTTGGTCGTGCGGTTAGGGGCGCGCAGCTGTGTGCTCGTATCCTGGAGATAGTGGGTTCGAACCCCACTGTCGACAGCTCTGAAGATCGTTTTCCGTGGTTTCCCATTTTCACACCAGGCAAATGCTCGGTCTGTAGACTAATTAAGGCCACGGCCGCTTCCATCCCATCGTCGCCATACGACCTATCTGTGTCGGTGCGACGTAAAGCAAATTGTATTTTAAAAGAAAATGTTAGTGCAGTATTCGCAGCCACATTTCGTAATTCGTAATTAAATAAATCAAATTATCGCTTTTAATGTGTGTTTGATACTTTACGAATACAAACCACCACCATGGCAAAGCCAACTCGCTCAGACTTTACAAACAAGTTTGTAATTTTGCGTGGTTATCAGCACGGACTCGATGTAAAGAACGCCTAATGGAAACAGCTCTCTTCAGAGCTCCTTAACAAGAAACACTGGACCTTCCATCCGTATTTTACAACTTCTCAAAAGTTTCAGCAAAGCCAAATGTAATT
This sequence comes from Anabrus simplex, assembly GCF_040414725.1. Classification (NCBI taxonomy): domain Eukaryota; kingdom Metazoa; phylum Arthropoda; class Insecta; order Orthoptera; family Tettigoniidae; genus Anabrus; species Anabrus simplex. The sequence continues at coordinate 822,827,776 of NC_090265.1, read as the reverse complement.
TCGCTGTGGTTCGGATTTTATACAAAAAATTCAAACGGAAACCGCAAAATTCGCGATAAAGTGCCATAAGTGTCAGGTGGGCGTGGCAGAGCATGGCAGCCCATTACAATGTCTGAACTGCCTTTAAAAATGGCGGAATTTGAAGTCAGGAAATCGGTGGCCTCGGATGGGTTCCTTCAACTTCGGAAACACATTGAAGTCACAAGGACTCATGTCTGGTGAGAACGGAGGGTGTTAAAATACCTCCCAATGCCACCATTGCAATAAGAGCTTGACACTGTTTGCGAAATAACAACATGAATTGTCATGCAACACGATAGGGCGATCGTCTTGCCATAAACGAGGACGTTTGTGCGGCATAACCGGACGTAGATGTCGCTCCAGAAATTGGCAATAGTAGTCACTGTTGATGGTTTGTCCGTCAGGAACAGCATGCGTAATAATAACACCCTCGTAGTCGTATGCCACAATCAGCATTTCACTGGACTCGGTTCCTATCGACATTTCTTGTGGACTTGGCGAACCTGGCTGACGCCATTTGTTTGACTAACACTTTAACTCAGGGCCTCTCAGGGTGCATGCACTGTGCACGGTGCAAAAGACGACTTCGCTTGGTTGACCAGAGTGCAGACCCCCCACTCCTCTCTCCCTACACCTGTCTCTTCGTTCGGCCTGTCTCCGCGTTCCTCACCTTCACTGCAGTTTCTCCCCCACTGCGAAATGTTTACGTGTGGTGAGCGGAGACGCACAGTTGTATGGGACAAGGTTACCAGTGTTATTAAAAAAATTAAAAAAGTGAAATACACATACATGTTTGAGAGGAATGTAAACATAATTTTAAAAAATGCAGAACCCGTAACCAAAATGAAAATGCTACAGTACTGGAACAAAACTCATTTGTGGATATAGAATGCTCTTCTTCAAGCTGTTTCAACTTCCTTAATTCTTTCTCTCTGACGTCTCCTATGATTTCACAATAATTTTCCGAATGTAGTCTGTTGTAGTGTCTTTCAATAGGTGATTTTCTTACGCACGTAATTATCGTCCCACAGATTAAGCATTTGGCGTTATCGTCACGACAAACAAACAAAAAAAATACGAAAGTTCCCAGTTCGATTGAAATGGACTTTCGGAAGTCTTTGCTTTCTTCGAAACAGGTTGCTCCATTATTATGTTGTTGTCGTGCGTTTGTCTATTTCACTGATAAACACGTCGTCTACCACCAAACTCTTCGTCGCTCTCAGCACACTACACCATCCGAGTCAAGCCGAGTTGAGGCGAAGCGTACCGATGCACAGTGCACAGAGCCTATGCACCTCGCTCTGCACGCGTGAGAGTTTGGGCGTTTGAGAGGCCCTGCTTTAACTTATGCTTGTAGGCTCGTGCCCACGTCTCATCCACGGCGACAATACAGTGCAGAAATGCGTCTCTTCCGTTGCGGTATCTGTCCAAGTGAATGCCAGCCAGTGCATACCGGTTCCATTGCTGTACTTGACTGAGTTGATGTGAAACCCAACGAGACGCAATTTTCTTCATCTTAAGACACACCGTTTACTGACTGAAACCAACCTCTACACATAATTACCGGACAGTCCATCGATGGTCTATGGAAACAAGACCATTCACGACGTCAATCTGATCTTGAGGAATGTAAACCCAGACTGTGCGGTGTAAATTCACAGTCTTACCCCGACCTGCACGAAGCGCATTGACCCTTCGTGCAACCATCCTATTCAGTAATGCATTCCCGTCACAGGCTTCACGCATTCCTCAATAACCTGCATTTTTACCACGGGCAACCTCGATTTTAATCCACGAATGCTGATCACTTTAAAAAGCATGCTTTAGAGCGTGAAATCGACACTCTCCAGGTGATTTTCTTACGCACGTAATTATCGTCCCACAGATTAAGCATTTGGCGTTATCGTCACGACAAACAAACAAAAAAAATATGAAAGTTCCCAGTTCGATTGAAATGGACTTTCGGAAGTCTTTGCTTTCTTCGAAACAGGTTGCTCCATTATTATGTTGTTGTCGTGCGTTTGTCTATTTCACTGATAAACACGTCGTCTACCACCAAACAGCAACACCACTCCCAACGGGATGCCCGTCAAATGTTCACCACATCGACAACAGGGCCACCTGATCGCTCCCATATCCTATTTGCGCATGCCCGATCTTCTGCGAGTGTCTGGACTACGTTGCCACTACTTTATTTACAGCCCTCATAGAATACTCCCTCCCCTAGTTCTGGACAGTCTGAACTGGGAAGAGAGCATACCTTTAATACAATCCATTTATTTCATACATGCATTAAATTAATCTTCGTGCAATTATTTGACAATTACTACTTAAATACTTTACTTAAAGTTAATAATGTTTATATTCATTCCACAAGTTATTATCTATTTTTTCTTTTCTTTTAGCTTTCTTTTTGTCTTAGTGCTTTTATTTTTCATTTCTTTTTGCCACATATTTTTTTTTAAATCCAAAACAAATTTGCTACTCTCCCGAAGTAATCCATTCTTTGTTTACTAATTTAACAATTGCGTAGAACTGTTTCTCTCTCTATTAGGCATTTTCGATTTACATTCACCACCCAAATATTCAACTCTAAGTGCGTCAGTTCCTCTACAAAATCTCAATAGATGTGCCTCTTCAATTATTTCTCCACAAAATAAACTTTGACTTTCGCTGTTTCTCTCTCAGACCCTTAGATCATCAGATCATCGCCTTGAAGTGATGTTCGCCCTTCTTGGAATCTCCTAGGCCACTCGTGTACACTCGTCATGGACATACAGTGTTCGTCGTACACAGCAGACATACGACGTACGCCAGCACCCTCAGCCACCAATTTCTCTGCTCTTCTTTGCTTGTCTCCATTTCTGCAGCTGAACGAACACACGAGACCAGTCCGCGCACCAACAATTCTGGGAGCGGTCACTATGTAATTCTTCTACCACAGCGATGGCAATGTCGATACGTAACAACAGTGTTGCCACCTTTCGCGCGGAATGTGTGTTATGGTAGATATTCGGTTTTCATTTGGCTGCCTCTTATAAGGTAGGGGAGCCCAAATTTCGTCTCCTTAGGAGATTTGGACTTGTAGAAATTCAGGGATATTTTGGACAAAGCTAGAAATTGGTATATATATTACTGAATATATTCTCCACTTACAAGCAAGTTACAATGAAATTGTTATAACGTCAATATTTGACATGAACACTGCAAAGCTAAACTACCAAAAATGTGTTCGTAATTTCGTCCCCCACGAAATTTATGGAAAATACAACTACTTTTAATATAATTTTCCTTTCCAACTTTACAAAACACTTTCCATATAATGAATTACTTGAAAGTCATTTATAAAAAATGTTCTTGGTAATCATTTTAACACAGTCTTTCAGTGTTGCTAATGGGACGTTAAACGCTTAACTTGCACGTTTGCAACCCATTATCTTGTTCCTCTCTGCCTTAATAGCTTTTTCATAACCTCCTTATCCCACAGCTTGCGTTTTTCGATATGAAAATAGTAATAATAAATAGCAAATAAAGTGAAGGGAGACGAAATTACCAACATGCTCTGATTTGTTATAATGGCCGCTACAGTAACTCACGCCAACCACATCATTGTAGCGATTACACTCCAGGAACTACAACACACGACTGAAAAGCTGTCCAGTATTTCATTCACATAGCAGTGCTCACTCTAGGAATAACAGGCTCTTAATTTGAATGCTGCACTAATTCAGCTCAGCATGAAAAATGCATCCTCCTTGTACACGGAGACTAAACGTGGTGCACACAATCAACTCTCACAATAAGACAACGGGATGAGATTACGCGTGTGCGCGAGGCTAAACATTAGGTATTGCACCCGTCCACCTCCCGAGTCCCAGACTAGCATTTATCTCAGGGGTGTCGGTTCATTATTTAAATCATCAAATATAAATATAACGGCATAATAGAACACGGGGATGAACGGAGCAACTTAAAATTAAGATGGGGAAGGCTCGATTGTAACTTGAATTTAAGGACTCCATGATAGGACTAGGAAGTGATTGTTACTTTAAAAAGGGCATTATCTAACTACAATAAAGAGATTATGAGAGTGGTTTCCTTTGAAATAATTTGCCAGAAGGAGCGGTTTATTACGCCATTTGACGTATAAAACTTTGATACACGTGGCAACAATATTTGAATTTACACACATGTTACATATATAAATCACTTGCCATACCGCAAGTGGTATCAATATCTTGCTGCGTTGCTTCTGAAATAAAATGACATTTTGGAGGTATAATTTACGGATCGATTCCATTTGAATCGAACCGTTACTCAAGGATATAGCTTCCTTCTATCGGGAGCCCGAGCATAACCCATGTTACGGTCGGCTTCCCGATTTAACTAAGATGATGTACTCCGGCTATATACATTTTTCCGAGACCGGTACTCGGACTGGGTAATGTTTCTCGTGAAATGCGAAAACTGGATTCCACGGACAGTTCCTATCTTACGATATCCAGCTGATGCCATACCACTGAATTAGCATTTACATTTTATTTACATGTGATCTGAATTGTCACCAGTTAGCCTCAGTAGACTACTGACACAGATGAGATAACGAGAAGCGGTGGGATATACCGTGGCCATGGCCCCCCTCGCATCGCGAGCGAAGTAAACAAACACGCAAGTATGACTGTCACATCGTCCCATACGGAAACCGTACAATAAAAAGATACCAAAAGACTCTAATATTATCATTCTCATTATTCAAACATACGAATAGAGGGATGTTGTCACCAAACAATTTAATCCACGAAATTATCATCCTCGAAATTATTATTATTATTATTATTATTATTATTATTATTATTATTATTATTATTATGCAACGGTTCCTGGCACTGTCACGTTTGATTAATATCATATTTATTATGCGGGATGCAAACACAAATGGTTATTACTGTTATTATTATTATATCCCTCTCGTGATTATTATTATTATATCCCTCTCGTGGTTATTATTATTATTAATGAATAGGTGACTCAAGATATTATTATTATTCACGTCACTTAAAAAGGTTATTATTATTAATGGACCGGTCACTTCCGCCAAATTATATATTAAGATATCGGTCGCAATTACAAACATTTCACTGATCAACCAACGACATCATTACAGTTATTATTATGACAATTATTATTAATCTGACCGCGATGACTTAACATCGTCCTTACATTATTATTATTATTATCGGTTGCATATTCTCAATTAGATTCCCGTTTAACATCGTTATCAACGCTCAATTAATTAAGGCGGTCCAATCCTTTATCTGCAATATTTATTATTATTATTATCACGACATCATGATTGTCCTCACTCGTTATTACAATGAATACAATATACGACCATTTCTGTGGAATCTGAACTCTCATTATCCTTAGATCCGTTGTATCTCAACGAATAACTGTGCAGTCTATTTATTTCGTACATGCTGTCACGGGTTCGAATCCTACCCGCTGCGTAACTCAGTATTTCTCTGTGACACTGCCCGTACATTTTACACTCATATCAATATCCTAAGTGTCTCTCGTACGGAATTTATTTTCCTCTCTATCTCAATATTCCTCGATTCATTTATTTATTCCTCACAGAATTATCAACTGACTTATTTATTCATTTCGGACATCGTACGACCTTTTATTATCTGACTGCAAATTCTTTCACATTTTCTATCTCATTTGGATCTATGCCTTAGTTCATTCTCCACAAATAATCGTAACATCTTGAAATTATATTTACCAAAATTTGACAATCATGGTCTCGTAATATTAGCACTACATGTTCCGGCTAATGAATCGCAACTTCAAAACGCGACATTTATACGTAAAAAAAATTTGGACCGTAATTTAAACCACACGTTCATTAACATGTACGGATTATTAACACCGATCTACATTTGAATATTATTAATCGATCAAATTAAGTTATCACGCACTTTAATTCCAAATTAAAACGACCTCCCGTCATTAAATGATTCCCAATAAACTCAACACTTGATCACATAAATTATTATTATCTCCAAATCATATTTAAAAAAGAAATATCTTCTTTAAAAAAAATAGTTATATTATTTATTTATTATTATTATTTAAAAAAAGTAATAATTTCGCCTGTACTACGGTAGTCCACTCTTATTATGTTTAACGCATAACCCCTTTTACAACTTCAATTTATTCTGGCACTAATCACTCCAGATATGATTTACTTGGAAATATTATATTAATCGCATCTCACAAATTTAACAACTTCACTTTGAAAATATGACCATATTAATTACAACAAAACACATTTGGTATGGCGAAGCTGGATTTTCCTTCCATGTCATTAAATGGCTCGTTAAAATGACAAAACATAAAAGCACATATCGGGTCTTATTTAACTAGCATAATCAAAATCAAATGTAAAGAAAATTATCGACTACAAAGAAACTATGAATGCATGCATGACTTAACGTACTACACTATATATACAAATTTACATCTCCAACAAACTGAATACATAAAAGACCCGATTATTTACATTATTATGATTTACTACTGTCCGTGCTACAAATTTAGGATGGGGTCGTTAAGCGACCCATCTTGTTACAGAAGGTAACCAAGTATAATCAAATTATTCCCATTTTTCCCATCACGATAACATTTCCCAAATATATTTTACAGTTTAGTACTCATCTTAGTTATCGGTATTCCATTGCAGCTTTGCAGACGAGAGGCTTCATCCAGCCCCTCTCTGCGTTTTACTCCTCCATCCTTGATGGCGTAGTTTCACAAAAGATTTCCTGGCACATTATCATTTTACACTCATATCTTGACTGCCACAAACCTTCACCATTTACAACGTTAACACAACAAATTTCTATCCTAGACCCAAGAATTTAATATATTTACACTATTTAATCTTCGTCCACCTACCGCACAATGGACCTGGACACGTACGACGAGGTGTCAACTATTTCGCCCGTCGCGATACGCCCGATTTATACGGCATTCTTGACGTGTTCATTACATCGGTTCGGTATAGCCAAGTACAGGCTACTACTTCCTTAAAGTACTGTTCGACACACAGTCTATTATGTACGTACTTATGGTGATATATTTTATACTACTCTCTTGCAGGATAATTACTTTACATCACTGATATTCACAAAGGACAAACACTGTCCTACGTTAACATTTTCTAATTCCTGATGCTTGAGCGCGATCACATTTTACAAACACCGGCGGATGCTCGCGCCATTAAATGACTGTACGTCCGTAGAATTCTAAGTTACCGGCGACCAACAGTTCAACTCCCGATATTCAATTCACGTGTGCTGGCGACCGTCAATTCAGCTCCAACGATTCAAGACAAGTGTGCTGGCGATGATCTCCGCCCCGTATATATGGATGAAGCCTTTTTCCCGCGGATTCGTTGACGTCATGCCCCTTAGGGAGGGGGTGGATTTTTAATATCGGTACTTGCACTCCGAATTGGAAGTTAAAATTTACATCAAATTAATCCACTCCGCTAGCATATCTGCTGAATAAAATATGAACTCCTGGTGATCACAGATTTAGGAGATATGGGTGGATTTAGCTCCTCACATTTCGCGCCTTTGTTAGCGTCCCTGACAACGTGGTCTTCTTTCAGCCAATGAGATTCAAGCTGTCCGGTTTCCAAGAAATCCAGCCTTCAATTTATTTAATTTGCCATCAAGTATTGATTATTTTTCCATGCGTGACATCTAATAAATTCATTACATCCATCCGCGTACTCATATTAATTTATTACTGAATACTTTTGTAGTTACGAAAATATCTCATCCATCATTCCTTAAGATGGTATCACTGAGTCTCCCATCAAATTTTTACTATTGGCCGGCAAGCGGTCAGGTGATTTAAATCTCCACCTGCTCGAACTTAGGCTAGCGAAACGTACACTCAGCCGCTGTAATTTTCCATGAGGTCATGGAATTTCCGTCCTACCAAAAATATCCCAAGGTCTTACTCATGTGGTGAGTTTTCTTTGTATGACTCTCCCCCTTCCTCTTTCTGACCAAGACTTATTTGTGGACTCTGTATTTCCTTGTACGCCAACTAATGATATTCCCTGCTGTGAAGTAGCTAAAAGTTGTCGGGTTGAGCTAATCCGTCAGGCTCCAGTCTGTCGTCCTTCCTTCGCTCTGATTTCGACATTACCTAAACGAAATATTTTCAAATACACTCCTCTGTATTTCAATAAATGTACCATATTATTTTACCGATCAAATCATGACTGACTATGGGCCTAAGTCACTCGGGTTCAGTATCAACCGTGCAAACTAGATATCCCTAGAGGGACGGAATTAGGTGCGGGGACGGAATTCGGCTCCTCTACCTTATATCCCCATTAGCCACCACACAACACCTCTTAGTTCTCTATTCGAATGTCTTTACCCAGGTAATACATATGGACCTAAACGGTAGTTGCTAGTTGCTGATAGAGGATGGTGGAGAAAGAGGCTGGCAGACTGAACAGTGGAAGACATAACAGTATATAACAGAGCTGTTCACAACGAGGCTCGCGAGCCTCATGCGGCTCTTGACACCAACCTTAGAGTAAAATTAAATGATATAATTAATGGAAACTAACAACATCTCGCGGTCGGCGGCAGTCAGTAGCAGCGATGTGCGGCTTAACCTTATTAGCGCTGTAGAACAGTGGTGAGAGATGGGAGTGAATATAGTTTCGGGGCCTTCCGTTAGATAGTGCTTTGAGCGGGAGAGTGTCAGTGAGTCAGTGTCATGAGGTGATGCCAGCCGCGTTCACGTATAGGCAGTAGCGAGTGTCGATACATTTCTGTATGCTGTTTCAGTACAGTTGTGGCCTGGTGTCCGCACAGTTGCGATGCTGTCTAAGAAGCGTAAATATGAAGAGGAGAATCGAGCTTTCAATACCGACTGGGAGGAAGAATTAGTATTTTTTAGAAAGAAACGGTAAGCCAATGTGTTTTTGTGTCAAATAACTTCGTCAAAGTTCAAGGCCATCATGACACTAATCACAGCGGTTTCAACAAAGATTTTCCTGTTGCTCTCGGTTACGGAAAACCAAACTGAAATCACTAAAGGAAAAACTCCATGGTCAGAGCAGTGTTATGTCAATTTTTACCAAGGAAGCAGATATGATAACAGAAGCTGGCTTCTTCTTGGCTTTTAATATTGGAAAAGCAACAAAAGCCTTACACAGAGAGGGAGTTTATTAAGAAGAACATGGCACAAGTTATTTCTGTTTTAGAACCCGAAAATAAGAAACTGCTGAAACTGATCAACGAAATTCCCGCTGCTAGACACACAATAGAGAGGCGAGTTTCTGTTATTAGGGTGGTTAATTTTAATAATTTACAAAAAAAATCTAAGCAAGTGCTCATCAGTAAGTCTGGCTCTGGACGAGTCTACTGATATCAAGGATAAACCACAAGTATCCATATTTGTGAGGTATGGATCAAGGGACTTAGACGTGATGGAAGAAATTTTAGACCTGGTTACTTTGAAGGATACTACTCGTGATTGTTACATTACAGAAGCCCTGGATGGTGTTTTACAGAAAAACTCAGTGCCTATCGGTAATATTGTCAGCATTGCTACCGATGATACACCATCTATGACTGGCATGAAACAAGGGCTTATTGGGCTTTTAAATGCTGACACATCAGTTTGATTTCCTACCTGTACATTGTATTATTCACAGAGAACATTTAGCAGTAAAATATTTTCAGTGCCCGCATATTATGCAGGTAGTTCTGAAAATTGTGAACTCTATTCCCTCATGTACCAAAACACGCCGACAATTCAAATATTTTTATAGAAGGTATGAACAACGACGAGCCTCCTGATGATGTATATTGGTACTGCATAGTAAGATGGCTGTCTGTAAGCAAAGTTCTTGGCATATTATTTTTAATTACAGGGTGGCGCACGATAAGTCACCTGATTTATTTTATGAATAACACATTTGTTGTTGACAAGATTTGTAATTTATTGATGTAGAAGTAAAGAATACAGCTTGAAAATACAACCTAATGAATCACATGTGACTGCCGTTTTGTTTTACAACTTCTTCAAGTCACACACGTGCATTTGTGACGACTCTCCGACACAAATCTTCTGGAATGGCGCGGCATAACTCGACAATGATGACCCTAAGTTGCACTGCATTTCGGGTTTTCTGTGGTACACCTTCTCTTTATGGAACCCCCAAAAGAAGAATTCACATGGGTTAATGTCCGGGCTGTGAGGCGGCCACATTCCTCATCCTTCATAACGTTCTGGAAATCTGTGTGACAATACCCTAAGACCAAGTCTTTCGTGTAGGAAATCACGCACAACTTTGGCAGTATGGGGGCGTGCTCCATCCTGCATTAACCATTGTGTCTGCAATGGAAGATCTGCGGCCATGAGTTGAGGAAAGAACTGGTTTCGCAGCATGTCTAAATAGCGTTCTCCGGTTACTGTAGCATCGAAGAAAAACGGACCTACGATTCCATGGCTTGACATCGCGACCCACACGCACACTTTCTCCCCGTAGGTGTCTTTCATGTGGATTATTCGCGGAGGTTCACGTGCCCAAAATCGAACGTTCTGTTTGTTCACAACACCGTTCACGTAAAGATAAGCTTCGTCCGAAAACCATGTGTTGTGCAGCACTGCCTCTTGGTCTTGCTCGATTGCCCACCTTGCAAACTGTAGTCTCCGCTCCTTATCTCTTGCAGTAAGCTTATGCGCCACAGTCATCTCGTATGGATACAAGCGAAGCTCGGATTGAATAATTCTTTGTACAGATCGGCGTGAAATTCCCAATTCGGCACTGGCTCTTCTTGTTGATTTACTCGGACTACGAGTCAAAGCCACTCGAACTGCTTCAATGTTTTGCGGCGAACGTACGGTACATGCATATTACCGCTTACACTCCAAAACAGATCCAATACCTGCAAATTTGTGATGTAACCTGCGTATTTTCTGTGGGCTGGGAGCCCACCGTGTGCCAAAATGAGCACGAAACCTTCTGTGTCAATGTAACATTGTTCGTCGCCGCGAACAGTAACACAATCTTCGTCTTTTGTGCGACTGTCAACAGTCCTTTGTCCGTCATCGCGGCAAACTAAAATGGCGGGCTCAAAACGGAATCGATGAACTCGTAACGACATCTGGAGTAATTTGAATGAACTTGCACGACGTTGAGCGCACAATTTGAATGCTATTGCCCCAATAGTATACTTGTGGGATCAAAATTCAATCGGGTGACTTATCGTGCGCCACCCTGTACTTGATCCATTCAAACAGTTTATGGAAGAAAAGGGAAAATCATTTTCTGAACTTAATGACACCCAGTAGATGTTAGATTAGGCTTTTTTTTTTTTTTTTTTTTTTTTTTTTTTTTTTTTTTTTTTTTTTTGCAGATGTGGTCCAGCATTTAAAAACGCTAAACATAACTTTACAAGGAAGAGAAAAACTTACTTCTGATTTGGCTCAGACTGTACTTAGCTTTCATAGCAAGTTAAAGCTTTTGGGGAAAGACCTTCAGACTAAAATATTTTATCACTCCAAATGTTTGAAGAAAATTACTGATAGCCTTCCTGACGTTCAGGTGGAAACTGAAGATTGCATGAGTAAAATATCTGGCCTTGGTATCGAAATCAATGGCAGATTTAATGATTTGAGATCGCTTAACCTTAACTTTAATTCCTGGAAAATTATTTTGCTTTTAACGTTGTGGGCGATGGCTGTCCAAGTTCATCACCAATAACAAAGGATACAGCAGCTGTAGAGTTGGAGCTACTAGAACTGCAAGAGAACGAAGGACTAAAAGGACTCAAACGAAGTGGCGTTTCTACCATAGAATTTCGGAAGAATTTTCCAGAAGAAACATATCCACTAGCTAAGGAGTGTGCCAAGAGACATCTCAATTTTTGTGACTACTTATGTGCGTGAATCACTGTACTCAACGCTTACATTTATTAAATCTAAATATCGACCTGAACTAACTAATGAACATTTAAGTGAACTTTTGTGAACTGCGCTTACGAAAAACAACTAACAGCAAAAATGAACACTCCGAAAAGCACTTCTCAGAAGTAAAATCTCATTCCTTGGTGTGTACCTTAACAATAATGTTCCGTGTAGAAAATAAATGTTCCTTCATTTGTTATAAAATGAAAAACGTGTCTTCATTTTATGAACCATTTTCTATACATGCTCCCAATTTTGTCCCCTAATTTTGCGGCTCCAGGAATTAAGGTGTGTGGCCACCCCTGGTATATAATAAAGATGTATGGATGATGTAAATTTGACAAATGTAGAACTATTTGAATATTTAAGAGAGCCTCTCTCCTGATTACCGTTAGCTGAGGACGAATGGGCTAGTGATCTAAACTTCCTCTTCCCTTGATTGGCAGCCCATAACACTGAAAATATTATGACAGGGTGATGTGCGCTCTGGCCGTATTGATCTGAAGCGAGCGCGTGTTTACTCCAGCAGAAATATTCAACTGCAGTGGAGATCACGCGGGTCCATTACGGGATGATGCTGTACTGTTGGATTTGTGCCACGTAGTGGGCAGACTGGCTGGAGATGTTATTCAGAAAGGTTCATTAGCCTTACGTCATAATTAAAATGCTAATCCTCATGCGGATAGAATGCTCCAACTGCGCAAACAAAACGGAAAAATATGTGTAATGAAACCTCAACTTAGTCAACGGTCTTAAGGGAAGATGATGGCAGAAAACGTTTTAAAATATTTTTATTCGAAAAGTCCTCGCTTTGAAAAAATATTCCGAACATTTCAAGCCTGAAATAAAATTATTGTATGTTCAGCCCTCAGCCCGAAGGTTGGTGGTATCGTCAACAGTTCCCCCATCAGGTGCCATAGATAGCTTAGGCATCACCGAATAGGCGTACTAGGGACATGAGGAGTGATGTAGCTTCTCGCTGCTTTCCTCACTGAGCTACAAGTTGCTATTACATATCAGTTTACCAAGCCTACTGAAATGCCCACATCAGCCGATCCTATGAGCAACAATTTCACACCATTCATAACAGGGACTGGCTGCATAAGGAATGGCATTACTAGCATTGCTCATACCTCAGTCATTTTCATATTGTCAAAGCCAAGGATGGGACCGAGACAGGTAGATGAAAGTAACAAGATTGCTCTAGCCCATACCAAAAGATATAGTGCACTGTAAACGCTAGGTCTCGCCAGCAAGGACCAATAAAATTATTAATGGGTTAATAAATCTAAATCTAAATCTTGCAGGATATATGTCCCCTGTTCTGTGAAATTCCATTTCCTATGAACATTTCACGGTAGCAGCAATTGGGAGTCAGAATTGAAAGGGCACAAAAACTGATAGGCATCAAAACGTACTCGAGTTTGAGGGACATAGCGGGAGAGGGGGTGAGGGTAGACTTGAAAATTGAAAAAATTTGCTTTAAAATGGATGTTCTTGATGCGCTCTGAACGAATTTTGATACAGACGTAAAGGTTGAAGTCTACCAAATTAAGTGTAGTAATAATATAACTATACAATAAAACTTACACCCAAATAGCAAAAATTATGCATGTATTACAATTAAATAGAAGTACGGCGTGATTATAGAATTAAAAGTTAATTATTCGCTACACAGTAACAAAGTAACAGACACTCGGTAGAACTGAACAGACACATTGACTGAGTGAGACTGCCAGACTGACGAATACCTGCGGCAAATGGGTGACCTAGGCAAAAATATACCCCTGCTACCCTTCGTCGCTGTACATTGCTCTGCGAGTCTCCACTACTTGCTGTGGCGCTGTACGACTCGGTTAGCAGCGACGAACGATATTTTGTACGTATTTCCACCAAGTACTTTTTTAATAATTAAAGAAATTAAATGAAAAAATGAACTGAAAATACAACAGGATTTGCACAAATTGTTTTGTTTATAATTCCTAGACTCAATTGAAAGCACAATACAAGGAGAGGCCGGCCATGCCCTCGGGCCGAATGGAAGGTCACCGGCCTGACTCACTCATCATTTCTGTGTGATACCGAATGTGGCTGCAACCTGTCAATCGATCACTTGGAAGTAACTAGTGGTACTTAAAAACGGGATCAGTTAATTTGAATCAGCGCATCCGGAATTCAATTCTACGGACTACGTACTATGTGGTTTTGTAGAAAATGAGTTCTGACACTGAACCACAACGATTCTGGACTCATGTCCATATAATATATTTTGCCGAGCAACTGCCTGCGCCATTTGGTTCACATAGCTGTCAGACTGCATTCGGGAGGTAGTAGGTTCGAACCCAACTATCCGCAGCCCTTAAGATGGTTTTCCGTGGTTTCTCATTTTCACTGCAGGCAGATGCTGGGACTGTACCTTAATTAATGCCTCGGCCTTCCATCCTACTCCTAGCCGTTTCCTATCCCATCGTCGCCATAAGACCTCTCTGTGTCGGTGCGACGTAAAGCAAACTGAAAGAAAAACAAACATTTTATTTTTCTACGTGTTAAGAATGTATTCTGAAAGTTTGCCCGTAACCCCAGCCTGATGAGACATGGAATATCCGAATTTAGTAATTCTTGCTGGACCGGATGAGTTGGCCGTAAAATCTGCTCTCTTTGTTACCACGTAAAATGAATATCAACAATGGCAGTACATAGGAAATAAATAAAAAGATCGTAAATTATTCACTAATTTATTCGTCCCAGGATAAGTCTCTACTGCGCATAACATCAGCATTTTGTTTCTTACAACTTTCGGTGTGAAGCATTTATCAATAAATATATTTTTAAAGCAGTTATTTTGAGACACTCCCCTAAATTACCATTTCAGGCAGCGTAAACACAATTATTTATAGCGTAGGTTGTAGCCTTTCCCACTAACCTTATAAACTGATTGTCATTCAATTATATTAACATTTCCTTCTCGTGACGTGCGGACGTACCTACCAACATGCAAACAGATAGCCATGACAGAATTTAAATATTGCATTTACTTTCTTTCTTGCTAGTGGCTTTACGTCGCACCGACACAGATAGGTCTTATGGCGACGATGGGATAGGAAAGGCCTAGAAATTGGAAGGGCGCGGCCGTGGCCTTAATTAAGGTACAGCCGCAGCATTTGCCTGGTGTGAAAATGGGAAACCACGGAAAGCCATCTTCAGGGCTGCCGACAGTGCGATTCGAACCCACTATCTCCCGGATGCAAGCTCACAGCCGCACGACCCTAACCGCATGGCCAACTCGCCCGGTCACTTACTTTTTACTATTGGGATAACCGACACAGGAGTACATGCATTTTTTTAAATTCAGACCGATAAACAACGCTCTTATTTTATTTTCGATATTTCGAATATATTACAGCACTAGCTGATGTACCCGTGCTTCGCTACGGAATTCTACATTTTATACAGGTTAGGTAGTGTAAACGTTGTGAGCAAGATTGTATTAAGTTGCATAGCTCTTAACGTTGCCCTAGAAGCACGACAGGCAAGTCACCAACGTCTTTTCTCATATCAAGACTGGGTTAGGGAATTTTCATTGTAATTGTAGGCCAGCTTGCCTACCGTCAGTCACAATCAGGTTGGGGAGTTTTCATTATAATGGCAGACACTCACTCCCCGCCTACCTTAATAGATTCTCAGAAAGACTCTCTTAGTGGTTTTCCCAACTGAAATGAACTTGGGTCATTAGAATGACGTCAGTAGGAATGGCGCGATTAAAAGCAATGCCTTCATATGAAATACTCTATCAAAGGAAAAACCACACATTTTTAACTTTTAACGAACAGTACTATGCTGCCGAACTAACAGTCCAAAGCTACAGAGCTGGAATGACCAAGATGCAGATATTCGTGATCTATGAACAATCTTCGTCCTTTTTTCGGCGGGGGGGGGGGGGTGTTCAAATAGTGGATAGTCCCAGGGCAAAAACTATGCCCATTTACTTATCGGCTTCCTGGGAGTGCCGGATGAGTCGGAAAATCTCAATTCACTACACTGGCCGGGGAGAGAACTATCTGACGTGGAGGCAATTTTTCCCCCAAGCCAGAGAAGAAACCACATCTTCGCTGCTAATTTGGAATAAAATTAATGTAGATTTAATGAAAGTGAAGAGGAGGAAGCTTTTCCTAAGAAACGGCTCTTTTCGAGGTTGAATTTTGAGTTATTTAGTGAATTCTGGTACTGTATGTATGTTTAGTCTTCAGCCCGAAGGCTGGTTGGATCGTCAACAGCTCTGCCATCAGCTGTCATATATGGCCTAGGCATCACAGAAGAGGCGTACTAGGGAAATGAGGAGTGAGGTAGTTTCCCGTTGCTTTCCTCACGAGGCAGAAGTTACCATTACATATCAGTCTGCCAAGCCCACTGAAATGTATGCACCAACCAACCCTATGAGCAATATTTTCACACCATTCATAGCAGGGACTGGCTGCAGAAGGAATGGCATGACTAGCATCACTTATACCTCAGTCACTTTCATTTTGTCAAAGCCAAGGATAAAGCCGAGACAGATCAATGAAAGTAACAAAATTGCTCTAGCCCATACCAGAAGACATAGTGCACTGTAAACACTAGGTCCCGCCAGCAAAGGCACATTCTATAATTTGGAAAGGGCTAAATTGTAATTCCAGACCAGTTCATACTACTACGGTACTACTACTACTAACTGAGCCTCTGACTTAAGTGCGCACACTGCTCATTCAAAACAGAGTATCAGAAAATGTATGAACCAGAGGATTGGCATGCTAAAGAAGAAAGTTATCTAACTCCTCAGGTATTTCCCACCAATATTCAGTTAGGCTGTTATACTCGGTACGCAGCAGTAATCCCATCTATCAGAGTTGAATGTCAGCATAAGACACAAAGAGCATTACAACAAACAAAGGTCACTGTAAAATTATTGTTGATCTATGTTACGCGCTTTCGATATTGTAGGCCGTCACATCATTGTCTTCTGGTCCTGAAATACCACCTTTATCATAGTCGGTACGGTAAAACTGAATAAAACATAAATGATCGGAAATTATATTCTCTATAACTTTTGTTATGTAGTACTTTTCCATAGGACCAAGAACATAGGTATTTAAAATTTAATTTTAGGTGCCTTCCCCTAAACTACCATTTCACCCAGGGTGAATAACATTGTTTATAGCTTAAACTGTAGTTTCTTATTCCCCGACTCTATATACCGACTTTCATTAAATTCTGTTTACCCATTTTGTCGGGGCTCGGCGTTGATATGGACTTAGCAACAAAAACCCAAATTCCTGATTATCTGTGTTATCATAGCCGGTACGGTAAAAATGCATAAGACGTAAATGATCAGAAATTTAATTCTACATAACTTTAGATAGTATTTTTCGATATGACCACTAACAATATAAATATTTGAGAATTGAATTTTAGGCCTTCCCCTAAACTACCATTTCACTCAGCGTGAATAAAATAATTTATAGCCTAGATTGTAGCGGCTCACCCCCCGACTCTACATACCGATTTTTATTAAATTCTCTTCAGCCGTTTTCTCGTGATGCGTGTACAGACAGAGAGACAGACAGACAGACAGACAGACAGACAGACAGACAGACAGACAGACAGACAGACAGACAGACAGACAGACAGACAGACAGACAGACAGACAGACAGACAGAAATTACGGAAAAGTAAAAACTGCATTTTCTTGTTACTGTGGACATGATCGATACAGAAATACCATTATTTTCACATTCTGAGCAATGTACAGACAAAACTCTTATTTTATATATATATTCTTTATCAAGGCGACTGATTAACCTCTACTCACTCCGAGATAATCATTCTCGCCGGGTTGTACGAAAGGTGCGTGAATTATCGTGGCTCAAACCAATCGAAGAACACAAGAGTGGAAAAGTTCGTTCCCCCCCTGGCCAGGAATCGAATCCGAGACCATCTGAACGAAAGACTGCTACGCTGACTATTTATCCAAGAAGCCTGACATTTGGTAAATAATGACTAGGAATTATTATATTTGTTTCCTTCTCCTTTTCGGCAAGATCACCCTGCACCACCGCCACGACCAATACACTGCATTGAAAAGTTTTTTATTTTTATTTTTCTTCTCTTATGCGCCATTTCAATTCTGCTAAAATCTGGAATTAATAGAAGAGGGGAATATTTTACCATTAAATAATTACCTTTGTCTCGTCGTCTTTGCTGGTAATTGGTGCTGTCTTAGACAAAGCAACAGGGACAGGAGCCAATCCATTACGAGATTACATCCCTCGTGTCTAGGATTCTTGTAAACCTGAACTGCTGGCGGTTCACAGCTAATTGAAGGAACCTCTCTCAAGTCCTGCCAAAGGACGTGTTGATGTGTTAGTGTGCTCCAACGAGAAGTGGCATTCGCGATCTGTTTTCTTTAGAAAGCTCCTCAAACTTTGCAAAACTTCCCGTCGCCAGCGTAGCTACCTTGTCTGTGTTTTGCGAGAGTAAAAGGGGCAAGGATGATGTAACACAATAGAGTTTCGAAAGAGTAACAGAATTTTCTTATCCTTTTAATATGTGCAAACTCTACTGGTGGAAAATCGCATCAAAACAGGCAAGTGCTTTTCAGAACCTGTCATAAAACCATCTGAAATATAAAAACATAATTAAACAGCTTATGATAAGAGCACAACACTGAAAATGCTGGGGAAGTTGCATACCTTCTTTAATAGGTTAATATAATTCTATCCCATTTCATCCTTTAAATAATGATGGGTGAGTTATGTTGAAAAGTATAGTAATTTTGGTGGTGGTGGCAAATTTAAATGGATGTACGATGAGTTGCGTTTTGTTCCCAGCTCCTACTAAGATTTGTTTACCTTATCCTTCCACAAGATAAGGTACAATGGGAGAGGAATTTTACAGTAACACGCCTGCTCTATCAGTAAACTAAACAGTACAATATCTTTATATAAAGTAACATGTCCTGACTGACTGACTGACTGACTGACTGACTGACTGACTGATTCATCATCGCCGAGCCAAAACTACTCGGCATAAAGAAATGAAATTTTGAGTATACATTTGTATAACAATGTAGGTGCTCGCTGAGGGAGGATTTTTGGATATTCCGTCACTAAAGGGGTGAAAAGGGGGTGAATTTTTACAATGAGTGCATCTGTATCTCAAAAATTTAAAAGTTTACAGATGTAAAAATTGGTATTTAGAATTTTCATCAAAAATAAAGAAACACGCATTTTTTGTTTTCGGAAAATCCCCTTAGAAGGATGAAAAAGGGTGAAAATGAGGTTGAATGCCTTTAATGAGGATACTTACAGTATACCTCAGAAACTGAAGATATTACAGACCTGAAAATTGGCATTTGAAATCTCCTTTAAAAATAAAGAAACACGTATTTTTTGTTTTCGAAAATCCAATTTATGGAGGTTAAACAGGAATGACAAATGGGGTGAATTTTTAGAAAGACTGTATCTACAACATATCTCAAAAACGTAAAATGTTACAGGCGTAAAAACTGGCATTCGTAATCTCCTGTAAACGTAAAGAAACATGGGTGATTTGTTTTTGGAAACTTCACTTAAGGGGGAACTAAAAAGGGAGTGAAATTTTAAAATGAACATATCTACAGTATTATCTCAAAAACTAAACATGTTACAGAAGAGAAAAACGGTAACTTTATCTCCTTTAAAAGCAAAGAAACATGTGTTATTGTTTTCGGAAAAACGACTTGGATGGGGGTAAAAATGACTGAAAATGGGGTTGATTATGTTTATTAGGATACTGATAACTCAAAAACTGAAGATGTTTCAGACGTGAAATTCGGTATTTGGAATCTCATTTAAAATTAAAAGAACAAATTCCTTAGATTTCTAAAAATCCAATGAAGAGGGGGTGAGAGAATTGAAAAATTAATTGAACTAATTGAATTAATTGTATGAGGATACTTATATCTAATAAAAACTAAAGTCGTTACAGACGTGAAAATTGGTATTTGGATATCCATTAAAAACAAAGAAGAACGCATTTTTGGGGGAAAATCATCTTGGGGCGGGGGTGAAAAGGAGATGAATTTCTTTTATGAGAACACTTATCTCCAATACTGAAGTTGTTACAATCGTGATAATTGGTATTTAGTAGATCCTTTACTAAATAAACAATCAGGTATTTTTCCGGAAAATTCACTTAAGGGGGGGGGGAAGGAAGTGAAGAATTCTTTTTATGGGGATACTTATATCTCAAAAATTAAGGTAACAGACGTGAATATTGGTATTTGGAATCTCCTCTAAACATAAAGAAACACGCCTTCTTTTTTTTGGTGGGGGTGAATCAACTTAACGACGGTGGGGGTGAATAAGGAGTTGAGATCAATTGATTTTACTGTTCATAATGTACTTGATTCTGGTCATCAACCGATCATTTTTAATCTTTCCTGGGTTCGTTTTCAAGAGCCATAGTTTCTTTTGGAGTACTTAAGGTTAGATTACAGCAGATACTCCTGACATATACAGTAAATAAAAATTTAAACACATTTGATATATACGATAGGAATGGTATTGACCGTGCAATTTTTCACCTCTATAATAAGGTCAATAATGCACGGAAGTGTATCATTCCTATCGCCAGAAATCCCACGCACTTGCCTACAAGTGAAAATGGTGCTGATCACATCGTCAGCAATGACAATGGCAGCAGATGTAATTTACCGCCAAGTAACGGTCTTGAATCTTGCTGCGGAATCAAATAATAATAATAATAATAATAATAATAATAATAATAATAATAATAATAATGTACTGGACCGTCGTTAAACCGTGCGGAGCGCGCTGGAAACGGGTCCTCGCCGGGTAATGACTACGAATTCAGTGCCGCCAAGAAACCCAAGACGACACCATGCCGGATATCCTCAAGAATTTGATCTATATTAAAAATGCTTATAGGAAAAGATGGCAAAGATTTAGGGACCCAACTGACCGGGCGGAATAGCTTGAGCGGGAAAGAAAGATTGAAAAATGGGAGGAACTTCGCCGTCAGGTCGCGAATTTTGGCGGATTATATATAAAATGTTAAGCATTCAATCATAAATTTCAGTACTATACCGTAGCGAAGCACGGATATCTTGCTAGCAATAATATATTTTTAGTTTTGATGTTATTGATTTTACGTCTCACTAACTATTTTTACGGTTTTCGGAGACACGAAGGAGCAGGAATTTAGTCCCACAGGAGTTCTTTTTGCGTGTCAGTAAGTCTGCCGACACGAGGCTGACGTATTTGACCACCTCCATATACCTCCGGACTGAGCCAGGATCGAAAATGCCAATTTGGGTTCAGCAGGCCAGCGCCTTAATCGTCTGAGCCATTCAGTCCGGCATTCGCCATAATATGAAACAAAATATTGTACGCAATAACCACTAAAGTGATAAGTTCACTATTTTCGAAATTCCATGAAGATAAATATCTCACTCGTGACGTTAAAAGATCACATTCCATGGCAGATGCGCAAATTATTATTGATGGTTCTAGAAATGTTCACAGTTCCTGGACTTAATGGTCAATTCAACGGCCTTTTGCTATCGATTTCCGAACCTGTCAGGCATCTATCCGGGTCTTCGTAAATGTCTCTGGTTCGGACACTGGATGTTTGTTTTAGTTAACGCTTTCATTTCCTGACAACACACCACACTACCAAAGAACACATAATAGTAAGATCGATATCACAAAGGGCATCTGGCAGTAAAACTGCGCTAAATTCACATGTGTGATACAGACAGCATCCGCTATTCCACCAAGGTGTGGGATCCAAGTGGAAGTAGAGGAAGGAGAATATGATGATGATGAAGGAGAAGGAGAAATGACGGGTAATTTGTTGGGGAAAGGAGGCCACTCTATCCCAATTAGTGCCGAGGTTACAAAATTCGGAATTCTTTCCTTTTACTCCTCCAAGATCCTTCATGACCTATAAAAAAGGTAGTTTTCAGTTTTAAACAATTATTTATTATTTTTTTTTTTTGCTAGGGGCTTTACGTCGCTCCGACACAGATAGGTCTTATGGCGACGATGGGATAGGAAAGGTCTAGGAGTTGGAAGGAAGCGGCCGTGGCCTTAATTAAGGTACAGCCCCAGCATTTGCCTGGTGTGAAAATCGGAAACCACGGAAAACCATCTTCAGGGCTGTCGATAGTGGGATTCGAACCTACTATCTCCCGGATGCAAGCTCACAGCCGCGCGCCTCAACGCGCACGGCCAACTCGCCCGGTTTAAACAAACAATTATAAAATGTAATGTAACCTTAAGAGTGACAAGACTTAATTACTTGTTCCTCGTTCGGTACCGGCCGTCTAAGGACCTTCCTCCACCAATCTTTCATCCTTTCACTTGCTAGGTCTTTTTTCCCTCAGTCCACATGCTGTTTCTATCCATAGACTCCTGAAAACCTTTCCACATTTTGAGTTGTGGTCTGAATCTTAGTCTGTTCTGTATGTCTGCCTCTTGTATATTGGCTTCTTCCATACTATCATAATATCCAGGTGTACTTTGTCTTTGGGTTGTTGTTGAAGTGATTGAACAGTCTCTGGGTCAACCTATTGTCATTCATTCTTACTAAGTGTGAGCCCCCTTTTAATTTCAATTTAACTTGGTATTGGGGTGACTATGATTTCGTAAACTTTAATATTTATCTCTTCCTTTTGTGATTTAAAATGTTCTGTCCATCTAGTCACCTCCGCAGTATAGGCTTAGCCTTTGTAACTTCAGGCCTTAAGCCCACATAGGGTTTTAAGGATTTTCAAGTGAAATTCAAAGGAGTGCAGGTGATCGACATTTTTGTTTATGGCCGTCATTATAATCTTTTATTTTTTCATTAAGGCCAGATAGAATTGGCACTTATTGCCTCCGTTAATGTTTAACAATATTTATTTAAAAGTAAGACCGTCGAGTGTATAAGACAGTGGAAACTGGTTGTATTTTACCTAATGTACCAGTTAGACTGTGCCTTGGAGAGGCTTGAATTTGGTAAATTTTGGAGAGTAATCTCCTAGGTAATTTTATGGTGCAAAGACGCTCTTTCGAATGTTGTAAATTTTGGAGCCCCGTCTCCTTACTTGTGATTGATTGGAGCTCTTGTGATAGTGTAGCGTTTGAGCTACCTAACTCATTTCTTAAAAATCATTATCTCTCTTGTACCTGATCTTCCTTAGGATTTGGAATAACTATTGTTATAAGAGCTGAAGAGCTCCCCTTCTCTCTATCCAACTGTTATTTTTTATTGTTTAATAAGTTTAAAATCTGAAAAGAGATAAAAACTGAAAGAAGTAAAATTCCAATTTTAACGTTTTAAATTACGATTTGATCTTCTAACCGTCCACCCATTCATGCCCGCGCCTTCTTACACCTCTGTGCTAGACGGTATTTCCGTATCGATTATTATTATTATTATTATTATTATTATTATTATTATTATTATTACTATTATTATTATTATTATTATTATTATTATTATTAGGCCTACTTCTTCTTTATTCAATAAAAACTATTATTGGAATCAGTAACCTTCAATCTGGATACATTACCGTGTTTTCATTATTATTAATAAAGGCATCGTATTGAATAATCTTCAGGTTTTGCTTCGAAACTCACGGTAACCCATAGGTTATGAACCACTCAGCTAGATCAATCATAATTTAATCTAACAATGAGAACATTAAAATCGTCTAAATTAAATTGCGTGTCTGACGCCTGTAAGCGTCTCAATTTCACTTTATGGACCTGAGTTCAAGAAATTATAGAAATGTTGTAGTCCATTCCATGATTACTTTTCCCACACATTTCACAGTTCGACAGCACAAAAGGAAAATAAGTGTCACATTTAGTCTATTTACTGCGATTGGATTCTTTCCCTTCCACTCGTTTCCAGTGAAGAGTGAAAAACCAATAATCCTTAAAGACAGCTCTCTTCGTCTACACCGGGATTGAACATCGACCAATTTTGGTAATTGTTTTACTGCTCTCTCCCTTAAAATATTACACTTGATTATTTATTGTAACTACACCTATAGGAAGTCAGTTCATATGGATTAAGTAGACCTATAATCTTTTGGTATTTTGGAACTTCTTAATTTATACATGGGCCACCCGAACTTCTTTACATACACGGGACACATTTGTACAGTTTAAAACCCTGCAACCGGTGACTATCTCACCTCCAACCGCTAAGCATTTCTGGGAGTTTTGCAGGCAACTTATCATAAATTCACATAAAAGAAAATAGTTGACTAATATTTAAGTATTAAATGCCATTTTATTCAGAAAAAATGTTAATAATAATAATAATAATAATAATAATAATAATAATAATAATAATAATAATAATAATAATAATAATAATAATAATAATTTCGTGTGGCTATTTTTAGCCGAGTGCAGCCCTTGTAAGGCAGACCCTCCGGTGAGGGTGGGCGGCATCTGCCATGTGTAGGTAACTGCGTGTTATTGTGGTGGAGGACAGTGTTGTGTGTGGTGTGTGAGTTGCAGGGATGTTGAGGACATCACAAACACCCAGCCCCCGGGCCATTGGAATTAACCAATTAAGGTTAAAATACCCGACCCGGCCGGGAATCGAACCCTGGACCCTCTGATCCGAAGGCCAGTACACTGACCATTCAGCCAACGAGAGAAAAAATGTTGAGAGTATAGTATTAAATCGAGCTCACCTATTTAGTGTTTTAATGGTGTATTGGTGAAATATACGACACAGAAGAAAAACGTCTAAGTTGTCCACGAAGTTCTAGGCAACACAGAGGTAACAAATAATAGCTTTTTAGCTGTTATGTTATATACAACATGTGCACAATTTTATGCTGACCATGAATATATAAAGTAGGGGGACCAAATTCCGTCCCCGCACACAGTTTTGTTCCCCTAGGTATTTTCGGTTTGCACGGTTGACACCTAATGTTCAGCCGCGCGCACACACGTAGCCTCATTCCTTTGTCTTGTTGTGTGTGTTAGTTGTGTGCACCACGTTTAGTTTCCATATACAAGCAGGATTAATTTTCCATGCTAAGCTGAGTTAGTGTAGCATTCAAATTAAGAACCTGTTATTCTTAGAGTGAGCGCTGATAAGTGTATGAAATACAAAAATATATTTCAGTCGTGTGGTGCAGTTCCTGGTGTGCAGTAGATACAGTGAGGTGGTTGGCATGAGATAATGTAGCGACGATTATAATAAATTAGTGAATGTTCGTAATTTCGTCCCCCTTCATTTTATTTGTTATTTACGAAGTTAAGTATTATTTTCAGATAGTAAAACGCAAGCAGTGGGATACAGTGGCTATGACAAAGACTATTAAGGCAGTGAGGAACAAGATAATGGGTTACAAACGTGCAAGTAAAACGTTTAACATCCCACGAACAACGCTGAAAGGCTATGTTAAAAAGAATACCAAAAGAACTTTTCATAAATGACCTTCAACTAATTAATTTTAATAATTAATTTCGTGTGGCTGTTTCTAGCCGAGTGCAGTCCTTGTAAGACAGACCCTCCAATGAGGGTAGGCGGCATCTGCCATGTGTAGGTAACTGCGTGTTATTGTGATGTAGGATAGTGTTATTTATTTATTTATTTGGTAATACGAAGGTACACAGGCTAAGCCCAATTACGTTCCTTCATGACATATAGACTTCAAAGTGTAAATACATCAAACAAAAGTAATAACAATAGTAACAATAATAGAAAGAAGTACAGAAGAAAACTAATAAGCAGAACACATTTTAAAATTACTACTACAAATGAAAACATAATAATATAGGCTATAGATCAGCCATAGAAAATTACTAAACAAGTTCCAAAAAACACAAACAAAAACTTATGAGTACCTAGCATTCCAGCAAAAAGGAATTTAATAATGATTTAGTAAAAAATGGCCTTTATTTGCTTATTGAACAACCTAGCGCCAGCAAATAAATCAACTTGTGCACTAATTGAATTATAAACTGACAATGTTTTGACTAGTGGTGAATTAGAGTGATGAACGCTTCTTGATCTTGGGATGTGAAATAATACTTGCTGTCGTGATGTTACTTGTGGTACGTGAAATGGGATGAAGGTAAGTAATTCTTGACAGTCAATATTTCCATTCAAAATTTTCCTCAATATATGTAACGATATTAATGTTCTCCTGTTTTTCAAAGACGTGAAATTGAACAAAATTCTTAAATAGTGGGTTGAAATGTCAAATGGACAAAATACACTGACTGACAGAGCAAATGCAACACCAAGAAGGAGTGGTCAGAACTTTATGCCAATTGCAGGGTAGACTGACATCACTGAGGTATGCTCATGATGTGAAATGCGCCGCTGTGCTGCGCACGTAGCGAACGATAAATGGGACACGGCGTTGGCGAATGGCCCACTTCGTACCGTGATTTCTCAGCCGACAGTCATTGTAGAACGTGTTGT
Organism: Anabrus simplex; assembly: GCF_040414725.1. Taxonomy (NCBI): domain Eukaryota; kingdom Metazoa; phylum Arthropoda; class Insecta; order Orthoptera; family Tettigoniidae; genus Anabrus; species Anabrus simplex. Next base: position 822,801,262 of record NC_090265.1, on the reverse strand, counting down.
CGTGTGCCACAGGACACGTGTATAGCTAAGAATGCCAGGCCGCCGTCAACGGAGGCATTTCCAGCAGACAGACGACTTTACGAGGGGTATGGTGATCGGGCTGAGAAGGGCAGGTTGGTCGCTTCGTCAAATCGCAGCCGATACCCATAGGGATGTGTCCACGGTGCAGCGCCTGTGGCGAAGATGGTTGGCGCAGGGACATGTGGCACGTGCGAGGGGTCCAGGCGCAGCCCGAGTGACGTCAGCACGCGAGGATCGGCGCATCCGCCGCCAAGCGGTGGCAGCCCCGCACGCCACGTCAACCGCCATTCTTCAGCATGTGCAAGACACCCTGGCTGTTCCAATATCGACCAGAACAATTTCCCGTCGATTGGTTGATGGAGGCCTGCACTCCCGGCGTCCGCTCAGAAGACTACCATTGACTCCACAGCATAGACGTGCACGCCTGGCATGGTGCCGGGCTAGAGCGACTTGGATGAGGGAATGGCGGAACGTCGTGTTCTCCGATGAGTCACGCTTCTGTTCTGTCAGTGATAGTCACCGCAGACGAGTGTGGCGTCGGCGTGGAGAAAGGTCAAATCCGGCAGTAACTGTGGAGCTCCCTACCGCTAGACAACGCGGCATCATGGTTTGGGGCGCTATTGCGTATGATTCCACGTCACCTCTAGTGCGTATTCAAGGCACGTTAAATGCCCACCGCTACGTGCAGCATGTGCTGCGGCCGGTGGCACTCCCGTACCTTCAGGGGCTGCCCAATGCTCTGTTTCAGCAGGATAATGCCCGCCCACACACTGCTCGCATCTCCCAACAGGCTCTACGAGGTGTACAGATGCTTCCGTGGCCAGCGTACTCTCCGGATCTCTCACCAATCGAACACGTGTGGGATCTCATTGGACGCTGTTTGCAAACTCTGCCCCAGCCTCGTACGGACGACCAACTGTGGCAAATGGTTGACAGAGAATGGAGAACCATCCCTCAGGACACCATCCGCACTCTTATTGACTCTGTACCTCGACGTGTTTCTGCGTGCATCGCCGCTCGCGGTGGTCCTACATCCTACTGAGTCGATGCCGTGCGCATTGTGTAACCTGCATATCGGTTTGAAATAAACATCAATTATTCGTCCGTGCCGTCTCTGTTTTTTTCCCAACTTTCATCCCTTTCGAACCACTCCTTCCTGGTGTTGCATTTGCTCTGTCAGTCAGTGTACATTGAAAGTTTTATAATATAAATATCTTAGAAATTTATTTTGTACAGTCTCAATGTGACGCGTTTGGTCCTTATAAAGGGGGTCCCAGATTACCGATGAATATTCTAACTTGCTTCGTACTAAACTTATATACAACTTAATAATAACTTCAGGTTGAGTAAATAATATGGAATTTCTCAAAATAAAACCAAGCATCTTGTTAGACTGACCTATTACTTTTGCAATATGGCTATTAAAAGTTAACTTGCTATCGAAAGTAATTCCTAGATCATTAATAGACGTTACAATTTCAAGTGTTGTTTCACCAATATAATATGTCGGATTTATATATTCCTTTTTCCTGGTAAATACCAGAACTTTACATTTTTTTAACATTTAGGAATAATTTGTTGCTATCACACCATAATATAATATTATTAATATCCTGTTGCAAATCATTCACGTCACAGCATTTATATATGGTCTTATATAACTTAACGTCGTCAGCAAATAACAAACAATCAGAGGAACGAACCATTCCAGGCAAATCATTAACCATAATGAGAAATAGGAGAGGACCAAGATTGGAACCTTGTGGCACACCTAAAGAACTTACAAAATTATGTGAAATTTCAGTTTTAAAATAAACAGATTGCTGCCTATATTTTAAATAGGAACTTAATAGTTGAAGTAATGATTTAGAAACTCCAAACTGATGCAGCTCTATTAAAATAATTTTGTGGTCCACCTTATCAAAGGCCTTTTTTAGATCCATGTATATTACATCGGTTCTTCTATTTGTGTCTAATGCATTGTAAATTTTTTGGGTAAAACCCAGCAAGTTAGTAATGACAGATCTGCCGGGCATAAAGCCATGCTGACATTGTGATAGCTCTACCTTAATATGGTCGTAAATCCTAGAGTACAGTATGTGCTCATATATCTTCGCTATAGCATTAATTACTGAAACAGGGCGATAGTTTGCTATCATCTCTGAGTTCCCTCCCTTTAGGATTGGAGTAATTTTTGCCATTTTCCACTTTTCCGGGAAGCAGGATGTCTTTAAAGAAAGATTGAACAAGAAGGTTAATTGAGCAACCAGTATGTCAGCACAGCCCTTGATTATGTATGGTGGAATGCCATCAGGTCCGCTGGATTTCTTAGGTTTTAACTTTTTATTAATGACTGTTCTTACTTCATCTACCAGTATATGAGTGATGTTCAATTATGAGTGGTGTGTGAGTTGCAGGGATGTTGGGGACAGCATAAACACCCAGTGTCCAAGTCAAGGGAATTAGCCATTTAAGGTTAAAACATCCGACGCTACCATTTCAACCACATACCAGCCCTGCTGCCATTCTTAAATTTCTTGCAGTACAGGGAATCGAACTTGGACCCACGAGAACGGCGACTAATAACAATAACCTTTACGCTACGGAGGCGGACTTTAAGTGGGAAAGTGTTTGGTAAGGTTAGAAAGGAAACATATATTAAAATTAATTGTACTCCATAAATTTAGTGGGAGACGAAATTATGGACATATTTTTGGTAGTTTAGTTTTTGTAGTGTTTATGTTTATGTCAAATATTGACTACCTTACGTTATAACAGTTTCATTGTTACTTGTCCGTAAGTGGAGAATATCTTCAGTAATATACATATCAAATTCTAACCTTGTCCATAATATACCTGAATTTCTACAAGACCATATCTGCTAATTGGACGAAATGCGTGCCCCCTGCTTTACTCTCTTTACTATCTTGAACGTTTGTAAAGGTAAGAAAGAAAGGACTGAAAATATAATACATGCACATTACTCCAAAACACAGACTGCTTAGCTGGACTCATCCTCCGTATCTTCAGGGTGACTTCTACTTCTTCCTGTCTTCATGGGTCTCCAGTAATGTTCTAATTTTTTGGTAGCAGTGTTGATGGACACCGCAATTACATCCTGGGCGCCAGAAGTGGTTGTATGATTATTTTTCTGCAGTTGAGCAGACGAAAATTGTCAAGGTCTGCCTTACAAGAACTGCACTCGGCTAGACACAGCCACAAGAACTTAATTATTAAAATTAAAATTCACAGATTTTTCCTCGTAGGTGTAGCATCTGGTGTCAAAATCACAATTTCCTTCTTCCGGAACGACATCACTATCTTCGCCGTTTTCTAAATCTAATAGACAGTCATTAATTTTACTGCTTCGTGATAATTCATTCATTTTAGATGCAAATGCCATGGAGATACGCGCACAACTACCAAGATGAATGTGAGCAATATTTTCTCTCTCCGCGTGTATACCAACCTTCTCCATGACTCTAAATGACATTGCTGATGTGATATAATTATAAATAAACTTTGATCTTTAAAGTGATATGTAATATCTGATCAATACATTGACCATAAATCAAATTAGCGGTAGAGCTACATGAAAATTAGTCGCGATCACGATGTTTACAAGTTGTAAGGAAAATTATATAAGATGTAATATTTTATTAAAAGTGAAAATTCCGAAAAATATTTCAGCTGATGCTTTTAAATGGATTTACGTTTTTAAATGGATCTAAGTTTTGCAAAGCACAAACAAAAATATCTCACCTTATGAGAACTGTCCAATTCTTCATCAGTTGCTAATGTGTGGTAGAGTAATTTATAATGTGGTAGAAAGAATGCTAATTCCTTATCTAACGTTGGCTAGATGTTTTCCCCTGCGAGAGGAAATCCACTAATTTCTAGAGGAGAAAGATCACGCATGTAAATTGTTAACAGACCCCGAACTGGATGTCTAGCCGTATCTAGCTTATATGAACAAACATTTGAATGAATTAAACAAACTGCTAAATATTAAAGATAAACTTGTTGATAATGCGTGCTGTTTGTTGTTTGAGTCATGTCTATAGACTGATTTGATGCAGCTCTCCATGCGTCCCGTTCTTACCACATACACTTCCCCCAAAATCCAACTGAACAAATCCTGGGTGTCTTAAGTTGTGTCCTATCATTATATCTCTTCTTATGTTCAAATGATTGCTATGAAGTTAAATAATTCCAGTTGAAATTGTTCCTTATAACCACTAGTAAACTCAAAAGTGTATGATAGTAAAATAACTTCAGTCCAAGCAGGCCACAGGAAAAGCCATTACGTGCCGGAAGTGGCCCCCAGACTGTAGTTTGGACAGCCTTTATCTATGCTAATATTATACAAAGAGCAAGTTTCTGAGTTAACTTGGCGGGTTCGATCGTGGCTCAGTCCGGTGATATTTGAAGGTGCTCAAATACGTCAGCCTCGTGTCGGTAGATTTACAGACACATAAAAAAACTTCTGCAGGACAAAATTTCGGCATCTGTGTGTCTCCTAAAACCATCAAATTAGTTAGTGGGAGATAAAAAACAATAACATTATTATTAGTTTTTGAGTTTGCTTGTTTGTTTGTTGTAGGCTAATCTCGGAATCCACTCAGCCCATTTCGGCCGAGAAAAATTAATCTATATTGTACCCTTTTTGACGGCATGTGTGGCGGTGATCCTCTTGTATATTTTTTGCCTCGGGTGATGAAACGAACTCACACTCACCGCGCACGCAGAATGTTACCTCAGGGCTGGTACATCTAACCTTTCCTCGAATAAGGGCCGATGGGGAATCCAAACAACTACTATGGGTCAAATCTACAATAATGTAGCCCAGACTGATTTTAAAACCAAATAAGATTTATTGACAATAAAAAATGAAAATCAAAAACGAAGTGAATTTACTCTCGCTCGAAGGAGCGCAACTGATGCAGGATAATAACGAGACGGAAGTTAAAAGTGTCCTGAAAGCTTAGCAAAAATCACAAAAAACATCACTTAATTGTATTCGGGAATGACTCGAAATCAAGTAAAATTAAATAATTAATTATACTCAAAGAAATGATAATAAGCTTAATTCAAACTGTTACTAATGTCTTAACACCGTTAAATTCTCAAAACCAAACATCCTCAACGAAATAGCTTATTATAGTAATAATACAATTAATCCGAAGTAGTTAGGTAGCCTAGTATTGCAGACTGTTAAACATGCGAAATCATTTCGCCCATGAACACGCACTCTTATCTCTAAATCATAATTTCATTTGTTGTTATTTTTCTCACACACTGTAATCACATGTAATCGCTTAATTAAATCAATGATAAATAGCACAAGTTACCACGTCAAATTACAACACAAATTATATCACAGTTTATAATATAGTCACGCACATGGTTATAAAATTACTATTACATATTTATTCACAATGAGGTTCTAATGTCGGCAATCAATCCATAAATGATTATCCTCCTATCATTTTACTATATTCGTCTCAGAATTTAATCATTTACTCAACATCACATAATTCCTATCTCTTTGCTGTCTTGCTTATTGATCTCATATCTTCATTGGTCCATTTGTTTCCACTATAATATCTATGAGCACCTTCGTCTCAGAAATAATTACTTGATCTGTCATTCCATCTTTAATAATTTGTCATCCCTGCTAATTACTGGCGTATTCAACACCTCTTATTATTTTCATCTCATATTTATCCACGTACATTTGAGCTCCGATTCATCGAGCTAATTATTTTATATTAACATGTCGTATTCTATACCTTAAAGACGATTATCACTTATTTTCTTCACGACACGCCCATTCCAGCCTCTATTCTTGCGTTTCACCTATTAATCACACTAGGGATATCATTTTTATACTCGTGATCGTATTTTCCATCTTCTACTTGGACCTCTTAATCGTATATATCTCATTTATTTCATCTCCTGCAAGTTAGCAATGCAGTCCCTCTTTACCAATACGGCATTACTATTTCTATAGTCAAACTATGATTGCCTACACAATAGAATTTGCTTCTACATCTTAAACTCGCGGATAATCATAAATCTTTCCTTATAGCTTCTGACGTAGGATTATTATTATTATTATTATTATTCATTATATTCAAACACACTGTTTCATACTTTACTACTAGACGATCATACGCTATCTCAGCTAAATTCATTATACGTTCAAGATAAATTTAATATTATTATTTTGCACTTCTAGTAGGTTATTTTTTTATTATGGACATAAATTATCACTGTGATCAATTATTACAAAGTACACGCTAACTATAAAGATTTCTTATATTTGACAAAATTTATCGGACATTATCTACTTCTCCTACTTGTTGTTATCATTGTGGTAACTCTTCTTAAAAAATGAATTTTATCTTTATTCCGATGGGCGTCAAATATCTCAGACTATAAGAACAAATATCAAATGACTCTGATACACTCATTCTTATCTCATCCATCATACTAGATTAAAACATTCAAATCCCGATCGTTAAACCTGACTGCTCCAATCTCTCAAATGGACCATAATCATTATTATTAGTAATTTTATTATTATCAGGTACATGAATTCAATTTTTACTCTATCACTAATCACATAATCTTCCACATGGGGATTCGATATCATTATAACCTACATGGACAACGCTTTGCTCACCGTCACATTAATTACAAAAATAATAAAATTCAACATTTTATTTACCTTATTACTGGATCATCGGTTGTTACCTCAGTCATCCGGCCCCGGTTCTATGACGAAGTTACTCCATGACGAAGGTCGTGATCACGGTATAAGAACTGTGGAATACACCGATGGAGTACATTTTGAATCACTGATTACACGCATCAATTTATCACACGTTATTCTTGAATCTTAATGTTATATTACACACTAATTACACAAACTTTTTTATTTATTATATACCACATTTGTCTCTGGAATATACAACTCATATAACCGAAATAGTCTTTTACCGATCAGCTGTTCAGACCTTTTCTAACTCCCGGCACCCGTTATCTGTTTGTAAACAGAACTTAGTGGTCATAACCCATTTCTCTCGAACTGGACTCTCCTCCGGAATGTGTCCTTGACCATCGTCCCTTTCCTCTATGTGACTGGCTGGTTACCATCTAACCTTCTGCTCGTACAAAACTACGGCTTTAATGAGTCTATTTTACCCGTACTGTCTTTCAGCTGCTCCCTTCTCTATTTCTTTCCATCAATCACTAAAGTATTATAGCCGTTTCTTCCCACATTACCTTTCTAACAATGCAAGTCTGGTTACAGTTTATGAATTAAAACTTACAAATGTTTGTTGAGTCGGACACGTCGAACGTCACTGCTCCGCGGCAATCTTGACATTTTCCTGACTCTCTTCCCTGCGACGCGACTTATTTTTATTATTTAGCGCATGGCATACAAATACATTATTACAAATGAACAACAATAACCAATGAACAAAACTACAAACAAATATCTAGATCTTGTATGTACTCAATATATTTTGGGGTTGCCATCAAGAAGTCTTCATATGGCCCTCCATATGCTCTGATGCTGCATTCCTCCCTGATGTGTTTAATAGTTTGTCGCGGTGCACCACAGTCGCATAGCGGTGAGGAGAGCATTCGCCTGAGTGCCACGCGCCGATCAGATCGGCTTTCGCTCCTCGCGCGAAAAGTGCCAGAGCCGACTGAATCGGCGCGATGATTTCGTAGTGTTTAGCGGCTTCTGCTAACAGATGTCTCCGGGTGTATCGTTTCGTTAGAAAGCTAAGGTTTCAAGCTTTTACGAGAGTGGCATAGTTTTGGCCTTGGAGATCTTTGACGCGAATGGAGGGAGTTAATAATGTGTGATGTTGACAAGCTCTGAGTTGTTGACAACATGGCGAGCTCTAGTAGAGATAGTTTTGTTGCCGGCGTGGATGACGATAAGCTAATGGCCTATTTAGAGGAAAATGATATAGTAGCGGATGAATTAGAATCGGAAAGTGATTTTGATAGTGACGTGATACCAGGAACACCACCGTTATCACCAGTACCGAAAAGGAAGTGCTATTCTGGCCTCAGTACATCGGGTGTTCAGGTTAGTACTCAATTGCAGTCTGTGGAACCGGCTAAAAATTCTATGCCAGTTCTGAGTGATTCAGAAAGTGACAGTAATGATGACGGAGCTATGGAAGATGCGAGTGATAATGACAATTATGAAAGCAACGTGAATGCTAATGTTCCGCGAAATTTTTCCGAACCAGTCCGATAGGCCTACCACTCCCGTCATGTATATGGAACTCGCTGGGCCTAAACATGCGCCTACACGTAATGCCCCTCCAATTGATTATTTTCAGTTGTTCTTCACTGCTTCATTGCTAAATTTGATGGTAAATGAAACAAATAGGTATGCCCAACAATTCATGTCAACATATGTCTTTTCACCACAATCAAGGGTAAAAGTTTGGCGGGCTACTTCTGTATTGGAAATGAAAGCATTTCTGATTGTAATTTTTAACATGGGACTTATCAGAAAGCCTTCCATATTTTCGTATTGGTCCGTAACTGATCATCTTGCTACACCCTGGTTTGGGAAAATGTTTTCACGAAACAGATTTCAATTGTTACTACGATTTTTTCACTTGACAGACAATAGCAAACTTTCTGGACCTGGTACTGAAAATTATGATCCATGTGCTAGGTTTGATCCCCTATTGCAGCATGCTAACAGGTTATTTAGACATCACTACACACCACATAAACAGTTATCCATCGATGAAAGCCTAGTAGGTACAAAATGCCACACACAGTTACTTCAGTACATGCCCAACAAGCACCACCATAAATGGGGCATCAAGTTTTGGATGCTGTGTGATTCTGTCACAAAGTACTGTTTGGGATTTTTCACATACAAAGGTGCAAAATCTGTTGAAGAAAAGACAGCTGTCAAGGATCAAGGCCTGGCCTTCACAGTGGTTACAAAGTTACTTGCTATGGGAAATTATCTCAATAAAGGTTTTCATTTATATGTAGACAATTTCTTTACATCTATTCCTCTGGCCATGCATTTGTACAATGCTGGCACATATATTACAGGCACCATCAGAAAGAATAGAAAAGGTTTACCAGATTTATTGAGGAAGAAATTCAGTAGAATTGCCAATAAGTATTTCAGGAAAGGGCCCATTCTCTTGGTAGGATCAAAGCAGAAGAAATCTCAGAAGAACCATGTAATACTTCTCAGCACAAATGGTAGGGCAGCAGAAAGTGTAATCCCTCCTTCTCCTAGGAATCGTCAGGAGGCTGTAGTAAAACCTGATCTTATTTTGGAGTACAATAAATTCATGGGAGGTATTGATGGGAATGACATGATGGTATACTTCTAACACTTCTAACGAAGAACAGTGAAGTATTGGAAGAAAGTGGCATTTAATATTATTGCAAGAATGATGCTAAACGCCTATATTCTATATTGTGAGAATAATGATACCAAGCCTATTAACAGACTCCAGTTTTACTCGTCCATTATTGAGGCAGTGAGCACAGAATGGATGCAACACAAAAGGGAGGAAGCTCTTCAGGTTTTGACAACAAAGCAGGGAGAAAAATCAGTGTTTGGCGTCAAAACACTGCCAGAGAAGAAAGAAAAACAGTGTGTAGTTTGTTCTACTCCTCAACAACGTAGAAGGTCCCGTACCATATGTGTAAATTGCATGAAAGGGTTACACCCAAGTTGTGTGGAAGAACATGAGTGTAAATAATATTTTTTATCTTCATCAGTATTAGGAAACTTCAAGATGTAGACTATATTGTTGAACTCATTGGCTTGCAATTTTACTCACTTATAGGCTGTTTCATTTATTGCCTTGTAGTTTTAATAATTTGAATGTAAACATCATGACTGCAAAATGTAGAGCACATGGTCTGGTGGCATTTAAAATTTGTTTTCATCAACTATAGAAAGGGATTTAACGGTGTATATTGTTGTAATGTGTTCATTGTTACAGTTTTCACTAATAATTATTGTGCACTACAAAGTGTTGTGCATTAAATTATTGTTCAATGCCAGGTACGATTGACAGTGGAACAAAAATTTCAGTGAGGAAAATGGTGAGTGCAGATTTTTGAAAAAATACTTTTTGGGGTGGTTGTAGTTGAATTGAGAAATTGTTTATGATGTTGTTTTGTTTAGAATTGTGTGTGCATTTTACCTATGTTCTTGGATTTAGGCAATGTTACAAACTTTATTTCCAAATTTAGACTTAAACTTAAAAATAAAAAATAAAAATTTACAATTGTTAAATTGTTGCCAATTTAAAAATGGAAAGGATATGTTTTTCTCCTTTATAAGCATTTCTTGGTAAAGTCACTAGTATATTTTATATAATACTGCAAGAATAATGCATATATTTTTCAAAATGAAGTTTTTATGAATATTTTTCTGAAAGTCTGCAGAACCACTAAAAATAGCTTGGCATTCTTAGCCAGAATTTCAGAAAACGGCTTGGCACTAAGAGGGTTAGCCGTTTCTTCCCACATTACCTTTCTAACAATGCAAGTCTGGTTACAGTTTATGAATTAAAACTTACAAATGTTTGTTGAGTCGGACACGTCGAACGTCACTGCTCCGCGGCAATCTTGACATTTTCCTGACTCTCTTCCCTGCGACGCGACTTATTTTTATTATTTAGCGCATGGCATACAAATACATTATTACAAATGAACAACAATAACCAATGAACAAAACTACAAACAAATATCTAGATCTTGTATGTACTCAATATATTTTGGGGTTGCCATCAAGAAGTCTTCATATGGCCCTCCATATGCTCTGATGCTGCATTCCTCCCTGATGTGTTTAATAGTTTGTCGCGGTGCACCACAGTCGCATAGCGGTGAGGAGAGCATTCGCCATTTAAAAAGTGAATCCCCACATCTTCCGTGTCCCGTCCTGAGTCGGTTGAGCATTGACCATACCTTGCGAGGTTGATCAAACCCTGGAACTGTCTTATCGATGCATGGCATTTTCAGGCATGTACCTGGAGCATTTTGCATCCATTCTTCCCTCCAGGAATCGGTGATGTTGAACCCGATGTGATTGATGCAAGAGGTGGATGTCTCGAACGAAGTCGTTTGATTTTGAGGTCTGAGATATCAGAGTGTACCGGTAGTCCAGGGTTTGCTAGGATCTTGTTGTATTCTCTGATCAAAGCTACTTTCCTTCGCAGGTTAGGGGGTGGTATTTTATTTAGGACAGGCAGCCAGATGGTGGGAGTAGACCTGACGCGACTGATGTCAAGTGACGGGCAAGTACCGCTGATATAAAAATGATAACTGAGTGCTGACTGCAAGACATAGGACTGAATATACCACACTGATAACTGACTGCAAAATTTAAGACTGCCTGTTGACTGCCTATACACTGCCCGTAGACTGGTCGTAGACTGACTGTAAGATTCTCTCCAAGACTGTCTGCTTCACGGCGTCGTCGGCTTATTTTGTAAAATTCTAAAACCACGCTCCGGAACTAACTTTGGAGAGGGGGTGGCGGAATGATATGATCAATTAACGTTGATATCTCTGATGTCTGTGGCTTAATTTATCAGCTAAATATTGTCTATGACTCCAAAAATTTGTAACATTGCACTGCCGCAAAGAATTATAAAAATCGTTCGTGGACACTTAAATAAACTGGTAAGCGTCACTGGTGTTATTTCTCCTAGTGGATTTGTAACGACTTACCGACCTTCGGCACTTTCTCTTGGACGAATCCACTTCATATATTTTTACGACGTAGTTGCACATAATTAATTATATATGTTATAGTTTAGCACTTAAATTATCACAAAAATCATTCCTTATTATATGAAGACAGGAGCACTATATTTCATACTTAATTCACCTCCGAATAGCAAAAAGGAACTAACTGCTATTATCACTTCTGCTGGGCGGTTAAAATTTTCGATGTTATGATTGGTTGAATAATGCCTGGCCATTTTGACGTAGTGTAACTAGGACTAAACCACTTTATCAATGGGTGTAGGGTGCCTCTTTTTCCTTCTCTGCCATCTTATTTTCTCGTCTTTCTTCTAGGTGTGGCGCATTTGTTCCTGCTTCCGCTTTCTCATTGAAGCTTTCAGTTGGAGTTATCAAAAGTCGGCTCATTAATTTTTATTGGAGGCATTTATGATTTAAGCGTCTAACCGAAATATGCCTATAACCAAATATCGGAGATATACTTCGGTACTGGGAGGTATCTTCGTGGCCGTCCAGTAAAAATGCCTGTACTGAATTCACTGTGTGCAGCATTCACATATCCAAATCTATTAAATCGATTCATTTATCCCTGACCCTACTTGCATTATGGGTGCAATATATTATGCCTGATTTCGAGAATAGCCACTGAAAATGAAATGAAAATCCTCAGTGTTTTTCCAGTCACTTGACCGGGTCAGAAATGGAATGACTGAAGGTCCCATCTACCGGCGAGGATAGGAATAGTGACGGCTGCCGAAGCGTGTCGCACTCCTCTGGGGCAATGACTGACAGATGACATGAAATTATATTGGAGAGTGTTTCTGGAATGAAAGATGATAGGAAAACCGTAGAACCCGGAGGAAATCCTGTCCCGCCGCCACTTTGTCCAGCACAAACCACGGAACCCAACGTTTAGAGACCCTCGCGCTGCCGCCTGAGCCACGGAGGCTCTTAGGATAGCCAGTAATTTTCTAAAATGTTCAGTAAATCAGAAATGTTCTGCGTCTGGAACCATTAAACGTGAATAGGCTGCGTAAACATTTAGTTCTGTAACCGAAAAACTCATCAAGACGTGGATTTAGAGTTCAGTTTCTACAACAACAGGAACAAGAAAAATCGTTCCTATGTATTATCTTCCTAGATCAAGCAGTCCTTCGAGAAGAAATATTTTTCGTTGTTTTGGATCATAATTTATCCTATAGAAATGTAAAATACCCGGTAAACTGTTAGTCTTAAAAACGAAAGTTACATACAAGTCCAATTACACGTCACTGATGACTTTAAGACTGTACCTGTCATTGTGATAGTATTTTAGGGCGCACAAATGATACAATTCTCGAGCAGAATAATTTGAAGAATAATGATTGGTAAGTGAAGGCAAAGACCTCGAGGGAAAATACAGTGTACTAGTTTGAAAATGCACTGACCTGAAGACCCTGAGGGTGGTTTATCTGTATAGAACAAATCATATGTTTAGCAATGAACAAATCATATGCTTAGCAATGTACGTTAGTATTGTAAGCTGTTTAAAACAAGCAGATCTCCTTACACTGCCTTGAGATGATCGCAATAAGTAGAGTTTGAAAACTGCTCATTTCAACTTCGACTCCACCTAACGTTACTTAAGTTTTGGTTCATATTCATATGTTTTTTCTAAAAATATATCATCTCTTCGTAGAGTAGTTTTCATATTGCATTAATAACCTCACAACTTGTTGCCGTTTATGTCCACTTATACCTATATAATCGCAAATTATGTAGCTTGTATAATGTATAACGAATGTTGGTATTCCTTTTTATTCTGCTTAGCGCTAGTTCATTCAGGAAATGTAACATTGCACCGCGATTTGTGTTACCTATAATCACATTCACGCGAGCTGTCGTGTCATTAGGTAAAGTCTCGACATGCGATGCTATGCATTAGTTTATAATAATTGGTATACAGAGTAATAAAGTAAATGTTTGCCTGAAAGTTTCCCTCGCTTGAATTTGAAATATAGTACAAAGGAACTTGTATTATGAGTGAATACTGTGCCTCTTCCAGAATTATATGTGTTTGATGTAAATAAATCCTGCATAAAATCTTTCTATTTGAGATTTTGAAGGTGGTTAGCATCCGGTACCGAAAAAGGGTTATCTGGAATCTGTAAAAAAAATTCAAACTGTTGTTACACGAGTCGAGAATTATAAAAAATACAGTAGTAAACCACGCAGAAAGGAGAGAGCCATATCTATAAATTTTTCATCGCCTTTTCAGTGTTTCCAAAGATCAAGTGGTTTAGGAAATCAAAGAAAAATTTGGAGAAAGAATGACAGTTCAAGGAGATTTTCTCTTAGATTTGCATATTACTCTGTGGTGTAGTGGTTAGTGTGATTAGCTGCCACCCCTGAAGGCCCGGGTTCGATTCGCAGCTCTGCCGCGAAATTTGAAAAGTGATACGAGGGCTGGAACAGAGCCCCGTCAGCCCCGGGAGGTCAACTGAGAAGAGATTCCCAACTCAGCCATCCCCGAGTTGGATTTCCTATTGTTTTCCACTTCTACTCCAGGCAAATGCCGGGATGGAACTCTAACTTAAGGCCACGACCGCTTCCTTCCCTCTTCCTCGTTTATCCCTTACAACCTTCTCATACCCCCTCAAATTCCCTGTTCAACAAAGCAGGTGGAGCTGCCTGGGTGAGGTACTAGTCCCCCTCCCCAGTAGTATCCCCTTGACCCAAAGTGTCACGCTCCAGGACACTGCCCTTGAGGCGGTAGAGGTGGGATCCTTCACTGAGTCCGAGTGAAAAACCAGCCCTGAAGAGTAAAGGAATTAAGAAAGAAGGAAAGGAAGAAAAAGGAGATTTGCCGATTGTGTTATTATTTTATCAAAGTCCGACGACAATCTGGAGAAACTGCTGAAAGGTATGGGGAAAGTTTTGGAGAATAAGAATTTTAAAAAAAACTAGATAATGAAATACAACGGAAGAATGTCAGCGGATGGAGAAAGTATTGCAGCAGGAAATGAAGTCTTAAAGGAAGTAGATGAATATTGTTATTTGGGTAGTAGAATAACAAACGCAAGCAGAAGTAACGGAGAGCATACAATAGAGGCTAATAATACAAGCAAGGAAGGACTTTCTTAAGAAAATAAATTTCTTTAAACCAGATATAGATATGCATGTTAGAAATACACTTCTGAAGACTTTTGCCTGGAGCGTTACATTATATTGAAAATAGAATATCTTAGATGTTGTGTCAGAGAAGAATGCTGAATGTTAAGTGAGCAGATCGATTTCATGTGTAGAGATACAGAATTAAGTTAGTGAGAGGAGAACGCTTTGGAGAACTTTGAGCAGGAGGTGGACAGCTTGATAGAAGGTATTTTAAAATAACAATGACTTGTTCAGTTAGTCGTTGAATAGGGAGAAAAAGTAGTATGGATAGATCAAGGAAAGGCCATAAGAAACAGATAACGGGAAGTGTTCTGGAGCATAGAAGTAAACCAATGTATGAACTGACGGCTCAAACAAAAATGACAACAACAATTTAGTATATCAGGAATAGGATACTATTTAAAAACTGTAGAAATAAGTAATGTCCGCCTCTGTTGTGTAGTCGTTAGTGTGATTAGCTGCCACCCCCGGAGGCCCGGGTTCGATTCCCGGCTCTTACCGTTCTTACCACCTACACTTCCTTCAATAACTAACTGTAAAAGTCATGGGTTTCTTAAGGTGCCCTTTGATCTTTTCTTCTGATCAAACGGCAGATATGACCTATATGTTAGACCCATTGAAACAATCATCATCAGCTCCCGTCGTTGGGGTACCGGGTTCGATTCCCTACTGCTAGATATTTAAGAATGGCAGAAGGGCTGCCATGTGATTACAATGCAGTTCACCCCCAATTGTGGCGGGGGGGTGCCAGAACAGAGCTGCACCACCTCAGAACGAGGACACGAGTTTACTTTATCATCATCATCATCAACAACAACAACAACAACAACAACAACCACATCAGGTCAAATGTCAGCAAATTTATTTTTTGTCAAAAATTCGATTCAGCATCTCTTCATTTGTGATTCTATCTACCCATCTCATCTTCAGCATTGTCCGGCTCCATGGCTAAATGGTTAGCATGCTGGCCTTTGGTCACAGGGGTCCCGGGTTCGATTCTCGGCAGGGTAGGGAAATTTAAGCAGCATTGGTTAATTTGGCTGGCACGGGGGCTGGGTGTATGCGTCGCCTTCATCATCATTTCATCCTCATCATGACGGGCAGGTCGTCTATGGGTGTCAAATCAGAAGACCCGCATCCGGCGAGTCGAGCATGTCCTCGGACACTCCCGGCACCAAAACCCATACGCCATTTCATTTAATCTTAATCTGTAACACCAAATTTCAAAAGATTCTCTTCTTTTTCTTCCTAAATTGGTTATTGTCCATATTTCACTTCCATACAATGGAAGTCTTCAAAATCATCTTCCTAATTCCTATATCAGTACTGGAAGTGAGCAAGATTCTTTACTTAAGAAAAGCCTTCCTTTCTTGTGCTAGTCTAAGTCCCC
Organism: Anabrus simplex; assembly: GCF_040414725.1. Taxonomy (NCBI): domain Eukaryota; kingdom Metazoa; phylum Arthropoda; class Insecta; order Orthoptera; family Tettigoniidae; genus Anabrus; species Anabrus simplex. The sequence goes on along the minus strand of NC_090265.1, from coordinate 822,784,926 downwards.
CTGACTTCTGCTATTATTAGTTGTCCTGCTACTCAAGTAACAATATTCAGCTACTTCTTTTTAGACTTCAATTCCTAATCTAATATTTCCTGCATCATCTGAATTCGCTCCACTCCAGTCCATTAATTTTCCTTTAGTATGATCCATTTTCATTTTGTATTCCTTCTCTAAGAATGTGTCCATATTTCACCAATTTCTCCCGATCTTCTGCCGAATCAGGTAAGATAACAATATCATGAGCAAATCTCGCAGTGTTAATCTCCTCTCCTTGGTTTGTGATTCCCTTTCCAAGTCCTTCTTTGATATAATTTACCACCTGCTCTATATAAACAGGCGGACAAACGGCAGCCTTGCCTCACTCCTTTCTGGATTGCTGCTTTTTATCATAGCCTTCGATTTTTATCATTGCAAAAATTAGATAATCCTACGTTCTCGGTATCAGATCCCGATCACCTTCAGAGTCTCAAGTAGATTTAATCAGTCTTCATAGAATAGAATCAGAATCTTCAACCAATATTATCGAATGTCTTTTAAGGATGTACGAATGCCATGAACGCAGTAGCGGCGATTGCCATTTAGAATTGGTGGTGGTGGTAGTGGTGGTGGTGGTGGGAGGGGAAAAAGAATGTGTAGACCAAAAAAAGTACCCGCGTCCTTGGAACGTAATGGGGGGTGGGGGGGAGTAGATGTCAAAATTTTAGAAAGTAGGCAAATATCTGTAACTTTTCATGTTGTCTGTGCGAATTTCGATACAGACGTAAAGGTTGACAGCCTACCAACTTAAGTGCGATAACATTAGATTGTTGACATTGATTCAATACAGTACATTAAAGCGGTCACCAAAGGAATATTAATTTCACATGTATTACAATTTCACAGGTAATGAGTGTATATACATTTAAGAAGTCATTCAATATTTTACTACACACTAAGAAATTAACAGACACGTTGACTGAGTGAGACTACTAGGCTGATGAATGCATGCGGCAAGAGGGTAAATCATACCTGTATCAATGAGCTTGGCAAAAAGTATCGGCTACCCCTGCTGTCTTTCGTCGCAGCTCATTCTACACATTACTAAACTGCTGCGCCAGTCTCCACATTTGTTGTGGCGCTGTACTATTAGGTTAGCCGCGACGAACGATATTTTGTGCGTATTTCCTCTAAGTATTTTTTAATAATTAATAATTAAAGGAAAGAATTTGCTGAAAATACAACAGACTTACTTGACCTAATTCCTCTCGTTCCCACTGAAACGTCTCAATTGTGGTCGTCGACTTGTCAGTGTTTTAACTTCCTTCCAAATCTTCCATACTTCAAGGGCTTCCACCTCTACAGTCCTCCTCCAGGACGACTTCTCCTCCGTGCACCTTGCGGATTCCATTCCAATGCTATGCGTTCTATAGATCCCGATGTATTTCTCTAAGTATGACCTATCCATTTCCTCCTCTTGATTTCCACTGCGACTGGAACATGATTTATTGTTCTCAATAGCTAGTCTCTGGATATTTCAAGTCATCTGATGTTTATGATGCGTCGTAATCAACGGTTTATAAATGTCTGCAAGTGATTACTGGTAATTCGTGCAACCTTTCAAGTTTCACAAGCATATAGAAGGACAGATTTAACATTTGTATTGATTCTTTTATATTCCTCTTCCTTGAAATATTCTTATTATTCCACATTCCATCCACTTCCTCTCCTTCTTCTCTTGTCACTACTCTTCCCTAGTAGGTAAATATTTCAACCTCTTCGACCACTTCTCCTGCCACAAACAATCTTTCATCACTTTTAGCATTTACTCCCCTTGGTCTTAACAACATTTATATTGAATACTGCATCCTCTGCTTCCTTCCACAGTCCTTCTAACTTGTGTTTCATATCACTAATTCTTGATGACAAAAGGAAAATATCATCTCCAAGTTCTAAATCTTCCCGTCTTTCCCCCAATCCCCAATTGTATTCCTCTTTGCCTTCTACCCCAAATTTTTCTCATGACATTATCGAGTACCAATAACAAGATTATTGGTCGAGCAATGCATTCCTGACGAACTTCACTTGTGACATTCACATAATCTGTGAACCTTCCGTCATGTACTACTTAGCATCTGTGCCTTTCATACATTTCTTTCATGAGATTAAGATCTTTTCTGATACTCTATATTTCACCAAGGTCTTACACATTACAATCTTATTCACTGAATCAAATGCTCTTCCGAAGTCTATGAAAGTCAAGTAAAATGTGGCCTGTCATCCATAGAATGATTCTTGGCATCTTTATTAGATCAATACAGCTGCGCTATCTACGGAAACCAGATTGTTCTTATTGAATACTCTACTCAGCTGAGTCCTGTACTCAGTTTAGAAATTTCGAGGGAGAATTTTACTTGGTATACTCTGGAGTGTTATTCCTCTCCAACTCTTACACAATGTGGTGTCACTTTTTGGGGGAAGTTTCGCAACCAAGCCCTCTTTCCAATCAGGTGGGATCCTCTCTTCTTTCCGTATTTTCTCCATAAAAGGTAGGAGCAAATTAATGGTGGCCTCTTCATACACTTTTAATATTTCTGAATCTATATCTATTATCTATATTATCTGTACCTGCTGCTTTACCATTCCTTAATTGTTTCAGTGCTAACCTAACTTTATGCTTTGTTGGCAGATCTAGGTTTATTCTTGAGTTTTCACTATCTAAGGCTTCATTTTCATGCATTTCCTGCTCATTTCCGTCATCTTTGCTTAAAATTCATGAAAAAAATACTCTTGCCATCTACTCAATTTTTCTTCTTGTGATTACAACATATTTTCTTGTGTAACCGTAACTGACTTGATTGCACAAATAAAATCATAATAACAAAGAATGAAATTTTAAGCACAGTGAAAGAAAACTTAAGTTTCAAACAAAAGCGTTGCAGCACAGGACGAAAACAACAGGCTAGACAACATGACAACCACAGAATGGATGTGAAAAGCGGTAAGGAACCCTGAGAGGTAATGGAACGTAGCCTTTAGCGAAGAATGGAAACGTAGAGGGTAATTGCCCTTGGATTACACGTATTTATTTTAACAAAAAGGAAATAGATCGAAACTCAAAACAGAAAGATCATTACAAACGCAAATTAAACGGTTGTTAAGCATGCCTGTAGACATTAAAAGAAATTTTATCACTTTATTTGAATTGAAAGGAAATTGTCCAACGGTACATGGTGATTGAAATGAGGGCTAATCTCAATCTACACTAAAGTAGAAATAAAACCAAACACAGAGGTACAGCAAACTTGCATCGCTAGCTAAAACACGTCAGTTAATGTGTAAAAATTTCCACACTTATGTAAGGTGACACAGAAATACCGGGAGGCAAACCCGAGGGATAATTACATTACAAGTTAAAAAGTTAAGAAAAATGGTATTGCCTCCGAAACAAAGGTATACGATCTTAGCTGAAAAGCTAAGTCATTTCGACAAATTTAGCGGTGAACGCGAAATTCTAGGATGAAAGTCCTGCGTAAGAAAGAAAGGAAATTATCTCATCTGTATGAAGTTAAAAATCGAAATAAAAACCTCAGGCCGGGTTTCCCACGAGGGGACCTAAGGAGGCGCATGTCCGCTCATTAAGATGGTCTTATGATTTAAGACACAGATCCAACCTCGCTCCCACTGAAGGAGTGGGGTAAGATCCAGTAACAGGAAATGGTGCAACCACCAAAGAGAACCAATTAGAATACTAAATTTACCATCGACTTTCACTTTCACCAATTACATTAAGTCTTATTTTCTCCAATCAAAAGTATCTTCGTTCTTGCTGACACAGTGATGATAAATGTTCCAGAAAAGTCTTAGTTTACACAACGGGAAACGTGCTTCCAGAACTGCGCCTGCAGGTACACGCCATTTCACGAATTTTGATAACGAAAATAAAATTAAAATTCACAGATAAAGATAATTTTGATACATCCCATAAATAAGAGTTTCCAAAACAGAATTTAAAATGATCTGTATAGATCAAAACAATTCTTCCAAGTCCAAAAGTCCAAACAAAATAAAATATTATACAATAAAAAATTTAAACAATAAATTAAGAAATTTCAATCCATTTCCACTGCTGTATTTATACTGCCACACCTTGGTTATCCCTCACTGGTTTACTTCTCCTCTAACTTCCTCTTGACAACTTCCTTGTAATATTATGAAGTTGTTTCGTATCATGCTTCTTCTGAGCTTCCTCTGCAATTTGTGCCTCCTGGTGAATCCATCTTTTATCGCTTTTCACACTCCTTTTAACCATTTTGTCTATCTCCAAATATATTCTTTGGGCTTCTGACTTTTTCTGTATTGTTCTTCTTTCTGTTGATAGGTCCGAAAACCAATTACCTTTTCACACGTTTGTATATTTCTTAATATTTTACCAAGTTCTTTCCGTACTCTTCCTCTTCCTCGAGGTTTGAAAGGACTTTAACCCGATTTTTCAACTCCAAAATAAATTCTCTCCTCCTACATTCATTGTTTAAACTTTGTATTTTGTTCCTCTTTTTCCTAGTTGCAAACGTCTTCGATGCAGCCTTTATTTTCAATTTAAACTCAGCTACTACTAGGTGATTATCACTACCAACTTCAGCTCCTATTCTGTTCCTCACATCTGTCAATTATCTTCTAAATTTCTTACTAACAGCTATATGATCGATCGATCTGATTTTCTATTTTGTGATCTGGTGATACCCATGTAACCTTATGACACCTTTTGTGAGGAAATAATGTCCCTCGAATCACCATTTTCTGGCTGGTACACAAATTTACAAATATTTCTCCATTATCATTTATTTCATTTAATCCATGTTTCCCTACCAAATGCTCTAGTCCCTCATTATTTGATCCACTCTTCGAATTCATATCACCCATTATAATATCAATACCCCTTTCATTTATATTCTCCATAGTTTTATACAACTATGATAAAATTGATCCTTCATGTTGGCATCAGATACTTCTGTCGATGTATGACATACTCCTATTGTTACATTTCGAATTTTACTTCGAAACCTAGCTGTCATCATTTTATCTTAGATGGGACTCCACCCAATTAAACTGTTCTTAGTTGTCCTACTTAGCAACATACCCACTAAATTTCTCCGGTCAACATATTGTCCAGAATGAATAAATGTGTTCCCATTTTGCGTCATAAACTCTCAAAAACCGCACCACCTCACTTCACTTAGGCCAAGAATTTCCAAGCCATAATTTTGCACCTCTTTCTCAACCTGCTTTAGTTTATCTTCTTCTGTCAAAGTTCTAACATTCCAACAACCAAACAATTTCGGGCCAATGTTCGTCATCGAGATATCCAGTTCCGTTTCATTTCAGTTTCCCTAATAATTGGATTTAAGATGTGTAAGATGTGTAAGTTATTTCACCACAACGTAGTGGTTTCCCCCTATTTCCCCCTTTGACTCATACGCCAGATTTGCCGTTCCAAATATCGCCTTCTCTGCCACATCTGCCATTGAGGAGGGTAGAATAACACACACTGTACCCCTGTCTGTCGTAGGAGGCGACTAAAATGGCCCCAGGGTATCTGAGCTTGGTAGCGTGGATTTGCGACCACAGGACCCTTAGCTGAGTCCTCGCATTGCTTCCACTTGTGCCAGGCTCCTCGCTTCCATCTAACCTGTCCGACCTCTCTTGGTTAACTCTTGTTCTTTTCCTACACCGACGGTATTAAAACACTCGAGGCCTAGGGAGTCTTTCATTTATCACGCTCTTCCTGGCCCTTGACTTTCTTTGGCCGATACCTTCGTTTTCGAAGTGTCTGATCCCTTCCATTTTTTGCCTCTGATTATTGTTGTGTAGAGGATGGTTGCCTGGTTGTACTGCACTTCCTCTTAAAACAATAATCACCACCACATCTGTTCCTGTGTGTTTCCGATTATTAATGTACTAGATAGAGTTGAAGGAAATGAGTTCTAACTTTGAAATTAAGTGTTTTCGGACCTGCATCTTCTTTTACATGTGAGCAATATATCCTGAAAGTTTGGCCTATCTTATTGTTACACCCTGTAAATTTAATCATTTCTACACCCTTCAAATTTACTCCCTGTATACTGTAAATTATCTGTATCCGACCAATTTCTTCAAATATCTATACCACTAAGCGTAAATTCTTCATCATTAGCTGTTACTAATACAATACCCGGCTCCATGGCTAAATGGTTAGCGTGTTGGCCTTTAGTAATAGGGGTCTCGGGTTCGATTCCCGCCAGGGTAGGGAATTTTAACCATCATTGATTAATTTCGCTGGCACGGTAGATGGTTGTATGTGTCGTCTTCATCATAACTTCATTTCCATCACGACGCGCAGGTCACCTATGGGAGTCAAATCAAAAGACCTGCACCTGGTGAGTCGAACATGTCCTCGTACACTCTCGGCACTAAAAGCCATATGCCATTTCATTTCACTAATACAAAGCTTTGGCGACAAAAACCTGTTCCTGTATCTTCGAATCCAATGTTATTATTGTTCTGGATGCGACCAAGCTGTTAACTTTTCAATAGGTCAGTGACACACAGGTATTTTTAAAACTTCTTCAATTAATTTATTTTTCGGGTGGACGCCAGATGTGTTGCTAAAACTCTTTTTCACGCTGGCATCGTACGACATGGAGTGCCAAATTGATTCTTTTCCATTCTTCAAAAATCCTGCTACCCCTATTGGTTTTGAACATATGCTTCTGGGATCCGGAGGCCCGTATGCTAAGACTGACCCTCAGAGGAATCTTTCAAAGGTGGTGATTGAAGAGATGATTAACTGTTTATAACTATTCCCTTTTATCTCTACTTAGTAGTGAAAATGGACGAGTTTCAAACCTTCAATGAATGAAGAAACCTTCGAAGGACAAGGAGAAAATGTTGACAAGAGATGTCTGATATAAAAGATGAAAACATATCGGGCTGAGTGGCTCAGGCGGTTGAGACGCTGGCCTTCTGATCCAAATTTGGCAGGCTCTATCCTGGCTCAGTCCGGTGATATTTGAGTGTTCTCAAATACATCAACGTTGTGTCAACTCATTTACTGGCACTCAAAAACTCCTGATTACGGCACCTCAGCGTCTCCGAAAAGTGTCATAATTAGTTAGTGGGATGTTGAAACAAAATATTTTTTAAATGAAAATGAGACGCCTGTCACAAGTAACAAGCAATGTTACATTAAGTTTGAGGATCCTTGGTTACCAGTCACTCTCCCTAGTTGAGAGCTCCAAGGAATCACTCATTTTTTATCGTCCCTTACAACAGCCGTAGTTGTATACTGCACCCCAACCTGAAAGGGGTGGACATCAGAGGACAAATTCAGAAATTCCCAGCCAAAATTTAATACAGTTACAGTCTGATGTAATTTCACTCGCCGGGACGAAAGAGAAGTTCACCAGAGCATACAGTTGGTTGCGGAAGTATGCACTTGATGATATTAGTGTCGCTAGCAAGTTGATTCATGTGTAATAGGCTCAGTAAATAATTAGTGTAATGTGGAAGAACAAAATTGCACATGCTATTATTTCTAAGTGCCTTCCGAACAAATTCAAAAGTATGCCTTTAATTACATAGAAGGAATCCTAAAAATATAATTCATACAGATTTTTTCGTTCTGTCTCACAGAATAATTTAAAGTGTCGTTAATCACTTTGTGGTATCGTTCGTCAAGAAATTTGCCGTAGAAACAATTTTATAATATTTAACATACACTTAAAAATCATTCTATTTTTCCAGAGTTTCCTTTCACTCTTCAGGTACAGAATGTTGTCAGCGAACCATATAGAAGTTTGGGATTTGTAATTATATAGTCCTATTTGAAGCCAATAAAAATAAAAGAACGTGTATTTATTTGTAGGAGTCTCTAGTCAGGCGAAAGCTAGAATACGCGCGCGTGGCGTGGGGCTCTAGGTGAAAAATACACGTGTATTCGCTTGAAAGAGGGCTAAGGAAATTTCTTAAATAGATATATTTTAAAAGTATATCTCACTATCCATTCATTATTATGTTAATTTCGAAATGGTGAGTGTATAAGGCCGATTAAAAGAATAATAATGTTATTGTTTTGTACTCCACTAATTATTTTTACGGCTTTCGGAGACGGCGAGTCACCGAAATGTAGTCCCGCAGGAGTAATTTTACATGTGGTGAATCTACCCACACGAAGCTGACGTAGTTCATGCCTTCAAATACCGCCGGATTGGGCCAGGATTGAACCTGCCAAGTTGGGGTCAGAAGGCCAGTGCCTCAACCTTCTGAGCCACTCAGCCCGACAGGAAAAAAATGTGTAGTAAATTTCATTTATAAAATAAATTCACCCACTGACAATCCTGAGTTCCATTCTCTCCTGAATTTCCCCGTGACGTTACTAAATTCTAGATTTAATTTAATTTTAAGAATTAGAACATCCGCCCAATACAGTTCACTGCTTTAGAGACTACGTATTATCTACAAGAGTGCGCTTCGAAAAATTAATGCTCTTGATTCCAGCGCAAACATGAGGATATTTCTAAAAGAATTTACGGCTTCCTTTGGCGAATAGCATATTATGATACACTAAAGTGTGTATAATAAACAACATATTTTGGAACAATCTGTCGTAAGCATAAGCCTTTAATAGTATATTTAATTACAGTAGATGAAATTAAGTTAGAATGGATTTTATTTAATTACATTAGAAAATATTCATGTGTTATTATTTAAATCTTCACGATATATGAAAACATTTGCTGCTGTAATTGGTATAGAAATTCAGAAGCATGAAATAATTCCATTATCCATTTAACTTTCAGGGTTGGTTTTTACCCCGGACTCGGCGAGGGATCCCACTTCTACCACCTCAAGGACAGTATCCTGGAGCGTCAGAATTTGGTTCGGAGGACGAGGATCAGTACCTCGCCCAGGCAGCCTCACCTGCTATGCTGAACTGGGGCCTTGTGGGGGGAAGGGTAGATTAGAAGGGATAGGCAAGGAAGAGTGAAGGAAACGAGCTTGGCTTTAAGTTAGACACAACCCGACATTGGTCTGGAGGAGAAGTGGGAAACCACGGAAAGCCACTTCGAGGATGGATGAGGTGGGAATCAAACCCCTTCCACTCGGTTGACCTCCCGAAGCTGAGTGGACCTCGTTCCAGTCCTTGTACCATGTTTCGAATTTCGTGGCAGATCCGGGAATCGAACCCGGGCCTCCCGAGGTGGCAGTTAATCACACTACACCACAGCGGCAGACATGAAATAATTGAAATTTAAAAATCTACATTTCCTACACCAACTGATGTGAAAGGCTTAGTTTTCCACTAATTTGAAGAGAATTTCCCATTCCTTACGTTGGTCGTATTCTCGTAACAAGTATGCTCGCCTGTACGGCAGTACAGAAGTTGGATATAAATGTCTCATTGTTAGCTATGCTCATAAATAACGAATTACTTTTATGGTAGCTCCGAGCATTTCACATTTTCAATGCAGTATGTACCTCTATTTGAGAAATTACAGAGCAGATAATATTCAAATACTCATTAGCTTCTTCAAACAATTACTAAAATCCACGGAATGAAAAGCGTAGTAAAAATGTCTCACTGTCTGATTCAAGTAAAGATAAGTTTAAAAAACTACGCATAATTTCGTATCAGACTCATTTTCTGAATGGTAAACGTTGAGGGCTTCCATTTGGAAGGTTACTGGTTCGATTCCCGGCTGGGTAATGGATTGTAATTATATATCATGGTTCATTCCTGTTACTCGGGAAGTGGGTATTTGTGTTTGTCCCAAAGATTTCCTTTTCATATACTGTACTCACGACTCTACCAACCACGACATTGATACGTGATAATGAAAATGGCCAAGTCCGCATGTGACGGAAGAAAAAGCTGAAGAAGGAGAAGAAGAATTGTTTCGTGTAGCTTTCACTAGCCTGGTGCAGCCCTTGTAAAGCAGACCCTCTGTCGAGGGTGTATGGCATCTACTGTGTTTGAGGAAATGCATGTCACTGTGGTGAATTATACTACTGTGTGCAGTATGTGAATTGAAAGAATGTTGCTGGCAGCATTAACACCCAATCCCCAAGACAAAGGAATTAATGTTTTAAGACTAAAATCCAGCGACCTGGCCGGGAATAAACCCGGGAACTCTAGAATCGAAGGCCACTTAGCCATGGTGCCAGACACACTTCTCATTCAAACTATAAGAATCGCTCAATTTCGGTACAATGAACTTACAAAAGTTGACAAAAACAGCTCCATAAATTTAAAAGGTGGTTTAAAGAGAGATATTTCAGAGATGCAACAATTTATAACTGGCAATGTCGATCACGTGGCTCTTTCTAGCTCCTCTTAATGGGAAAAACAAGGTGATTTTTAGACTCTCCACATCAAATACAATATTTGTGCTAATTTTGTTTCCGTCTAGGCTCTCTTTTGTTTGTTTCTCATTTGCTCCTTCATTATGTTTTTTAGCATTTTTCAACTTATATTATGTAAATTATTTCAAACTCCCCTCATTTTTCACTGAAGATGGCTCAAACGAGCCGAAACATGTTTGAATTTGTTTACTCCGTCTAATGACGGAATATTTATTGTATTGAATTAGGAGGATACTCTCATTTTGCACCTTTAATATAACCGGCAAGAAAACGTGTTAACCAGTGTAGTTATAGGAACTCCTATATAAAAATGTTTTTGTAAGCTAAACTTTCTTCAGCTTGCCTCAGTTATGTCTGGGGTCACTCGAGCCACTCAGACTTATTTTGGTTTTGGCTGGTGGTTTAATGTTGGATGTGCTTCCTGACACCACGTGATTTTTTAGGTGAAAAGCTCGACCCAGGATCGACCAGGGTTCGGATCTCAGTCTTCTCCGTGGGACGCCAGCGGCTAACCCAGTGAGCTAATCACGCCCCGGAACCAACCTCTGTTTATCGTGTATATATATTTAAATCATTGTAAAGAACACAATGCCTCCGCGAGCGGAGCTCGCTGTGAAGTGGACTATCTCTCACAGAGGATCGATTGAAGCGCCCTGTGTCTGGGACTGACCTCTGACCTTTACCCCCACTCGTGTCAAGTGAACTAAATATTGTTGTCCTCCACCTAAACAAATAATGGACCACCATTTCCCTCTCTCCACCTTACCGAGTTTATGCAGGACATTCTGAAGGTGACCGGGATCAGATACCGAGAAAGAAGAATTATCTACAATCTGTATAAACATCAGTCGGCAGTGATGAAAATCAAGGACTTTAAAAAAGAAAAAGCAATCCACAAAGGAGTGAGGCATGGTTGCAGTTTGTCTCCCCTGCGTTTCATTGTTTATATAGGAGATGAAGTAAAGGAAATCAAAGAAGAATTTGGGAAGGGAATCACAATCGAAGGAGAGGAAATCAAAACCCTTATTTTATCTAAGACTGAAGAAAATCTGGAGAAATTGCTGAATGGTAAGGAGTTCAAGATGAAAAGAAATAAGTCCAAAACAAAAGTGGTGGAGTGCAGTCGAACGAAGTTAGATGATGCAGGAATTATTAGATTTCGAAATGAAGTCTAAAAAGAAGTAGGTGCATAGTATTACTTGGGTAGTAAATTAACTAACAATGGCAGATGTAAGGAGAACATAAAATACAGGCTAGCACAAACAAAAAAAGCCTTTCTTAAGAAAATAAATTTGCTCACTTCGAACATTGATATAGGAATCAAAAAGACGTTTTTGAATATTTTCTTTGGAGGCGTGGCATTGTGTGGAGGAGAAACATGGACGATAACTAGTTCAGAAAGAAGGAGAATATAAGCTTTTGAAATGTGGTGTTACAGAAGAATGCTGAAAGTGAGATGGGTAGATAGAATCATGAATGAAGAGATCCTGAATCGAATTGGTGAAAGAAGATTGATTTGAATAAATTTGGCCAGAAGAAGAGATAGAATGATAGGACACATATTAAGACACCCAGGACTTCCGCAGTTGATTTTTGAGGGAAGTGTAGGCGGTAAGAACGGTAGGAATGGACCAAGCAGATTAGAACAAATGCAGGATGTAGCAGTTACGGGGAAATGAAAAGGGTAGCATAGGATAGAGTGACACGAAAGGCTGCATCAAACCAGTCTATGGACTGATGACTCAAACAACAACAATAACAACAGCATCCAATATAAGCACTGCACAATATACGACGCTAGGGTTCTTGGATCCCGTCAGACTATTCAGACCCACACTGATCCACTTCCGAACGTCCTTGACAATTCAACGTCTAGTCAACTTGTGAATATGTATATCAACCATCAAATACGTTTTTCTTTACGTGGATTATGTAATTCTGGGCCGGAACTTATTTCCTTGTGTCTGCATGAACTCATCTAAGATGTTATAACTACCTCTCGTCTCAAAGGAATACAATTGGTTTAAAATGTATGTTCTTTACTTCTTTTCTTTCTAAATCCGTTTACCCTCCTGGGTTGGTTTCTCCCTCGGACTCGGCGAGGGATTCCACCTCTACCGCTTCAAGGGCAGTGTCCTCTGGTAGCGGGAACACAACTGGGAAGGAGGACTAGTACCTCGCCAAGGCGGCCACATGGGCTTTGTGAGTGTGGGGATGGGAAGATCTGAAGGGATAGACAGGGAATAGGGAAGGAAGCGGTCGTGACCTTAAATTAGGCACCATCCCGGCATTTGCCTGGAGGAGAAGTGGGGAAACCATGGGAAACCACATCGAGGATGAGTGAGGTGAGAACCCCCGTCTACTGAGTTGACCACCCGAGGCTTGGTGTGCCCCGTTCCAGCCCTCGCACCACTTTTCAAATTTCGTGGTACCTAGATCCGGGAATCATCCCGGGCCTCCGGAGATAGTAGCTAATCACGCTAACCACTACACCACAAGAGGTGGACAAAATGTATTTTTCGAGTTATGATTGGGGTCGGTGGATGCAGCGTGGGTCTGAGCCTACAAGTGGCCACGGCTCTACGCCTCTGTATTCGTGAGACGAAGAGGGGCTTGTTCCCACCGTCTGCTGTCTTGAGAATGGTTTTTAGGTGGTTTGCATTCTCTTGTACTAAGGTGAATGCAGGAACAGTTCCTAGTATAGCCCATGGCCGCCAACTTTCTCACCTTCACCGCACATTTTCTTCTCCGATGCAGTTCTCCAGGCCTGAAAGACGGCGTCAACGTCTAGGAGGCCCGCCTCCCTATTCAGGGAAGGAAGCAAAACATTCGGCACAAGTGATACCAGATGTGAATGCAGATAAGAACAAGCCTTGATCCACATGTTTCAATGCCCTCTGTGCCCAACATCCTGCGCAGAATATGATCTCCTACAATGTACTCCAAGTGCGCTGGACATCGCAAAATACTGGGCATGTGTAATATGATCCAACATGTATGTTTTCTGTACTTCAAACTGACTTGTACATTCCCTGTAGATTTGTACGTTTTCCATTCGAGTATTGGGATATTTTTCAATTATGTGAGGTGGATGATGGATTTCGCCGGCCTGGACAGCTACTCACACACTGGCCTGCGCAGCGATTGGATTAAGATGTTTATACGTTACCAATCTCTGGCTCCCTGCTACTGCTAACTGGTAACCTCGGTCCTGGTATCGTGTAAATTTCTACATAAATAAAGTTGTAGCGGATCGACTCTTTGTAATTTCGTTTATTTTGTAAATTTTTTTGCGTATTTATCCGTTTTAGATCAACTCAAGACCGTATATGTTAAGCTTTCGTGTCTCTTTTTCGGTCTGTCTATCCGGCTGTTCCACCGTCACGGCGAAACGGCTGGTTAGAACTCAACCAAACATCATATTTAGAGTATACTCATCCAGGGACATATTTAGATATGCATATCATTTAAGAATCACTGAACAGACTTGGGGTTTATACGAAAACCAGAACAGGAGTTTTTTTAATTTTCTCTTATACTATTGATTTTCTGTTAAATCCGAAGACTGTATGTTAAACTTCTTTTCATTTTAAATAACTTCTGTTATGCACCTGTTTGGATGAACAGTCATCATACAAGGCTTGTTGACGCCCAGCTTAATACCACAATGCGCATCATATCTGGCGCAATCACATCTACTCCAGTTCATTGGCTTCCACTGTTAACTGGAATAATGCCACCTGATCTACGCCGATCTAATGCCCTTATGAAGGAATTTCACAAGATCTCAAGAAATCCTAGTCTACCCGTGAATAGTGACCTGCCACTTCTGAATCTTAACAGACTAAAATCACGCCATCCAACTCTGCGTGATGCCTCTAACATGGATGCTAAGGATTTTAAATCTCTTGATGAGTGGAAAAGTAGATGGGAAGCAGCAACGGATGTGCGCCTTCATACCTTCTTCTCAGGTCCCAGACTTCCAAGTGGACCCCACCTACCACGCAAGACCTGGACTGCCCTGAATAGAATCAGAACAGGACATGGTCGGTGCAGAGCCGCTCTCCATAAGTGGAAAAAGCTACCTAATCCAGACTGTGACTGTGGAGCTCCTCACCAGACTGTTCGTCATATCGTCAGGGAATGTACGATTCGAGCCTATCACGGTGATGAGGATGACTTCCTGCTGCTAACTCCGGATGCTACACGCTGGATCGAAGAATTAGACATTCAATTGTGAAGCACAAGTTGCTTTGTTTCTCAGCTGTAAATATGTATATATGTATGTTACTGATTATGTCTGTATAAGCCATACGCTAAATAAATAAATAATCTGTTATGCACATAATTTCGCTTACTCTTCAAATGACGGAGAAAATTACTATTTTCTGTGGGTTTCATACTCTGCATTGAGTCACCGACAACGAACCTACCGGTTATCATGGCAACGTCTCTGGCTGCTTCCTAGCAGGGAAGTAACGTAATGCCACTTTCGTCATTTTTCCCGTAAACTCGTAGTTGTTCGTAGGATAAAAGGCGAGACAGACGTCAAGCTGCCATTCTGCGGGATATTTGCGGAATACCGTTGGAGGTTGTAATCGTCTTTGAATAGCTCTAGGTGTGGTTTAATATTTCGACATTACGCGGATTGTATCCCATTATTTCACATGTTTTCTGGAATTTGCTATAATTTTTACTGAATTCCTCTTCTACTTCCGTTTTCTGCTTAAAATTCTTTCCTCTGCCTTGCCTCTTTAGGCATGAGTAATAATACCTTAAATCATTTTCTTATCTGAGAATCCCTGGGCCTAAATTTCTCCCCTGTTACCACTTTCTTAAATCCGTAACTCATATCATCACAATTTAGTGATTCATTTTTGCAATACATCCACTTCGTTGTTTAGAGAGAGCTGCATTTCTGGATTATAATAAAAAAAAACCAACTCAATTCTGACTATCGTTAGGAAAAGGGGCCTGTCTTTTAATTAAAACTCCACATCTCCATTGTGAATGGCAATAGGCAAGTTAGCCTTCCGTTATAGTAGAAACTCCCGAACTCGATTGTGAATTGCGATAGGAAACGTTGCCAGCCATTTACATCAACATTTTCCAACGCGCACCTTACATCGCAAAACTACGTATGGGGTCCTTCCAGTGGTATTTCTCGGACAACGCTAAGAGGCATGTATTTTATTCACTGCATATACAGCAATTTGCGTAGAAATCCGTATACAATGTGGAATACCGTAGCGAAGCACAGGTACATTTGCTAGTTAAACATAAATCTCTCTACTGGCACTCCCGTAACTACGAACATTATTCATGTGCTCTCCAAGTCATAGCTAAACTAATTGTGCCTCTTGGAGCAAGAGCGTGCTATCGTCTGCCACTCTGAACACATGTCCCCAATGTACACTGTCCCGTTCACTCACAGTCGTCGCTCCGGCGCTTGTATTTTTTGTCATAACCATCGCACGTGAAAGCGTGTTTTCCATTTTTTTTTTTTTTTTGCTATTTGTTTTACGACGCATCGACACAGATATGTCTTATGGCGCGACGATGGGATAGGAGAGGCCTAGGAAGTGGAAGGAAGCAGCCGTGGCCTTAATTAAGGTACATCCCTGGCATTTGTCTGGTGTGAAAATGGGAAACCATGGAAAACTATCTTCAGGGCTGCCGACAGTGGGGCTCGAACCCACTATCTCCCGATTACTGGATACTGGCCGCACTTAAACGACTGCAGCTATCGAGCTCGGTACCTGTTTTTCCTCTTCAAACCTTCGGTTCTTCGAGTCAGAAGAAATGTTTTTTATACAAACTTTAAAACTCAGTGCTCGCACGTCGTATATGATCCGACATCAGTGCTGGCGATTGGGAGGGGGGGGGCGGGGGGCAGTCTCCCCTCCCAATTTATGGATAACAGTAAAATTGTTATTCCATTTTAAGCAACAAAACCTAGAAATCATTAAAAAGTAATAGACACTAATTTTTCCTTTTTTTTTTTTTTTCAATTATTACATATTTCTAGAGAAAGCATATGACAGGGTACCGAGGGAAAAGATGTTCGCCATACTGGGGGACTATGGAATTAAAGGAAGATTATTAAAATCAATCAAAGGCATTTATGTTGACAATTGGGCTTCAGTGAGAATTGACGGTAGAACGAGTTCTTGGTTCAGGGTACTTACAGGAGTTAGACAAGGCTGTAATCTTTCACCTTTGCTGTTGGTAGTTTACATGGATCATCTGCTGAAAAGAATAAAATGGTCGGGAGGGATTCAGTTAGGTGGAAATGTAATAAGCAGTTTGGCCTATGCTGACGACTTCGTCTTAATGGCAGACTGTGCCGAAAGCCTGCAGTCTAATATCTTGGAACTTGAAAATAGGTGCAATGAGTATGGTATGAAAATTAGCCTATCGAAGACTAAATTGATGTCAGTAGGTAAGAAATTCAACAGAATCGAATGTCAGATTGGTGATACAAAGCTAGAACAGGTCGATAATTTCAAGTATTTAGGTTGTGTGTTCTCCCAGGATGGTAATATAGTAAGTGAGATTGAATCAAGGTGTAGTAATGCTAATGCAGTGAGCTCGCAGTTGCGATCAGCAGTATTCTGTAAGAAGGAAGTCAGCTCCCAGACGAAACTATCTTTACATCGGTCTGTTTTCAGACCAACTTTGCTTTACGGGAGCGAAAGCTGGGTGGACTCAGGATATCTTATTCATAAGTTAGAAGTAACAGACATGAAAGTAGCAAGAATGATTGCTGGCACAAACAGGTGGGAACAATGGCAGGAGGCTACTCGGAATGAGGAGATAAAGGCTAATTTAAGAATGAACTCGATGGATGAAGCTGTACGCACTAACCGGCTTCGGTGGTGGGGTCATGTGAGGCGAATGGAGGAGGATAGGTTACCTAGGAGAATAATGTACTCTGTTATGGAGGGTAAGAGAAGTAGAGGGAGACCAAGACGACGATGGTTAGACTCGGTTTCTAACGATTTAAAGATAAGAGGTATAGAACTAAATGAGGCCACAACACTAGTTGCAAATCGAGGATTGTGGCGACGTTTAGTAAATTCTCAGAGGCTTGCAGACTGAACGCTGAAAGGCATAACAGTCTATAATGATAATGTATGTATGTATGTATGTATGTATGTATGTATGTATGTATGTATGTATGTACAAAATACTTAGTGGAAATACGCCCAAAATGTCATTCGACGCAGCTAACCGATTCGGACAGGGCCATAGCAAGCAGTCTCTATCGTAGCAACATGTAGAAGCGCGATTAGCATCTGATGGAACAAATCCTCAGTTGCACACATGTGTCATTGTTCCTTCAGTGACAGCTTTCTCTTATAGTATTGAGTCAAAACCTCAATAAACTGTTATTATCGCAATTAAGTTGCTAAACTGTCAACCTTTACTTATGTGCCGAAATTCCCTCAGAGAGCATCAAAAGCTATTCTTTTTCATTTTTGTTGTCTACCCCACCACTATCATCCCCAGCCCCCCCCCCCAGCATATTTTGTTGTCTATAAATATTTGTGCTATTCCCCCCCCCCACTCCTCCAATTCAAAATCACCGCTACTGTCCGACATCACCATCTTGTGTTGTTCTCGTATGTCGGAACCCTACGGAGGCACAGAAGATTACAACCGAATGTGCTGAGTGGGGCAATAAATCTAACAGAGAAATATGAAAATAAACCCACTTCTTCTTCTAAATATCTTCAGTGAAGCTAGGCTTTAATTGTTTTTTCTTTGAGACGGACTATACCGACAGTAAACGCAAATAAGAGAAGCATACATATAAATTCTGAATTTCGGGCAGTTATTTAATAATGCGAAGTACTTGATTTCAGTTTTGAGAATAGCACAGTGCACCCGTTCAAAGCCTGAGTCCCAACCAGCATTTATCTCAGGGGTGCTACGGTTCGAAACTAACGTAACTAAATAAACAACAACAAAACATACGAAGGTACGGAATCTCCAATTAAATATCTGAGCGCCATCTAATCAGTACTACAGGGTTGAACGGGGCATCCAAATTACTAACATTAAGGCTCATCATAAAAGCAAACAAAAATACATTAAAACAGATCAAAGGGAAAATTTGGAAACTCCGTTATAGGAAAGGGGAAAGATATTTTAAACGGTCACCAAGAGTTTACTCTTCTAAAAGAACAAAAGCTTGGAACTGTTTCCTTGCAAATGCTTAAGGACCATTTTACTAAAAGATAAACTGGAACATACACAAAAATTTGTTTTGCCCATAATTTGGCAAATCATTTCTGAAAATTTACATAATAAAGTTTGACACTCTAGACCACAAATCCACTTGGGTGGTCGAACCGTTGCTTGCTGAGGGTTGAACACGTCCCTCTTGACAGTACCACGACCACTTCTGGTCGGGACCAATTACCTGTTGGCAGGGTGACGCGATCGCATGAATTATGTCATCGCCTCCACCTCTATTGAGATGAGACCAACCCGGGATAGTACAATACCGCCTCCGGGTTCCTAACCAAGATATGCTATCGTTAATTGAAGGAAACGACAAATGGACACTAATCCAATGATCCAGATGTAGGGATGTGGGGATTCGCCATCACATTTAACATCACAAACTTAGCTTATTATTTACAATTGCTCGATATTATTAGATTTCGTCAGCTGACTTCCCTGGTCTCCGTCCACATCATCATCCGGAATAATTTTTAAAACTGTATTATTATTATTATTATTATTATTATTATTATTATTATTATTATTATTATTATTATTATTATTATTATCAGTGGAGATCATCATTATCGTAACACTTAATCATCATCTATTTAATATTTTAATTTCATTTTTCACCATTATTATTATTCTCAGAAATAACATCGTAAATGCTTCTTCAAATTATTATTATAATAAATTAATATCACTTGTTACACGGCAGTGAACTATTATTATATTGAATGCATGACCCTTTACGTTTCCGGTCTTTTTGGCACTAAACAATCAGTTAAGACACGATTTACTTGCAATGTTATTATTATTTTTATATTTTAATTTCCAATCTTTATAATTTAGTCACATTTGTTAAATCCCATATCAACAACCAAGATCCGATTTCACATCGGTCGGGACACAATAACGGTATTCGAACCGCAACCTTACTTTATTTCATACTGTCAATAATTGATGGGGACACCATGACCTTCCAAGACAAATCTCAAATCCCATGTCACCTCGCGGCTGTGAATGTCCATCCAGTCCCTGCGAGTGCTAAATTATTCCTTCCTTCTCATTTGAAGTCCATTTATTCCACTGGAAACTCTTCAAAACATTTCATTTATTAATCCTCGGTGCGTGGACTCTTCTGCCTCCTAACACCGGAATCGGCATATAACATCAACGTAGGCCTCGGAATTCATCTATTTTATCATCAACACCAGTACGACTCAATTTTATCTCATGCCAGATTTTTGTCCCGCTCGACTTCCAAAATAAAAAATGGGCTTAACCCACTCTAGGCCTTCAATAACGTTATCATCATATACAAGTGCCTCTATCGCTTCTAAACAAATTATCTTGATTATTATTGAGTCCAAAATCATTAAAACAACAAATAATATTAAAATCAAATTTACTGTCTTCCACGTGCCACATGTTATCTCCTCATTTAAATTACTTTAACTTGCAATCATTCTAATACCAGGTCCGTGATTCATTCAAAACAGCATATTTATTAAACACGATATTGGACGATACTTATAATGATTATTATTATTGCTGTCCACTGGCGAAACATCGCGGTACACATAATCATTGATATTTACAGACAAACAATCGGACTTCAATCCAGTCCCACAACATTTAAATTCACTGGCAACCCTCAACCTTTGGATAACCGTACAACATGCCTTAATATCTACAAAATTTACGGTAAACTGACCTAAGTCGGACAAACACATCTGGAGGACTTCTAACCTGAATCTTAATTTATCTTTACGTGAAACATGCTCCTATACAATCAATCATGAACACTTCAAGCACTTGAACAAAACAAATCAACCCTAATTTACTCTACTATAGTAATCAAGTGCTTGATGTAATTATTTACATATTAATTTGTCCCTTTATCTACCTCCATCTGAATGGGACGAGCCGTGAAGCGGCATCGCTCTACTTTTAAGTTACCATTTTAAATGATATGATTTTCCCGTTAACTTTAGCATTCTACATAATTTAATAGGTAGTTGTACTCACCCCAGTCTGTAGTCTGCTAGACCGGACGAAAAGCCTCATGGCCCTTCTCCGTCTAGCACTGCATTCTGTTAGCTGTCTTGTCAGCTTGAAAAAGTAATCCAATGCACTTCGGAACTTTACACATTTTTTTGCGTTTCAAAATTTTAACATATAACAATTTTACACTCAAAAATTATTTAAATGAAATAATGCACTTCTGGCCTTATGTCTCACCCGCCTAATTTACATATACATATCTTAGTTCTCTTCGACACTTAAGAACTGATAATGTTAACGCGATCACCTTAACGGCCCGTCGCGCACTCGGTTTCCGAACTCGGCACTCCGTAATATTGGCGTCCTTGTCTACTAATGTCCGTGAGACTAACCAGGACTTGTTTCGAATCTGTAAGTCTTCGCACATGTTCAATAATTGCTAAAAATTTGCCGTTAGGCAATTACTGCTTGTTGGTTACACTGCCCTAAAGACGTAGTAACAGCTCGACGAACATTTTCAAAGTATCCACGCGTACTGACGTAGTAACTGCTTGACGCCCTGACCTGCTTTTAATGTGAATGCTCATCACCTCTCCGAGTTCACGAGAGGTCACGTTAGAGTGAGCAGTTCCGTTTCCACCATTTGACTATATGCAGACCTGCCAGTGGCTTGATCTTGGGATCCACTGATATGATTATATGATTCTTGCCTCTATGTCAAATCGCGACTCATTTCGATCGCTGGTATTTAATATAATTGTGATTTTAGCTCCTGTATTCTTGGCGGGCAAATACGCGCCATTTATGGCGTCCCTGGCCTTCAACCAATCAGCGAATAGCGTTACTGATTTCTAAGAATTATGACAGTCAATCTTCATTAATTAATAACTTTTAATATTTGGTCATGTATCTAAATTTTTCCTGATCTCGAATCTATATTCAATTTTCCTTTATAATTTTAATCACTGAAGGTACATTTGATAGCGCCTCCTATAATATGATGTTGGCTTGACTGCTTCTCCTCGGCGAACTTCACTATTGGTCCATAGTTAAGCGGGAGTTTGAAATCACATATCTTTTTTCTTTAAATACCAACCGCACGATTCACACCAGTCTGCAGCCCTGACCTTTCCCTGACGTCATTTCCAAGAATCTTGCGCGCCGTAATTTTCTTGTTCTAAATATCACTTGGCCCTTGGGCTGGGGATTTCCATTGACTCGGAAATAACCATCTCCTTCTCTTTCCAACTTGGCAATAATTTTTTGGGAATATTAATTTTGCTGGCCATTGTTTCACAATCTCCAGTGGAGACAGACGTCTGTGGTAGGTTTCACGATACCTTCCGAACCTGCCAGTAGGCCTACAATATATAATGTAAGATATTCTGACTTAGCGAATATGAATTATATTCCTTAATAAGTACTTGTAATTTAATGACGCAGCTGACAACTCCACCAGGGTACAATGGAAAGTTACAGACCTAAAGTGCATATAGTTATATTCCGATGTGATTCTCGAAAAGTCAACTACGAATAGATGTATAAAACGAGTTAAAATTACTCCACTGCTAAGGATTCTTAGCGTCACACTGACCATATTGTACTTCAATACCCGTAGTCCACCCAGCTGGAGAGCAGTAGACTTGGAAGGCCAAGATCTTAATGGGCTACTGATGTACGGTTTTGGTTGGTCGGTCGGTCGGTCGGTTGGTTGGTTGGTTGGTTGGTTGGTTGGTTGGTTGGTTGGTTGGTTGGTTGGTTGGTTGGTTGGTTGGTTGGTTGGTTGGTTGGTTGGTTGGTTGGTTGGTTGGTTGGTTGGTTGGTTGGTTGGTTGGTTGGTTGGTTGGTTGGTTGGTTGGTTGGTTGGTTGGTTGGTTGGTTGGTTGGTTGGTTGGTTGGTTGGTTGGTTGGTTGGTTGGTTGGTTGGTTGGTTGGTTGGTTGGTTGGTTGGTTGGTTGGTTGGTTGGTTGGTTGGTTGGTTGGTTGGTTGGTTGGTTGGTTGGTTGGTTGGTTGGTTGGTTGGTTGGTTGGTTGGTTGGTTGGTTGGTTGGTTGGTTGGTTGGTTGGTTGGTTGGTTGGTTGGTTGGTTGGTTGGTTGGTTGGTTGGTTGGTTGGTTGGTTGGTTGGTTGGTTGGTTGGTTGGTTGGTTGGTTGGTTGGTTGGTTGGTTGGTTGGTTGGTTGGTTGGTTGGTTGGTTGGTTGGTTGGTTGGTTGGTTGGTTGGTTGGTTGGTTGGTTGGTTGGTTGGTTGGTTGGTTGGTTGGTTGGTTGGTTGGTTGGTTGGTTGGTTGGTTGGTTGGTTGGTTGGTTGGTTGGTTGGTTGGTTGGTTGGTTGGTTGGTTGGTTGGTTGGTTGGTTGGTTGGTTGGTTGGTTGGTTGGTTGGTTGGTTGGTTGGTTGGTTGGTTGGTTGGTTGGTTGGTTGGTTGGTTGGTTGGTTGGTTGGTTGGTTGGTTGGTTGGTTGGTTGGTTGGTTGGTTGGTTGGTTGGTTGGTTGGTTGGTTGGTTGGTTGGTTGGTTGGTTGGTTGGTTGGTTGGTTGGTTGGTTGGTTGGTTGGTTGGTTGGTTGGTTGGTTGGTTGGTTGGTTGGTTGGTTGGTTGGTTGGTTGGTTGGTTGGTTGGTTGGTTGGTTGGTTGGTTGGTTGGTTGGTTGGTTGGTTGGTTGGTTGGTTGGTTGGTTGGTTGGTTGGTTGGTTGGTTGGTTGGTTGGTTGGTTGGTTGGTTGGTTGGTTGGTTGGTTGGTTGGTTGGTTGGTTGGTTGGTTGGTTGGTTGGTTGGTTGGTTGGTTGGTTGGTTGGTTGGTTGGTTGGTGACAATCTACATTCAGCGGGAAAACAACTAGTGGAATTACAATATGTAGCCCCCAAAACTGATTTAAGAATATATTTTGAAAAACTGCAAATTTGAACTCGGGAAAAGTAGATCACACAGTCAGAATCAAAACCAAATTTGGGTATATTCACCGTGTTCAGAAATGTTCACTCCATGTGGAAATGAGAAAGAAGCTATAAACTGAAGGTTGTGGAAGTTGGAAATGTCTTTCAAACTATGGTATGAAACCATAAAATCTAAGTCCACATCTATCCAAGCAACATTAAAATACGAGTATTATTGTACGGTGGTCAGAGCACAGTGCCTATATGAGGCGAAAATCATGACGAAAATAACGGACCCAGTCATTGAATAAATGGAAAGGAGATTCATTAAGTAGGGAAATCTTAGTTCCAAAAAGTCACTGGATTCACAACCCATGTTCCGATTGAGGCCGAATCGAGAACTTTATGAACGTTTGAGAAGATTGCTGCTACGAGTAAAAGAAGATAATCATTTTATGGTCACATTAAGAGGATGACTCCAAAGAGACTGCCACAGAGTATTACAAGAAAAGTGGAAGGCACAACTTTTGTGGCTTAAGGAGGTTCACAAAGACTTGGAAGAAGTGGATATCTAGGAGGGAGATATACAGGAAAGAACAACCTTTAGGAAGAAAATTGCGGGAATGAGGGATGCACTGGAGAAACTCGTCCAGTCACGCAACATCTCGGTTGAAGAAGGGCGAAGGAGAAGTCAAAGACTTAAGAACATCTGGAAGGAGTGCAAAGAAAAGGGACAAAGTTTGAGAGAGAGAAGATCTAGTGGATTGTGTAAACGTGGTCCATACATGACCTTAAAGAATTTAATAATAATAAGAAGAAGAATTATTAATATAAAATCGCCATTGTAATTTTTACATTTGATTTCTGTCAAAGGAGTGATTTTACTTTTCATGATTTGATCTTCCTTCAAAGTTTATTTGGAAGTTTTTTACATGTCAGTCGACTTAATAACCCACGTTAACATATTTTATTTATGGAACACTGGAAAGTCTGGCTTCTGAACGAATCTTGATTTTTAAAAATTGAAATGGAGCAGATTGCCTGAAACTTTATGCAATGGAAAGGAATGTACCCAGCAGAGAAATTACTAATGAAAATATTTGATTGAAGTGTATTTCATGACCTGAAGGTAACTCTGTAGCAATGGATTTATAAATAACTTCCTTCTAAACAGAAATCTTCTATTACACGAGGCAAATTAAATCTGTATCCCAAGTTTCTGAGAAAGGAGAAGCTAAATTGATCTTACGCTATCGCACTTTGCTGCTTTGCTTCATATTATAGAGAACTCTCCAGAAGTTTTATTTTAATCAGAGGTAACATTACGATTGATATCATTCACTCTACAATTTAAAGTTGCCTGTCGGTACACTCCGAAAAAACCTTTCAGCACAAAATAATTGTGTATATATGAGAAAGAAATGAAATGGCGTATGCCTTTTGGTCCCAGGAGTGTCCAAAGACAAGTTTGGCTCGCCACATGCATGTGTTTTGATTGACTCCCGTAGGCGACCTGCGTGTCGTAATGAGGGTAAAATGATAATGAAGAAGACGCATACGCCCAGACCCCGTGCCAGCGGAATTAAACTATTATGGTTAAAATTCCCGCCCCTCCCGGGAATTGAACCCGGGTCCCCTGTGACAAAGGGCCAGCCCACTAACCATTTAGCCGTAGAGCCGGACTATATGGAAAAGCTTCGATTATTCCTTCAGAAATGGTCACATGTTCCGTTTTACTGTGCAAAAATACAACGAGTCCGGAACTGTATGGTGACCTACTCTCATGGAGGCCAAAATGGAATTTTCTTCGCTCTCGAAAAATTCAGCTACCTCAGTTTGATTTCAACCAGTGAATTTAGAATCCTGGACGCTGAAACTGTAGCTGATCCACAGAGGGCACAAGCAATGGAAATGAAATTAATGACACTTGGAAGCACCTATAACACAGCACCTAGGTAGAGGGTCATCGAAAAAGAATACCCATATTTAAAAAGTTTGCTGTTTCAAGTAGTCTAAACATATTGGGGAGAGGAAAGAAGGGCGCATTTTTTAAACCACTGCTAGTAGTCATTGTACCAGTTGCCTGACACTGCCCGAGTAATGTAATTCACACTATGAATAGTGTCTATACGTGTGCTGTGTATCCACGCCAGTACGATGTTAGACTGCCAAGCAGAAAGCTCACTGCATTCTATGGTTCGTGGAAATCAAATGCATTTGTTCAATGTAATCTTAGAACAACTTATCAGTGTTGCCATGCGCCGGACAATGTACACAGTGCATTGAATGCTCTGTTTCCGAATGGTTGAATTGGTAGAGGTAGCCCTATTCCCTCGCCACCTAGAAGCCCTGATCTCACTCTAGTGTTGTTCTCCTTATTCTGCTTCCTCTTTTCTTCTTCTGTGTTACAGTAAGAAAATTGTTCATGTTGAAAATTTACGTGGCTTAGTGCATCTCAGATAAAGGACAACTGCTTCCATCGCAACTGTCTCTCCAGACAAGCTCCAGTGCTCGAAGCAAAATACTGATTATCGATTTGATATTTGCCGTGCCACGTATATACATACAGACATTTATTAAGGTATGTACAAATAATACAAAATAAATTTAATTGATTTTACGTTCCACTAACTATTTTTGCTGTTTCCTGAGACGCCGAAGTGACGAAATTTTGTCCCTATGGATTTGTTTTACGTCCCGGTAAATCTGACGACAGGAGGCTGACGTATTTGAGCACCTTCAGATGCCACAGGACTGGGCCAGAATCGAATCTGCCAACTTGGATTCAGAAAGCCAGTGAACTACTATATATTTTCTTCAATTTAAGACCATAATCGCTTCAATATGTTTATCCTACTTATAGCAGCAATCTTCTAAAATATGGGTATTCTTTTTCAATGACCCTGTACATACAAGGTAACATTCTTACTCCACCGAATCTTAAGACCCCACCGGACAAGACATCTCAGTGAGAAGATACAAGCCCTGGAACAACAGAGTTTCAGTATTTTTATATATTGTGAACATATTATATTTCATTCTTCTAGTTGATCTTTTATTTGTTATCACTACATTCCATTGTAAACTTTCTCTCCTTCTATTTGAATCTACAATTTTTAAATCTTCTGTAGGTTCCATTTCACTTCTCAGAATATTCTTTTTCGTATCCTGTCATGTTTATTTCGTACTATTTCTTCTATGACTGTGCTTATAATTTAAATTCATAACTAAATGTATTACTGTACTTTGTTTGAGGTGAGCAAAATAAAACAGGCCCAGGAAATGTTTATACCACAGAAATGATCCATGTTAGTGAACAGGAGAACTGCCCATCACAGGAAATGCTGGAAACCATGATTTGGATGCACGTTGCTGTGTCATTACACGTGAATGAGTGAGTGCGTGAGAGTAGCTGACGTGTTTAGTGACCAGTTTGAATGCATCTCAAAATGGTGCTCACGATAAAACAGCGCGCGTTCAGTGTTGAGTGTTATGTGAAACACGGTTCGTGGAAAACCTGTGCGGAACTGTTTGCGCAAGAGTGTTTTGGCAAAACCTCCAGCAAGGTCTGCAATACAAAACTTTGCGGGACTATGGCGTGAAACGGGCTCTGTAACGAATAAAAACCGTAACTATCCGAAATTCATTCAAGGTTTTATGACAAATTAAACATTCTGCCAACCCTTGAGCGTACATAAATAAGTAGAATATTTCCCATTCATTTCGAAACGACAACGAACTCGTGAGTCCCCTCTTTGAACCTTCCTCAGTAACCTCCATTATGTTAACAGAGACTAAGACTGTAAGCTACAGTCATATAGTGCATGAGAGCACAGCTGACCGTGACGTCACACCCCTGTACCAATGCAATGTGCCCGCTCCCCGTGTAGCAGGTCGCTGCCAGTTTTCCAGCATCTGCACATCACTGGCCTTGTGCATCGATGACGACAGACGATGGGTTCAGCAGTAGCTACACGAAGGCAACTGTGGAAAACTTTCCAAAAGATTGGTCCAAATTGGGCGACTGACTGAAGTGCAAGAGTGGACACTTTATGAAACGTGTCATGAAAATGTAAAACGATATGTTTAATATGATCAGGGAATTGACGAAGTTTGGTCCAGGATGAATGAACACGATCTGATATGTCAGTCCACTTAACAGTATCACTGAGGATCGCCTCGAAAGCACAAGGTCCGTTAAAATCCATCTCCTGCGATGTTAGTGATAATTTTACCATACAATATCCAGGGGACATATTTTACTACACGGGCAAATAGTGAAAGTAGAATTTAAGAAAATATTTACGTCCAGAAACTTGGATGATACTTAATTTTTCACATGAAAGTTCTAGTTTATAACTGTGGGATTCGAACTGAAACTGCAAGAGTGCATACACATCTTCTCCTGGGTTTCTTCCTAATTACTTCATATCGATTTAGTTTAGTTTTACGGACGGATGCCTTTTCTGACACAAACCCTAGGTATTGTTTTGTACTCACTATCGCCCGAACTAGAATAATAAACCTGACGTGGTTAAAATTACCCCTCCTACATTACCTACTACTACATGAAATTGTGTCAAAAGAGCACATTACTTACTACCACGATAAAGATAGCAGCACGGTGCTCTGTTGATTAAAGATGGCAGCTCGTCAAAAAGCATTTTTCAAATTATCCGCCTCAAAGATATGTAGCTAAAGAGGGCAGCACGGTGCTCTGTCGATTAAAGATGGCTACTGTCAAAAAGCATTTTTAAAATTATCCGCCTCAAAGATATGTAGCTAAAGAGGGCAGCACGGTGCTATTTTGATTAAAGATGTCAGATGACAGCTAACGGAATTGTCCGCCACTACGATAAAGATAGCAGCACGGTGTTCTGTTTATTAAAGATGGCGGATGACAGCTGACGGAATTGCCCACTACTATAGTGGTGCTCTGTTGATTAAACATGGCAGCTTGTCAAATAGAATTTTTTAAAATTGCCCGCCACCACATTTCAAAGGTAAGTAGCTAAAGAGTGCAGCACGGTGCTCTGTTGATTAAAAATGACTGCTGTCAAAAAGTATTTTCAAATTATCCGCCACCACATTTCAAAGATATGTAGCTAAAGAGGGTAGCACGGTGCTCTCTTGATTAAAGATGGCGGATGACAGCTGTCAAAAAAAGCACGTGGCTTTGTTTACTGATTCAAATCTCGCGCTAGTGAGGTTAAGTTGGCACCACTGAGGTTTAGGACCCTCAAGATAGCAGCACTGAATTTAGCGATGCGTTGTTGTCGATGACAGCTGTCAGAAAGCACGTGGCTTTGTTTACAAATTCAAATTTCCCGCGGGAGGAGGAGCGGGCCCCTGGAAAGGCCCCCCGGGTATCGGCGGAGGAGCGGGCCCCTGGGAGCCCTGCGGCGTCGGCGGCGGCCGCAGAACTGTCCAATATATCCACTTGAGGGCATGTCCGTGCTGTCGCTGCGTTGTGTAACGGAAAGGGATGAGTCAATGGGAGACAGATAAGCTGGGTCGCGCCTGCTGGCCAACCAATGAGAGAAAGTCACTGTAGAATCGAAGAGAAGGCTTTCCAGACCTACTGTCGTCTTCTTCTTGTTCTACTTCTTTTCCTACACCTGTGGGGTCGCGTGTTCGAACTGTCTTCCACGACCGGTTGCTCTTGCTGTCGTTAACTCCATGCAGGGATATAATGACTGTTGCATTCTTCTGTGGTGGTTGGTAGTATGGTGCGTTGTCTGAATATGAAGATAAGAGTTTTAGAAGACATACAAACACTCAGCCCCCGAGCCATAAGAATTAATTAGACAAAATAACAATCCCCGAAGCGGCCAGGAATCGAACCGGGACTCTCTGGACCGAATACCTCAACGCTGACCATTCAGCTAAGACAGTACCTCTCAGAGTGCAAGTTCCGGTACATTGCACGGTGCAAGGTGCAAAAGACGAAGTTGCTAGATTGACCAGAGTGCAGACCGCACTCCTGGATTTTAAGCAACAGCGCTGGCTCATTCTTTCCCTATTCCTGTCTCGCTCGCTCCACCTGTCTCCCTCTTCCTCACCTGCTCTACAGCGCTCTGCCATTCGAGCAGACTTCAACCGAGTTTGGCCGAGCTCAGTCGGGTCGCCCCGAGACAAAACGCTCGTCGGAAACGAGCCGAGTCGGGCCGATTCACTGTGCACAGAACCTCTGCGCCTCGGTTTGCACGCGTGATATTTTGGGCGTTTGAGTGGCCCTGAGTTAAGGACTCCATCCGAAACCGACTGAATGTGTTAATATTAAATAATTACCTTTGTAATAATACTCTCCGTATGTCAAAAGGAGTCCTGTAGCATATTACAGCCAATTAAATGCCTTACCCTGCGAAATGACTGCTGTCCAGCCAAACGGCAAGCATATCCTGGATCTCCTCCTGGTCAGTGTGACATCATGCTTAGTCGTGACCAGGTCTACTGCCTCTCGTATTAACAGCTCCTCACTCGGTCTCACAAGGCCTGTTCCAGCACTCACTTCAGAGTTAAAATTTTTGGTCTGACCGGAAATTGAACCTTGGACATCCAGGTAAGAGGCAGGCGCACTATCCCTGGCTATGGGCATATTATAAAGAAATAATTTAGTCAGCGAGCGAGATAGCTACGCAGACCGGACGCTTAGCTAGAAGCTTTCATTCTGGAATGGTGAAAATGAACTCCTGACAGCAAGCTTTAAAGGACTTTCTGTGCTTTCTCGTTTTCACCCAGCAAATGTCTGACTCCGTAGTTTGACGGTTATTAGCTCCCGCCCTCGGAGGCCTGGCGTCGACACGTGGTACTACCAAAGATTTAAGAATGGCAGGAGGGATGGTATGTCGTTAAAATGGTACATGCAGCTCCCCTCTATTGGGGCTGCTCCTGAAAAGAGCTGCACCACCTCAGGATGAGGACACGATTTTACCTTACCTGATAAGTACGAGGTACAGCCCCAAGGTCAAAATTAGACAAAATAAACTCATTTTTGTGTTTAACTGGCTCTTAAAGAACGACAAGTCTGAAGAAAAAAAATAGGTGGAGGGGAAACGTTTGGCCATGGGTTAATTTGTGGGTTTTCGGGGGGAGTATTTTCACACAAACTTAATTTCTTTTACGTTCATTTTCATCTTAAGAAGCAAAATACGACATACCTTTAAGAGCAGTATTTTCAGAATATTTTGGATAGGGGTTCTTGGGTTTTTTGATTGTATCATATATGATACATCCGGGACTATACCAATTTTGACATTTACACCACACAGCCACCTATACCTTGCAATAGAATAAGATACAACAGTTACAAACCCAGAATGTACAATGGATGATACAAAAGGTCACCACAAATTACACTAACTGGTGGACCCGTGCTGCTCAGCGCAGTCTTTATAACAGATCAGATATCTCGTCTTGATATGCCTGTCGTAGCCATATTGTTTTGCCTGCCCTTTTCGATAGTTTTATGAACATTTAATTCTGGTACATAATAACTGATTCATTCGTAATATAGTTTATTACACTTCTTTCTATACAATATTCTGTGTGCTTAGACCATTTGGCCGTATCTGGATCTTAACATTTTCAAAGGACCTTGTCCGAGATAATGCAACATACAATTGGCCGTGACTGAATTCTCGTTCGGGTAAGTGGACACCCACATTTTCAAGAGTTTATCCCTGCACTTTATTAATGGTCGTACAAAAGGTTAGTCGACTTGATTCCTTCCCGTCTCTACGTACATAGACTTTTTTTGCTAGTTGTTTTATGTCGCACCGACACAGACAGGTCTTACGGCGACGATGGGACAAGGAAAGGGCTAGGAGTGGGAAGGAAGCGGCCGTGGCCTTAATTAAGATACAGCCCCAGCATTTGCCTGGTGGTAAAATGGGAAACCACGGAAAACCATTTTCAGGGCTGCCGACAGTGGGGTTGGAACCTACTATCTCCCGAATACTGGATACTGG
Source organism: Anabrus simplex (assembly GCF_040414725.1). Lineage (NCBI taxonomy): Eukaryota > Metazoa > Arthropoda > Insecta > Orthoptera > Tettigoniidae > Anabrus > Anabrus simplex. The sequence continues at coordinate 822,753,467 of NC_090265.1, read as the reverse complement.
CCGCACTTAAGCGACTGCAGCTATCGAGCTCGGTCGTACATAGACTGTTTTCTCTTAGGAGCATGTAAGTAACTCGGAACGTTCTGCCATCCGTTTAGTACATTCCGAAGTTGAAAAAGGTCAGAGAATCAAAGAGTGTCTAGAAGATAACTGTATTATTCCATGAGAGGAAGTGTAATTTCTCTGGCTTGACAGGCAATAATCAAACATGGCTTCATGCAACTACATTACTAAGGATGGAAATCAGAAATGAAGGTGTTGGTCGCTTAGCAACCTGCTAACTGAAGAATGTATTGCGGGCTAGGATAAGCCTTCGCCTGAAATTATTGGAGTGATTATTTAATGATTTCATTTTATGATTACCCAAAACTCACTGAACTTAGAGACCTGCCAATGTCTCATGATTCACCGGCAGGTAATTTCGAAGAGAATAAAATAAAAATAAAAAAATCGGTCCAGTAGAACGTACGGACGGGTTTGCCAAATATTTTTTCAGCAATCTTTTTTAATATATAGATTGCCTGACGTACCATATATGATACCCAGGGTCGTTAGAGGATGACCGATACATTCACAAGATACTTTATAATCACGGTTTTCAACACGTTTTAGTACGTGCACTTCAGTTATTGCGAAAATTTCTTTTATGAGAATAAGAAATGTCATAGGATATGAGACGTCATGAAAATACTTGTATTATTGGTTTTATTGTTATTATAATTTTTCTTCAACATTTACCTCTAAGTTTTGCTAACAATTATTCTAACAATGTACGCAAATAGAAATATTGTTCTTTTTAGTCACGGAAAAATTGTCTTGTAGCCTGTGCTGTGCTATGCCTATATGTGTTCAATAAACCCACGATAAACTTGATATCATTTTTTCGCAGAAATTTGAAATTATATTCCGTCTTCTATGAATATGCATCTTCGTCTCTTACACTGAATGATGTACCCTGAAAAATTTCAGCATGGAAGGATATAAATGAAATCGGAGAGGCATGGATGTTGAATTTGGTTTATTTGCATACATGACAAGCTCAACAAATATGGCAATAACGAAATTTCCTAGGATGGAAGTAGGTATATTAAAATTGAAAATGAAAATCTACAGCCTGTTTCCAGTCATTCCACCAGGTCAGGAAGGAAATGGATGAAACCCCTATCAAGCGGTGAGGATAGGAACTGTACCGGCTGCCGCATTATGTCGCACTCCTCTGGGGCGATGATTAATGACTGACAGACGAAATGAAATGATATAGGAGAGCCTTGCTCGAATAAAAGACAGGGAAAACCGGAGTACCGCGAGGAAAACCTGTCCTGCCTCCGCTTTGTCCAGCGCAAAGCTCACGTAGAGTGTCCGGGATTTGAACCACGGAAGCCGACGTGCTGCCGCCTGAACCACGGAGGCACCTTCATATTAAAATTAAGGACGGAATATAAGGTAGGGAGGGGGTCAAATTCCGTCCTCACACCTAATTTCGTCCCCCTAGTGATTTCCAGTCTGCACGGCTGGTACCTAATGTCCAGCCGCACGAATACGCGTAGCCTCATCCCTTTGTCTTATTGTGAGAGTTGGTTGTGTCCACCACGTTTAGTTTCCGTGTACAAGGAGGATTCATTTTTCATGCTGAGCTGAGTTAGTGCACCATTCAAATTAAGAGCCTGTTATCCCTAGAGTGAGAACTGATATGTGTATGAAATAATGGACTGCATTTCAGTCGTATGGTGCAGTTCCTGGCGTGCAATCACTACAGTGAGGTGGCTGGCGTGAGTTAATGTAGCGGTGACAAAATAATTCACGGAATGTTCGTAATTTCGTCCCCATTTATTTTATTTGTTATTTTCAGGTGGGATAACTCAAGCAGTGGGATGAGGAGGCTATGAGAAAGGTTATTAAAACAGTGAGGGACAAGGAAATGGGTTACAAACGTGCAAATAAAACGTTTAACATCCCAGGAGCAACGCTGAAAGATTATGTTAAAAAGAATACCAAGAAAACATTTTACAGAAACGACCTTCAAGTAATCCATTATAAGGCAAGGTTAGAAAGGAAAATATACTAAAATTTATTGTACTTTTCATCAATTTGGCGAGGGACGAAATTATGAACACATTTTTGGTAGGTTAGTTTTTGCAGTGTTTATATGAACTATTGACTACCTTACGTTATAACAGTTTCATTACAACTTGTCTGTATGTAGAGAATATATTCGGTAATGTATACTCATTTCTAACATTGTCCACAATATTCCTGAATTTCTATAAGTCCAAATCTGCTAAGGGGACCTTATGTTTATTGCATAGTAACACCTCTTCAATTTAGAGGTTGCTTAAAAGACAAAGTATCCTTATTACCAACTAATATTGTGTAATGAAAAAATAAAAAAGAGTCTTTTGAATTTCAAAGAAAATTACTGAAGATGGCTTCTTAAAGCACTTATTGACGATTTCAAGGCAGAAAGTGCAATGTCAATAATCAATTCAACGAATTTTCGAATTGTCCTGCCTCTACTCCAGATTAGCAAGCCTATGACTTATATCCTTTTTAGATTGAATGCTTACTTGTAGAACAGAACTGTGGGCTCGTATATTCCCTTCTTCTCATGATAAACATCGTCAGGTTGACTCCCGGAGGATTCGAAGCGGATGGTGGACAGATACGGGTTAATGCTGCCCTTTTTTCCTTATTTATGAGGGATGATCAAAAACGAAGGTTACAAGGTTGATATTTCTGGAGTTTCGTCTATTTTAGAGAAATTAGTAGTGTGCGCTAATTCTAATACATGCCGTTGGTAAATGTACAGAGTTTCAGCCATTCGACACCTACAGCGGTAGTTGTTGGTAAACACAAAAAGCGACTTGTTTGGAAAACTGGTCTCGCGACAAATCTGCTCAGTTATTCGATTTCTGGGTGAAACATGTAACCGCTGCTGAAATTCATCGGCAGTTCGTAGTGGTTTACGGAGAGACTGTAATATCTCGTCATCATGTCGCAGAATGGTATCAAGAGTTGAGAAAAGATCACTGACGAGGATCGCAGTGGCCGCTCCAACATAGAGTCAACAGATTTGACCATAGATCAGGTGCAGAGCTGATTCAGGACAAAGGATCAGCACGTTACGGCATATGTCTATGAGGTGAAACACTTCGTAACAACGTGATAAGGAGAGAATTTTTACCAGGGGTTGGGGTGGAATATTCAAACTCATCTCACGAAGCAACAAGTACTTAAACCGATATGGAGAATATTTCTAAAATTAATCTAATGTACTATCAGTTTGATTTATTGATTGAGTGAAATAAAATATACAAGTTTCACTGCAGGCATTGTAACCTTACTTTTTGGTCGACCTTCATATTTACTTATTTGTTTTCTACTTAATTTCTTTTTCCTCTGCCAGTTCTCCCACCCCTTGGATTTCAAATTCGGGGCGGAAATCATAACCCTTTGTTTCATAAGACAAATAGTGCAACACGGCTAACAAATCCAGCACCTCATAGTCCCCGAAAACAGAACATTATTTAATAGGACATAAAATCATTTATGTCTGTAAAGTCAAGTTAATTTTAACATTTAAGCCCAGTCCCTTTTCCGGCGCCAGACTGTATCAATTGGTGAGATTTAAAACACTGACAAGAAAAATTAATCTCTCACCCTTTTATTTTACGCTACGTTTTATGGCACTGTACTGTTTAATGACGAGGAAATGAGAACGCAGAAGTTCTTATTCAAGTTTCCAGGTCATGTGGAGATACTAGACCTACTTAAGGTTAATTTGTCTCTGCTCCAGTCATTCCTGGTTGCTATAAATATCTTGTATCGGGTCTCCTACCTTACGAGGTACGAACGATATATCTCTTTATGGTACACTTTATCTCGATTCTGGAACATCTCATAAAACAAAATTATCACTCTCACAGATAGTAGGAATGTATGGCTCTGTAGCTATCAACACTAATTACAACTAGCCATTTGTACGGGGAAAGAATCAATGTGCTCCGCCAACCAAATGACACAGTACGTAAGTTGATCCTTTTCCCGAGGTATTAGGTTCAACTCCATCTGAAATCAGTGGCCTTTAAAGGTATTTAAATGTAACACTCAGACATCTCATGATATCTGCAGTAAACAAAATACATTAATCAAATATATTATTATTATTATTATTATTATTATTATTATTATTATTATTATTATTATTATTATTATTATTATTATTTCTTCGATTTTGGCCTACTTTGGAACACAATAAACAATTGGCTTGCTGCTTAGCCCGTTTTTCTTCTCCCAAAACTTCATCATTTCGCTGTGGTTCCTCTTACTCTCCACTAACCTGTAGACATTTTATTTTGTTTTACCTGGAACCCCTTCAATTTATTAATTTTAGCTCCAAACATATCTCTATTAAAGATTCCTTTAGGATTGATGTCAACTTTCTCTATGTCCTTTCTTGTTTCTTCTGCCCATTTAGTAGTTCCTGATTCAAGAACTGGAAAAAATCCAAGGAAAAGCAGCTCGATTTGTTCTGGGTGATTTCTGACAAAAGAGTAGCGTTACAAAAATGTTGCAAAGTTTGGGCTGGGAAGAATTGAGAGAAAGAAGAAGAGCTGCTCGGCTAAGTGGTATGTTCTGAGCTGTCAGCGGAGAGATGGCGTGGAATGACATTAGTAGAATAATAAGTTTGAGTGGCGTTTATAATAGTAGGAAAGATCACAATATGAGGATAAAGTTAAAATTCAAGAGGACAAACTGCGGCAAATATTCATTTATAGGAAGGGGAGATAGGGAGTGGAATAACTTACCAAGGGAGACGTTCAATAAATTTCCAATTTCTTTGAAATCATTTAGGAAAAGTCTACGAAACAACAGATAGGGAATGCGCCACCTGGCTGACTGCCCTAAATGCTGATCAGTATTGATTGATTCATTTAATAATGTACGTAGTTTAAACCTTTTTTTTGTTTTGTTAGTCGACTCGTACCCATAAAACATCAGTCTCCTCTTACGTATGATGTCTGTGATCTTCTCTGTCTGTATATTATTATTATTATTATTATTATTATTATTATTATTATTATTATTATTATTATTATTTCATTATGGCCATTCAAAGAGCTTGTTTGAACTTGTTCGTTGGCTTGATCGTTTTCGCCTCCCAAATTTTATGAATGCACTGTGTTTCCACGAATTTGTGCTTGACTCCACGATCTTCTATAATGTCATCCGTAATATTCATTTCTTGGAGGTCTAACTTAGTTTCTTCTAGCCAGTTTATTTTATATTCTTTGAGTTGATTACTTTATATAATCTTTTGGTGAGTCTGTCGCTGTCCATAGATACGGCCAAAGGGCGTCCCTAGCGTACGACATCAGTGAACCTGTCAGTTAATGAGTAGAGGTATGCTGTTCTCCTCCTCATCCACATTTCATTTTCTCTCGTGAGACCATACATTTTCAGCAGAATTTTCTCTTCTTTCTTTTCAATTCCTATAATTTTAGTGACCTCGAAGGGATATGGTTTCTGAGGCGAATTAAGTTCTGGCAAAACAATTATATTGTAGTGTCATAATTTTGCATTACGCGATATGACTATTTAGTTGTTTTATTATTATTATTATTATTATTATTATTATTATTATTATTATTATTATTATTATTATTATTATTATTGCAGCAGATCTGGAGAAGTTGCTTAATTGTATGGACACAGTCTTGGAGAAGGAGTACAAGATTAAAAATAAATAAATCCAAAACAAAAATATCGGAGTGCAATCGAATAAAGTCAGATAATTCAGGAAATTCTACATTAGGAAATGAATACATAAAGGAAGTAGACGAATATTGTTACCTGGATAGTATAATAACTAACGATGGCAGAAGTTAGGTGCAAACAAAATACAGACTAGTGCACGCAAGGAATGCCTTTCCTAAGAAAATAAATTCGCTCATTTCGAACATTGACATAGGATTTAAATAGACGTTTTTGAAGACTTTCGTTTGGAGTGTGTAATTGTACGGATGTGAAATACTGACGATATATAGCTCAGAAAGAAAGAGAATAGAAGATTTTGAAATGTAGTGTTACAGAAGAAGCCTAAAGACCAGATGGGTAGATCGAATCACGAAAGAAGAGATACTGAATCGAATTGGCGAGACGAGATCGATTTGCCTAATTTGACGAGAAGAATAGTTAGAATTATAGGACACATCTTAGGACACACACTACTTGTTCAGGTGTTTGTGAGGGATGTGTAGGTGATGAAAAAGGCAGGGGTAGATCAAGGTATGTATATGAGAAATAGAATACAGTAGATGAAGTATGTAGTAATTATGTAGAAATGAAAAGTTTAGCACAGGACAAGGTGGCATGGAAAGCTGCATCAAACCAATCTATGGACTGATTACTCAAACAAAAAATTATATCCACGTTTTCATCTAGGTCGTCTCTGAAAATAAGCCCCACAATTTGGAAATGTAAGAGAGATGTCTCCGACTGCAATAACTACTATCGGCCGATTCGACTCCTATGCCATACTGTGAAGATTTTCAAACAAGTGTTGGAAAGTAGGCTCAGAAGTACTGTTACCATATTTTCAAGGCTTTCCTAAAGAATGTGCTACCATAGATGTAATCCATGCCACATGCTTGATAACGGAACTGCACAAAGAAAAGCAGAAGACGTTGTTGCATTTGACATTTTCAGACCTGGGAAAGTATATTGGTAGAGTTCCATTTCATCTCATCCGGCGTACCCTCCGTTGCCATGGAGTTCCAGAGGCGTATGTGTGCTGGGTCCAATTACTCTACCACAAGCCACAAGTGTGGTGTGATGTCTAGCCAGGATTTCACTAACTATCAACATCACAATCGGCGTCCACTAACACTCAGCACTACCGCCTCTGCTATCCATCTTCTGTATAGATACGGTGATTGCTGAATTACAGGCGCCACCTCCTCTGTCTCTACTATATGCGGACGATGTGATGCTCTTGCAGCAGATCCATTTCATACTCCAACACCACACGCAGTATTGGAAGAACAGACTGGCCGAAAACTAAGACTCATCATTGATGAAAACCGAGTATCTGGAATGTGGTCAAAGCCGATGGCATCTTCAGCACAGACAACCACGTCTTGAAGAAGACCAGGCAGTTTAAATACTTTTGGTCACTGGTAAGATTTGACAGCAACGCCACCAACGATGTTAGGTCAAGAGTAAATGCAGCATGGCTCAAGTGGAAGCAAGTTACCAGCAATCTCTGACAAGCACATGCCCGAATATCTCAAGGCGAAGTATGTAAGGGATTAGTGCACCTTGTAGCTATATACGGATAAAAATGTCTTCCTATGAAGAAGAAACAAGGCCAGATCATCCACACCATGGACATGAAAATGCTCCGATGGACCCTCAGCCTAACACGCTATGACGTTGTGAGAAACGAAGACTCGAATTGCCCCGATTATAGAAATGAAATGGCATATGATTTTTAGTACCGGAAGTGTCCGTGGACATGTTCGGCTCGCCAGGTGCAGGTCTTTTGATTTGACTCCTGTAGGCGACCTGCGCGTCATGATGAGGTAGAAATGATGAAGATGACACATACACCCTAGCCTCCCTGCCAGCGAAATAAACCAATGATGGTTAAAATTCCCAACCCTGCCGGGAATCGAACCCGGGACCTCTGTGACCAAAGGCCAGCACGTTAACCAATTATCCATAGAACCGGACCCCGATTATAGAGAAAGTGAGAGATACAAGGCTCCGATGATATGGCCATGGCATGCGTCATCACAACAGTTCTGTGGCAAAATCGGCCATTCAGTTCGACACTGGAGGATGTCATCCACATGGAGGACCAAATGTACATAATGTAAGCTCTAGGCCAGTGATCGCCAAACCGTCGATCGCGAGCTACTACGGGGACATTTTCGGTAGATCGCGGTAAGGTTCAGTTTGAACGTTATGTTTTCGTGTGTACATCAGACATTTACTAAAGTGGATAGTCTGATTTATGCATTGATACTGAACTATGTTTGTTCTAAAAATGGCGTGTTCAAGCAAAAAGCAAAAGCTTATCACCTTCATTCGAAATGGGAAACCGATTACTTCTTTACCTAGGTAAAGGACAAATGTGTGTGTTTACTGTGCTGTGCAAGTATGTCAGATAGGAAGAAAGAGAACGGCGTACGTCACTTCAAAACCGTTCACTCAGGGATTGAAAATGATTTCTCACTGGATTCTGCACTAAGGAAAGGTAAGGCAGCCTTAATGCTCAACAGTCATTTTTCAAACCATCAGACAAGATTGAAGCAGCAACTGAGGCGTCAATCAGAGTTTCAAAAACACAGAATAAGAAACCATACGAACACGGTGAATTAATCAAAACAGCATTTTTGAAGCTGCAGATTTATTATTTGATAGTTTCAAAAATAAAACTGGGATTATGTCTGCTATTAAATATGTACAACTTTTCGCAAATACAGTAATGAGGACGGTTAAGGTTCTGACGTTGCTTCACAACTGAAAACTGACTTGTATAACTGCAGATCATTTTGCCCTACAACTTGACGAATCGACTGATATAATTGATACAGCTCAGTTGGCCATTGCTGCAAGAATGGATTTTGATAATTTCGAAATAAGAAAGGAGCTGGTAAATAATATACCACTAACAGGACGCACTACAGGACAGAGCATGTTTTTGGCTGTTTAACATCTTATCAACTCCGAAAATATTCCTGCAAAGAAGTTGGTGGGCTTAGCAACTGCGGAAGCTCCTGCGATGGTAGGCGGAAAGAAGCGATTCATAGCCTTGTGTCGTAAAGACAACAGCTTTCCGAAATGTCTATTTTACCATTGTGAAATTCACCAGGAGTCACTGTAAGGAATGTTTTTATGTATGAACAGTGTAATGGAAACAGTCATAAAAATAGTGAACAAAGTTAGAGCACATGCAATTCAGAGAAGTTCGTTCAGAACACTGACTGATGAACTAGATTGCCAGTATGGTGATCTACTGCTTCATACGGAAGTCCCTTGGCTTAGTAGAGGCAGAGTATTACAACGTTATAAAGAGTTGCTTCCTGCCTTAGTACAAAATTTGAAAGAACGAAGCGAATCCTTCCGTGAACTAGAAGATCCGGTTTGTCTGTAAGATTTTGCTTTTCTCGCAGGCATCACCGAAAAGTTAAATATCTTTAACTTGCAGCTTCAAGGTAAGGATAAAGGTATTGGCGGAACAATTTCAGCTATAACTGGTGGAAAAATCTCATCCAGGGTAATACAAACACTTTTGCCTGTTTGAAACAAACCCTTTAAAAGCAAGGCTCTTCAACGCCTCCTTGCAAACTGCAAACAAGACGTTGAAATTCTTTCATATTTGAGAAGTCAATTCAACACACGCTTCCAATATTTCAAAAGCATTTCTATTCCTGATTGCAATAAACAAAAAGAATATGCACACATCCTGAACCATACTAATAACTAGGCCTACCTTAACATATGTAATTCTTATAAAATTATACGCTGTGCTTTGGAGTGTTCTTTGAATCACAGTCAATCAGATCAAATCAGCAACATTATAAGGCATTTCATCAATCTGAGTAGAATAGTACTGTTCAATGTTGCGGAGAATCCGAATATCGTCACTTTTTACAAAATTGATGGCAACACCTTTCCTACCAAATCGACCTGAACGGCCAATTCTGTGAATGTACAGTTCTCGATTATTTGGAAGGTTACAATTAATGACCAAAGAAACCTGTTGGACATCAAAACCTCTGGCCCAAACATTAGTTGTTATTAACACCCTACTCTGACCAGATCGAAATTCCTTCATGATTGCATCTCGCTCCTTCTGCGGCATGCCACCTTGCATTGAACTGACAGTGAAATCTTCCTCACGCATTTTTTCTGTCAGCCAGTCAACTTTCTTTTTAGTGTTGCAAAATATAACTGGTTGAGTTATTGTTAGAGTATCATAAAGATCACACAGTGTATCAAATTTCCATTCCTCGCGTTCAACAGTCACAAAGAACTGTTTGATTCCTTCCAAAGTCAATTCATCACACTTGACTAAGATTCGAATAGGATCTGTCATGAACTTACTGGTCATCTCAAGGACCTCGTGTGGTAATGTAGCCGAGATAAGTACAACTTGTGTTGCTGGAGGAAGATATCGATACACATCATATATCTGCTCTTTGAAATCCTTGTTTAACATTTCATCCGCGTCATCGAGGCCTAACATTTTAATAGACCGGGTTCTAAGAACCCTTCGTCTAATCATGTCAAAAACTCTGCCTGGAGTTCCTGACACAACATGCTGCCCATAATCTAACTTCCTGATATCTTCTCCAAGATTCGTGCCACCAATACAAGCATGACACTGAACATTCATGAACTCACCCAATGCAAGTATAACTTTCTGTATCTGAGCAGCAAGTTCTCTTGTTGGAGAAAGACATGGAACTTGAGTTTATCGTACACTTGTTTCTAAATTCTGCAATATAGCAATAGAAAATGTAGCAGTTTTTCCTGTACCGTACCAGACTGAGCTTGGACAATAACATCCCTCCCTTTAACTATGGGTTTAATAGCTCTCTGCTGAATAGCAGATGGTTTCTCGAATCCATACGCATAAATTCCTCGTAACAACTCTTCTCGCAAAGACATATTATCAAAAGAGCTAATAACTTCCACATCTTCACTGGTCTCGAGTTCAATATTAGAGAGATCTTCAGTCTGTACAACACGTCTCGTGTGTATGTCATCCATGATTCCCTTCTTTTAACACACTTTTTCACAGTTAAGATATTACAAAAGGTAACCTACTTTATGAACACACTATTATAAAATGTCGCCAATATTGTGCTGTGTTCACATTCACACGAACGAACAATCGGATATACCTCCAGTGCCCACATCAAGTCACATTAATGTTCAAATAAATAAAGTAAAAAATTAACATAAAAATTATAAACTTGCAGTCGATCCAAATAAACTCCCAAATCCCAACCAAAGGGTCACCAAGCGCCAGCTTCTCACCTCATAAATATCACCCAAAAGCATTTCAATTGTTGCACAGTTAGTCAAATTGCCTTTTATAGAGATTAGTGCTGAATAGTTCTCTATCTGTGTCATTCGGCATTTTGATTTTGAAAAAGACAATGCTGCAGTGGAGTTGGAGCTGACTGATTTTCAAAATGATTTTTCTGTAAAATCGCTTTCTTCATGCTCTAAAAATATTTGGCCTCTTGTCCGTAAAGAAAAATACAAAATTTTGGTCCAGTTAGCTCTCAAAGTAAAGGCAATGTTCAGCTCTGCGTATCTGTATGAGGTTTCTTTTTCCAGTATGAAATTTATAAAAATTAAGCATAGAAACAGACTGACTGTCGGACACTTGGACAACTGTTTTCAAATGGCAGACACTACCTACTCTCACAACATTTAAAAACTTGTTGATGACAATAAAGAGTGCCATCCTTCTCATTAAAGTTAATAAGTCTGATAAAATAATCTGTTTTTACATTTGTCATTTATTGCTAATTGTACTTCAGTTTCTTTATTACGTACAATTCAATTCATTTTTCTTATATACAGTTTAATTAAAAATAATTTACTAGAAACGCAAGTTTACAGGCAATAAATAAATGTAAGACCTTTAAATAGTTCTTATTTCTGTCCTAGTTTCATTAGGTAGCTCACAGTAGGATTTAAAAACGGTATGGTAGCTCAGAAGCTTAATAAGTATGGCGATCTCTGCTTACAATACCCTCAAAACATAAACTTATATTTATCAGATACAAAATCAATAAGCAATCAAAGAAGTTGCGACCATACATCTGTAGGAAAAACCTTGAGTTTAGAAAGAATTGTATAAATCAGTTCAGTAGAGACGGCATACGATCTATCTAAAAATATGGATTTGTGTTTCGAATATATAGATAACTAGCAGGATAACCGCTCTTCGCTACAGTTTTAAACTGAAAGTTATTATTCGAAGTTTTACGTTTTGGAGGGTCCACTGTCAGCTGAGCCTGTAAAATACCCCTCAGTTCTGATCTAACACTCATTTGAACCCCATACGGAAGAGTTTGATTGTAAATAAGGATGTAAAAGCAACCGACCTGTAGATTTTTTTTATTTTGTACGTCGAACATTAATGGAGGAATAAATACTATTTTAAGGGGTGAATGTTTTTAAATATTCATTAACATCTAGGGTAAAGAAGACTACTCTTCATTAAAAAATGTTCGTGGCTGAAACTTTTTCGGAAGAATGGATATTGTGTTTATGAGAGTCAAGTGCCTTCTAAACCCCTTAGGGGAGAAATAATTTAAAGTATACGATATTTTACACGTAGGACATAAAAGAAGACACGTTTCGTAAAATTATGACTTTGTACGTCAAACGGTTTTGGAGGGATGAATATTTTAGTTTACCGAGCTAACCTCATTTAATACTTTAGGGTGGAACATTTAAAAAAATCCTATTTCACACCTAGGATTTAAAATACATATACCGCTATTTGGAATTTTGTCTTCGTATGTTAAACCATTTCGGAGAAATGAGTGAATATATTTGTTTTCGGATCTTAACCTCCATTTAACTCTCTGAGCGGTTAAATTCGTTTCGAACCTTCTGTTATTTAACACCTAGGATATCATTAGGATTTTAACATAATTCAAACGGTTTCATGTAAATGCATATTTCTCACCCCCCAGTCAAAACCACGTCAGGGGTGTATAGTTTTAAGTTCACATTGAATTTGTATCCTCATAAAAATAATTGAACTCATTTTATATCCTATATATTCCACCCCACTTCCCCCACCACAGAATATATGTTTCTTTATTTTTAAAAGAGATTCCAAATACCAATTTTCTCGTCCGTAATATCCTTCGTTTTCGTTGTATAAATATCCTCAAACAAGGAATTCAACTCAATTTTCAATTCATTTATCGCCCCCTTGATTGGATTTTCCGAAAACAAAAGAGTACGTGTTATTTTATTTTTAAAGGAGATTCCGAACACGAATTTTCATGTCTGTGTCATCTTAGGTTTTTGAGATATAAGTATCCTTATTAAAAGAATTCAACCCCTTCATCCCTTAAGTGATTTTCCAAAAAATACGTGTTACATTATTTTTAAAAGAGAGTAAAGGTACCAATTATCACGTCTGTAATAACTTATGTTATGTTTTTGAAATATACTGTAGATATGCTCATATTAAAAATTCACTGCCTTTCACGCTTCCCCTTAGGTGGATATTCGGAAAACAAATTATGCATGTTCCATTGCTTTTACAGGAGATTCCGAGAAACAATTTTTAAGTCTGTAACATCTTCAGTATTTGATGTATCCTCATAAAAAGAATTCAACACTTTCTACACTTCTTTTCACCCACCCCACCCCCTTAAGAGGATTTTTCGAGAACCAAACATACGTGTTACTTTATTTTTAAAGAAGACTCCAAATACATATTATCATGTCTGTAACATCTTCAGCTTTTGAGATGTAAATATCCTCATAAAACGATTTCAACCCCTTTTTTCAGTCCTAATTACAAAACTTCTTAAGTGAATTTTCAGAAAACAAAAAAATACATGCTTCATTATTATTAAAGGAGTTTTCAAACACCAATTTTCATGTCTGTAATATCTTCAGTTTTGGAGATACCAGTATCAAAATAAAAATAATTCAAGCATTTTTCAGTCACTTTTACCCGCCACCCCCCCCCCCCCACCCGTTACCCCATAAGTGATTCTTCCGAAAATAAAATATACGCGTTTCTTTATTTCCAAGGGAAATTCCAAATACCAATTCTCACTTCTGTAATATCTTCAGTTTTGGTGATACCAGTATCCTAATAATAATAATAATAATAATAATAATAATAATAATAATAATAATAATAATAATAATAATAATTCACCCCCCTTTTCAGTCATTTTATCCTCCCACCCCCTTAAATGCTTCTCCGAAAACAAAAAAATATATGTTACTTTATTTTTAAAAGATTAAAATACCAATTTTCACGTATGCAAGCTATAGGTCTGGTCCTACTGCCATCACACTGTAGAGTGCATTTAAGTCGCCCGTTGAGGGCCAAGTCAATGAATATTGTATGTTCACGAACGCATTGTAATCGAAACCTACTTTCAACCTAATAGGTTCCTAATAGATCTTTTCCAACAGAACAAGGATGGCCTATGCCACCATAGCTAAATTGGTAGAGCAACCGACGTGAAATCGAGAGGTTGTGGGTTCGGATCCCAATGGTGTCCGGTTGGCCATCATTGTTCTGTACTTAACATATCTTCAACACGTATTAAGTGTACGTAACACGACCTAATAGGTTGAAAGTCAATTGATAGAGCTCAATTGGTAGAGCAACCGACGCGAAATCGAGAGGTTGTGGGTTCGGATCAAACGGGTGTCCGGTAGGCCATTTTTGTTCTGTACTTAACATATCTTCAACACATACTAAGTGTACGTAACACGACCTCATAAGTTGAAAGTCGGTTTCAATTTTAAAAGTGTGTTCCTTTATTTTTAAAGTAGATTACAAATACCAGTTTTCATGACTGTAACATCTTCAGTTTTGAGTAAAAATTATCCTCTTAAAAGGTATCAACCCCTTGTTCACCTCTTTAAGAGGATTTTCCGAAAACAAAAAATACGTGTTGCATTATTTTTAAGGATGATTCCAAATAAGAATTTTCGCGTCTTTAAACTGTTAAGTTTTCGAGATATAGATACACTCATTTTCAGAATTCACCGCCCCCCCCCCCGCCTTTCATCCCTGTAGCGACATCCCTTATTCTGCATCTACATTGTAATGTACCCTCAAAATTTCATTTCTTTATGTCCCGTAGTTTTGACTCGGCGATGATGAATCAGTCAGTCAGTCAGTCAGTCAGTCAGTCAGGTCATCTTATCTCTCTATATATTAAATTATAATATATGATCTGCGTTACAAATCTTGGTTAACTGGAAGGCATGCATCTAAAAATCTTGCGAGTTTTCCTATATGTAGGATAATCTCGGGAACCGCTTGACCCATTCTGGCAATGTTTTCACCATTTAAAATATTTAAAATGTGCAGTCTTCCTATGCAGCTAATATTAACGGAGAAATTTGATATTTCCTGTTTTAACCCACTTTGATATTTGCAAGACGCTGTATATTAATGAAATAATATATAGCCTAGTGAACAAGTCGGTTGTCTCCGAACTAAAATTGCTAGTATATAGAAATATTATGTTCAGTTGTTTTCCCGCCATTTCATAACAAACAAACAAACAAACAAACAAACAAACAAACAAACAAACAAACAAACAAACAGACAAACAGACAAAATTGAACTGAACTACTTTCGATTTACGTATACCTAAACCAAAGTATGAAGCAAAATCTGAAATATAGGGACAAAGTTATAATTTATAGTCTATTGATGATTTGGGAAGCAGTAGACTAAATTTTGAAAGTAAGCTATATTATAATGGCTCCGGATTGAGAATAGGCTACAAGAAAGACAAGTTAATAGTCAACTGTTTAGCCTTCGCAGACGACCTTACACTCCCGGCATCCAGAGTTGAGGAAGCTACCCATTAACTATTCTCTCTCGATCATATAGCAGCTAAAGTAGGGTTGAAGATCGCCATCAACAAAACACAGTCCATCACCAGCATCACAGATGCACCCAAATCAATCTCACTGGGAGACAAATCAGTACAAAGGACTAACTCCTTCGAATACCTAGGAGAATGTATAACCCCAAACATGAATGAAGATCAGGCCATTAACAGCAGATGCATCACATTGGAAAGCGTCTACCACCTATGTAATAGTTTGTACAAATCCGAATCCCTTTCCCTTAACGTCAAAATCAGTCATTACACTACTGTAGTGAGACCATCAGTGCTATACGCCTCAGAATGCCTAAATATGGTAAGAAAAGGGCAACTTAGAAAACTGAAGCTGAAGGAAAGGAAGATCCTGAGAAAAATCATGGGCCCTATTAAGGAAGAAGGCAAGTGCAGAATCAGGCACAACAACTAACTGTACCAACAATTGGAGAGCATTACAACATCTATGAGGAAGAGGAGATTGAACTTCTATGGTCATGTCATGAGAATGGACAATCAGAGGCTTACCTCCAGAATCTTCCACACCGTCTCTAGAGGGAAAGCGACTAATGCTAATTGGGCAAAACTTGTCAGAAAAGAACTTCAAGAATTGGACATTGCTCCCAGTGAAATCTATGACAAGAGTAGGTACAGAACGTTGATCAGAACATCAAACTCTCTCCAGTCACTAACAGAAAAAACAGTACGTCCTGGAGGAGGTGTGAAATGGACTCAGGAGCGGAAAGACATTCACAGTGCAAGAATGAAGGAGTACTGGGCTAAGAAGAAAGCTGCTAGAGATAAGAACCACGTAATCCATAAGCAGGCCCAAACGGAACTTAAAAAAATAATAATGACATACAAAAGTACGGATTCTAATGAATCAAATAAGAGTGGATAGTCAATTCTTGTCAAGGTCCATTGTTGGATGCGCTAGCGAGTGGTTGGCTGTATTATCTTAATGATAAAGTAGTTAATAGTTGTAGAAATTCAGCAAATCGCGCGTGTGTGTGTGTGTGTGTGTGTGTGTGTGTGTGTGTGTGTGTGTGTGTGTGTGATACATTTAGTTCCACAAATATTGGTGTTTAGTGTTTGTTTGTTTGTTTGTTTGTTTGTTTGTTTGTAGTAATTGAGATTAATGCTATTTATTTACAACTTTTACACTGAGTAGTTCCGTAGGCGTTCGTTAGATTACAAACTGTAATTTAGGACTGCGTGAAAGAAGAATTTTTTTTCTGATTGTTAATATTATTATTAAAATATCAGTAGGGTTGTTGATAAAATACTTACAAAGCCGGGATATTAAAAAGAGTCGTAACTTCGGCAGTGGTTATATTAGTGCAGGCAATTGACAGGGTATTTCAAATAGCAGTTCAACTGTTCCACCTATAAAGAAGGTAATAACTACTTCAAATAAAGAGATACAGGTTTAAAAATTGTTTAAAGAAAGGATTTCAACAGAACATACAGTATTTTACTGGCGAAATATTTAACTCGTTTTATTGTTATCGATTATTGTCGCTCTTCATATTCAAAATTGCATTGTTGGCTACATTGGTGAACAAATCGTGTTGTGTAGTCCAGAAAATATAAATAAAAATCAGCTGATTCTTGTATTCCGATCATTTGTAGTTCTGATTATGTAGTTAAAATATCCGTAATTTATATTTCGCACCCTCGACCTTTCACTATTTATGATCGGTTAGCTAATAATAATCAAGTTCATATATCCCAATAACTGCAATTCAATTCCCTGGCGTAGTTATGACAGAAGTATTTTGGAGAAATTATTGTAGGCAACCTCGTTATTTTTCAGCATTTAAGGACACTTTTATTCTCCGTCCCGTGGGGTAGGGAAAATAATAGTAATCCACCAGCTGTTATAATCACATAATTGATTATCAGAATTATAGTGTAGGTACGGTATATTAGATAGTATCTTGCCTGTTATGTTCGTGTGTATCTTTGTGTACGGCAACTCTTTCGATACTTTAGCATTTAACCAAACGGCAGGTTTCATTTCTATTAGAGCATAGTAGGATAAAGTAGTAATAATAATAATCTGTCTACGCGTTTAAAGTTCTTGGTAATCCTTAAGTAGTTCTTGCGACTTTCAAACTTTAGGTCTAATTGCAATTTTCATTTCTATTTTTGGTTAGTAATAACCTATTGTAATTAGGATACGTCTGAACGTAGTTTAGAAATTATTGTAGTGTACTGTAGTAACTTATTAGAAATTAGATTGCTTATTCTATTATACTGAGTAGTCTTGCGAATTTCAAGCTTTAATTGTAATCTCCATTTTTGTTTGTGCTTAGTAATAACGTGTTGCAATTTCTGTACGTCTGAACGTAGTTTAACATTATTGAAGTGTATTATAGTATCTCATTAGAAATTAGTATGTTTATTCTATTACTTAATGCCTGGCCACACCCATAGTTCCTACACTTGCACTCCTTAGATATTCTTTACGGAATAATGAAAAGGAAAAGAATTAATTGCAAATTGCTTTCAAGGAAAACAAGGTGTGGCAGTTGGAGGAAAAATAATTGAATGCATTCGATTTGGCGATGACATGGCGGTTCTAGCAGAAATTGAGAAAATGATGAATGCTATGTTGGAAAAATTGAACAGATCCTGTAAGAAGTTAGGCATGAAAATTAATAGGAAAGAGACCAAGGCAATGATCATGAGGTCAAAGAAGGACTCAACAGCTAAATTAATACTTTCGGGAGAGGAGATCGAACAAGTGTTTAAATTCAAATATTTGGGAAGAATACTCAGAAATGATCTTTATTGGTTGGACGAAGTGAAGACTAGAATTGCAATGGCCAAGGAAGAATTTATGAAACAAAGGACACTGTTGAGTGGGCCTCTAAATAAGGACCTTAAGAAGAGGTTAGTGAAGTGCTTTCTGTGGACTGTGGCGCTTTATGGAGCTGAGACGTGTACGTTAAGAAACGAGGAAGAAAGAAGACTAGAAGCACTTGAAATGTGGATCTGGCGGAAGATGGAGAAAGTCAGCTGGCAGGAAAAAAAGTAAGGAAGTATTAAAAGGAGTGGGTGAAGGAAGGAGAACGATATTGGAATGCATACAAAGACGGAAGAAAAATTGGTTAGGCCACTGTTTGCGACGAAATTGTTTAATAACCGAAGCATTGGAAGGGAAGATAAAAGGAAAACTGAAGAGAGGAAGGAAGTGGTATCACTTAGTAGACAGTGTAAAGGTAAATATAAGCTATTGGAAGACAAAGAGAATGGTTGAAAACAGAACAGCGTGGAGAATTCATGCGAAGACCTGCCGATAGGCAAACCACCAGTGATGAATGATGATGATTCTATCACCGTAAAATATTTGTGTAGTACAGTATCTCTAGTATCTGTGGTATCTGTAGTAACTCACTTACTAGAATTCTGTTTCAGTAATTAGGGTAGACATACCTACGGTTTAGAATTGTGTAATTCTTGTGTATTAGTTTCGATGTTCAGTAATTAACAGCAATTTTCATTCTGTTAGGGTGCTGAAGGAAAAAATCGTACAACTAAGTAGTATTGTAAGTGTAGTAGTAGCCTACATTAATTACCTTATTGTGCGATCTATGTGAAGTATTCTAAACAATATTTCTTTCCTATCACGCTTATTTTGCACAGAATAAGTTATTTTGTTTTTCCTATCCTTTTCATTATTACGTAAAGAACGGCTAAGGCGTGCAGGTGTAGGAACTGTGGGTGTGGCCAGTCAAGGAGTATGAGGGAGGAGTTGGAGAATTTGAGGAATATAATTAGGAATATCTCAGAGGACAGGAAGGAAAGTTGGCCTCCCTTAAAAATGTACAGGATACAGTAGGTTTAAAAGAGGGATGGGAAGGAAAGGGGGGAATTGTAGAAGACAGGTGATCTAATGTTTGAAGGGGAAGGAGATTGCGTGCTAATGGCTCTATTCAGGATCAGAATTCAGGACAGGTGTCTGTGAGAAATCGGTACGAGTCACTGCAGGTGGAACAACCGAGGGAAAATTAGGAACAGGGAACTGTTGCTCAGATGTGTGGAAGTAGGAGGAAGGGAAAAGGTAGGAAAGGGAAATGTGGAGTAGTGGATAGGAAAATACAGGTGGAACAGTGTCATAGGCAGGAGAAAAGAAAGGAGAAAGATTCTGCAGCTATCAGGAAAGATAGGGTTGATCAGGAGGGGAGGTAATCAAATGAGATGGGTAGCCTTGAGACTCTGGCCATGGGGGATTCCATTGTTAGACATGTGGGAAAGTGTGTGGAGGAAAGGGAACCAGGGTAGAGTATTATCCAGGAATTAGGTTGAGGCAGATGTTGAGGAAAGTAGAAAAGAAGGAGGAGGGAAAGGAGAAAAATGGCGACTCATCTGTGAACAGTACCATTGACCACTGCTCCACAGTCCAATTCCGATGTTGACACGCAAACTGTTTTCGAGCTGCTCTGTGTCGGGTGTAAGCTGTGGACCAGTTTCAGGTCTTCTTCAGGTCAAATTGGCTTCTTGGAGTCTTTGTCTGACATTCCTCGCAGTCACAGTGACATTTGTTCACTGCTTCGAGTCAATTTCTGGCTTGGACGGCGGTAGTTCGGCGTTCGCTCAAAGCTTGGATGTCAAGAAAACTATCGTCTCTAGCAGGTGTAGGCCTCCGAAGGCCTGATTCAGGTCGACTGTGGTAGGTACCAAATTCACGAAATAGTCCTAGAACACGTTGGACGTTTCCATATGTTGCACCGATGGCATTAGTCGCATAACGAACGCTGAGTCCATCAGTCACCAACGCCACTGATCTTGCAACGTCTTCTGGGCTAAGAGGCATCTGAACTTGCCAAAGGTGAAAGAGATACTGAAGGAAAATGCTCATTTGTGAGAGATATTGTGTCACATACTGCTAATACATCAATATCTTCAGCCCCAGTGTAATAAAACTTCAAAGATGTTACTGCGGAGATTGTGGGGAAGGCGTGGGGAGCGATATTCACTTTGCAACATCTCCAAAAGGTCACCATTTGCGGTGGGCCGTTATCAGCTGTGAGACCCGGGCGGAAATTCTTTTCAACAATGGAGATGCTCTGAATACACACCGTTACATTTAGAGGTGTTAGCAGAGCGTGTAATCCCCTATGTTACCTTCGTTGGTGAAAATTTCATCCTGATACATAATAATGCACGCCCCCTTGCCGCTCGCTGCTGACGCAATATCTACGCGACGTCCGGATACGAACCCTCGACTGGCCAGCTCGCAGTCCAGACCAGACCTCAAAACCACAGAACACCTGTGGGGTATGCTTGGTCGAAATGTTCGGCATTGCAACTTTGACACCCTCAACGAAATGCGGGCAATACTACTGGAAGAGAGGGCAGTCATCCCCCAGAAAACGATCCAGGACCTTCTAGCCAGCATGCTGCGAAGGATGGAGGCCGTAATCATCGCCAGAGGTGGTAACGCCCGATACTAAGGCAAGATAAGTCTAGAGTGTCATCAAGAAAACTTTCAGTGATATGTTCATTAGTTTACTTTGGGTAAAACAATGTTAATTTAAGGTACCGGTAATGACATTTTCATCGATTACTGCATCTAATAACTTTATGAATAAATTTTAAAAATATAACTTCAATAATCAGTATGAAGTATGCAGAGCACCGGTTAACATTTTTTATAATAATATGTTGTAGGAATTAATAAAAATCAACGATTAAGATAAATACATACAGCTTTTGTTCTTAAATTAAAGTGTTCCACTTTTTTGTCCGCCAGTATAAATGTGTGAAAGCGGGCCTCCGATATATTATCAAAGAGTAGGAATGTGTTGCATGAATAAATAAGAGCCTGAATTTATGACATCTTCAGACTTCTACGATAAAACTTGATGATGATGGTTCTCTAAACACAATCGCCGGCCTCAGCAGGCTGAAAAATGACCGTTTGTCGATATAGCTCTAGCACTCGCCATCGAGGACACCACGCAGCGATAAAGCTCCACTGTGATCATGACAGCCGAGAATTGTTTTGGGGTAGTTGAATTGTCGTATCCCGCAGGCCATTAAATGGGCTGTTATCACGGAACTGCCTCGCACATTCCACGTGTGCAGTGTTACAGCTGTATAAAATAGCCTTTGTTGGTACATCATGCATGTGAATGTCTGGGTCATGAGAATTTAAACACGGTGTTCTCAAATGCTCGTCCATTAGTTCCAAAAGTGTTATACGTGAGACAACGCGAGATCGGTGTAAGAGCTGAGGATTGATTGCGTGACCGTGACGTCACTGCCACGTGCTCTTGTTTAGTAAACCAAGCCACGTGCTTTTTTTTTTGAAGCTGTCTTCTTGACGGACCCTAACCTCACATTGAAGGACAATAGAGCGTCGCTAATCTCACTGCTGCCATCTTTACGACGGTAAACCTCAAGGCTGCCACCTTATGCATGTTATAGCGCGGAATTTAAAATCCAACAACAGAACGTCGCTAACCTCACTCTTGCCATCTTGATGGGCTTAAACCTTACTGTTGCTACCTTGGTTATACGCTTTTGTGTTAGTTTACTGTTAATCGCTAAGCTGTTCGCATCATCGAAGTAGAGAGTAACAAATGTCAAGTAGATTTAAAGAAGAATCTGTTAGTAGAAGATAAAAGTCCGTCATGGAAAAACGGTATATTTGCGAAGAGTGTGGAAAAGCATTTTCCCGAAGCTATCACAGGAGACGTCATGAGATATCATGTAGGACAATTTTTCAATGCAAACATTGTAGAAGAGAGTTCAAGAACGCATACAACGCTCAACGTCATGAAGCCGCGTGTAATGTAGCTTCATCGGGAACAAAATACAAAGAGCTCAACCATATTCAAGGGAACACTGATTTATGTTTAAAAGTACACCTCTGCGAGAGATTTTTAATTCTCCCTTGTTGTCTAGACCTGCTGCGAGTTCTGTTACTAAGCACAAACTTCAAGATAAAGAGAGGCAAGATCATGATTATGATAATAAGGATAATGATGTTGATCAAAACAGTAGTAAAGGGAAAGTAGAAGAAGAAGAAGAAAATTCATTGCCATTACAGCTTGATGATTTTACTTCATTTCCTAAGCCTACTACACGTTCTGTCGAAGTGCAAACATCTCAAGAAGAGATGCAAGGTAAAGAAGAAGGAAATTTCAACGCTTCATCGCTATCGAAACAAGTTAAGTTTGTACCTAGAAACGCTACTGCTGAAGCACGTATTACATCAAAACAAGTCCCTGCACATCACAAAGTTCACAACAAGCCTCTGTTACCCTATGTAGATATAAGCTACTGTAAAGACCCCAACGTACTCGTAAAACGTTTACAACTGCTAAGAGGCTATCATGATGCTGGTTACACACAGTACAAAGAAGATATTTTTGAAATAGAGTATGAATTACGTCGTATAGGTATTATTAAGTAAGCGCTTACCCTCACCTAAGTCATCCATCTGTATAGTCCCGGGCGTGTAAGGACGTACACTAAGGGTGCAACCTTACCCTTTCTCCCCTGTAATATTAAGGTATTGATTTATAGTGACTTTTCTTGCTGTTGGGTCTTTTTCAGTGTCGGTAACCATACAGTTTAGGGACCCTACTTGCCGATACGAAGTCTTACTGTTACCGTTAATCTGGCACGTTGGCAACGTTCAGTCACTGTTCTAGCGTTAATTGCGTGTTGCCACCGCATTGCCTCTAAAGTCACTAGCGATACATTTGCGAGAATATTTAGAGCATATTTTCTTTTTCTGTGGGATTGTAAATCTATTTGGCTAATACCAGGTAAGTAGAATTGTGGCATGTTCGGATAATGCATTTAATAACATAGTTTGTGTGAAATGATGAGCACATCATTTTATTAATTACGTTCCTATTTCGTCCCATACTTATACGAACAGAATTCGATTGGGATGTCTAAGAAGGAAGAAAAATCTGCAAAAACTCCTCCGAAAAGGAAACCAAGGTTACGTCCTTTACAAGCTTCAGGTCAAGAAATGCTTGTACATTGCTACGAGCAATTGAAACAGGAAGACGACGAAGAAGGTATCAGTCGTAGTGATACGAAGCTAATGGCAAGAGTTGCATTATTAACTGGGGTAAGTGTTCGTTTTTATCTTGTTTCTATGATAAGTTTCTGGCATAATGACAATCAGTTGAAAAGGAGCAGTATTTCATTCTGAACCTAACCTAACCTAACCTGATCATGTAGGCCTAGGCCTATACCATGTCTTGTGTCGACTTCGATACGGTTCGTAGACTTAACCTTTGTGTATTCATGTTGACTTACGGTATATGTGTATGTAATATATTTCTGTGTGTGTATTCTTACAGTGTAGTTTCGGTTTAGTCCGAAAAGTAATAGGAAATTTCAAGAAGGGAGTTGAATTTTCTACACCAGGTAAACGCCGAAAGCGTGAACATCCAGTGACCGGCATAGACAGTTTTTCTAAGGAAGCGATAGCAAGGTTTATTTATGATAAATTACATAAAGGTAAGGTGACTTCATAAGGAATCTATTGCAACATTATTTATAGAAATTGGCACGCAGGTGAGATAAGCTCCCAGAAATGTTTTGTGCATGTATTGTCATACAGCTCTTTTGAGTCCCTTGTAACTCTCTTTTTTCTTCCCACAGGAGAAGTCGTAACTGTAAGAAAGGTTTTCGACCACATGAAAGCAAATTATGACACTTATTTGTACAAGGGCTCCGAAACATCATTAAGAAGAATTTTGAAGGCCATGGGGTTTGTGTGGAGTAAAGGTGATCCCTACGCGTATGTTAGAGAAAATGAAGACATTTGTTTTAAGAGATCCTGTTTTCTGAGGGAATACATGCGTAATAAGGACAGTGAGAAACCAAAACCTGTTGTTTTCTTGGATGAGACTTGGATTTTTATGAATGGTGAATATATATGTTATATATTACATTTTATATATAAAAAAAATCTTGGAATAATTTATCTTCATCAGGTGTCTTTGGTTTCAATTGTGCATTTGTCTTTCAGGGTCACCCACATACTCCTGGAATAAACCACACAAATCTGGACATGATGTTCAAGGAGTAATTCGTCGACCTGTGTCTGAGGGAGGAAGACTGGTTATTGTTCATGCTGGAACGAAGGATGGCTTTGTACCTGGTATGTTCTTACTTTATTTTACTTCATTTTATTGTAGTGAGGTGATCTCTCTTTACATAGTTATGAGGGTATTTAGGGTTTGTAGTACGGATGTACGGGGGGGCACATAAGTCTCTGATAAGACCCCAACTTAAGTACAGTTCCTGTGTATGAGACCCTCACTGGGATTACTTGGTTTGAGAATTGGAAAAGTTCAAAAGACAGAAGCACGATTTGTTGTGGGTGATTTCTGACAAAAGAGTAGCGTTACAAAAATTTTGTCAGATTTGGGCTGGGAAGACTTGGGTGAAAGGAGACAAGTTGCTGGACTAAGTTGTATATTCCGAGCTGTCGGTGGATAGGTGGTGTGGAATGACATTGGTAGACAAATACGTTTCAGTGGTATTTTAAAAGTAGGTAAGATCACAGTACAGTGATAAAGTTGATGAAAAGTGGGGCAAATATTTGGTTGTTTTTTTTTTAAGAAGGGAGTTAGGGATTGGAATAATTTACCAAGGGAGATGTTCAATAAATTTCAAAATTCTTTGCAATTATTGAAGAAAATACTAGGCCTATCCCTGAAACTACATCTTCCACCTGGGCGACTGTCCTAAGTGCAGATCAGTGGTGACTGATTGATTGAAATTGACTGGCACTAGGTCGGAAGTGGCATTATAACTTACCGCTCATTGAGCTCTGTACGTGGTTTTTGATTTTGACTTCTCCACTGTTATTAAAAAGACTTGCAGGTATTCACTTTAGGCCAATGATTAACCTTAGAGAGGTATTTCAATCAAAACTTACTCAGTGTATTTTCATATAATATTACTGGATATTTGTATCGGTAAATTACTTGTATTGTAGGCCTATTTATTATGTTCATTCTGCATTCGACAATCTCCACCTGAATCAGTGCTTGATACCTGACTGTTAAACACCTTCCAAGCTTCTTATTTCTTACTGCCTGATATAGGTTCAGTGTTCGCAGCAATTACATTTGTTCTAAGGTATTGAAATGGGTGTTTATACTTATATCTTTTATGCAAGTGATCGTGGACTTCTAATCCAGATATAGGCCTACTAATGGAGATACATTCATGAGAGATGTTACGATAAAGTAGTGTAAGTAGTAATTAATTGACTTCATCATCAGGTGACTTTGCTACACAGTAGTTGGTTTCACTTAAAATCAGACAGCTTTTTGTATCATTCAACAGAAATCACATTTTTTATTAATAGGCCTATCCTTGAAGAGGGGCGATCTCATTTTTAGGGAATACTTTTTTTAGAAGAAATAACTTCATACTAAAACTTAAAATTCTTACAGGTGCTGATTTGATATTTGCTACAAACTTGAAGAGAAATCAGGATTACCATGGTGCTATGAACAGCGAGAAATTTCAGATGTGGGTGAAGACGCAATTAATCGTAGGATTAAGAAATATAGGACCCTGTGTTATTGTAATGGATAATGCACCATATCACTGTAAGCTTGTTGAGCATCAACCAACAACGAAATGGAGGAAGGATCAATTAGTGGTAATTATACTTAATTGAATATTTCCTTCTACTGAATGATGTTTAATGATGTTACAGAAATTAATTTTTATTTTTCCTTTAATTTACAGTCATGGTTAAGGCAGAATGGAGTTTCTCCACCAGAAAATGCTACAAAAGATGAGCTGCAATGGTTGTGTAATATGAATCGAAGTCACTTAAAGAGGTACAGAAGCACGTAAACATAAGTTTAGATAATGTTGTTTACACTCGTGTATTTGACTTTCATGTATGCATAACAATATTTCTCTGTTTCTTTAAAACCAGGTACATTGTTGACGAGATGCTGCACAGTGAAGGCCATACTGTCTTACGACTTCCTCCATACCACTCATTTTTCAATGCCATCGAATTTGTATGGTCTGTGGCAAAACAGTATTATAACAAAACAGTGGCTTCAAGACCTGGTCACGGATTGGACAGAGCTACAGCTGTGTGGAGAGAATCTCTTGATCAGGAAGGCCAAGTGGAAATGTTATTTATTGGATATAGGCAAGTTGAGTTTATAATATACTTGTCAGGTTGTGATACTTCAATATATCTTATAGGTGACAGCAGAGATGTGGAGAAATGAAGTGAAACACACTGAGAAGAAGATTGTCGAGTTCTACAATAATGAGGTGAGAGGTCTTCCTGAAATGGAGGAACTAGTCATTCATCATGGAAGCAGTGAATCAGAGGAGGAATATGAAGAAGAAGAAGAAGAAGAAGAAAGAAGAGAAGCCGAGGAGTTAGCTGTACCATTGTAAGAGCCATTCCATGAGATTAAGAATGTTATAACTTTGCTGGGAAATAATACATTTCTGATTGCCCCGTCCTTTCTGATATAACGAAGTTACATTTCAAAATTGTGGGAATTGTGTATCTACAAGTTACAGGGCGGTATAGATGTGCAGGTGGGGATCAGTGTCCAATCGGAGTGGAATTATCTAGAACTGCTGTGGCGCAATGTGAGGAAGAGCGGGCAAGGGGGGGGGGGAGAGAGAGAGGGAGACAGCACTCTGTCACCAATACACGATTTAAACATTGTACGCCTGTTAAAATACTGACATAACTTAAATTTTATACACTATCTAATGGTTTTCCACAGTTCTCTGAAAGTCACAACTCACATATACTGTATATATAGAGAGAGAATTACATATAAAAATACCTGTGTCCACAATAAGTAGCCCACATATTAAATATAAATCAATTTGCTTTACGTCGCACCAACATAGATAGGTCTTATGGCGACAAAGAGGATAGAAGAGATAGGAAAGGGCTAGAAGTGGGAAGGAAGCGGCCGTGGTCTTAATTAAGGTACAGCACAAGCATGTGTCTGGTATGAAAATGGGAAACCACCGAAAACCATTTTAACGGCTGCCGACGGTAGGATTTGAACCCACCATTCCCCGAATGCAAGCTCATAGCTACGCGACCCTAAACGCACGCCCAGCTAACTCGGTCATCTTTGAAAATGTCTTTTTCTATCAGCAGAGGCTTTTTTAAAATCGTCATATTTTGTATAGGCTACAGGAGATGTACAGTAGCCCACTGGTTTTCTGATTAAACATCATTTATTTAAGCTATTGCATCAGTCTACTTACATACTCACTGTCCACGTACATCGGTAACCTCGTGATTCGATTATTGAAGTATTGTGCAATGATGCGACATACAAACTAAGAGAATACCGAGTGGTTCTTCCAAATATAAAACAGACAATTTCGAGTGGTCATGAGCATGACTCATAGTCATAGGGTAGGCTAAATAATAATGTTATTGGCTTTATGTCCCACTATCAACTTTTAGGTTTTTTTTGAGACGTCGAGGTGCTGGAATTTAGTCCTGCAGGAGCTCTTTTATGTGTCAGTAAATCTACTGACATGAGGCTGAGCACCTTCAAATACCACCGCACTGAGCTCGGCCCTGCCAAGTTGGGTTCAGAAGGCCATCGCCTCGACCGTCTGAGCCACTCAGCCAGGTGTGGAGGCTAGAGAGCTGAGTTTAAAAAATTGTCGAACGTCAACTAGTTATAAAGATACTGATTGATTAAACTAATACAGTAATTAGAATAACCTAATTGACTACCTACTTACAACCTAGGTACTTTGGAATTGTGTTCTATCTTTTTAACACTGCAAATAAATCCATGTATTGTTTAAAACTCCCTGTAAGAAGAGGACAGTGGATGCGAATAAGTATTATTTTCAAATGAGCTGAGCTCGAGAGTCCATTATAGCATACGATTTTTTCAGTGTACCATGACTCTGTATGTATTGCTTCAGAGGAAATTCGGCTCCCCGCCAATGTCCAGTGTACCGATAATGAACCGTGTGTGTGTTGTGTCTCACTGATCCATGACTGCGTACGATTCTTTCAGTGTGCCATGATTCACTGTGGCTCGCTGCAGCGAAAGCTCGACTCCCCGCCAGTGTCCAGTGTGCCTATAAGGAGCCGTGTGTGTCGTGTGGCTCACTGAGCTGTTATTGTGCATGATTTGTGTGCCGTGAGCTTGCCGTTCCTGTGAATCGATTCACTCGGACACTTGAATGAATCGATACACTGCTTCGAATCAAGCACTCAGTAGCCTACACTAGTAGAGGTACATAGTACATTACCATTAAGATAGATAGCATTGCAAAGTAATTCGTCTTTACCATAATAGTAATAATAATAATAATAATAATAATAATAATAATAATCGTATGGCCTCAGCTACCATGTGCAGACATTTCAAGTTGACGCCATCTGGCTGTCTGCTCGTCAATTTTGACGTTCCGTTATACTCTTAGGCCCACTAGATGGCAGACCGAGTAAACCGAAACTCTCTTGGGCGTCTGTGGCTGAGATTTAATGAATTTTGTCGGGTAAACACCAAATGTGTCACCAGAGATCTTTTACATGCCGACATCGTACGACATGAAGTGTCGAATGGACTTTTTTCTGCCCTTCAAAAATCCGACTACCTCTGCCGGGTTTGAACCCGCTATATTGGGATTCGGAGACCGTCACTCTACCACTGATCCACAGAGGCAGCTGTCTTTACCATGAAATACATCGTCGTCGTACATGACTGAATTACTATCAATATATCTTAGAGAAACTGTAATGTACATGAAACCGAAATTGAGTTTAATTTCCACGATACATTCTTCCTATATAAAGGAGACCATGTAGCTTATCCACCTTCATTTCAGCCACATAAATATTCAGCAAAAATTGCAAAATCACATTAAAGGACAAATACAATTTTTTAAGTAGAAATAGTCTGGAACATAGATTAGTGAGGTTGGACATCCTGCCCGTCATCATTCAGGAGTCGCTGTTGAACATACTGTACTTGTCAAAACTAGTAAGTTTCTATTTTACACAATAATAGTGAAATGTTGATGAAGACGACATACACCCAGTCCCCGTGCTAGAGAAATTAACCAACGGTGGTTCAAATTCCCCACCCTGTCGAGAATCAAACCCACACCCTGTGACCAAAGGCCAGCACGCTAACCATTTAGCCATGGGGCCAGACAATAATAGTGAAAAAGCATGTTCACTGCAGCTATTGTTGGCAGGATATTTCTTCTCTTTAAAGAACAGTGAGTACCACGAATTAATATCCTGTTTTGTTGATTCCTGTAAACTTTGTATGTACGGTTTTGGTTCACCAGTTCCTAGCGTATCTAGTGAATGAAAACTTTGTAGACCAATGGATTCAGTTTTATGTTTATTGCCTTCAGTCGTCACGACAGTTTTTTCAATGACAACAGTCGCTCAATTACAAATCCTGTCGAACCTAACCTAACCCTGCGACAATCAGTGGTTTTCGATGGATCACTACCTAACCGGTCATTATAATTTGTTTTCGGTGGATCACAACCAAACCTGTCCCTATCAGTGGTTTTCGGAAGAATACAGTGGTTTTGTCACAAGTCAATACAGACTCTTGAATCAATGTGTGAAAATGGGAAAGTGTAGAAAACCCTCTTCAGGAATGCCAATCTCTAAGTCCATAGTCTTTTCAGCGTTGTCACACAGCTGAAATTCACTTTAGAAGTAATTGTAAAATGTTGTATATAGGCTCTACAGATACATAGTACATTACCAATTCCATCTCGATTGCTATGATACGCACACTGCATAGCGGTTTTGCTCTATAGATAAATCATATTATAGTGAAAAAAAATTGTTAAAAAAAATATCTGTCTGGCATGAAGGTCCAGAAGGAAAATACTTTCATTGGAATTCTTATTTATGTGCTCACCACCCTAGTAGGTTTAAATAAACCTTATAAATACGTTGTAAGACCCATTCTCGAATATGGATCTGCATGTTGGTTTAATAAATTCCCTAGAGAAAGTTCAAAGAAGAGCGATGCGTTTCGTAACTGGGAATAGAAGGAATACCATTAATTGGGAAAGTCTTGAATCTAGAAGAACTAGAGCTCGCCTGTGTGGTCTTTATAAGAGCTATACGGGAAGGGCTGCTTGGAGTTGTATTAGGAATAGGTTATAACCTCCCTCATACTTATCGAGAAATTATCATAAGCATAAAATTAGGGCCAGAAACCAGCATACGGATGTGGGCAAGTTTTCCTTCGTCAACAGGACCATAAGGGATTGGAATAAATTACCTGCGGCAGTCTTTGATAGATTCCCTTCTGGTATCAAGTCATTTAAGAAGACCATTTGTGTAAAATGAAAAGTAAAAGTTGTAAATTACGGGCACTGAATTTGTGATTTTCTGCTTGGTTTCGATTGTGAAACTGGGAGGCTTTTTCTTGTGGTATTCTCTTTCCAGGGAAGTGCTTGCTGTACTCATGTTTTTGTAATTGTTGTTGTTCTTGGTTAATTAACAATGTTTTTAACTTTATTTTATCATCACTTGTAACGTTAAGCTAGTAGTAAGCTCAATCTATAGTTTTGTAAGCCATAGTAGCAAGTATTGGAAATAATTAAATTGTGTATGAAACTGTACATGATGCTGGATTTAGAATGACTAGTAGTATTTCTTATAATATTTTTTTCCATGGAATTCCTTTTTGTACTTGAGTTGTTGTAGTTGTTGGGTAGTATGATTTAACTTTATTATCACTTGTAGTGTTAAGCTAGTAGTAAGTTCAATCTATAGTATTGTAATTTGTAGTGTTAAGTACTGGAAATACTTGTGTGTGAATATGTATATAATGATACTGGATTTAGAAAGTTAAATTAGTAGTATTTCTTGCTTGTTGTAATGTAATGTTGTTGTTGTTGTTGTAGGGTAATTACGGTTTAACTTCACTTTATTATCACTTATAATGTTAAGCTAGTAGTAAGGTCAACCTATAATATTGTAAGCCAAATTGTTAAGCACTGTAAATACTTAAGTTGTGTGTGAATTTGTAAATGATGTTGCTCGATTTAGAATATTAAACTAGCAGTAATTCTTGTTATATTTTCCTTCCATATATCTGCTTCTTGTACTCTTGTTGTTTGTTTGTTTGTTTGTTTGTTTGTTTGTTTGTTTGTTGTAGTTGGGTAATTATGTTAACTTTATTATCACATTACTGTAAGTGACCGTTGCCACCGGGGTATTTCCCATTTGCAATTTATTAATAATAATAATAATAATAATAATAATAATAATAATAATAATAATAATAATAATGAGTGACAGAGGTTTAACGTAATTTGGAAGGAATGTTTTGCGTATGATAAATGAGTACCAGTTAACTATTGGGGGCAAAGGCGGTCATGCGTTGAGCTAACCACTCCACCCCACCCCACCAAGTGCCAACGTCATGGATAGTGGAAGCCTTCACCTTCCCCCCTTCCAATGGCTTTCATGGTTTGTACGGAGATGACTTTGCTTTTTGCTTTTTAAATATTAGTATTCATGTTTATTATGTTTGTTTATTCATACCCCTGCTTTGTAATTCAGTGACCATGGAATGGCTCTAAATGTTGTAAAATTATATTTATATTTACTTGTATTTATTTCCTTTTTCCTTATTGCACACGTTTGTTGTTGTTATTATTATTACTACTACATATCGCTTAACATGTAAATAAACTAATATTTAATGCAGTAAATAATGCTTATCTCTTCGGATTCATTTCTTCGTTGCATATTCCTTTTGCTATGACAACATGACTTCTTTATGATATAAATAAATATAAAATAAAAGTATTTCTTCCCAAACATATTTGTTATACGTGCACCAATCAGAGATTCAACTAGGGAAGTACCTCTTACTAAGGTGCATAATGTTTTTGCATACATGTATAATTGAAGAATTGAAGATCCATATACAGGTAAGTGGGTCGCCCATGTGGTAGGCCTATTACGCGTCATAGGAAACTGAGTGAACTGGCTGTGCAGTTTGATCACATTGCTGTTAGCTTGGTTTCAGGAGATGGTGATGTATTCGAACCCCACAGTTGGCAGGTCTGAAGTTTTTTTTTGCCCGTCATTTTCATTTCAGGCTAGTGCTGTGTCTGTACGCTTATTTACATTTTAAATCCTAGCCCTCTTTCCTATCCAATTCTTGCATCACAACCTGTCTTCATGTGATTTAAGCCAATATATATGTAAAAATCTGGTAATGTTGTTTGACTCATAGTGCTCCTGTACATTGGTTTCCGTAATGTTGAAAGCTTGAGATACACCAACTTGTAAGCTGAAAATATGTTTAAAATGCCAAATGCCGAAAACCGTAAAAGTTCTTAGTGGGATGTAAAGCTGTTAGCATTATTATTAAATTATTAAAAGGAAGGACATATGTCTTATGTGGTAAGTCCTTGAACTTGCAGAAATCGCAATGAATTATTCAATCTATATTTCTATATTTCCTCCCCCCTTCCTTTAAGAATGCAGTTATAGTAATGCATACATCAGAATCAGAATAAAGGCAGGAAATGTTTAACATTATTTTAAGCGAGTGAAGGAGAGAATGTATGACTAGCTCAGGTTGGCGGATTCGAGTTCGGCGGTATTTGAAAGTGCTCAAATACTCCAGCCTCATGTCTAGATCTACTGGTACATAAAGAACTCTTGCGGGACGAAATACTGGCACCTCGGTGTATGTGAAAACGATAGAATTAGATAGTAGAACTAATATTCAATTCTGCAGT
This sequence comes from Anabrus simplex, assembly GCF_040414725.1. NCBI lineage: Eukaryota > Metazoa > Arthropoda > Insecta > Orthoptera > Tettigoniidae > Anabrus > Anabrus simplex. Next base: position 822,720,060 of record NC_090265.1, on the reverse strand, counting down.
GAGCTTGAAGCTGACCTAATTTCCGTTCACGTAGCTTGGCACATTAGTATTCCTATATGTTTCCTGATAACCGTGAAGATATAACCAGCCTGCAGGCTGAAAATATGCCCAATCTCTCTCCTTAGGCTACTGGTTACCGGTATTGAAGAGAGAAGGAAATGTTCGCGCAAAAGAAAGGGAAGTCATTGGACTTTCGAAAATCACACTGCAAAGACTTATTAAACAAATTGCATCATTTAACACGCCCCTATTTTCAAGAATATGGTTATAGTACGCCTACTGCATATCAAAATAAAGGCAGATATATGTAACATTAATTTGAGTGAGAAAGGGTGTTTATTTCCTAAATTTCTCATTGAGCGTGGAAACCGACTTAATTATGAATATCTTGATTTATTTCATCTTAACTTTTATCATTTGCTAGGGTAGGGAAACATTTATTATCGGTGTTTACATTGAGGTTAGTTTGTTATGGTTATGTCTGGTGATTTTAATATGTAACCAGGCAGGTTGGCAGCAGTGATCAGCCATTACAAAAAAGAGAAAAGAAGAGCATCGGGCGGCGATATTTACTTTCTGGGGTATTTCGTTACGTGGCGATTACTATAGTATATAGTCGATCGAGTAGCTATATTCGTATAGATTATTTCCCAACATTCTCCCTTCCTTAGGGTGTTAACTCCGCCTCTAGTTGTAAAGCCGGTCTCAAGCTCGGATAAAGAGAGGAGAGGCACCCTAGCCCTTTAGCCCTTTAGCCCATTAGACCTTTAGCCCATTAGCCCTTTAGCCCTCTTGCCCATTAGCCCTTTAGCCTATTAGCCCTACAAGGAATGTGCAGTAACTTAATCTTCTTAGAACAAAGGTATCCCCTGACATGTTCTAAACACATGTTGTATCGAGTACAGTGTTCGGTTCTACTTATTTAGTGTTCTAAACACTTCAATCAATGTTCCGATCACATGATAAAGTTAACGGCATAGAGTGCAGTGTTCGATTCTAGTCTTGTTATGTTTCTTTAGTGATTTGCAAGTCTAAACATGCATAATGACGTCATCACTGCAGCACGTGCTTACTCTAGCTATCCAGATGCAGGTTTAAACTTGTTCGATAGAGCTATGCCTTGACATAAGAGGAGGCCTTAACAGCTTATGTATAGCCGCTATTGTTTAAAGATAGCTGCTGTTAAGAAAAAGCAGGTAGAATTTTTCAAATTACCCGCCAGCACATTTCAAAGGTATGAGGTTTAGTGCTGTAAAGATACCTGCACGATGCAAACCTAGCTTTCTTCATCAGAGCAGCCACCATCTTGTATGAGCACCTCTAGACCGTATCATAAGGAGCTGTGTATAGTCACCGTCTTGTCGCTGCTACCTTGCGCAAGCACCCCTAGGGAGTCTCATAAGAGCAGCAGCCATCTTGTGCAAGCGCTCTTAAGCTGTCACATAAGAAGCTATGTATAGCCGCCATCTTGTAGAATTAGATAGCTGCAAATGCCAAAGGGCCTAAGTAGGGATCGAACCGTCGATCTCACCATTAGACTATGTTTTATTCTTGTTCCTGATACTGCAAACCTAGGTATCAGGTTTTGCTCTACGATGCACCGTTTTCGAGATATTTAACATTTTGCATTTAAGCCCCAAATTTAATGAATCGAACCTGCACGGCACGTTATACTCTCTACCATAGCTAAACCCGATCATGTTACGAAGACGTGCTTCAATATAAGCTAAAACAGAGCGAATGCCAAAGGGCCTAAGTAGGAACCGAACCGTTGATCTCATCATTAGACTATGTTTTTCTTGTTCCTCGTACTGCGAACCGAGGTACTGGGCAGAAAAATTTTTGTCCGTTTTGCTCTACGATGCACCGCTTTCGAGATATTTAACATTTTGCATTTAAGCCCCAAATTTAATGAATCGAACTAGCACGACGCGTTAGCCTCTAAACTAGCTTTCTTCATAAGAGCAGCAGCCATCTTGCGCAAGCACCCTTAAGGCGTCTCATAAGGAGACGTGTATAGCCGCCATCTTGTGTCCGCCATCTTGCGCAAGCATCCTTAGGGCGTCTCTAGCCATCTTGTGCAAGGACCCTTAAGCCGCCTCATAAGAGCAACCGCCATCTTGCGCAAGCATCCCTAGGGCATCTCATAAGGAGCCATGTATAACCGCCATCTTGTGCAAGCATCCCAAGGGCGTCTCATAAGAACCTATGTATAGCGGCCATCTTGCATAAGCACCTTTAAGGAGTCATGTATAGCCACCATCTTGTGCAATTAGCGTCGAGAGATGGCTGCTGCAGAATTTTTCTTTTTTAAATTATCCGCCACCATATTTCAAAGGTATGTACCTAAAGAGTGTAGCACTGAGGTTTGCGATGTAAGATGGCGGATGACAGCTGACAAAAAAAAGCGCGTGAGTTTGTTTACTAAACAGGAGCACGTGGAATTTTTCAATTTGCCGCCACCACATTTCAAAGGTATCTAGCTAAAGATGGCAGCACGGTGCACTCTTGATTAAAGATGGCGGATGACAGCTACCAGAACTTTTCAAATTGCCCGCTACTACATGTCATAAAGAGGGCAGCACGGTGTTCTGTGGATTAAAGATTGCGGATGACAGCTGATGAAATTGTCCGCATGATAGCAGCACAGTGCTCTATTGATTAAAGATGGCGGATGACAGCTGTCAAAAAAGCACGTGGCTTTGTTTCCAAACAAGAGCACATAGAATTTTTCAAATTGCCGCCACCACATTTCAAAGGTATCTAGCTAAAGAGTGCAGCACTGTGCTCTGTTGATTAAAGATGGCGGATGACGGCTGTCAAAAAAGCGCGTGAGTTTGTTTCCAAACAAGAGCATGTAGAGTTTGCCACCACCACATAGATGGCAGCACGGTGCTCTCTTGATTAAAGATGGCTGCTGTCTTGTGGAATTGCCTGCCACCACAGGTATCTAGCTAAAGTGGGCAGCACGGTACTCTCTAGATTAAAGATGGCTGCTGTCAAAAAGCATTTTTCAAATTATCCGCCACCACATTTCAAAGGTAAGTAGCTATAGAGGGCAGCACTGTGCTCTATAGATTAAAGATGGCGGATGACAGCTGTCAAAAAAGCACGTGGATTTGTTTATCTCACGCTAGTGAGGTTAAGTTGGTAGCACTAAGGTTTAGGCCCGCCAAGATGGCAGCACTGCCGATGACAGGTGACGAATTTTACATCTACTACGATAAAGAGGGCAGCACAGTGCTCTGTGGTTTAAGGATGGCGGATGACAGCTGTCAAAAAGGCACGTGGCTGTCAAAAAGCACGTGGCTTTGTTTACCACGCGCTAGTTAGGTTAAGTTGGTAGCACTAAGGTTTAGGCCCGCCAAGATGGCAGCACTGCCGATGACAGGTGACGAATTTTACATCTACTACGATAAAGAGGGCAGCACAGTGCTCTGTAGTTTAAAGATGGCTGATGACAGCTGTCAAAAAAGCACGTGGCTGTCAAAAAGCACGTGGCTTTGTTTACCACGCGCTAGATGGTTAAGTTGGTACTACTGAGGTTTAGGCCCGTCAAGATGGCAGTACTGAGGTTAGCGATGCGTTGTTGTCTGTCAAAAAGCACGTGGCTGTCAAAAAGCACGTGGATTTGTTTATCTCGCACTAGATAGGTTAAGTTGGCACTACTGAGGTTTAGGCCCGTCAAGATGGCAGTACTGAGGTTAGCGATGCGTTGTTGTTGATGACAGCTGTCTAAAAGCACGTGGCTTTGTTTAAAAATTCAAATTTCCCGCGGGTGGTGGAGGAGGCCTCTGGGAGGTCTCTGGCTGTGGTGGTGGTGGAGGAGGCATCTGGGAGGCCTCTGGCTGTGGTGGTGGTGGAAGTGGCCTCTGGGAGCCCGGTGGCGGTGGCGGCGCCCGAACTGTCCAATTATACTACTATTATTACTTGGGTAAAGCAAAGGCCATGAAAGCCCTTGGAGGTGTTGAAGGTAAAGGCTTCCACCATTGTTAACCTCGGCACGTGATGGGGAAGAGTGGTTATCTCTACGCCCGGCCAATTTTGCCTCCAGGAATTAACCTGGTACTCATTTTTGGTGTAGGCTGAGTGAACCTCAGAGCCATATGCACCTCCGAAAGTGAAAATATCGTTTCGTAAATTTTACGACTTCCTGAAGGGGATTCGAAAACACGTCCTTCCGGGCGAACCGAGCAGGCCTTTACCGCCTCGGCCAGGCAGCCCCTATTGTTACTTGGGTAGTAAAATAACTAGCAATGGCAGAAATAAGAAGGACATGAAATGCAGACTAGCACAAGCAAGAAAGGTCTTTCCTAAATAAATAAAAAATTTGCTTTCTTCGAACATTGATTTAGGAATTAGAAAGATGATTTTGAATACTTTAGTTTGGAGCGTGGCCTTACACGGATGTGAAACATGGGCGATAACTAACTCGGAAAGAAAGATAATAGAAGCCTTTGAAATGTGGTGTTACAGAAGAAGGCTGAAGAAGAGATGGGTAGTTCGAATCGCGAATGAAGAGATACTGATTCGAACTGATGAGATTGATGAAATTCGACGAGTAGAATAGAATGGTAGGACACATCCTAAAGACACCGCGGACTTGTTTAGGTGGTTTATGAGGGAAGTGTAGGTTAAGAATTGTAGTGGTAGACAAAGGCATTAACATGACCAATGGATTAGAGCGGATGCAGTAGTTATGTAGAAATGAAAAGGTTAGCTCAGGATGGGGTCGCATGGAAAGCTGCTTCAAACAAGTCTATGGACTGATAAACCAAACAACAACTACAACAACAAAAACAACAACAACAACAATGACGACAGATCATAAACCTCACAAACCGCATATTATTTAATGAATTGTACTTGAGGGGATAATCTCTAGTAGTTGCTCTCATTTTAACAGTGCACCAAGGCATGCACGTTATCACGGTGTGGAAGACGTATGGGACAAACACCTGACTCAAGGAGTGCTGGAATCCTGAACTTTGCAGTCAAATTCTGATCTGCTTCCTCTTACATGCTTTTAAGGTGGTAGAAGGAAAGAAACATCAGTTGGTGCAATGTCAGAGTAGGATGGCCCAGGTTCTCTTAATTAGCAGTTCATGTGCATTGTTAACTGAGTGAGGCCTGATATCAACGTGGAGTAATACGGCACTCGCTGTGTCTCAGGTCGTATTTTACGACTCTGATATCACAGACCGATGTGTCTTTTGCACGTAGTAATCGGATCACACTATGTACCTCAATATTCCACCGTTTATGTCTGAAATATGGCGTATGGCTTTTAGTGCCGGGAGTGTCCGAGAACATTTTCGGCTCGCCAGGTGCAGGTATTTCGATTTGACTCCCGTAGGTGACCTGTGCGTCTTGATGAGGATGAAATGATGATGAAGACGACACATACACCCAGCCCCCGTACCAGACAAATTAACCAATGATGGTTATATTTCCCGACCCTGCCAAGGAGCCGGACTACATCTGAAATGGGATGGTGGGACTGACATGAGGTGTGGATTAATGATCGTGGCTGGAATCAATGATTTATCTAATCTGTTTGGTTGAAATATTAATGAAATAGGTAACGATAAACATTACAGAGGTATCGATAACTTTCTGATGCATCCACGTAAAATCACGCTATTAGTAGAGTCGTAATTCAAAATTCTCCCATAAGTTTCGTTTGCGGCTATGACGGACATCTTCAGTAAGAAGTCGGCTTAAGGTGTCTAACACTTCGTGACGTACTCTAGAGAACTCATTTTTTTAATTCGTGATATAGGCCCATGCATGTTACAACGCATTCTATGCTTGGAAGGAGAGAAGAGGAGAATTCATTAAGGTAAGCTCCAGATTTCAAGGTCCTAAGTATATAAACAGAAATAAATGTAAATATTTATACATTTCTAAATATTTGAGTTTGATTTGATAGAATCTGATGAACGATGATGTCCTTTCAAGAACGAAACAAATTAAATTGTTCCTTTTCCAAGTGTAGTAAAGTTACTGTATGTTTTATCTTTCAGGTAATTGATAAATTTATTATTCAAAATTTAGTTTCGGTTGACTGAACAACCTAACAGTTATAAATTTAACAAATGAAACTCCAAATGAAAACGATTAATTTATTTGCAGTCCGGCCCCAAGGTGTAGGAGGCAACGAGTCCGCCTGTCACCCGCCGGCCCCGGGTTTGATTCCCGGTTGGGTCAGGGGTTTTTAATTGTAAATTATTAATATCCCTGGCCTGGGGACTGGGTGTTTGTGTCGTCCTAAATATTCCTTTAAGCTGCCTCTGTGCATCAGTGGTAGAGCGTCGGCCTCAGGATTCCAAGATAGCGGGTTCAAACCCGGCAGAGGTAGTCGGATTTTTGAAGGGCGGAAAAAAGTCCATTCGACACTCCATGTCGTACGATGTCGATGTAAAAGAACTCTGGTGACACATTTGGTGTTTACCCGAAAAAATACATTAAATCTCAGTCATAGACGCCCATGAGAGTTTCGGTTTACACGGTCTGCCATCTAGCGGGCCTAGAGTAAAACGGAACGTCGAAATTGACGAGCAGACAGCCAGATGGCGTCAAATTGAAATGTCTGCACACGCTAGCTGAGGCCATACGATTATTATTATTATTATTATTATTATTATTATTATTATTATTATTATTATTATTATTATTATTATTATTATTATTATTATTATTAACGTTCCTTTCCTCACATTCAACACTCCACACTTCCTCCATTACAGTTACACGCAGGTTCATATCACATGGTGCAAGTAGGGGCAAAATATCTCTATAGGTCGACGTCCCGAACAAATAGCATTTTAAAAAAGTATTTGCATCTAACAAATAGCTTTCGAGAGATTTCTACTGTATATGGAATTTTGAGTCGACAACGGTAGGATTACCGGGCGAGTTGGCCATGCGGTTAGGGGCGCTCAGCTGTTAGCTTGTAGTATCCGGGTGATAGTGGGTTCGAACCCCACTGTCGGCAGCCCTGTAGATTGTTTTCCGTGGTTTCCCATTTTCACAATGCTGGGGCTGTACCTTAAATAAGGCCAAAAAGTGTAGGATTCAGTGCATCGAAAGTTAAAAACTTACTCAAGGCCTGTGAAACTACAACGAATGAAATAATCATTTCTCTAGAGTATGGCGAGATGAGGGCTTTTTTTTTATAAAATATCCTTCCATATGTCTCTCAATCATGGCCATTCTTCACTACTTCACATCACAGCTTGCAAGACCACATCGAGCAACTGTACTCTAACGCCCCTCTTTGATAATATGCCTCTCTGTCATGGCCATCCATAAGTACTTCACATCACAGGCTGCACGGTTGCTAGGTAACATCTCGTCACACATTTTGTGTCGTTAATTTTATGACGCAAATTTTCGTATGATCCCCAAGCCATAAGATATATGTCACAAAGAACTATCTATGATGGCTGATGATTCTCAACTTGAATGGAAACTTTTCAGCACTCAAAGAATAAGCAAATAGGGTAAGGATATTAAAGAACCTTGAAAATCATTAAAATTAAAAGTTATGTAGGACTTGGAGATTATTTTTCACTTGTGTTTGGCAGATGATTCCCTCAGCAATAGTCGCACTGGCTTCCTCCCCCATTTTGTGCGGCTTGGTATACACGCCCATTATGTTAGGAGCTGTGTGAGACTAAGTACGTGCATTCCGTGTTGTATTCTGCTGTTGACAAGGAGCTTACATCATCTGTCTCTGTGAAACGTTCTACAATAGTGTCTGCAATGTTTGTAACATCCTGATGTGGTGGTCTCCTCTGACGGTGTGCCAAGGGCTGTTTACATAATATGAGGTACTGCATTCTGGAATGTCCTAAGCAATTACAAATGGCATAGTTGATGACCTGAGTGTCATAGCCAATTAACCGTCAGGATAGTACTACACGAGGTCAGTACAGATCCTAATTTAGATTATTTAGTTATTTTTATGTGAAAATAATGTATGCGTATAAGGATACTTTTTTGTAAGATTTTCTTGTCACGTTTACCTGCACCTTCTGCCCTCACTTGGCCACCTTTAGGGCAGGAAAACTGCATAGGGATCGAATAACTCCCGGTGTAAGGAGTTCCCCGATAGCAAGTGCCAACAGTCACCCTGAGAGTGATGAGCAGGTATAGATTAGGGTACTCTATTGTCCTGGGAACAATAAATTGTACCTAAAGGCGGAGGAACCAAATTTTGGTCAACGGTATTAGGGTGCAGACGGCAACGAGATACCACTGCATTCAAGATCCTCAGGTATATCCTATAAATTCACCAATGGCTCAGTATAATGCAAAGACCGCCAACCTCCATATGGAGACGGCGTCTTAAGAAGAAAAAACTTTTTAGTTGGCTGGGGATCATCTGAAAATTTGCGCCATGAAATGTATGCCGCGATGTTACCTAGCAACCTTGCAGGCTGTGATGGGAGGCCATGACTGAGAGACATATAGAGGCATCATTCTCTAGAGAACTAATAATTTCATTCGTGGTAGTTTCATAGGCCCTGCATCAGTCCCCCACCCCACTCTTTCGGTGCACTCAATCCTTGATTTATCGGTTACCAATTCCATAGAGATGTCTCTCGAAAACGATTTGTTAGATGCAATTTATTTAAAGACATATTCATGATCAATTATTTTCCCAAAAACAAATTTCACACCATTTTCTCTCACGGACCTGTTTGTCCGATGTTGGTATTCATTTCCAGCAAGTAAAATTGGTTGTCCATTATTGTTGAGAATTGTCCTTCACCTTCAGTTTATTAGTTTAAAACATTAGGTTTTTGTTGTGTCTGCTGTTCGTGATACAGTATACACTGTTATGCCAAAAGTTATGGGATAACAGTACCGCAGCGCCATCGTATCGTTACGTCTTGGGAATGCCCTAGATCTGTATCACGTGCTATCTGACATCTCGAGAGTGAGTGTAAACACCGTCTATGGTGGCGTGGCAAGGGACGTGAATTATCTTCTTTCGAACGAGGCATGACAGTTGGGGCCAGATGAATAGAACATTCCATTGCGCAAGTTGTGCGGGCTTTTATCATTCCCCGATCGATTATGTCACATATGTATTTGAAATACCTCATGGAAGGCAATAGAATCCACTCTGAAGAGCACAATTGCCGATTACGCACGCTGAATGATCGTGATTGGCGATAGAGAGAATTGTCCGTGGTAACAGTCAAGCCGCGCCAACTCAAATCACACCCATATTCAGTACAGCAGGTACCAGACCTATATCCAGCAGGTCAGTGCAGCGTTCTTGAACGTCAGTGGGATATGACCTACCAGAGTGCCCTTTTTAACAACACGTCACCGGGCACAGTGCCTCACCTGGGAGAATGAAGTTGCTAAATAATAATATTAACCAAAAATAAGGTTCCTAGAAAGAAACCATAATTTAATTTCATCGATTGTAAATGCTAAAAATATGTAAGCTCTTTAGGCTTTTTCAATCATGAAATTACCAGCGTTTCGCCCCAGTGTAGCGGTGGGATCATCAGTTGTAGCAATCCAACTGATCATCAGTTGTAACAACCCAACTGATGAGCTCACTGCTACACTGGGACGAAACGCTGGTAATTTCACGATTGAACAAGCCTAAATAGCTTAAATGTTTTAATAATATTAATGATATTTTACGTCCCACAAACTACGGCGGTTTTCGGGGACACCAAAGTTATGAAATTTTATTCTGCAGGAATTATTTCACGTTCCACGACACGAGGCTGACGTATTTGGGCACCTTCAAATACCACCGGACTTAGCCAGGATCTAAGCTGTAAAGTTGGGGTCAGAAGGCCAGCGCCTCAACTCTCTGAGCCACTCAGCCCGGCGTTACGTTGCTAATTGGTCCCTGAAGAACTGGCGACATGTAGCTGGGTTCAATGAATCACTGTTCCAGTTGTTTCGAGCTGATGGTAGGGTTCGGAAATGGCTCAGACCCTATGAAACCATACACCCCGGTAGTCAACAAGTCATCATACAGGCTGGCTGTAGCTCCATAATGGTGTGGGGTGTGTTCAGGAGGTATGGACTGGATCCGCTGATTCACCTGAACAGGCCATTAACTGGTGACTGCTACACTCAACTGCTTGGTGACCGCCTGCAACCGTTCATATACTTCACGTACCGCTACGATAACGACATATTCCATCAGGACAATGTACCGCATCATCGCGTCTTAAGTTGCTCAGAATTGGTTCGAGGAGCATTCTGGAGAGTTTCAACGCTTGCTGCAGCCACCTCGTTCTCCTGATATGAATCCTGTCGAACATTCATGGGACGCGGTGGTGAGGTCCACTCACGCCCATAAAAGTAGCAGGAAGCTCTGAGAATCTACCAAAACCGCATGGGTCAAAATCTCTACACAGGTGTTTCCTCCACTTGTGCAATCGATGCTACGACACGTTGCTGCACGTGGTCGAGCTACAGGAGGACTAGACCACTATCTGATGAATTTTGGCATGTCATTGTGTTAAAAATATTTAACAGAGCTCTGTCAGGCTCAAGGCCGCAAATTGTGGTGTAGAATACGTACTGCGCGACAGGAATTTCCGAACTAAAATGCACTTTCTGATCAAAAATAAACGGACATGTATCTCAAACTGAAACTGGTAAAACATATTCTATAACAGTCGGCATTAATATTATTTGCTTTATCACAGCCCTGAAATGGGTGACTTTCCGCCTGGTGTCGGAACGTTTCCGTGGAAATGGCGTCCCATTCTGCCCGAAGAGCCATAGCCAGAGAGATTGTGTTGATGTTGGACGTTGGGGTTTGGAACGAATCCACCGTTCTAACTCATCCCACATGTCGTGAATCTCGGTCGGTCAGTTCAGTTATAAAATACGAAGGTCGAATCATAAGTCACTATTGTTTTCTCGCGAACAGGAGACAACACGGAATACCTAAGATATACATTTGGAAATATAGGGCATGCACTTATGCATAGTGCCTGAAGACAAATTCTGACTTCAGGAGATTCCCCTAGGAAAGTGACAGAACACAGGCCATTGGTAAACAATATTTTATTATGGTATAGACAGCAAATACACAAGACCACGTACAAAGGACAGGTCTCCACTGGTTACAGGCCTTCAAAATAATCACCGAAGGTTTCCACTGTGAGTTTCCAGCGGTGGGGCAGGCGCTGAATACCATTCGTTGCATGTGTATCCCTAACGTGTGATACCTCTCTCCAAAATACTGTTTACGATGTCCTTTTTGATAGCAAACCGTTGTCCACCTAATGCTTCCCGCAGCTCTGCATGGCATTGACGTGCATTTCTACCGCGGAGAACTGCTATTTTAATATACGATCGTTGCTCCTGTTTGTTGACTTCCATTTTGTGACGCTCTCACTCACACACTGACCATGGGGCCATGCTTAGACCCACACTGTTGTTTACATACACCATCTAGTGGCATCATACGCAAGTACATACCGTACGTTTCCAAATGCATATCTTAGATTTTCCGTGTTGTCTAGTGTTCGCGAGATAAAAATAGTTGCCATGACTTATGGCTCGACCTACGTATTATTATCCTTAAACCAGCGGCTTCAGTGACAGCTTTATCAGTCAGAGCTTTATCATGTTGATATAAATAGTCATCACCGAACTGATTTTCCGTGCTAGGCACTACGAAATCATTAAAAACATGTTGATACATTGCTGTGCTCACAGTGGCATGCAGTCCTGCAAGAGAGCCGAGTCCAAGCCGTGAGAAGCATCCCTACACTATAATGCCACTTCCACCAAACATCACTTTTCTTCGGGAACTCTCCGCACCCAAATTCTTCCATCATGTTGCCACAATAATTAATAACGTGAGTCATCATCGCAGATTACATATTTCCCCTGTTCCAGTGTCCAGTGGCGTACCCCTTTACACCAAACCAGGCGACACTTTTTATTAAGGGACGAAATATTTGGTCTATGGGCACCTGCTGGACCACGAAATCATATACATTTTTATTCCCGACGCAAAGTCAAGGGAATGGCTGTACTCTGCCTAAGAACTTAGAAATTCCCTGGTGAACACCAACGACCCTCCTTAATGTTCGCTGGCACCTTATTGTCAGTATACGTGGCCGGCCAGATCTTGGTTGTGCTGTGGTTGTACCTTCACGTATCCACTTTTAAATCAGTACCTGGTTGACCAAGTAACTCAGGACTTAGCAAGGGGGTCCGCAGTCGCCAACCCAAAAAGGCAAAAGTTAAGAGGCCCTGGGGCTCCTCTTAATCGCCTCTTACGATAGGCAAGAGATACCGTGGATATATTCTCTCGCCCCCACCAACAGGGGGTTTCACTCTCATATCGTGAGTACATGAGATGATTCTCGTCCAAATTTCTCCACTTGTTAAATCTACCCACACGATTCGCCCATGTACTTGTCTAAAAGAAACTATGTTGCATGTAAGGGTATTCCTGATAAACAGTCATACCCCAGACTTGACACTTGTTAATAACACTTTACAGTCTCGCACCTTTTCTTCGTTATCTACCCTTAATCAAATATCAGTAACTGCTAACACTTCCAGACGCATACTCTTTGCTGACTCAGCCAGTTCCACTTTCTTTCTTCCGCAAGCACAATTTACATTTATAGCTCACTATCGAATTCAATTTCGTTCTTAAAAAGTCCTTTGTCTGTCAAATGGGATTCCAGCTATTCATAAATCTGCAAAAATGTGGAAAGAATTATGACCAGATTCGTTTCAATCTCTCAGTCATCGGTTTCCCTGTAAAATATGTGAATGGTCTGCGGATTTCCACAAAAACGCTACCTGATATCCAGGCTCTTCTGACTTACTATACATGCCCCAGACTTTCCATTTCAGTATTTCAATAACGTACTCCTTGGACAAAATAAAGTGCCATAACCATGGAAGACAGGTCATTGAATTAAACAAAGTTGGTCTAGCCCATGCCAGGAAATACAGTGAATTGTAAACGCTATGTTTCACCAGAAATGGTTCTTCGATTATACTTCATTAAATTTAAGTATCCGTTTCACTTCCAGGGTTGGTTTTCCTCCGGACTCAGCAATGGGTCCAACCTCTAACGCTTCAAGGACAGTGTCCTGGAGCGTGAGACATGGGTCGGGAATACAACTAGGGCAGAGGTCAGTACCTCGCCCAAGCGGCCTCACCTGTTATGCTGAACAGGATCCTTGTGGGAGGGGGAGATGGGAAGAATGGAAGGGATAGGCAAGGAGAAGTAAAGCAAGCATTTTTTAACAATCTGCTTTACGTCGCACCGACACAGATAGGTCTTATGGCGACGATGGTATAGGAAATACCAAGGAGTGGTAAGGAAGCGACCGTGGCCTTAATTAAGGTACAGACCCCAGCATTTGCTTGTCGTGAAAATGGGAAACCATATTCAGGGCTGCTGATAGTAGGGTTCGAACCCACTATCTCTCGGATGCAAAAGAAGGAAGATGTCGTGGCCTTAAGTTAGGTACCATCCTGGCGTTTGACTGGAGAAGAATTCGTAAACTACGGAAAACCACTTCTAGGAAGGCTGAGGTGGGAATAGAACCACCCCTCTACTCATTTGACCTCCCGAGGCTACGTGGATTCCGTTCCAATGCTCGTACTACTTTTCAAATTTCGCGGAAGAGCCGGAAATCGAACCCGGGCCTTCGGGGATGGTAGCTAATCACAGTAACCATTACACCACAAAAAATATGAAATGGTGTATGGCTCTTAGTGTCGGGAGTGTCCGAGGACAAGTTCGGCTCGCCAGCTGTAGATCTTTTGATTTGAATCCCGTAGGCGACCTCCGCGTCGTGATGAGGATGAAATGATAAAGACCACACATACACCCAGCCCCCGTACTAACAGAATCAATTATGGTTAAAATGCCGGACCCTATCATGAATCGAACACGCGACACCTGTGACCAAAGGCCAGCACGCTAACCATTTAGCCATGGAGCCGGGTACTACACTACAGAGGAGGACTCTTAGATTATATACAAATCATTTTAATCATTTCTGTAACATATTGTTAGTTGGAGTACCTTTCGTAATTTGTGTGGCCATTGCTAGCCTGGCGTAGCCCTTGTAGGGCCTCTCTGACGAGTACCTCCTTTGAGTGGGGGTGGTAGAATAGCATCCTCGGTAACTCTTTACAGGCCCTAAAATCAACCATTTCCGAGATGTTTCCAAAAAACTCTAAGCTCTCGGAAACTGAATCAAGGAATCGCAAGCCGTAACCATAGTAACACCAGCTCAAAATGTCCTATTAAACTTTCCCTCTAGCTCTGTAAGAGACAGTGCCCAAAAATGGCCAAAATAATTTCAGCAACTGCGTATTTTGTGGTGGCATCTATCGGCGTCTTCAAGAAACCCTTCTTTCAGTCTTCAAGGTCTGCTGATACAATATATCACTATCACTATCAGCCTAATCAATCACGAAGTGACGTGGCCTCTTTAAGTCATAGATCCAAATAGGATTGTAACAGTCTTCTCGAAGTGGTACGGTTTGGTGCGGTTCTCTGCCAGGTGATATCAGCAATCTTCCTGATATTTATGTCCCATCTGTCTCCTGGTCTTCCTCTAAGCCTCCGATGTTCTTTCGGAATCCACTCCAACAGTAGCTTCGTCTACCTTTAATCATTATGTTGTAAAACATAGCCAGCCCACTGCCATTTTCATTCTCTCTCCAAGATGTCCTTAACCTTAGTGATCGATCAGATATCAACTGCTTCTTTCGTATCTCTCCTTGAATAGCCCAGCATTTCCCTTTCCATGGCTCTCTGATCTGTCCTTAATTTTCCTTTCGTAAACTTGCTTAGTGTCCAAGTCTCAAAACCATACATTAAAACAGATTTCTTTAAATTTACCTGCATTTTTGATCTAAAAACTGATGAATTCCTTCCGAAAGCTTGCCATCCAAGCTTGATGCTCCGATATATTTGTTGTTTATCTCCCTTAATATTTAAAATCTGCCCAAGGTAGACCTCTTCTAATGGCGTGTACTTAATTTTCATTATTCCAGCCTGGACCAATTTATTTGGCACGATTTTCGTTTTGGAAAGGTTCATGCTTAAGCAACCCACCAACATTGTAGTACGCGATTTGTAACTATGGTTTGTAGCTCATCGAAGCCATTTGCCAGTAAAGCAATATCATCCGCAAATCTCAAGTTGTTAAGTCTTCTACCATTAATTCTAATTCCATTTTCATCCCAGCACATCTTTGACACAGAACAGTTTCGGAGATATGGGTTCGCTTTGAATGTGAAATTCTTGATTTGATTCACCGATATTAACATGGTCAACGAATTATTTGGAAATTCATGCGGATTGCTTGCTTCAATCATATGTAGCAGAGTTTTCCATTCATCTTCGTTTCCTATTTCTACAATGATGCCTTAAGCAATCCATTCTTTTGAAAATTGACCTCACTTCCATGAATGAGTACGGAATGATTGCTTTCAGGTGCTGATTACTTGCTTCCATCGTATTAACCACAGTTTCTTGACTCTAAAAACGATGCTTTTATTCACATTTACTTGAGCCTGATTACTCCAACTTGTATACTAGAGTAGAGTTGTAGACTACAGGAATTGAAATGTCTTCCCTGAATCATTCTCCTCAACTTCATCGTTATGGTAAATCATATCTACTAGCTTATAAGTAGGAACAATTGACGGTTTGTGATATCGTACTACATCAGCGTAACGAATGTTTCTTGATGACTGTAAACAAGGCTTAAAGACAATCGCTGAAAGTAGTAGGGTTTAATTTAAAAGTCTCTCTTTCTCTCATGGAAAATTATGTGTAGCTTTCTTCAGGGTTGGATCTCCGAGGAACTTATACAGAATGTCTCAGGAGTATACAGACAAAAAATCATCGATGCTCCTCATGTTGTGTTAATAACGATGGTGAAATCGGATTGGAGGAAAAATGTTCTTTTCGATAAAATGAGGTTCCTTTCTTCCTTCCAGATGCGCGATTCAAATTGACGAACTGGCAGTATTTGCTATGCCAGAGAGCCAGCCGCTGCCTGTTGCTGTGCGTCAGACGAGGGAAGGGAAGGGAGGGAAAGTGGGAAGTGGGAGACAGAGGTAATGCTCGATGCGAATGTATAAGTTTTTCGTTCGTTTCGCGTAGTCACTTTCCAGCCCTAGCAGGCAGTGTACAGTTTGTTCTGCACAAATGTTGTATTATGTAGAAAGAGAAGAATAACCTGTACAAAGAATACAGGCAGCTTTCTAGGTCGTCCGTGACACACTACACATCCTGAACAGAGTCCATAGGTCACTGGGTTTATTTTTTCCTTCGTTCAGCATTTCATTCCGTTTACAATGTTCTGAGTGAAGGAATAACAATCGTGGGGTCGCATCGTTGCATCTTCGAGCATGTGAAATAATAAAGGACGTTACTGCGACCAACAGACGAGAGGAGAAACGATCTGGTGCATTCCTTGACTGAGAAGTGTGTTTTTGTACTGTGTGTGTAGTTACGGCTGTTTAATAAACGAACTGTGGATATTGCCTGCAAGAGACAAGAACAATCCTGTGCGAGTCGAACGAAGAAACTTGTGCATTATCTCTGTCTCCATCATACACCCCACTTTCCCTTCATTTCGATGAAGCACGGCAGCGGTTTTTTGTTCTGGCATAGCAAATACGAAAAGTTCGTCAATTTGAATCGCACGCCCGGAGGTAACAAAGTAACTTAATTTTCCAGAATAGAAAAGTTTTCTCCGCCAATCCGATTGCACCATCGATCTTAACATAACAGGGTTGAGCCCGCGGGTAAAAACTTTTTTCAGTATTATTAAATGATTTTTGTCTATTGTTATTTGTTTTACGTCAACTGAGCCATCTGGCTGCATATTTATTTATTTATTTATTATTTATTTATTTATTTATTTATTTATTTATTTATTTAATTTATTTATTTATTTATTAGCTGCAGTACCCGTCCTTCACGGGACAAACTTACATGTTCAAAGTTATCTACTCTCCAGCTATTTTCCATCAATATTGAGGCATTCTATTTCACTCGGGACGCAGCAGTAATTCCATCTATCGGATATGATTGGCTGCAGAAGAGACAAATCACATCACAACAAACAATGGTCAATGTAATATTATTTCTGATCCGTTTCATGAGCTTTCGATCTTATAGACCTTCACATATAGTTTTCTTCCGACTCTATGATATTAGAGCTAATATAAAGGGATTCCTTCCTTCTTTCATGAATCCCTCTTGTTTTATTCTTCAAGCATTCGTTCTTTTACGTTCCTTTTTCTCAATTTTATTATAATAATTTTCACTATTTTCCTTGTCGATATGGACCGATGAACACGTGGTCACACAATCATGACAAAAACCATCCCCAGTTAACACTATTGAACAATATTTCCATGTTATTAATGCTCGGCGTTGATATGGACTATGCAACAAAAGTCTAAATTCATTAAGGCAATGCATCTGTGAAAATCCTAAAATCTACAGTTTTCATCCTATTACCTTAGAATTTTAATCATTTACTATCAATTATGATACAACATACAAAGTTTTAAGTTTCTATCAATAACAGTTTTTGAGATATTCGTAAATTTATCAATATTTTTAACAATTTTCGATGTATTTATAAAATGCTCCTCATGCCAAACGGCTCAACAGATCTGGCGTAAAATTTAATCTTGGTTTTAAAAGACCAATATAAAAGAAGTGATGTGTGGGTTTTGACAAATTTTAATTACACTGAAAGGAACAAATTATTTCACATAGGCTTAACTTTTTAAATATATTTTTTGATGATCATGATGAGAAAAAAATAGTTTGCCACTGAACTATGCATGTATTTTTAAATTTGCACATCAGTTTGTTATTATGTTGATTGAAAACTGTGGCATGAGGAGCATTTTGAATCTTGAAAAGTGGTGGAAAATAAATTCTGAGGAAAAAGAGATTGAAATTTTAGAGATAAACAATAGTCCAGTACCTGAATCTAGTTGACTTAAAACTCCCCAGCACCATATGTTCGACCCTCTGCTGCCTTCTTCCTGGCCTCATTAGCAGTTTAGAGAGTTTTAGTTTCCTTCGGGCTGTTTTGAACCCTTGTCGCCCAGACACTCCACTGTGGTCAATTCTACACTTGTCCCTCATTACACTAATTTTCTGTCCTGAGCTGCTAACTTTAACGCCCCTAACACTAGCTTTTAGTTTCTCACTTGCTTCACAACCCATGTTGAATTCAGGAATTGCTGATGTTACAGCAATCTCCAGTTCTTTATTTGACATAAACACTTCCTTCGGATACTTAGCCCAAATTACATTATGCATTCCCCGGGCACAATATTTGTTGTGGGGATTTTAACTTCCCCTACTTGATCTTGTAAACTGGTACTTACATTCTTATTCCTGTTAGAAATGTTATTGTTTCACTTTATCCAACACTTTACTAGGTCGTTTCTTCCGGCGACGACAAGTCTCAATTCTTCTGCCCATTATGTACACTGATAATTACAAAACCTCACAAATCCCAACCTCAAAAACTAAGCTGCTTGCACTAAGTAGATACTGTTATTGTTTATGGATCATTTATAATACACTTTTACAAATGTAACATTTAAGAAATTACAGAAAGGCAGAGTAGGCCTAAAACACGAATGATAAACACAAAACGTGAGATCACAACTCTTTGTTTACATTCAACACATGGACAAGCGCCATCCTTGAAATAAGCGCCAATTTCACTCGATATATCGATAGTCCATCAGAATAGCCAACATAAAGACTCACAGCAACAAAATTTCTTACATTCAACCCGCACGCTCAATTCAAAATCTTCGAAAAACGAAAGGTATTCATGAGAATAGTGTCGATGGGCGGCAACGCCCACTTGCACCGGGTCATTTAAATGGCCACTAAGGGCTTTAGATGGCTGATATTTAAATAAAACAAAGCTCAAAAATAAAGTACAAGGTATAAACATTATGAGAACGTAAAAAACTAAAAAAAATGTTTTTTTTTCACAATTTTCACCAAATTTCACCGATACATTGTCTTTTAAATCGATTATCATATTCTGTATGGTAAAACTGTGCAAAACACAAATGACCGGAAATTTCATTCTCTATAACATTTGTTAAGTATTTTCTCGAGGACCAATAACACAGGTATTTATTTTAAATAGGCGCCTTCCCCTAAACTACCATGTCAAACAGCGTAAATACAATTATTTTTAGCCTAAACTATAGTGCCTTATTCCCTGACGTTACATGCCGATTTTTATTAAATTCTGTTCACCTATTTTCTCGTAGTTCGGCCTTGATATGGACTTAGCTTCAAAAATCGAAATTCATGAATATCTGTTAACATAGCCGGTACGGTAAAATATATAAGACGGAAATTTAATTCTACATACCTTTAGCTATATATTGTTTATCGATAGGACCACTAAAACTGTAGATATTTGAGAATTACATTTTAGGCCTTCCCCTAAACTACCATTTCATTAAGCTTGAATAAAAGTACTTAGAGCCTAGATTGTAATGACTCTTTCCCAGACTTTGCATACCAACTTTCATTAAATTCTCATCATCCATTTTCTCGTGATGCCCGCACAAACATACTTACATACATGCATGCATACATACATACATACATGCATACATACATACATACATACATACATACATACATACATACATACATACATACATACATACATACATACATACATACATACATACATACATACATACATACATACATACACCCTCCTTCTTTCATGATTCCCTCTTACCTTATTCTTCAAGCATTCGTTCCTTTACTTTAATGTTTCTCAATTTTCTATAATAATCTTCACAAATTTCCTCGTCGATATGGACCGATGAACACCGACAGAGATGACGAAAAATTAAAAAGTGCATTTCTTTGTTACTATGGACACGACCGTTACAGAAATACCATTATTTTAAAACTCTGAGAAAATTATAGATAAAGCTCTTATACTAGCAAATATACCCGTGCTTCGCTACGGTATTCTACATTGTATACGGATATCGAAGTAAATTACTGTACATGAAGTGAATAAGTTTAATTAAATTGCTTGTCTCTTGGGGTTATCCTAGAAACGGCATAGGGAGGTCCGCAGACGTTGTTTTCAATGTAAAGTGCAAGTTGCGGAGTTGTGATGATAACGACAGGTCCATTTGTCTACTGCAATTGACTATGCGTAACGTCAGTCACATTTGTATGGGTAAATTTGTCTATAATCGGGGGCACCCTCGAAAGGGGCCACCTTTGCCTACTGACAAAGGCAATTAGGTAAAGGAGTTTTGAAAAAATGCATGCTCCCTTGATTTCTGCTAGTCAAATCGAGAGGATTACAATGGTAAACAGGAGTTGAAGGAGGACCCCATTCCTACTGCCAGTTAGAGTCGATGCGGAGAGTACTGATTATAATAGCAGAGAGTCAATATTGATTTGTAAAATATTAATTACAATGGCAGACACACCCCTTCCAGATCGCTACAAATCGACTTCAATGAATAAATTCCTCGTATCTCATCTATTTAAAGGTAAGATTGTTTTAGAAAAGTTTAATAGGGTAAAATTTGTGTAAGTTTTTCACACAGTGAATTACTTTTCAGATACTTATGCGACAGCTTCAAACATAGAATTTGGCGCACATATGGCTACTGGGTGGGCCAATATTCGTGTAGAATTAGACGATCCTATCTTTCCTATAAGTGATTCAAACCATCAATTATACGTGTACAAATTGCAAAATTTAGTTAAATCCAGAAATAGAGCCAAATTTAACGGATAAGGGATAGAGATACGACAATAAGTCACAGGACCAAAGTTGTAGATCACTCTAAATTGAACTGAGACTGCGCCATCCGTTTTGTGCTACGACTTACCTTTTAGCCACCAAATACCTCGAAAGGAAGATCTGCACCGTCATTAAAATAGCCTCCATATTTCTATATTTTTCGGGGGTTAAAAACAAAATTTAAACATCTCGTAAATTTTCCAGCGGTCACGCGCTAAAAGCTATAAGTTTGCCAAATTTCACTTTTCTAACTCGTCTGGAAGATTGTGGCGCCATCTTGGTATGGGCGAGGGGGTTAAAAATTAGTACTTTCATGAAACTTTTAAGCCCATGAAAGCTATAGATTATTGATTTGGATAAATATATCCGACTGCGTTCTGATACAGATTTGAAACTCCCAGCATGTCCCCCTCAGATAATTTAGAGAATTTTCGATTTTTCTAGGGATCCTGAAGTCATCAGCTTGTCTGGTACCATGTTTTAAGTGACTAGGGTACCTGGAAGTGTCTCATTCATTCAAGTCTGTTTTCATTTTCATGGCTTAATTATTTTATAAATATACGGTATATATAGTATATATAGATCGCTCCAAACGGACTTCCATTTATTAATAAGGATTATATTTCACCAGCTTCCCTATTGGTTCTAGGGGCGTATTACTCCCACAGTGTATTTTCCAGGTAGTAAGTCATACATGTAAGTCATACTGGAACATACACACGTCCACAATCTCGGTCATTTTGGACAATTTATTTTTTCACCCTTTCTCACCCCGTATGCTAAAGGGGGCTGAAGTTGGACTTTAAAAATCCGAAATGTTACTGTACATCTCAGCGACCCGGAAAACTATGGATTCGACACTATTTCCGATTATTTTTATATCTCAATCACCCCTCGCCCCCCACCCAAAAGGGGGTTGAACTTGGACATTAAAAAATTCCGGAATGTCACAATTCATTTCAAGCGACACAGAAAACTATGGATTTGGCACTACTTTCGATGATTTTTATATCCCAACCCCCTCGCCCCCACCCCGCCCCTAAAGGTTCCTGGGGTGTCCTACCCCCATGTGGTTTGTCTCCTGATACTGAAAATCTTGAGTGTACAATTCCCATCGGCGACCCCAAAAAAACTATGGATTCGACACTGTTTTATATTATTTTTATATATCACTCCACCATCACCCCCCCCACTAATTTCGATTTTTTTTATATCTCAACTCCCTAGCCCCACCCTCTAAGGGTTCCTGGGGTAAATCCGGAGTGTGCAATTCACTTCGGCGACCCCGGAAATTATGTATGCGACACTATTTTCGATTCATTTTACATATCACTACCCCCCTCGCCCCTACCCCAAAGGGGACTGAACTTGGATATTAAAAAAAAATCCGGAGTGTCACTATTCATTTCAGCGAGCCCGAAAAGTATGGATTCGGCACTACTTTCGATTATTTTTTTTATATCTCACTCCCTCGCCCCCCCCCCCCCCACGTAAGTGTTCCTGGGGTGTCTTAATCCCACGTGGTTTTTCTCCTGATACTAAAAATCCCGAGTGTACAATTCACATCGGCGACCCCGAAAACTATGCCTGCGACACTATTTTCGATTAATTTTATATATCACTCCCCCCTCACCCTCCATCCCGAAGGGGGCTGAACTTAGACTTTTTAAAAATCTGCAGTATTACTGTTCAACTCAGCGACCCGGAAAACTATGAATTCGACACTATATTCGATTACTTTTATAACTAACCCCCCTGACCCCCTCCCCCTAAGGGCGCTAGGAATGGCTTATCCCAACAGTGCTCGTCCCCAGATAGTAAGTAATACATGTACCAAGTTTGGTTGAAATTGCTCCAGTGGTTTAGGAGGAGATGTGTCATGTACACACACACACACACACACACATCCATTTTTATATATAATAAGATAAATGTATTTATTTCGTAGCGCGGAATCCCACCTCTATCGCCGCAACTGCAGTGTCCTGGAGCGTGGGACATTTGGTCGGGGTAATGAAACCGGGAAGGAGAACCAGTACCTCATTCAAGTGGCCTCACGTGCTATGCTGAACAGGGGCCTTGTAAGGGATGGAATATTGGAACGGATAAGCAAGGAAGAGGGAAGGAAGCGGCCGTGGCTCTAAGTTAGGAACCATTTCGGGGCATTTGCCTGGAGAAGAAGTGGGAAATCACGGAAAACCACTTCGAGAATTGTTGAGGTGGGAATCGAACACCCCTCTACTCAGTTGACTTGCCGAGGCTGGGTGAATCCCGTTACACCCCTTATAATACTTTTCACATTGCCCACCACAATAGTGCAGGTCTATATGCCTACTAGTTCAGCGGATGATGAAGAAATAGAAAGAATATATGAGGAGATAGAAGATTTAATACAATATGTCAAAGGTGACGAGAATCTAATTGTGATGGGAGACTGGAACGCAGTGGTAGGCCAAGGAAGAGAAGGTAATACAGTAGGAGAATTTGGATTGGGACAAAGGAACGAAAGAGGAAGTCGGCTGGTTGAATTCTGCACTGACCATAATTTAGTCCTCGCCAATACTTGGTTCAAACACCACAAACGACGGCTGTATACGTGGACGAGACCTGGAGACACTGGAAGGTATCAAATAGACTTCATTGTGATTAGGCAGAGATTCAGAAACCAGGTGTTGGATTGCAAAACTTTCCCAGGAGCAGACGTGGACTCTGACCACAACTTGTTGGTCATGAAATGTCATCTGAAGTTGAAGAAATTGAAGAAAGGAAAGAACGCAAAAAGATGGGATTTAGACAAGTTGAAAGAAAAGAGTGTGATGGATTGTTTCAAGGAACATGTGGCACAAGGACTAAATGAAAAGGCCGAAGGAAACACAGTAGAGGAAGAGTGGAGAGTCATGAAAAATGAAGTCAGTAGGGCTGCTGAAGAAATGTTAGGAAGGAAGAAAAGATCAACTAAGAATCAGTGGATAACTCAGGAGATACTAGACCTGATTGATGAACGACGAAAATACAAGAATGTTAGAAATGAAGAGGGCAGAAAAGAATACAGGCGATTAAAGAATGAAGTGGATAGAAAGTGCAAGGTAGCTAAGGAAGAATGGCTGAAGGAGAAGTGCAAGGATGTCGAAGGCTGTATGGTCCTGGGAAAGGTAGATGCTGCATACAGGAAAATCAAGGAAACCTTTGGAGAAAGGAAATCTAGGTGCATGAATATTAAGAGCTCAGATGGAAAGCCACTTCTAGGGAAAGAAGACAAAGCAGAAAGATGGCTGGAGCATATCCAACAGTTGTATCAAGGTAACGATGTAGATAATTTCGTTCTGGAACATGAAGGGGCTGTTGATGCTGATGAAATGGGAGACCCAATTTTGAGGTCAGAGTTCGACAGAGCTGTGAGTGACCTAAATAGGAACAAGGCACCTGGAATTGATGATATTCCCTCTGAATTACTGACTGCCTTAGGAGAAACCAGCATGGTAAGGTTATTTCATTTAGTGTGCAAGATGTATGAGACAGGAGAAGTCCCATCCGATTTTCGGCAGAATGTTGTTATACCTATTCCCAAGAAAGCCGGTGCTGACAGGTGTGAAAACTACCGCACTATTAGTTTAGTATCTCATGCCTGCAAAATTTTAACACGTATTATTTACAGAAGAATGGAAAAACAAGTTGAAGCTGAGTTGGGGGAAGATCAATTTGGCTTCAGAAGAAATGTAGGAACACGTGAAGCAATCCTGACTTTACGTCTGATCTTAGAGGATCGAATCAAGAAGGACAAGCCCACGTACATGGCATTCGTAGATCTAGAAAAGGCTTTCGATAATGTTGATTGGACCAGGCTATTTATGATTCTGAAGATGATAGGGATCAGATACCGAGAACGAAGAATTATCTACAGCCTGTATAAAAATCAGTCTGCAGTGATAAGAATCGAGGGCTTTGAAAAAGAAGCAACAATCCAGAAAGGAGTGAGGCAAGGCTGCAGTTTGTCCCCTCTCCTTTTCAATGTTTACATAGAACAGGCAGTAACGGAAATCAAAGAGAAATTTGGAAAGGGAATCACAGTCCAAGGAGAGGAAATCAAAACCTTGAGATTTGCGGATGATATTGTTATTTTATCTGAGACTGCAGAAGATCTCGAGAAGTTGCTGAATGGTATGGATGAAGTCTTAGGTAAGGAGTACAAGATGAAAATAAATAAGTCCAAAACAAAAGTAATGGAGTGCAGTCGAACGAAGGCAGGTGATGTAGGAAATATTAGATTAGGAAACGAAGTCTTAAAGGAAGTAGATGAATATTGTTACTTAGGTAGTAAAATAACCAACGATGGCAGAAGTAAGGAGGACATAAAATGCAGACTAGCACAAGCAAGGAAGAGCTTTCTTAAGAAAAGAAATTTGCTCACTTCAAACATTGATATCGGAATTAGAAAAATGTTTTTGAAGACTTTTGTGTGGAGCGTGGCATTGTATGGAAGTGAAACATGGACGATAACTAGCTCAGAAAGAAAGAGAATAGAAGCTTTTGAAATGTGGTGTTACAGAAGAATGCTGAAGGTGAGATGGATAGATCGAATCACGAATGAAGAGATACTGAATCGAATTGGTGAGAAGAGATCGATTTGGCTAAATTTGACGAGAAGAAGAGATAGAATGATAGGACACATCTTAAGACACCCAGGACTTGTTCAGTTGGTTTTTGAAGGAAGTGTAGGTGGCAAGAACGGTAGGGGTAGACCAAGGTATGAATATGACAAACAGATTAGAGCAGATGTAGGATGCAATAGTTACGTAGAAATGAAAAAGTTAGCACAGGATAGGGTGGCATGGAGAGCTGCATCAAACCAGTCTATGGACTGATGACTCAAACAACAAACATTATTATTATTATTATTATTATTATTATTATTATTATTATTATTATTGGCCCACTTCTGTTGTGTAGTGGTTAGTGCGATTAGCTGACGCTCTGGTACGAAATTCGAAAAAGTGGAACGAGGGCTGTAACGGGGTTTATTCAGCCTCTGGAGGTCAACTGAGTACAGGGCGTTCGATTCCCATCCAGTCATCCTCCAAGTGGTTTCCGTGGTTTCCCACTTCTCTTCCAGGCAAATGCCGGGATGGTACCTAACTTAAGGCAACGACCGCTTCCTTCCTTCCTTCCTTCTTCCTTGTTTATCCCTTCCAATCTTCCCATCCACCCCGCAAGGACACTGTTCAGCATACCAGGTGAGGCCGCGTGGGCGAGGTACTGGTCATCCTCCCCAGCTGTATCCCCCTGACCCAAAATTTCACGCTCCAGGACACTGCCCTTGAGGCGGTAAAGGTGGAATCCCTGGCTGAGTCTAAGGGAAAGACAACCCAGGACGGTAAGCAGGTTAAGAAATAAGAAAAAGATTATTATTATTATTATTATTATTATTATTATTATTATTATTATTATTATTATTATTATTATTATTATTATTATTATTCACAAAATCTAGTTCTTAAAGTGCAGCTTTGCTTTTGTTCAGGTGTTTGATATCCCTGGATGAAGTGCAATATGTTCCAAAATCTCCTAATAAGAGACGTGAGAATATTCCAATTATGACATTCATAGACCACAAACTCGTGAGTATTTTTCAATTATGACATACATAGACCACGTGTTCAGGAGACCTCTATGAGTGAGCCCTCTATCACCAGCTGGGGCTGTATGACTGTACGCCCGGACATGCGACACGTGACTACGTAAGGCTTCTTTATGCTATCAGGAAGTAGTCGAGTCCCCAAACGGAACCGCAAAAGTACTGGTGCACATCAGCAGTCGAACACTGGCCACGTGCTCATTCCACTCACACACAAATTCGCCACTGCTCTTTCCCCTTTGCTCTCCTGTCCAAACTCCCCTCCTTCCCTCTTGCCCTTCCCGCAGCCCAGCACTTCTCCTACGAAACTTTATCGAACGCTTTTCCACACACAGCCAGGGTGTGTAATCTAGCCTCTCAGGCGCAGTGGGGATCACGTGACTGAATATTGACCAATGCCATGTGACATCAGCAGTAGAACTGGTTGCCAGGGGCAACGCGCAAGTGGTTTTAGGGAGGGGCAAGAAGAGAGGGTGAATGTGATGGTTTGTACTGGGTATACCAGTACGTCAGATTTCTCAGTTCTGTACCAGAGACCACTACTGTCTGCTGTAGCAGATTCGCTGGCTCTCTTACAAGAGTCCTGCAGTGAATTGCGGATGTGTTCTTTACACTAACAGAAATAAACACAGTATACGGAAAAGAAAATCCGTGTGAGGTTGCTTTTTCCCTTTTTTTTGTTTGAAAACAGTGCCAATTATTTTGAAATCCCAAAGTTTTCAATTAAACTCTCAAAGGTGAAGTGTTATTGTAGTGACATATTTTGGATAGTTCATAATTAGATACATCTGAACCACGTGGTAGTGTTGATCAATATACATTTGACCAGTGACTAGAAATATAATATTTTACATTTATAAATAAAAACTGTTTGGACTGTTCAAAAAACTAGCAAGTAATTAGAAGATTTAATTTAAGTGGAGTGTTGTTGTACGACATCGATCGATGGGAGCTGTTTAGGAACAGAGGACGCCATATTGAATTTTGACTTACGTCACAATAATTTTTGTTGGTTCAATTGTTTCGTTTGAAATACAGTTTGCCGAGTTATCATCTTCATCGATTATGATGGTGGTGTTTAATGTGATAAGAGGAGCCTAATTCTGTCAGCACGGTGGTGCTTGAAGATTTGTGGGAGCTTGCGGTGGGTTCAACGGTTCGCAACATGGGGACCGTGTTGAGTTTCAGCCCCCGCGAGCGTCGCCCTGTCTACTCTAGTAACAGTGGCGGCGAATTTACCCTCAACAACTTCAGCTATGAGCAACTCAACAATGCCAAAAACAGAGAAAACAAAGGTGTCACTGCCTCTGTTGGAACTGGTGGTGTCGGCAACAATAATACCACCAATTCCAACAATCAGAACAATATAAATAATAACAATGAAAACGCGAGGATTATTTCTGAGAAGAATGCCTTGGAGAAGAATTTCAAGAAACATTCACTGTTCATCAATGCTCTCAGCTGGAAGCGGTTTTCAACCGCTAATAACAACAAGAAAAAGCTTGATAACAAAAATAAAAATTTAACGGCGTTTCGTCAGCCGCTGGTGGATAATATTCATCCCCTTGTTGTGGATAAGAATAAAAATATTCAGAAGGCATCATCAATTTCTTGTTACTACACTGCTGCCAATAAATCTTCCTCGACTACCACAACCACCACCACCACAGCGTGTTCAACAGCCGCTGTTAGCTTAGACATTGTCCGTGCCAACAATACCAACAACAACACAAACCATCATAACTGCGACAAACTCGCACCTAAAGCTGTGTTGTTAGCAGCACCTCAGTCTGTATCTTCAGCCCCTCAACAGCAACAACAACAGCAGCAGCAGTTGGTGCCACCACCCAAGAAAACCGTAATCCAGGCGTCAACTTCTGAGCTGCTCAAGTGTTTGGGGATCTACCTGCACAACAAATGTTACCGTCTAAAGGACTTCCAGGCAGGCGATGCCGTCATGTGGTTGCGAACTGTGGACCGCAGCCTTCTACTTCAAGGTTGGCAGGTGGGTGTTATAGTTATTCACCTTTAATTTCACATAGCGTTGCATGGAACATTAAACGTAATTTTGACGATTTGCCTTCATTATAACGTCAGAGGTAAAAGGAGCTGTGCAAGTTAATCTTCCACGAGATCTTCTATCAAACACTATATTTTAATTCGAAACTTACTTTTAAAATATTCCGCAAATACAGAATTAAATCGATTATTGACTACCGAATGATTAAAAATTAATAATTAATACTTCATGTTCCCCAGAAATTGAGATGTTTCTAGTTCGAATCCTGGTCGTAACTTTTAACTCTACACTAAATATCAGCATTGCATATGATCAACGTATGCTACGCACTCTAATAATTGAAAATAATAATAATAGTATGAAGTTATTGTGATCGTGAAAATTCATATGCATCAACTTTAACGTTTTCTAAACGTTATTAGTACCTGCATGTTCAAGAATAACAGTGTGCTGTTTCATGGGACTGTATTTTTCAGAAATCCTAAATTTAAAAACAATGTCCTCCTTTCCACAAACTGAAATTTTAAAGATCACTTTTAAGTGGAATCACCTACGTTACAGAAGGTACCGATGAAAAGTAAGAATTATTCCAGAAGATAGTTCGTTGATTTCCGAACAATTATCCTTGCCAAAAATTGATAGGTTTTTGTATATCGAAGGAATTTTGTAACCCAGAAGTTCTTATTTTCATGCCATGCCAGATGGCTCCAGATGTTTCATCAACGAGCAATACTACTACTACTACTACTACTACTACTACTACTACTACTACTACTACTACTACTAATAATAATAATAATAATAATAATAATAATAATAATAATAATAATAATAATATGGGCGTGATTAGCGCACATATGGCTGAACTGATGGATACATAACCTGGAGGCTTGGTTTCTAAACTGGGTCAACCACGGGTTGGAATTTTCATCTACAACTTCACGTGGAGTCAGGATGGGCAACCATAATATAACCCGTGCCAGAATCAAAAAGAGCTTTACGTCGCTTCGACATAGATAGGTATTATGGCATCGATTAGCGATAGGAAACCACGGAAAACCATCTTCTGGGCTGCCAATAGTGGGGTTCGAATCCACTACCTCCCGAATGCAAACTGATAGCTACGTGGCTCAAACCCGGTAGTTACTCGCTTGGTGAAGGAAGTATTAATAGTATAATAATAATAATGATAATAATAATAATAATAATAATAATAATAATAATAATAATAATAACATGTCTCATCCAGGGATGCCTGGTTCAGGTCTTTCGAGTTGACGCCTTTAAGGCGACCTGCGCATCTGTGAAGATGGGGCACTATCTATGATGGATTATAATGCTGGAGACCCAGAGCTGTCGGAATTAACCATGAAGGTTAGTATATCCGACCCGCCCATGAATCGAACCCTGGTCTCCTTGTACTAAAGGTCAGCACGCTAACCGTTTGGCCATGTATAATGATAATAATAATAATAATAATAATAATAATAATAATAATAATAATAATAATAATAATAAATGTGTGGCTTGGCTGTGTGAAGGTATTTTTATGTGACGCCATTTAGCTTGCCTGTTTGTCGATTTCGACGTTCTGCTTAACATTACCAGATGGCAGATAAATTAGAACTCTTTCGGGTAACACGGCAGAATCCTAATCGAAACAAGAAACAAGAAGCGTTCATAGCCACGGGAGATACAGTTTTATACGTAATCCGAGCCACAGGGAGGCGAATTTATCACTTGAAAAATCCCACGTGCAGCCTAGGCTACTGGGCGAAGATTCAAATCACAGCGGCTTTGAAGAGAGCCACTAACGATGTCACTCGGCTACCACGCTCCCTGAAATATTTCTACGTACTGACATCGTAAAACGTGGAAAGTGCCGAAAGGACTTCATTTCATTTCGCCCACCAAAAATACAACAGCACAGATATGTTCGTGGCCAAAAAATTACCATTAATCATTTATTTCCATCTATACCTGAGAACATGATTAAAATTCCTCCGCACCCCTCCCCCTCCGAAAGAAAGGAAGATAATAACAACATTAAAAATAATAAAGTTTCCAATTTCTGATGCTTGTTAATTCTATTGAAATTGTAACCTAATTGTATTCCGGATCCGAACGGTCACCCTCATTGGAGGGCGGACTTCTTTAATAAATCTAGCTCTCCAGAGACATTTAATTTCTATTATTTTGGAAGAGCATGAAGCCTTTAGTAGCCTCTGTGGTTCAGGTGGCAGCACGCCGGCCTCTTACCAATGGGTTCCGTGGTTCAAATCCCGGTCACTAAATGTGAGATTTGTGCTGGACAAAGCGCAGGCGGGACAGGTTTTACTCCGGGTACTCCAACATTCCCTGACATCTTTCATTCCAGCTACACTCTCCAATATCATTTCATCCGTAAGTCATTAATCATTGCCCCAGAGGATTGCGACAGGCTTCAGCAGTCGGCACAGTTCCTATACTCGCCGCCTGACGGAGGCTTCATTCATTGCATTCCTGATCAGGTTGAATGACTAGAAATAGGATGTGGATGTTTTTCATGAAGCCTTTAATATTGTCAGTTACAGTCGATTCATCAAGACAGAAGGGAGCAATTGGTGTATATGAGAGCAACTTTTAAATGCTATGTGTTTGGGGCGTCGACCTATAGAGATCTTTTTCCCCATGTGATATGAACCTGCGTGTAATTGGAATGAAGGAAGTGTAGAATGTTGAATGTGAAAAAAGGAACGTTAAGGACGACACAGACACCCAGTCCCCAGACCAG
The DNA here is from genome assembly GCF_040414725.1 of Anabrus simplex. Lineage (NCBI taxonomy): Eukaryota > Metazoa > Arthropoda > Insecta > Orthoptera > Tettigoniidae > Anabrus > Anabrus simplex. Next base: position 822,688,789 of record NC_090265.1, on the reverse strand, counting down.
GGATATTAATCATTTACAATTAAAAACTCTGACCCAGCCAGGAACCGAACCCGGGGCCGCCGGGCGACAGGTGGACGCGTTGCCCCCACACTGCTGGGCCGTTCTATACGAGAGCACAATAATCTGTAATGTAAATTTACTTTGTACAAAAGGCAACGTTAAACAGAACAAGAAGCAAGAAAATTAGGATACATCAAGCAATGAATTAAAGGTTGGCAGGTCGGCGGATGTAGAACGGTTCTCTTCCCACAAGTGGCCACGGTTTGTCCGTGATCCGACAGCTCTGCACTCCGACCGACCAACCGAGCAGAGGAGGGGTGGCCGCGGCTCTGCCGTGGCTCTACGCCTCTGTCCTCGGGAGACAGAGTAGGGCTGGTCCCCACCATCGGTTGTCCTTGGTTGTTTTCATTCTCCTGTACTATGTCTAATGTCGGGACAGTTCCTAGTGCAGGCCACGGCCGCCAACCCCTTCACCTTCTCCGAAAATTTCCTTCAACGTAGCAAATCCCCCCTGGCCTGAGAGATGGCTTTACCGTCTAAGAGGCCTGCCGTTCCCTTCAGGGACGGAATGAATACGTTTTAGTAGTAGTAGTTTGGCATATAACTTTTTATGTACCTAACCGCGATACTAAATGGGATATAGCCGGGCTGAGTGGCTCAGACGGTTAAGGCGCTGGCCTTCTAAACCCAACTTGGCAGGTTCGATCCTGGCTCAGTCCGGTGGTATTTGAAGGTGCTCAAATACGACAGCCCCGTGTCGGTAGATTTACTGGCACGTAAAAGAACTCATGCGGGACTAAATTCCGGCACCTCGGCGTCTCCGAAGACCTTAAAAAGTAGTTAGTGGGACGTAAAACAAATAACATTATTATTATTATTAAATGGGATATACCGGTTAGTACTACGTCAACCCATTTTTATCCCGAGAAATTAACCTGGTATCGTACCTTTTCTGTACTACCGAAATGTCATTTGAGGTTAAAGAAGTAGCCCGCCTGGTGGCCATCACCGTTAAGGCGTCAAGTCTATACGGTTTGACACACTGGTTATCCGGTTCGAATCCCGCTGGTGGAAAAAGAAATTCATCATTCAAATGTTGGCCGGCAAGTTATAATCACTAGACTGCGTGCCAAAAGCCTGAATCACTTTCAAATCTCTCAGCAGTGTTCATGTAGAGTGAGAGCATATTACGCTGTTGATGAGGATTCGTCCATCGTTTGGGGCTTTGAGCACACCCACACCGGGACCGCTATCTCACCGTCAGATAGCACTTCAATTGTAATCACCTAGGCTGAATGGACCTCAAACCAACCCTGAGAAATAGGTAAAAATCCCTTTCCTGGCCGGGAATGAAACCGAAGCCTCCGGGTAAGAGGCAAGCACTCTAGCCCTACACTGCATGGCCGGCTCACTGTACAATGTCGAAAACCCTTAAAGTGATACCCATGGTTTCCCAGTCTCATACCAGGAAAGTACAGGGTTGTTGTTTAAATACCTATACGGTTTGCTACCATTCCAGTCTTAGCACTTTTTGCTAGTGGCTTTACGTCGCACCGACACAGATAGGTCTTATGGCGACGGCGGGATAGGAAAGGCCTAGAAGTTGGAAGGAAGCAACAGTGGCCTTAATTAAGGTACAGCCCGAGCATTTGTCTGGTGTGAAAATGGGAAACCACGGAAAACCATCTTCAGGGCTGCCGACAGTGGAATTCGAACCCACTATCTCCTGGATGCAAGCTCACAGCCTAGCGCCCCCTGACCGCACGGCCAACTCGCCCGGTTTTAGCACTTTCTATCTCATCGTGGCTGAAAAGCAAGTTAACTTGTTTAAATATTTCTATGAAAGTGTAATGGTCTTAATGGCAGACTGCGTTAAAGACCTGCAATCCAATATTTTGGCGCTTGAAAATAGGTAAAATTAGAATGATATGAAAATTAGGATTTCCAAGACTAAAGTGATGTTAATAGGGATGAAACCTGAATATCAAGTTGGAAATAAGAAACAGAAACAGGTAGATAATTTCAAATGTTTAGGATGTTTTTTCTTCCAGGACGGTGAGATTGAATCAAGCTGCAGAAAAGGTAAAGCAGTGAACTCCGAGACGCGATCAGCGGTATTCTATAAGAAGGAAATCAGCTCCCGGACGAAACTATCTTTACACCGATCTGTTTTCAGGAGGACTTTACAGTACGGGAGTGAAAGTTGGGTGCACTCAGGCTATCTTATTCACAAGCTGAAAGTAGCAGACATGAAAGTAGTAAGAATGGCTGCTCGTAAGGACAGGTAGGAGTAATGGCAGGGAGGTACTTAAATAGGAGATAGAGTGAAAGTTATGAACAAACTCTGTGGAAGAAGTTGTACACATAAAACGGCTTCGATGGTGGGATCATGGCCAGTGGTGTAGAGGTAGGGTACTTGCCGGGTTCGATTCCCGGCCAGGTCAGGGATTTTTACCTGGACCTGAGGGCTGGTTCGAGGTCAACTCACCCTACGTAATTAGAATTGAGGAGCTATCTGACGGTAAGATAGAGGCCCCGGTCTAGAAAGCCAAATATAACGGCCGAGAGGATTCGTCGTGGTAACCACACGACACCTCGACATTTGCAGGCCTTTGGACTGAGCAGCGGTCGTTTGGTAGGCCATGGCCCTTCAATGGCTGTAGTGCCATGGGGTTTTGGAGGGAGGGTGGAATCATGCGAGGGGAATGGAGGAGGATAGGTCATCTAAGAGAATAATGGACTCGGTTGTGGAGGGTAAGAGAAGTAGAGGGGGATAAACGCTACGATGGTTAGACTCAGCTTTCATTTATTTAAAGATAGCCACATGGCTGATAGAGAATTGTGGAGGAGCTTACTTGAGGATACGAACATACCGAAGGTGCATCGCAGCTCGCGATCGCGGTTTACATCGCGGTCGATGCCTCGATGTCACCTGATAACAGAAACACACAGTTTTAAATGGAACAGTTCATGTCAAAGATGCTCGCTTCCATTCACCATCGCGATTTACCAGGAGGTCTAGCGCGATGACAAAAAAGTTTGTGTTTCCATCGCTATAAAACGGGAGGCATCGATGTAGCTTGCTCCTGATTGGCTTGTCCGGATTGAGATCACGTGATATATCCCCCCGGTCTACTGTGTCCTTGATCCAGGTGTTCACAGAGTCCGCGTGTGTATTCGTGTATTCGTGTGGTAGTTATTGTACTTCACAGTATCAATTTTTGATTCCACATTGTTGTATATGTATTGGAACGTCTCAAGGGACATTCTCATGTATGAATGGAATCTGTTCGGGTGGTGTTTCAGTTCTTCAAATAAGTTGTGATATTCCCCCAGCGCCTGCCTTCTTTGATCTATAGGATGAGTATTCCACTGGTGGGCTGACCGATTTGAAACTAGCCTCCATCGTGTGCTTATGCACAATGAATCACTATCTCCACTGTCACTTGAATATTCTCTATACTTGTAAAAGCTCAGCAATAGAGGATAAATTATCTTTAACTTGAACGCGGAGATCTAAACATTACGTCCACTCACTGTAAACACATCTCAGAACACTGAAAGGTAAACCTCCCCGATATGTTCAGCCCCCATCGACCGCGACGTAAACCGCGACCGAGAGTTGCGATGCATTTTCGGTATGTTCGTACCCTAATTCACAGACTGAATTCCGAAAGTTAGAACAGTCTAAAATGAAGATATATATATATATATATATATAGTAAATAGGCATATATGTATACAAATTTACGAGGCTTTAAGGCTACTTACTTGGACAAAACTAGAGAAAGCTTCGTTTAAATCCTTGATACATGAGGAGTATATTACAAAGTTAAGGGGAATGCCATTTTATTTACTCCGAGTCAATAAGTGAAATGTTCCGTAAGAAATATTTATGTTTAGAATGGTTCCTCTTCTGGTATCGACCGAAGAACGAGCGACGTAAGTAACGACGTCAGTGTGACGTCGCACGCTAAGCCGTGTTGAGTGACTCGGATGGTGGAAGCGCCGGTCTTCTGAGAACAAGCTCCCGGGTTCAGAAGGATGGTATGTGTAAGTGCTCACATAGGCCAGCCTTGTGTCTTCATATTTACCGCCACGTAAAAACTCTTGCAGGTGAAATTCCTGCACCACGGCATCCGCGAAAACCCTAAAAGTAGTTGGTGGGAAGTAAAACTAGCAATATTATGCTTTATTATCACACTGTAATACACAGTATTCGTGCCGGTCCCGCGGTATAGGCGTAACGTGCCTGCCTCACACTCATGTACCCGGGTTCGATTCTCAGCCATGTCATGGATATTTACCTGAATTGAGGGTCGGTTTGAGGTGCACTCAGCCCTGGCAATTACAAATGAGAAGCTATCTGGCGGTGAGGTTGAGATCCCGGTTTAGAAATCCAAGAATAATTACCGAGAGGATTCATCGAGCTGACCATGCGTCACCTCGTAACCTGCAGGCTTTCGGGCTGTATCACACATTATGGTACCATCCACAGGTAACACAGACCTATAGTGTACTTCATATAATGGTACTACTCGCTAGTAACGTTGACCAATGGTGTTCCTCACTTAATGGTACTAATCGCAAGACGTAATCTCATGGTTCTAAATCCATCATCTCTTGGCGACCCTTTCAGTCGCGTCTTACGACAGGCAGGAGATACCGTCGGTGTATTGTTCGTCTGCGTCCCCGGGGGTGGACTAGTTCTAGTACCACGTATCTGACAATGCTCTTCCTTTCCATTAGTTTCCTTATGACTTGGTCACGCCTCCCTGCCACATATGGATATCGTCGCTGCCGGGACAAAACCTCCTATGTGAAATATTTGAGCTTAGAACTTTGGTCGGTAAGGTTCTCTCATCTAAGGTGCAATATTGTGTGACTATTGTCAAGACATTCCCGCTCTTCATAATGTATGTGCTGCGGGTCAGTATATCTCCAAAAATATTATCACATAGGAGGTTTTGTCCCGGCAACGACGATATGCAGTCCATCAGAAAAATGTTCGTTTTGTTCATTTCCTGTGCTAATGTGTAAACGAGAACTTACCGTTCCTTACATTAGGAATGTATGTCTGCATGGCACATTTACGAACTCTTACAGTATAATTTATTTAAGGTATTTAAGGAAAATGAACACACATGTGCGTCATGTCGTTCCCGCGATAGATGTCGTTAAAGCGCACGTGCGGCATTGTACATGATCCGGTTTTGCTTGTTTTTACTGGTTGTCACTGTGATTGGCCTTTATACTTCTTTAACGGCACTCGGACTGAGGTTCGAGTTACGTGTTCGGGTTATTGGTTCGTGACCTGTTCCTTTCAAACGTGGTATAATAATGGATGAACGTGGCAAAGGCAAATCCACTGGTCCTTCAAATTCCAACACAAAAAGTAAATACACAAGACAAATAAATGAGAAAGCTATGTAAGCTGTGCCAGGAGAAGGCGTAAAGAACTGATTCCATTTATTATTGTCCCCAGTTTAATGCGAATCCAGCACATTTCTTAGAGCCTTGCTCTATGATTTACAACTAATGCTATTCATGATGCGAATGACCACAATAATATTGACTGCTGCAGCAAAACAGTGTTACTGGAGGATGTGCGTCATCAATGACTTTTGATGTCTATGTGTAAATAATTACTACATTCTAACTATTACAAAATAAACATATACTCTCCTGGGTGATGTAATGTTTTAAATAAGGAGACGGTGAATTTGCGAATCGCTTACCACACAGACGTTTCTTCTACGGGTCAAAGAGATGGAAATCACTGGGTATGAGGTCGTAACTCTAGGGAGGATGGTCCAGTACTTCCCCTAGGAAGCGCAGTAACAATTCATGCTGCTATTGAATGTGTGTGGCCTTGCGTAGTCGTGCAGCAACACGACGTCTGTTGAGAGAATTCCAGGTTATTTTCTGCGAATTGGTACCTTTAAACGCTATAGTGTGTCACAGTAGTTGGCAGTATATACTATCGTCTCCCTAGTGATAATATCAATCAACTGGTCAGGAATATACTATAACTTTCATTTACAGGGTGTTTTATAACCATACCGACAAAAGAAAATCAGGGATGCCCTTCGTGTTATATTAAGAACGATGATGCAATCGGATTGGCGGAAAACATGATTCTTTTCGAGAAATTGAGTTTACTTTGTTACTTCCAGGCACGTGATTCAAATTGACGAATTCGCTGTATTTGCTTTGCCAGAGTACAAGCCACTGCCGTGCTTCAGGGAGTGGAATTGAGATGTATGATGGAGACAGAGGTAATGCTCCGCGCGTATGCACAAGTCTCCTCGTTCGACTCGCACGGGAGTGAGCAATATCCACAATTCGTTTACTAATCAGCCTTAACTGCACACGGAGTACACAAACACACTGTAATTAAGACACACATGTCAGTCAAGGAATGGACCAGATGTTTGTCCTCTCGTCTGTTGGTCGCAATGACGTTTTCTATTATCTAGCATGCTAGAAGATGCAACACTGCCGCCCCAAAATTGTGTATTCCTTCACTCAGAACATTGAAAATGGAATCAATACTGAACGAATTTAGATGTTCAATACGCCCCTTCTCACTTCAATGCACAGTCCATAACAGTATAGTAGTGACCTTTGGACTCTGTTCAGGGTGTATGGTGTGTCACCCATTACCTCTGTCTCCCACTTCCCACTTCACCTCCCTTCTCTTCCCTCCTCTGACGCACAGCAACAGGCAACGGTTGGCTCTCTGTTATAGCAAATGCAGCTAGTTCGTCAATTTGAATTCAGTGCCCGGAAATAACAAAGTAACCTCATTACCTCGAAAATATTTTTTTTCTGCCAATATTTCACCATCATTCTTAAACGTAACACGAAGAGTATTCCTGATTGTTTGTCGGTATAGTTCTGATACACCCGGTATAGTGGCGTTCCCCTGGTGAGGATATCAACCTTCTGCAAAGGTATTATAATATAACTTTCATTTATAATACAAAGGATCAATACGATGCTTTAAGCTATCATGGGAGTCATGTCACTATTTGAATCTAGTAAGAGACGGAATGTCAGTCAAGTAATGATTGAACAAGGGAAATAAATATGGGTGGTGGGCAGCTGAGTGATTGTCCTGCAGGAATTTCGTGACGTCATCCTACAAGAGACCGACTTCCGGTGAAGTGAAAAACATGTTACATAATCACTTCAATACAATTTGACTTCTTCTTTCAGTAAATCTGTCCTTAGACAGGTATCAACCATGCCCTCCATTTTTCTCTGTCTTGAGCATCTCGCTTCATTTGCTTGCAACTTCTTCCTCTCTTCACATCTCTCAGCATTCCAAACTTTCATCTTCCTCCTCCTCATTTTCCTTCAACATTCCCTCCGTGATTCTCTGTAGTAGACAATTTCTACGTAATATGTGACCAAGCCAAGATGTTTTCCTCTTCTCTATCATCATCATGAAGTTCCTCTTCTCTCCTACCTTGCTCAGCATCTCGTCATTTCTCACTCTATCGATCCATTTCACTTTCCCCATTCTTCTCCATAACTACGTCTCGAAGCTTTCTAAATATTGTCGTTCTTTCTGTCTGACTGTCCACGTTTCAGAACCATAAGACACCACACTGCACACAAAACATTTGGCAAACCTCTTCCTAAGTTTAATTGGTATGCTTCTAGCTGTCAGCAAACCTTTCATTCTCACGAAAGCCCTCTTTCCCATGGATATTCTGCGTCTCACTTCCTCTGTACAACTTCCGCTGGAAGCTATCAAGCTTCCCAACTGCTGGAATGATTGAACCTGTTCTAATACTATTCCATCTATTCATATATTAATTGTGTCGTCATCCTTTCGTATTTTCATCACTTCGGTCATGCCAATGTTCAGTTTCATTCCAAATTCTTTACCCACACTTACAATATTATTCTCATCATTACCTGGAGCTCTTCTTCCATTTCTACTAGCACAGATATGTCATCATCATATTTGATGGTTTTTATTCTTGTCCTCCCACGACAAGTCCTTTTTATTTTTCCAAGGAGTTATTGATTAGCTTTTCAGCATATATATCGTCGCTGCCGGAACAAAACATCATATGTGAAATATTTTAGCTTAGAACTCTGGACGGTAAGGTTCTGTCATCTAAGGTGGAATATTGTGTGAATATGGTCAAGGCATTCTCGCTCTTCATAATGTATGTGCTGCGGGTCAGTATATCTCCAAAAATATTGTCACATAGGAGGTTTTGTCCCGGCAACGACGATATATCGAAAAGTGTCGGTGACATACGACAACCCTGTCGTAGACCTCTTCCAATACTTGTCTCTTCAGTTTGATCCTCTTCTACTTGAACTACCACTTTCTGGCCCATATACAATTGCTTTATCAACCTTCTATCTTTCAAATCTATACTAGTATCGTTCAGAAACTTCATCAGCATACACCAGTCAATTCTGTCAAATAATTTTTCCCAGTCGACAAAACAAACATATATTTATTTCTCTATTTCCAAAAATCTTTCTTCCATCATCCGCAGACACCCAAATTGATGTACAAGTAGCCAATTATAATTATAGTTAAGCCCACGAGGTTTGGCATGAGGAAGATAGTAAGTCAGACCATACCTCTGATGAAATTAGGTATAACCTATGCCATTATTGACAAAAGGCAACTGCATGTAAATCTTGTCTATAGTTATTAGAATCAGGGTGAGAAATCGCGGGGGGAAAGGGAGGAAATTCCCCCACCGACGATTTTATCTAAGCCCTATAGTAAGAGAAGCTAAACATCTTTGACCATATCATGCAATCATGATGACGCCTGCGGATTGTTGTGACTTCGCCCTGGTCTCGTAGGGGTCAAATGGCTCGTCAGTAAACAGGCCTAAATAAAGCTTGTCGGCTAGTGATACGGATTGGTAATTATATAGCCCGAGCATACCATTCAAAATATGTGGTAATTTCCAAAAATTCCTACACCATGTAACTTCTGCCTTGATTGTACTGAGCCTAACGCAATCCTACCGTTATAGAATACAATAGGATAGAATACTCCCATTCCCTAGTTCCGGATCGCCTGGAACTGGGGATGGGGTAATCATGTATTGCAAACCAAACTGAGGCGTTGGCATGGAAAATGTAGTAAGCCAACTGGTAGGGTATATTATTTTCTATTATTGACACAAGATGGAACCTGTGTTAAGCCCACGAGGTTTGGCATGAGGAAGATAGTAAGTCAGACCATACCTCTGATGAAATTAGGTATAACCTATGCCATTATTGACAAAAGGCAACTGCGTGTAAATCTTGTCTATAGTTATTAGAATCAGGGTGAGAAATCGCGGGGGGAAAGGGAGGAAATTCCCCCACCGACCATTTTATCTAAGCCCTATGTTTATTCTCCCCCCGCCCCCCTCCTTTCTCTCGCCATTTTTCTGATTTCGCACCCTGATTATAGTTTCATATAGTGACGTTTCAGTTGCCATAATTCCTCTCAAACCTATTCCATTAAAATGGTAAGTCATTATTGCCAGCATCTTGACATGACGTTCATACTGGTCTTTTGTTTTCGTAAATAGTTATTACGTGCACCCAACAATGGTTCCGGAAGAAGATGCAGAAATAATAAGAGAGGCTAAACATTTTTGACCATATCATGCAATCATGATGACGCCTGCGGATTGTTGTGACTTCGCCCTGGAAAGCAAGAATAATTAAATACTCGACGCCTTAATATTAGCAATGCCAAATGCTGAGGCTGTACCTTAATTAAGGCCACGGCCGCTTCCTTCCAACTCCTACGTCTTTCCTCTCCCATCGCCGCCATGAGATCTATCTGTGTCGGTGCAACGTAAAGCCACTAGCAAAAAAATATATTAGCAATGTGAGCTGGATAACGATTTCAAGAGCCGAACTCCCTCATTCAACGAGTAATATAATAATTTCGTGTGTCTATTTCTAGCCGAGTGCAGTCCTTGTAAGGTAGACCCTCCGGTGAGGCTGGGTGGCATCTGCCATGTATAGGTAACTGTGAAAGGAGCACAATATCCTCAAAAGAGGACGGACCTATCAACAACATACAGCAATTACAACCTCTTGGAAGGAGACTAACCATCAGCGAACCGGGAAAAAAAGGACTTATTTGCTATGCTGAATTTCTTGGATGAAGCATATAATGCATTTTATCGTGAAAATTGCGCTTACACCATACACGTCAGCTGACGAACTGATTAGACAGTGATTTTTCACAACAAATTTTATCGCACAATTTGTGCCTGAAACATAATTAGCATAAACCTGTGTGTTAAACTGATAAATGGATTAATCGTTGATTTTACCCCACTTGTTTTCAGTAACATCAGCTTCAAAATGTTGAAAATGTATTTTTATCGTGTAAAATTCACTTGTTATAACTTGCTACCTTCCCTATGCTGATGCCTCAATTATGTGTTGATACATGCATGATTTTAATTGTTACAATTAGTTTATCTATTACTATATTAAACAATACAGTATTACGCCTAATCACTATTTACATCCAATCTCTATATTGTAGTTTTTAGAATTCTGTCTATTTTTGTCCTAGACATTAACAGTGTTATATAGACTAGGACAACATGTATCTTACCCTTATTAGTTTATGTTTCAAGTATTTATTTGTGTCACGAGTCTGAAAAGAGTTATCTTCAACTTACAATGGGCATTATGAATTAAATGATGACTGCATGATTGAATGAACGTCCATACCATGTTGAATACAGCGGTTCTCGTCCGATCACTGCTACCGTTATATCTGTTGCAAACTTTTCTACACAAAGAGGAATGGAAACCATTGAAATCCACAAGAAAAACAACTCGGGTTTCATATTCGATCCCACCATACGATTTGAAACAGAATCTGAACATCCACAAGAAGTTGACCATGGAAAGAAAAAGATATATGAACAGACAGCAGTATCTTTCAAAAAGGAATACGCATTGCAGAACGTCCCTGTACTTGACTTCATGATCGGCATCCGTGGAACTATTCCAAAGAAAATTCTAAAAGTCTACAAGTTATTTTCGGTTTCTAAGCAATTAAGCCAAGAAGTGTTCGTTCTCGCAGATAAAACTCGAACACAAGTTATGCGGAATCATCTTAATTTTTAAGAAAACAGAAAAATTCTGCTTATCAAACAGTTTGTCAAGTAAATTAAGTCATACTTCTTTTGAAGAAAGCATTCTTTGTATCATGGCAATCTTGTGCCTTTAAAGGTGGTAACCAATGCTAAGGACCCACTATATTATAACAGAGAAGTAAAAAGATTAAGAAAGAGGTGCGGATTGGAAAGAAATAGAGTTACAAATGGCTGTGGAAGCGAGGAGAAGTAGAGGGAACTTGCTATGTAATGGAATCTAGCAAAGAGGTCAGCTAAGGATAACATGACCGGGCGAGTTGGCCGTGTGGTTAGGGGCGCCCAGCTGTGAGCTCGCATTCGGCAGATAGTGTGTTCGAACCCCACTGTCGGCAGCCCAGATGGTTTTCCGTGGTTTGCCATTTTCACACCAGGCGAATGCTGGGACTGTACCTTAATTATGGCCACGGCTGCTACCTTCCCATTCCTAGGCCTTTCCTGTCCCAACTTCGCCATAAAACCTATCTGTAGCGGTGCGACGTAAAGCAAGTAGCATCACAAAAAAATGATAACATGATGACAAGCAAAATTGGTAGTCATACAAATTTTAGTGAAAAATGGTTGGATATGTACAGGTACTTTAAGGCAGAAACAGTTTCCAAGAAGAACATTCCAGGAATCATTAATGAACAAGGGGTGGGGTGGGGGGTGTATGCGACGATATTTAAAAGCCAGAAGTATTCAGTCAGCAGTATGTATTGTTAGTTACAGGTATAATGTCCAGTTAGAGGAGGTCACAAATACTAAAGAAGTATTCAAATTTACCTATGACAACAATGACATTTATAATATACAAAAGTTGAAAACTAGAAAAGCGGCTGGAATTGATAAGATTTCGGGGGATATACTAAAGACAGTGGGTTAGAATATAGTACCATATCTGAAGTACTTGTTTGATTATTGTTTGCGTGAAGGAACTATACAAAATGAATGGAGAGTTGGTATAGTAGCCCCTATGTATAAAAGAAATAGTGATAGACATAAAGCTGAAAATTACAGGCCAGTCTGTTTGACATGTATTGCATGTAAGCTTTGGGAAGCCATTATTTCTGATTATGTTAGACATGTTTGCGAAATTAATAACTGGTTCGATAGAAGGCAGTTCGGTTTTAGGAAAGTTTATTCCACTGAAGTTCAACTTGTATGATGCGGGCCGATGACCTTCGATGTTAGGCCCCTTTAAACAACAAGCGTCATCAACAAGCAACTTGTATGATTCCAGCAAGATATAGCAGATATCTTGGGTTCAGGAGGTCAAGTGGACAGTACCGCGATTGACCTGTCTGAGGCATTTGGTAGGGTGGATCATGGGAGACTACTGGCAAAAATGAGTGCAACAGGACTTGAGAAAAGAGTGACTGAATGGGTGGCTATATTTCTAGAAAATAGATCTCAGAGAATCAGAGTAGGCAAAGCTTTATCTGACCCTGTAATAATTAAGAGGGTACTTCCTCAAGGCAATATTATTGGACCTTTATGTCTTGTATATAAAAATGATATGAGTGAAGAAGTGGAATCAGAGATAAGCATTTTTGCGGAGGATGTTATTCTGTATAGAGTAATAAATAAGTTACACGATTGTGAGCAACTGCAAAATGACCTCGATAATGTTGTGAGATGGACAGTACGCAATGGTATTATGATAAACGGGGTTAAAAGTCAGGTTGTTAGTTTCACAAATAGGAAAAGTCCTCTCAGTTTTAATTACTGTGTTCATGGGGTGAAAGTTCCTTATGTAAATGATTGTAAGTACCTAGGTGTTAACATAAGTAAGATCTTCATTGGGGTAATCACATAAATGGGATTGTAAATAAAGGGTACAGATCTCTGCACATGGTTATGAGGGTGTTTAGGGGTAATGGTAAGGATGTAAAGGAGAGGGCATATAAGTCTCTGGTAACACCGCAACTAGAGTATGGTTCCAGTGTATGATACCCTCACCAGGATTACTTGATTCGAGAAATGGAAAAAATCCAAAGAAATGCAGCTCGATTTGTTCTGGGTGATTTCCGGCAAAAGAGTAGCGTTACAAAAATGTTGCAAAGTTTGGGCTGGGAAGACTTGGCAGAAAGCAGACGAGCTGCTCGACAAGCGGTATGTTCCGAGCTGTCAGTGGAGAGATGGCGTGGAATTACGTTAGTAAACGAATAAGTTTGAGTGGTGCTTTTAAAAGTAGGAAAGATCACAATATTAAGATAAAGTTGGAATTCAAGAGGAAAATTGGTGCAAATATTAATTTATAGGAAGGGGAGTTAGGGATTGGAATAACTTACCAAGGGAGGTGTTCAATAAGTTTTCAATTTCTTTGAAATCATTTAAGAAAAGGCTAGGAAAACAACAGATAGGGAATCTGCCACCTGGGCAACTGCCCTAAATGTAATCAGTAGTGATTGATTGATTGATTTCAACGGCAGAAAGAAATTTATATAATTAACATAATTGATCGGAATGAACATTCGGAAGTCGATATTGGAACTATTCTTAGTCAATGGGTTCACTATGAACCAAATTAAAATATCCTCACATATTCGATCCCCGCAAAATCTTTATCCGTAACACCGAGCAAATGGCCGCCCGGCTTGGGCGGGTTCGAACCCCACTGTCGGCAGCCTTGAAGATGGTTTTCCGTGGTTTCCCAATTTCCATGCCAGGAAAATGCTGGGGCTGTACCTTAATTAAGGCCACGGTTGCTTCCTCATCACTTTATAGAAAAGATTAAGGTATATTGGATTTCCAAATTTGAGAAAAAATGGGTAGGATATTTAAAACATATCAATGGCGTAACTGAAGTTTAGTGGAAAAGACGGTGGGAAGCAGCAACGGAGATGCACCTGCACACTTTCTCGAATGCCAAACCTCCAAGTGGATTCCAACTACTACGTAAAACATGGTCTGCTCTGAACAGATTAAGAACAGGCCATGGTAGATGCAGAGACATGTTGTTTAAATGGAACAAGTTGCCGACACCTGCGTGTGACTGTGGAGCTGCACGACAAACCATACATCATATTGTCAGAGAGTGTGAAACGCGGGCATACACAGGCACAAAGTAGATTTTCTGATGGCAACTCCAGAAGCAATACAGTGGATCAATGATCTTGACATTCAGTTGTAAGGAGCCTTTTCTTGTTCATTGTTTTCTTGTTATGTAAATATGTACATAATTTATTTCTGAACTCTACTTGATTGTATGGGCCATACGCTAAATAAATAAATAAATAAATAAATAAATAAATAAATAAATAAATAAATAAATAAATAAATAAAATAAATAAATAAATAAGTGGAACACTCTAAAAATAATTTCAAAACCGTATTAGGAATGGCTAAATAGATTTGGTGTGGATGTGAATAGGGAAGAAAAGTCTGACTCAAAATACGGGGAAACACTGTAAGGTTTGATCTGATCCCTATATCCACCGCACGCTTCTGGCTGGCGCGACTGCGATGTGAAATTTGCTCTTTTTTCAGGTAGGGTAACATCTGAACACGCATGAACCATTTGACCCCTAGCTATTATGAGGAAAGGAATAATTATAAATCGATTTCCTCATAACAGAAATGAATTGCTACCTGTGTGTCCCAGTTAACGAGATAGTCCATTTCATTAGTCTAAGTAAACATCAGTGGGCGATCAAATGATTACCCTCGCAGCATGAAACGTCAGTACTGAGCCCATAGTTAGGCATAGTTAGGGGACTGTCCCTTAGTAGTCCATAAGCATTTATTGTAAAATGCAGAGCATATCTTTTTAAATGGAATGTCTGATTATTAATTCTTCTTTATATAAAATAACGTCTGTCTGTCTGTCTGTCTGTCTGTCTGTCTGTCTGTCTGTCTGTCTGTCTGTCTGTCTGTCTGTCTGTCTGTCTGTCTGTCTGTCTGTCTGTCTGTCTGTCTGCTGGTAAATTAAGTTATAACTTCCGAAACGATATCACGTCTGAGCCGAACAGTGTAATTCCATGACATTTTGCACAAACCTTGCCAGAGGAAATTGTCATATGACTAAATATCTCCTACTCAAAAATTAAAATGATAATCCACAGTTTGTTTCCAGTCATTCCATCGGGTCAGGAATGGAATGAATGAAGCCCCCATCTAGTGGCGAGGACAGGAATCGTGCCGGCTGCCGAAGCCTGTCGCACTGCTCTGGGGCAATGATTAACCACTAACAGATGAAATGAAATAATATTGGAGAGTGTTGCTGGATTGAAATATGGCAGAGAAAATCGGAGTACCCGGAGAAAAACCTGTCACGGCTCTGCTTTGTCCAGCACAAGTCTCACGTGGAGTAATGGGGATTTGAACCATGGAACCCAGCGGTGAGAGACCAGAACGCTGCCGCCTTAGCCACGGAAGCTATATTCTACTCCAAAACGAAAATGAAAATCTACAGCTGCTTTCCAGTCTTTCGTTCAGGTCAGGAATGGAATCAATGAAGCTCCCATCTAGCAGGGAGGATAGGAATTGTGCAGACTGCCGAAGCCTGTCGCACTCTTCTGGAGAAATTATTATTGATTGGCAGATAAAAAAAAATTATATTGGAGTGTGTTGCTGGAATGAAAGATGACAGGGCAAACCGGAGTACCCGGAGAAAAGCCTGTCCCGCCTCCGCTTTGTCCAGCACAAACCTCACATGGATTGACCGGGATTTGAGCCACGGAGGATCTTTTATTCCAAAATATTGACCATAAAATGTAATATTTGCGCCATCTTTTGCAAAACTGCCGTGTACTTGCTTAAAATGAAATCGCGTCTGTTTATTTCTCGCACAATTGCGTCAAAACTACAGAAGAAATTGAGGTGAAATTTAGTATGAATATATCTACTCAAATATTTAGTTCAAATATAGGCCAGTTCTGATTTTTTCAATAATAAACTCTTTCAAAAATATTCGTTTATTTTTAAGTACATTCCTCTGTTGGTGGGGATAGTAGAATAACACACCGGGCGAGTTGGCCGTGCGGTTAGAGGCGCGCGGCTGTGAGCTTGCATCCAGGAGATTGTGGATTCAGATCCCACTGTCGGCAGCCCTGAAGATGGTTTTCCACGGTTTCCCATTTTCACACCAGGAAAATGCCGGGAATGTACCTTAATTAAGGCCGCTGCCGCTTCCTTCCAACTCCTAGGCCTTTCCTATCCCATCGTCGCCATAAGACCTATCTGTGTCAGTGCGACGTAAAGCCACTAGTAAAAAAAAAGTAGAATAACATACACAGAAATCTCTCCCTGCCGTAACAGGCGACTGAATTGTGGCTCAGGGGCTCTGAACTTTCAACCACGGTTCTCCTAGCTGAGTACTTCTGTCATGCTCCTCCCTTGGCCAACTCTTGTTCAAGCGCAAGTTCAGTAAATACTTACATATTGCAGCGGTGGTGATGGTTATTTCTTCAGGGAGATGTAAAACTGGGCAACCGTTCTCTGTTAACACTAAATATACTTGAAGAAAACTTGAAAATGTCCGACAGTTCTAAATATGAAGGTTTGGCAAAATAATAGCAAAGGGCCGCTAATGGCATGACAATGAAAGCCTCCCTAGGCCTGCAAAACGTGGACACTAAATAAAAATGAAAAGAGCCATCGTGAAGCCTTTGAGATGTGGTGCTACCGTAAAGTGTTTATGTGACGTGGAAAGATAGGATGTCAATCACTAGAGTTCTAGACACTGTGAACCAACAGAGTGCAAACTTTCGCACAATTACTAACCGTCGTCTTGCATGGTGGAGGTCACGCAATGCGCCATTGCAGTTTAATGAGAACTGTGTCAGAACGTTTCACTAAAGGAAAAAATCCCTGAGAAAGACCTATAAATACCTTCCTTAAACAAATTCTAATTGACATCCAGGCACAGAATTATGTGTCAATGAAGGAAACGGCAGATGACAGGCAGACTTGGGAAGTAACTGAATAAAAGTGGTCGAATTACTTGTAACGACTACATTCTAAGTAATTTTTACTTGTAACCGTTACTCTTTACAAAATGTAATTTTTACAAGTAAGTTACTTCTTGAAAGAAAATTGTAACCGTAACATTTTCGTAATTGATATATAAGAAGCACTCATATGGAAGCAGAAACTGGAAAAATAAGTGATAATGAAGATAACTATCTGAGTTCTACTACGGCAGAACCAGAAGCTTCACCAGTTCTGGATGATGTACTTTCTTGCCTTTCCAGTACTTTATCATACTTATACCAACTATGTTCTTAAGGGAAACGGGAGGAGTGATACGATAGAAAAATATAACTTCCGATGTTTAGATACATATCTCATAACTAAAAGAGGTATTTCCTTAAATGTTCTCTTGATATATTCGGAATATATTCGTCATTATTTGGGTAGAATATGTAGCTTCTATGTTTAATACTTTATGTCAGAAAGAACATTATAACACTGATATTTTTAAAAATACTGTTAAAAATTCCTTTACCTAATGTACCTTTTTCTGGGGAAATACTCAAACCAGACCCAGAAAAATATCCCCGGATAATATTTAAACATTTTTGAGTAGCTGAATTAAAATTATTGACTTATTATTTACAGGAGTTGAGAAATAATTATTTTTTATATCCTAGTTGAAAACTGAAATTTTCTGTAAAATTTTCAGTGTTCTTCAAGCTGATCTCAATAAGCTAATCAAGATTTCTGATTAAATTTACTTCAACAATCACATATATATATATATATATAGTATCTAATATACTACCAAGTTTCAAATACATTGATGTGATAGTTTCTGAGAAAAAGGAACACAAAATTTAAAAAAAAATATGACTTACAGAAAATCCAATAAGGATATTTGACTGGCAGCTGACATCTGATGATATTCAGCGTGCAGAGTTAATGTTTAAACCTCATTTTATTGCCTCAAATATAACCTTAGCACAATAATTGATACACCAAATTCTTCGGGAAAGATTGGAGACTTTTTAAGGTTCGAAACGAAAATTTATTTTTTTAGCCTATCACACTTACCGGTTCCCTTAACATTTTACACTGGTATTCCTTGAAGTGGCCCTGTACGGCGTCGTTTCAGTAAATGCAAAGATGTACATTCCTCGAAGATGTTGAGGCTTTGGGATGCGAATCGTAACAACGAATTTACTGTATTTCCAAGGCAAACGGCAAATTATCTGAAACGCTACAAGTAATTAACTAGATTAAAGGTGTTGGGAAAAATCATTTAGAAAGTACCAACTTGTCTTGTTTATTATCGCCAAGTGATGATGGCAACTTAATGTCTCTATGCTAACAAAGCGCGCGCGCACACACACACACACACGCGCGCCATTGAGCTCTAATATTGAGATAACTTACACACACTCACACACACACAAAATGAAGCAATATATGTTACTTGCAAACTTTGTAATATTTCAGCCTCATGCGGAAAGAATATCAGCGATTTCCGTAAGACTAGCGTTTCGTAAAGGAATTGTATCAGGGGCGATCAAAAAGTTTCTATTCGACGGCCGTAGAATCCTGAATAGGGATGTCAATCAGGCAAAATCATCGTGAGCACTGAGGCAATCATCCCACCTACGCACCAGGTTGAAGATCCCCGTGTGGTAAAACACTGTGCCCTGCTGCGTGAAGAAGTCCGTAACCGCCTGCAGCACATTCTCGTCCGACAGGAAGCGTCGACCCTTCAAGGCCTTTTTGAGGGGACTGACGGCGTGATAATCGCATGGGGAGAGATCAGGACTATAGGAGCACTCGCTTGTTGTTGTCCGTAATGGATGAGACTGGACTCCCAGATCGACCGTCGTCTTGTGACGAAACGCTACCTGCACGGAACTTGGTGCACCTTTCCACAACGGTGGTTTTCGACAGACTTGCTGCCCCATACACAGTCTTCATTCTCCAATGGATATCCACCGGTGTTTATCCTTCGGCAGCCAAGAACAATATAACATCACGTTGGTCCTGTTTGGACGCATTTGGTAATAACATCGCCATAGGTTATGTGGCCGCATTATAACGCACGCACCATGGCACGACACAACTGCCACACTAATCCCTTTACCTAAATGTCCGTGCTTATATACCCGCATCAGAATCGCGCTACGTTGCATATCCGCTGCAGCAACGCCCTGAAACGAAACTTTTGATCACGCCTTATAATTGTCATTTTACTGATTACTTTGTGAAAAAGTAATTTGTAATTGTAAGTGAGTACAGTATTTCTCACCCCCACTACTTTTTAAAGTAGATTTACTTTCCTCGAGATCGAGTACATGAAAAGAAAAATTTGAGACGCTTTTTAGGGTTTGGGTAGAACGCGTATATTGCCGAGAATATTTACGATTATGTTTAATGTCTCAGTTGACAGATAAAAGAGGAGGGTACCTGTTGCAACCAAATTGAAAATCTGAAACGTATATTTAATGAAATAGCGCTTCAAAGTAAGGCTAAATTTCAGCTAAGTATGTGACGTCACACGCATACTCTCTTATAAGATGGCGCTGTGTTGACTCGCGCACTCAGTTGGAGGTTAGCTTTCGTTGTGAATACATCGTGGTCAGTTGTATAGAATAACAAATTTAATAATGGAACAGAAAGATTGACGTACCGCGTTTTATTAAATAAAATTGATTATCCACATTTTATTTCTTTTATCTCTAATAAGTAAGTCTATGAAACCCTCAAAACCCAGCTCCCGTTACAATTGTGACAGCATACCGCCGAATTTTTTTCTTGTGTTATACCCATCACTGATGACAGGATTAACTGGAAACGTTTCATGGTAACCGTCCTCTCTTAATATTAAACAGAAGGGAAAAAACGGAGGAGGTGCGAATCTTTGAAAAGTGGTAAAGGCAAACGAAGAGTAAAGAGGAGTGGGAAGGAAGCGACCGTGGCCTTAATTAAGGTACAGCCCCATCCTTTGCCTGGTGTGAAAGTGGGAAACCACGGAAAACCATTTTCAGGGCTCCCGACAGTGGGGTTCGAACCCACTATCTCCCGATTACTGGATACTGGCTGCACTTAAGCGACTGCAGCTATCGAGCTCGATGGTATGTCTTTTAGTGCCGGGAGTGTCCGAGGACAAGTTCGGCTTGACAGGTTCAGGTCTACTGAATGACGCCCTTAGGTGACCTGCGAGTCGTGATGAGGATGAAATGATAATGACGACACATTCACCCAGGCCCCGTGCCTGAAGAATTAATCAGTTATGGTTAAAATTCCTGACCTTGCTGGGAATCGAACCCCTGTGACTAAAGGCTAGTACGCTAACCGTTTAACCGTACAGCCGGGCCACCTCTTATTACAGGCATAAAATACTGTGAATGTATTCTACAACCCCTACCCACAGGAGGCGTTAGATAAATCCATTACATCTGTTATAGTGTGATCAAAATTCAGAAGTGTCCATAGGGTGATCGGCTTGATTTGCATATTCAATTGGAACCGGAGGGATCAGTTCCGTGATTTCGTAGTTCAGTATTGACCTGCAGAGAATCATTACCTACAAGAATGTATCTCAAATTATTGTCGATACTGCACCCATAAGCGAATCCTTTCTCCTCCTGCATCAAACTTGTAAATGGGTACTAAGTTGAGAGTGATGGTGGCACAGCTCTGCTTATCGTAAAGTATCAGATGTGTAGATCAGAGGTATTCAAAGTGTCGTACACGTACCGCTAGGGGCATGCGGGATCGTCTCAAGGGGTAAACAAATTTATTGTAGATTTTGTCTTCAGTGAGCAGTTCAGATAATACTTGAGCCTGCTCATTTTCAACAAAATCTTGTTTTGATTTAGTGTTTTTATCTAGCATTACAGAGAGTCTTCTTTCTGAACTATTCATTCAAAAATGTGTGGCAGTTTTTACCTTGCATTTACCAAATATGTAACAATGCTTATTTATACTGCATTTCCCTTTTTTCTATTTTTTGGTTTCAAAATTCACATTCACTTCAATGCTTTCAGTATCAGTGTATATAGTACAATAGTAACTGTTGCAGTAATAATAGTCGTATATTATATTGTTGCTAGACAATAAAATCCTCTTAATTCCACTCGCGTTTCTCTATCTGCCTTGTGAAGGCTTGCCGCGTTCCCTGAGAAGGGAACTGAAGACTCCAATGGTGGAATTATTGGTCTCTATTTAAGCAACGAAAATGCCAGGATCAGTTCTCCGGCCATTGCTGACCGCTCAGTTTTAGACTTATCTGTAAACTTTACTCCGAAGGAGTTGCGAGGTTTTCTACGCCAAGCGATGATTGTAGACATTACATTATTGTTATAATTGGAGAACAGGGTGGTGTAGCGGCCTAGGTGCTTGTCTGTGTCATCCCGGCGACCATGATTTGATTCCTGGTGTTACTGGGGTAGGATTGTCATTTGAAAATCCCGTGGTGTCAGGAAGGGCATGCAACCTTAAATCCCCGGCCACAACTCTTTAACGGCCGTAGCCGTGTTGAAACACCGGATCCCGTGAGATCTCCGAAGTTAAGCAACATTGGGCGTGGTCAGGAGTTGGATGGGTTGCCACACGCTGTTGGTGGGGGTAAGGGAATGGAGGAGCGGAAAGGAACTGGCCACCCTACCGCACGTAAACTCCGGCTCAGGAACACCTCTGCGGAGGTTGGGACCTGCCTTCAGGCAGAATAACCCTTACATACAACTCTTTCATGGCTCAGTGCGGGCAGGGACCTTGAGCAAGCGGAATAATCTACGGGTGGTGATGATGATGATGATTACAGGTTTAATATTACGCAGAAATAATGATTTGTAATTTCTGGTATAATCGCAATATGCTTCGGGGGAACGAGGGTAAAAATAATTGGATTTTGGGGCTACGCCTACGAAAAAGTTTGAATACCACTTGTGTAGAGCACTTATGTACGCTCACTTTCTTATGGATTTGAAGTCGGGTACAGCTGAATGTCATTTGAGTGTGCTTAAATACAAAAGGCTCGTGTCAGAAGGTTTAATGGACGGTGAACAACCTTTTCAGGCCAAAAATTCTGCACTTCATCACGATTTTGTTTGTTTGCTACTTGCGTTACGTCGCACCGACACAGATAAGTCTTATGGCGACGATGGGACAGGGAAGGGCTAGGAGTGGGAAGGAAGCGACCGTGGCCTTAATTAAGGTACAGCCCCAGCATTTGCCTGGTGCGAAAATGGGAAACCACGGGAAACCATTTTCAGGGCTGCCGACAGTGGGGTTTGAACCTACTGTCTCCCTAATACTGGATACTGGCCGCACTTAAGCGACTGCAGCTATCGAGCTCGGTCATCACGATTTAAAATGTATAATAATTGAAGTCTTCTTTAGTTTATCCCAGTTATTTCCGGGGTCGCTGGAACTACCCAGGCTCATTTCGCTTTTGGTCAGTGATAGAAGGCCAAATGCTCCTCCTGATCCCAAGTAACATTTGGGATGAAAATTTCAACCCAGCATTGGCCGGGAATCAAACCTCAGCTTTGCAGGTGAAAGCCGACAGCTAAGCCAATTACGTAGTTACCCCTCCAACTATAGAACCATTAATTTTGTATTATTATTATTATTATTATTATTATTGTTATTATTATTATTATTATTCCCCTATTAATAGTCCGCTTGTGGCCATGATCGATAAAGCGTCAAGTCTATGTAGTCTGCCTCCGTGGTTAGCCGGTTTGAGTATCATTGCTAGAAAAATGTCACCGACAGTTAGTTGACCGGCAGGGTAAAAGAGGTGGTGGTATCCAATTTCTAATCACTAGATTGTGTACCAAAAGTCTGGCTTCAATTCAAAACCTCTCCGCAGTATTCATATGGAACGAGGACATATGGTGCTGTTGACGGTGATTCGTCCGGCGGATGGGGAATTTAAACCTTGAGAAGATCCTTTGGTGCTATTCGGCAGGAGTAGGCTATGTGCCGGCACCGGGTTCCACCCTTTCCCTTTCTATTATGATAGAACTCGTGATTATTTTCATGGCATTAACTCCTCTGAAGAGGCTGTCGCCAGGAAGAACATCCGCTGTAAACATTCGTTACGATCACTGGCCTCTCCAGGCACAACTTACAATTTGAAGTATGATACTATACAGGGGTATTTAATACCCAACCTACGGGGCCTTCAGGGAAAAGAACAGGTTAAATAACTGGCCCAAACACAAAAGGAATGGAGGCATACACTGAGCTCCAAGACAATGAAAACTTAAAAACCTAAAGGGCTCTTGGCCGATGAAACAGGGGCTATTCCCAAACTACTGAGGTGACTCGTATAGAAATTACTTTACCACCTTATAGAATGAAAAACAGTTACAAAACTTAGTCATCTTAAACGAAGAGAAAAGGGGACCTCTAGAGGGTAATTCACTCTCTATCCCCGATTTACAATTAAAGGTTTTACGAAGTTTTTACATTAGCCAAAAGATGATTCACATTTTAGAAAAGTAGGTTACATGGTTAAAGATTCTGACCTTCCCTCGGATTAAACTGCGGAATAAAGTTATGTGGCCATTACCTTGTAGATGTTCTAGCTGCCGACGAAAGAGGCCGCCCGCCTCCTGCTTAACACTCACACTTAGATAGACGACGATCAATTGGTCAAGAAACGTGAAAAGCCGCAGTTTATAAACCCTCAAGAAAGGTTCGAGATTATTCAAGAATAAACCAGCCAAACCCTCTCAATTTTATTGGTTGAGCTCAAAAGTAAAAACTCAAAATCGAACAAGAAGCCTGTGATAGGCTGATAATTAATTACAGAAATTTTTCATTGGCCAGATTTAAAATTGGCGGAAATAAAAAGGAAGTATTGCCAACCCAAAAATAAATGAACATCAACCAGTTACAAAAACCTAGAAATACGAAACTTCTTTAATTTATAAGTCCTTTCACTTTGCACCAGGATGCATGATCATAGTTTTTAGGAGTGTCATCTGTAGAAAAATGTCCAAACTTCTTGATGTAGAGCAAACAAAACAAGGAAAAATTCACTCAGTTTAGGAAACTTCACAATAACAAAATTGCTCAATATATTAGTGGTTCCAAGTTGGTGTAGTTTCAGTTTCACTGTTTGACCAACAGACGAGATCATTTGGGCGCTAGTTTTGAATGCGCGACGTTGAGGTGTACCTCCCGGTAGAATTATTATTATTTATTCGTTATGCCCAACCAAGGAGCGGGTTCGAACTTATTAGTACATGTTTGGTTCTTCTTCTCTCACCAGTATCACTTCATCCGCTCGCCGTGTCCCTTTTTACGTTGTTCTATTATTATTATTATTATTATTATTATTATTATTATTATTATTATTATTATTATTATTATTATTTCTGTTTTGGCCTGCTATGAACCATGTAGTTCTTATCTCTAACAGCTTTCTTCTTAGACCAGTACTCCTTCATTCTTGCATTGTGAACGTCTTTCCGCTCCTGAGTCCATTTCACACCTCTTCGCGGACACACTGTTTTTTCAGTTAGTGACTGGTGAGAGTTTTATGTTCTGGTCAACGTTCTCCACCTATTCCTGTCATAGATTTCACTGGGAGCAATGTCCAATTGTTGAAGGTCTATTCTGACATGTCTTGCCAACTTGGGATTAGTCGCTTTCCCTCTACAGATGGTATCGAAGATTCTAGTAGTAAGCCTCTGATTGTTCATTCTCACGATATGACCATAGAAATTCAATCTTCTCTTCCTCATAGATATTTAATGGTCTCTAATTGTGGGTAAAGTTCATTGTTGTGCCTGATTCTGTACTTGCCTTCTTCTTTAATAGAGCCCATGATTTTTCTCAGGTTCTTCCTTTCCTTCAGCTCCAGTTTCCTGAGTTGCCTTTTCTTACCATTCTTATGCATTTTGGGGCGTATAGTACTGACGGTCCTACTGGAGTACTGTAATGCCTGATTTTGAGGTTAAGGGAGAGATATTTGTATTTGTACATACTCTTAGATAGGTGGTAGGCGCTTTCCAATTTGATGCATCTGCTGTTCATGGCCTGATCTTCATTCATGTTTGGGGTTATCCATTTTCCTAGGTATTTGAAGGAGTTAGTCCTTTATACTGATTTGTCCCCCAGTGGGATTGATTTGGGTGCATCTGTGATGTTGGTGGTAAACTCTGTTTTGTTGATGGCGATCTTCAACCCTACGTTATTGCTACGTCCTCGAGAGAAGATAGTTGATGGATAGCTCCCTCCACACTGGATGCCGGTCTGCGAAGGCTAAACAGTTGACTGCTTATTTTTCTTGTAGCCTATTCTCAATCCAGATTCATCTTTTAGCATTTTCGTCCACTCACGAATGACTTTTTCTAGTAGGCAGTTAAAGAGGTTTGGAGAGCCCATCACCTTGTCTAACACCTGTTCTGATCTCAAAGCTCTGGGACAATTCCCTTCTGAATTTTATTCTGCCTGTAGTGTTGGTAAGAGTTGCTGTCACAATAGTGAAGGTTTTATTATCTAGTCCCAGTTCAGCAAGTGTCTGGAAGAGTGACTCTGTATCTACTGAATCGTAGGCCTTCTGGAAGTCGACAAATGTTGCCACACAGAATGAGGCGCTTAAGTTTTTTAAGTGATGATGGTTTTGAGGTTCAGGATCTGTTCGGTGCATTACCTTCACTTTTGAAATCCAGTCTGGTACACTCCGATGCAAGAGCCTAGTTGAGCCTCTACTCTTGTGAATTTTGGAGAGTATCTTGTACGTCACTGATACAAGGGAAATCCCTCTGTAGTTGTTGAGATCTGATTTTTCGCCTTTTTTGTGTAACGGGTGGATGATAGCTGAGGCCCAGTCACTAGGTAATTCTTCTGTCACCCAGATATTAGATATGATTTTATGGATACTTTGGAATGACTCCTTATCAGTGTATTTACAGAGCTCTGCTATGATTCCATACTCTCCCTCTGCTTTGTTAGATTTTAATTCTTGATTTCTATTTCATGATTCAAGAAAGTAATTTTTAACGTCTTACTAACTCATCGAAGGTACTGGGTGACGAAAGCATGGTAAAGTGACAGGGTGGCGGGTTTGAAACCCACCGTCGTCAGCCATGAAAACGGTTTCCAGTTGTATCCCATTTTCATACCAGACTGTGTCTTAATTAAGGCCACGGATGTTTCCTTTCCAAACTTAGCTCTATAACTCCCATCGTCACCAAAAGTCTCTCTGAGATTGTGCGACATTGTAACACTAGAACAAGAAAGAAAGAAACTGAGCCTTCAATTGAACACCTCCCCAGAATAAGGTTGTAACCAAGACATGTCTGAAAAAGTAAGATTTCAATGGAAATATGATGTATCATCACGCCTTTATGCTGCGGTGTCATCTTATATATTATATTTGAACTTGAAGCTGGTTTAAAGCCAGCAGAACTTTGTCCTCCGTGGTATAAGGATGGAATACCAGTCAAGATGGTAGAGAGTGTTTGTATTGGTTCGTCACCAGGCGTAACAGATCATTTAAATAAAGAGTATAGACGAAATAACACCTATATTTTGAAATATTTTCTTGGCATTTTCATTGTTATTGATGTTATTTACATTATTACACTAATATTATTTGCGAGTATTGTGGCGACATTTAGTAAATTCACAGAGAATTGCAGACTAAACACTGAAATGCATAACAGTGTATAATGATTTATGGTGTATGTATTTAATATTGTTTTCTATCTTTGTATTCCAAGGGAGTATTCAGGATTTCTCTTCTGTTATATGCAAATGTAAAACTTCATCATCATCATCATCATCATCTGTTTACCCTCCAGGGTCGGCTTTTCCCTCGGACACAGCGAGGGATCCCACCTCTACCGCCTCAAGGGCAGTGTCCTGGAGCTTCAGACTCTCGGTCGGGGGATACAACTGGGGAGTATGACCAGTATCTCGCCCAGGCGGCCTCACCTGCCATGCTGAACAGAGGCCTTTTGGAGGGATGGAAAGATTGGAAGGGATAGGCAAGTAAGAGGGAAGGAAGCGGCCGTGGCCTTATATTAGGTACCATCCCGGCATTCGCCTGGAGGAGAAGTGGGAAACCACGGAAAACCACTTCCAGGACGGCTGAGGTGGGAATCGAACCCACCTCTACTCAGTTGACCTCCCGAGGCTGAGTGGACCCCGTTCCATCCCTCATACCACTTTTCAAATTTCGTGGCAGAGCCGGTAATCGAACCCGAGCCTCCGGGGGTGGCAGCTAATCACACTAACCACTACACCACAGAGGCGGACAAATGTAAAACATACTTGCAGATTATTTCACACTGTATCACTTCCTTGTTCATACATTGTTTTTTAAACTTTAAGTTATAACAATAAGGTAAAGTGTATTCTGCCCGAAGGCAGGTCCGAACCTCCGCAGAAGTGTGCCTGAGCTGGAGTTTACGTACGGTAGGGTGGCCAGTTCCTTTCCGCTACTCCATTCCCTTACCCCCCACCAACAGCGCGTGGCAACCCATCCAAATCTTGACCACGCCCAATGTTGCTTAACTTCGGAGATTTCACGGGATCTGGTGTTTCAATACGGCTACGGCCGTTGGCTTATAACAATAACATATTGTTTTAATACACGACGAATCATAATTAATAGACTGGGGGAGTTGGCCGTGTGGTTAGGGGCGCGCAGCTGTGAGCTCGTATCCGGGAGATAGTGGGTTCGAACCCCATTGTCGGCAGCCATGAAGATGGTTTTCCGTGGTTTCCCATTTTCACACCAAGCAAATGCTGGGGCTGTACCGTAATTAAGTCCACGGCCGCTTCCTTCCCATTCCTAGGCCTTTCCTGTCCCATCGTCGCCATAAGACCTATCTGTGTCGGTGCGACGTAAAGCAACTAGCATAATTAATAGTGCAAATTGAGACAGCTGTAAGTACATAATACTAGAAGCAAAAACGTCTCAGCAAACATGGATCCGCAAACGAACCGTTTGCGAGATACTTTTACCAACCGCCACTGACTTGATTATGTTTAAACGTCATCCTAGTTAGAAAAATGAAATGGCGTATGGCTTTTAGTGCCGGGAGTGTCCGAGGACATGTTCGGCTCGCCAGGTAGGTCTTTCGATTTGACACCCGTAGGTGACCTGCGCGTCGTGATGAGGATGAAATGATGATGAAGACGACACATACACCCGGCCCCAGTGCCAGTGAAATTAAACAATGATGGTTAAAATTCCCCGAGGCCCTGCCGGGAATCGAACCCGGGACCCCTGTGACCAAAGGCCAGCACGCTAACCATTTAGCCATGGAGCCGGACATCCTAGTTAGAAAAAATTACCAATAGAATATTAAGGAAAGTTATTAGATATGTTGGTAAAAGTTCAGTTGTTTTAATGAATAACAAAGCAGTCTTACTTAGTAGGTTACAGTTATATGTTACAGTAACTGTACATTGTACTTACTCGTAGTTAGCTGCCTCTGTAGATCAGTGATAGTGTGTCGGCCTCTGGGTCCTAAGATAGCGGGTTCAAACCCGGCAGAGATAGTCGGATTTTTGAAGGGCGGTAAAAAGTCCATTCGACACTCCATGTCGTACGATATCGGCATGTAAAAGATCTCTGGTGGCAAATTTGGTGTTCATCCGACAAAATTCATTAAACATCTCAGCCATAGACGCCCAAGAGAGTTTCGGTTTACTTGGTCTGCCATCTTCTGGGTTTAGAGTAAAACGGAACGTCGAAATTGTCAAGCAGACAGCCAGATGGCGTCAAATTGAAATGTCTGCACACGGTAGCTGAGGCCATACGATTATTGTTATTATTTACTCGTAGTTAAAGGAAATGTTCAAAGTGTTTCCATGTTCATTAAAAACAACTACTCTTCTACCAAAGATTCTAATAAATTTTCTTAATGTTGTATTGGTACATTTTCCTAACTAGGATGACGTTTACACACAATCAAGCCAGTTTGCGGAGCCATGTTTACTAAGATATTTTTTGCTTATGGTATCGTGAACTTAGAGCTATTTCAATTCGCTATTAATTATGATATGAACTCATTTGCACACTTGCATATGAAATTGGTTCAAATGGCTTATTTTATGAAATAAACCTCAAAAATAATTTTCCTCTTTCCTGAAA
Organism: Anabrus simplex; assembly: GCF_040414725.1. Lineage (NCBI taxonomy): Eukaryota > Metazoa > Arthropoda > Insecta > Orthoptera > Tettigoniidae > Anabrus > Anabrus simplex. The sequence goes on along the minus strand of NC_090265.1, from coordinate 822,659,611 downwards.
AAATCACTGATGTGTTGCTTATATCCTTATTCCGTGGGGGTCTTCGATTACAGCACATTAACTAACAGAGAAGCGCATTTTAATTGAGAATAAACATCACTTTTCAGGTGGCGGTGGTGATTATTGTTTTAAGAGGAAGTACAACTAAGCAACCATCCTCTATATAACACTAATAAGAGAGAGAAAAAATGGAAGAGATCCGACACTTTGAAAAATGAAGATATCGGCCAAAGAAAGACAAGCGTCACAAAGGGCTCTCTAGGATTCTCAAGCCTAATACCGTCGGAGTTGAAAAAGAACGAGAGTTGACCACGGAAGGTCTGATAGGATAGGGAAAGGAGGAACCTGGCACTAATAAAGAGAAGCAATCCAGGACTCAGCTAAAAGGCCCCGTGGTCGCCAACCTACGCTCGCAAGGTGAGAGCCCCTGCGGCTCGTTATGCGTACAGTAGTTGTATAAAATAAATCCAAGAACATTTTAGACTTGTTAGTCGAGTGTAACTGTAAATCAAATCCAGGACTGACAGAATCAAGGATCATAGCTAATGAATGTAACACACGAGCGGCTCACGAACAGCTCTCATGGGACAGAGGTCAAGGGTTAATTATAGCAGTGGAAATGCAGACCACATCAGTGGCTGTAGTGTTCCACCAGCTTGACACATTGCAGCTTAGTTTCGATGACCGGTAGATATGAGGGAGGGGGAGATTCTTGCCTTAATGGGCAGAACTATGTCATAATTAGACCTGTAAAAAAATAATCGTCCGCCTCTGTGGTGTACGTGTTAGTGTAATTAGCTGCCACTCTCGGAGGTCCGGGTTCGATTCCCGACTCTGCCATAAAATTTGAAAACTGGTATGAGGGCTGGAACGGGGTCCACTCCGCCTCGGGAGATCAACTAAGTATAGTGTGGGTCGATTCCCTCCTCAGCAATCCTCGAAGTGGTTTTCCGTGGTTTCCCATTTCTCCTCCAGGAAAATGACGAGATGGTACCTGGCATAAGACCACGGCCACTTACTTCCCTCTTCCTTGCCGTTCCCTTCCAATCTTCCCCATCTCCTTCAAGGCCCCTGTTCAGCACAGCACGTGAGGCCGCCCGGGCGTGGTACTAGTCCTCCTCCCAATTGTATACCCCGAGCCAAAGTCTCACGCTGGAAGACACTGCCCTTGAGGCGGTAGAGCTGAGATCGCTCGCCGAGTCGGAGGGATAAACCAACCCTGGAGGGTATACGTATTAAGAAAGAAAGAAAGAAATAAGAAATAACAGTTGTACGTAATAATAACACTCTGCTTTATGTCGCATCGACACAGATAGGTCTTATGGCGATGATGGGATAGGAAAGTGCTAGGAATTGGAATGAAGTAACCATGGTTTTTATTAAGGTAAAGCCCCAGGATCTGCCTGGTGGGAAAATGGGAAACCACGGAAAACCATCTTCATATCTGAAGACAGCAGGGTCCGAACCCACCATATCGCGAATACAGGCTGATAGCTACGTGACTTAAACCGCACAGACACTTGCTCGGTAGAGTTGTACAAAATTCCCTAAAAGAGTCTTCAGAAAATGTACACTCCTATTTAAACTACGATAAGATTGTCATTAATAACGTTACTGTTTTACACCCCTCCAACTATTTTAGGGGTTTCGGTGACGCCGAGGTTCCGGAATTTCGTCCCGCAGTTTTCCTGTAGGCCTACATACCAGTAAATCTACCGACGCGAGGCTGGTGTATTTGAGCACCTTCAAGTACCACCGGACTGAGCTGGGATCTAACCTGCCAATTTGGGTCAGAAGGCCAACGATCTGCCGTTTGAGCTTTTTAGTCAGGATTTCTTTCTATGTCATTGATCTTTCGTCACATATGGCAATCAACTAATATTCTTCAAATGTTTGTGTGCGTCATGTATTCGCCTCACAAGACGTTTCTTCCTTTTACAATCTGCTTTGCGTCGCACCGACACAGATAGGTCTTATGGCGATGATGGGATGGGAAAGGGTCAGGAGTAGAAATGAAGCGGCCAGTGGCCTTAACTAAGGTACATACCCAGCATTTGTCTGGTATGAAAATGGGAAACCACAGAAAAACATCTTCAGGCCTGGAGACAGTGTGGTTCAAACCCATTATCCCTCGAATGCAAGCTGACAGCAAAGTGACTCAAACCGCGCGGCCACTAGCTCGGTGGAAAATATTTCCAAAGGCAAACGAGATTGAAGTTATGTGAATGTTTTTTCATTATCATAGCTATGGAATCTTTGGTGTTTCGTCAAATTTGACCCACAGGTTCGGTCTTAATGTTGATTGCCATTTAAAGAAGAAGTGCAACTGGTGGACCATTCTCTCTTAACAGTAACCAGGGGGGAAAAGAATGATGTCTGACACTTTAAAAATCAAGGTACCGGGCGAGTTGGCCGTGCGGTTAGAGACGCGCGGCTGTAAGCTTGCATCCGGCAGATACTGGGTTCGAATCCCACTGTCAGCAGCCCTGAATATGGTTTTCCGTGGTTTCCAATTTTCACACCAGGCAAATGCTGGGGCTGTACGTTAATTAAGATCACGGCCGCTTCCTTCCAACTCCTAGGCCTTTCCTATCCCATCGTCGCCATAAGATCTATCCGTGTCGGTGCGACGTAAAGCCACTAGCAAAAAAAGTCAAGGTACCGACAAAAGAAAACAAAATGCCACGAAGGGTGTGGTTTCATGAAAGAAACCCTGATACCAAAATGGCCAGAAGAGAAAAGGAATTGGAATAGAGAGGATGTATAGGGGATATGAACTCCTTCTTCTTATTCTTATTTTATAGCTTTTCCCACATCGGTAGGGTCGCCAGTGCTAACTGTGTTGCACTTCTGGATTTGGCCATGTATTACGGCCGGATTCCCTTCCTGACGCGAATCCCATATGGAGGGATGTAATCACTATCGCGTGTTTCTATGGTAGTTTGTAACGTAGTGTGTTGTCTGAATATGACGAGGACAGTGTGGGGATAAACCGGAACATCCAGTCCCCAAGCCAGAAGAATTAATCAGACAAAATTAAAATCTCCGACCAGACCTGGAAACGAAACTCGGATACTCTGAACCGAATGCCTTAACGCTAACCATTCAACCATGGAGTCGGAACTATAGGGGATGTGAACGCGGGGCCCGAAACATATAAGTGGAAACAACGTCAGACTCAGTTAGGGGACCATGGTCGCCAATCCACGTTCCCAACTTTACAAACTCCGGATGTTCCCTTTCCAGTCACCATTTTTGGCAGGCATGGGATACCATGGATATTCCCTACCACCTCCACCCACAAGAGGGCGTGATTGTTTATATTATCGTGAACAACTCTGCGACCTCCAGGTCTTCATATAATCTAAACCACAGGAATGTTTCACACTGAAATATCCCATTGTCACTAGCCAGGAGTCGAACCATAATCGCCTTGCTATGAAGCTAATGTCGATGTCATTCAGGTTCCATGCAGTAAAATATATTTCTGTAAAGTAATCAGATACAAGGCACAACTTGTGTGTTTCTGATCCAGTATCTTTTGAAACTTAGATGTCGGGAGGAATGTCAATGCCTGGACGCAGACATTGTGATCAATTAGTTCTGTCGGAAGAGCAGGCTCCAATTTCTTAATTAGACAAGGGTGGAAGGCAGGTAGTCTCGGACCATTAGGCTGACGTGCTGATCGGCGACCTTGTCCAGCATCATCGGGTGACTGCAGCAATTAAGTGTTAGTGATGACGCTGGAAACACGACTCTCCTCCATTAAGATCGTTCAGGTATTAGAATATCCAAGGGAAATGAGGAAACACAGGGACTCATAGACGATGAACTAATAAATACATCAATGTTACAAATTCTGTCATCAGCACTAATAACAATCAAAGGATCGTGGTGTGTTGACCTCCACAGAGACTATGACCCGAGATAGGCTCACCTGACAAAATAGAAGTAACCCCTTGGAGATTATTAAATTATTGAGCACTATTTCAATATTTATTTTATTTCACAGCAAATTTTCAGAATTGTAATCCTGGTGAGAATAATGCTCTACAGCTATCCTGTTTGTCGGCCCCACCAATAGCATGCCTTACCAGGCGCCACAGGTATCCGCCGTAGATCCCTAGATACCTTAAAGACCGAGAGAGTTGGCCGTACGGTTAGGGGCGCGAAGCTGTGAGCTTGCATCCGGGAGATAGAGGGTTCGAGCCCCACTGTCGGTAGCCCTGAAGATGGTTTTCTGTGGTTTCCCATTTTCATACCATGCAAATGCTGGGGCTGTACCTTAATGAAGGCCACGGCCGCTTCCTTCTCACTCCTAGATATTTCCTCTCATCGTCGCCAAAAGACCTATCTGGGTCAGTGCGACGAAAACCAGATTGTAAAAAATACCCTAAAGCCATGGCTACTACCTTCTCAGTCCTAGCCATCTTTGCGTAGCGGAAAACCTTGAATGTGTCAGCGCGACGTTGAACCACTAGCAAAACCTTTACAATTTTCCAAGAAATTTTCATGGGCATTTTCTTCGCACCTTAATCAATTCGTAGCTTAATTATGTTCACGACCGATTCCTCTTACTGCTATCCCATCTTCGCCAAAATACATATCTCTGTCGATGCGACGTAACCCAAATTGAAAAACAAAACAAAAATCCATATGGTGAAATAACCCAACTAGCAGAACCCCACATTCTGTCGTCAGAAGGTATATGCTGTGACAACTGCTTGGATAACTTTGGTGAGTATGTCTAATTATAAAGAAATAGTGACGTAATAAATTCTTTAACTTGATCTATCTTCAATCATTCTTTTCTTTCTTCCTTTCTTAATCCGTTGACCCTCCAGGGTTGGTTGTTCCCTGGGATTCAGCGAGGGATCCCACCTCTACCGCCTGAAGGAAAGTGTTCTTCAGGGTGTAACTGTGGGTCGGGCGGATGTAACCGGGGAGGGGGGCCAGTACCTCTCTCAGGTGGCCCCACCTGCTATGCTGAACAGGAGCCTTGTGGGGGAATGGAGAGATCGGAAGAGCTAAATAAGGAAGAGGGAAGGAAGTGGCCGTGGCCTTAAGTTAGGTACTATCCCGGTATTTGCCTGAAGGGTAAGTGGCAAAACCACGGAAAAACACTTCGAGGATTGCTGAGATAGGAATCGATGTCTCCCTCCATTCAGCTGACTTCCCGAGGCTTAGTGGACTCCGTTCCAGCCCTCGTAGCACTTTTCAAAATTCGTAGGAGAGCCGGAAATCGAACCCGGGCCTTTGGAGGTGGCAACTAATGACACTAACCACTACACCACAGAGGCGGACATTCTGAAAATATTATTATTATTATTATTATTATTATTATTATTATTATTATTATTATTATTATTATTATTATTATTATTAACAAGTACAACACAACTGGAAAATAACCCGGTGCCAATGGTACTTACAGTAGTGTGATAATAAAGTTAAAAAAGTATTATACAACAACAATATCAACAACAGCAACAACAACAAGAGTACAAGAAGCATATTCTTTCCATGGAATACTACTGTACCAGTTTAACATTCCAAATCCAGCATCATCATACACAATTTCATACTCAAGTATTTTCAGTAGGCCTACTTAACACTACGGCTTACAGTACTATAGGTTCAACTTAACATTACAAATGATAATAAGGTAAAGTTACAGCATAATTACCCAACAACAACAACAAAAACTACAACAAATACAATGACTTCACTGATTCACTAACAAAAAGTAAAGGATACTTACTATTTGATCTACTATCGCAGCTTCGTTCAAATTTCTCTCTCAGCCACTTGGGTTTTCTAGTATCAGGCGGTAGACCGTTATTTATGCGGTGCTATGCAAACAAATTTCGTATTACACGGTCTTAATAACTCATCTATTTCCCATATCTCGTGCTCCTGAAGTATAGCTTCGAAGACTCTCTCAGAAACTAAAGCTAATACCTTCTCTTCAGAGCGCTCTTGTTTGAAGCCCATTAAAACTTGCGGAAGAAGAGCTACTTCGCCACTATCTATTATGAACTTGGAGCAGTCCCGTGAGACTACGACTGCAGTAGCGTACTAAATCACTAGTGTGTGCTAAAGATGTCACTTAACTATGATTCAATGCTGTCAAGACCCTTACGTCAATATCAGTGGATTAATAATATGAACGAAATGGGACGGTCCCTCGCTAGTGGAGTATTAAGTTTCCCTTTCCACTTAACTCCCCGGCTGTCTGATCCGCATGGGCAACATCGCCGGCTGTCAGACACAGGAAGGGAGGAGGGCAGTCCCTATTGGGATTCCCCGCCGAGAATTAAGGATGAATTTCAGTGGCGTATGCTGCGATTAAGACATGGGCTACCACTACACTGTTTAGTTCATTGCCTTTCTTATATGGCGGGGCTCAGGCTATGAAGCCTGCTATTATGCCAAACCATATTATACAACAGCTTTATACAATTTACAGAATAATGTACATAAAATCATTTTTACATATGTTTCTAAAAATAGGTTACCCCTTTTCGGTAGTTGGTTTAGTGAACGTCAAACCTTAATCGTTTTGAGCAACCGGAGTAGCCTGCTGTGTTGTCAAGACTGTTTCACAAGCTCCTGCCCTGGCCTCTGCCACTGCCAACATTCAACACGTGATGAGTGGAAATGGTAGCCTAGGGTTTAGCAAATTAAAGTCCGGCTTTGTTGCCAAGTGGATAGAATGCTTGCCTCTGGTTCGATGGCCCCGGTTCAATTCTTGGAATCAAACTTCTCATACGCTTAATTCCCCTGGCTTGGGGATTGGTTGTTTATGACGTCTTCGCCATTAATTTTATCCTCATTAGGTCACCACCAAGCCTTTCCAGAGGCTATGCACTATTATTATTATTATTATTATTATTATTATTATTATTATTATTATTATTATTATTATTATTATTATTATTATTATTATTCCTTTGCTGGCAGGACCTAGTGTTTACAGTGCACTATGTCTTCTGGTATAGGCTAGAGCAATTTTGTTACTTTCATAGATCTGTCTATGTCTTATCCTTGGCTTTGACAATATGAAAGTGACTGAGGTATGAGCGATCCTTATGCAGCCAGTCCCTGCTATGAATGGTGTGAAAATGTTGCTCATAGGGTCGGTTGGTGCATGCATTTCAGTGGGCTTGGCAGACTGATATGTAATAGCAACTCTGGCTCGATGAGGAAAGCAACGGGAAACTACCTCACTCCTCATTTCCGTAATACGCCTCTTCAGTGATGCCTAGGCCATCTATGACAGCTGATGGCAGACCTGTTGAGGATCCAACCAGCCTTAGGGCTGAGGACTCAACAACACATTATTATTATTATTATTATTATTATTATTATTATTATTATTATTATTATTATTATTATTATTATTATTATTATTATTATTATTATTATTACCGGGCGAGTTGGCCGTGCGGCCAGGGGTACGCGGCTGTGAGCTTGCATCCGGGAGATAGTGGGTTCTAATCCCATTGTTGGCAGCCCTGAAGATAGTTTTCCGTGGTTTCCCATTTTCACACCAGGCAAATGCTGGGGCTGTACCTTACTTAAGGCCACGGCTGCTACCTTCCAACTCCTAGGCCTTTCCTAACCCATCGTCGCCATGGGACCTATCTGTGTCAGTGCGACGTAAAGCAACTAGCAAAATTATTATTACTATTATTATTATTATTATTATTATTATTATTATTATTATTATTATTATTATTATTGTTACCGTGTTTTGGTGGTAGGTAGAGGTGAAAGAAGGTGCGGGCGTGAATGGATCTCAAGCTACGAAAATATAGTGCATGTAAACAAAATTTAAAATTTAATAAGGTTATATTTTTTTTTCAAAATAAATAAGTAACAAGCATGGCAGTTACAGAGTAGCAAGTCAAAAAAGGTAGTTACAATATTTACAGAAGTTGGGCTTCGAGCCCCGAATTCACAATGCTTGGGCAATCAGCTCAGTTTTATCCCAAACACAATTTTAACAGAGGGGCAGAAAACCCCATTCATACCTAGGAGCCCTTGCTCCAAATTACACTGAAAAACCTCCTCGAGGCATACAACATACAATTTTTAAAAGAGCGACACGCTCTCCAATTTAAGCCTCTCCCAGGCCACACTAAACTCCACCTTCAAGCTGTCCTCAACGGACATAACACAGGGGTAAAATACCCAATCTACTGAGGTCTATTAAACGAAAAGAATGTTAATTAAATGACCTCTAAAATAACAATTTGAGAGGAGGCGAACTTGCACTCCTAATACACTTTGTTTTTAAGACCTATTTTGGCTCTTAGGCCACTGATGCAAGGGCTAATCCCATACGACAGAGGTGACTTAAGAAAGGAACAATAATTTTACGTTATCGAAGAATAGGTTGTGAGAAATAAGTTCACCTCAAAACAATATGAGTGGGAGCTCGAGAGGGTTAGCACTCTCTATCCCATTATGTAGCTTTACAAGAGAATAGAAGAAAAGAGTAGTTACATTTTAGGAAAAGGTTACATGATGGAAAACGCTTCGAACCCGCCGCGAGAGTTAAACTGCCGACCTAGCAAGAAAAGAAGTTATTAATAGGCCATTACCTGGTAGTAGATCGCAGCCGAGGAAAGAGGCGCTTCCCGCCTCCTGCTATGTACTTAATACACTGAAAGATGGAACAGAAGTGGCCCGGAGACCCTAAAATCAGCAGTTTAAATACTCTCGCAGAAAATTCTAGGCGTTAGGGGAAAGAAAACACCCTCCCACAAAGATTTTATTGGGTAGGACCCCGCAACAGATTCAAGTTGGGGAAAGATACACCAGATTGGTCAGAAATTCATTGAAGAAATTCGTGATTGGATACATTCAAAACAAGGGGAAGAAAGGGGTAAATATTGCCAACTTAAACAATGACAGAAAGAAATTTAACAAAGAACAAACTCCTGAAATTAAATTTTCTCCAACAAAATAGTTCTTTGACTCCGCACTAGGTTGCACTATTGTTGATCTTCAGTAGTGTCCTCTAGAAGAGAAAGTTCACACCTCTTAATACAAGCAAAACAAAAGTACGTCGAAAATGACACAGTTCACAAACTCAAAAATTTCCAGGTAGTGACATCTTCTGAGAAATTTGGAAATTAAGACCGTAGATAAAGTTCAGACTTCCTCCAGAAGAGGAGTTTTAACTGGCGCAACTTTTAAATAAACGGTGTGGAGGTGTACCGCCCGGTACAGACCTCCCCCCCCCCAAAAGTTCCTCCAAGGGGTAACACAGAAGAACATAAACTTTTGTTTGAAAATAAGTTCCAAGTTTTGATGTTGATATTAAGATAACTTGCAGAAGTATTTGAGAAATTTCTTAATTCGGTTCCAAAATTTTGTTGTTGCAGGTGAAGTAAAGTCTTTATGTTTATAGAAGTTGAATTTCTGAAGATAAGCTTTTAATACTTAAAAGTGAAGGAAAAATTTGCAATGTCCACCAAATATTGCTGTTGAATTCCCAAGTGTAGTTATCTCTTATAGTAACTGTCCATGTAGTTGATGTTGATGAAGTTGGATGGCCAGACCGGCCGTTGCAGCTTGCGTCCAAAAGGAGGCCGCTCGGACCCCTTAAGTACCCTGAGATACCGCTCGCCCGCACTATGAGGGGAGCAGAGGTGTTGAAACACGCCGCGCCCGCGGTGAACATATACAGGCTGCGGGCCAGTAGCAGGTCGTGCGCCGCACATCCGCCTTGGCCGGGAGGAGAGCTCCGGCTCGCCGTGCACATGTCGGCCTCGCTGGAGAGGAGGGGGCCCATCCCCCTCCCCAGTTGCTGCACGGCGCTGCGCGGCTGCGGGGGCACTGAAACATTAAAGCTAGGCGGCAGAATTGTGTTGGACCATCGTCTTCATTGAGGGTACAGGCATTATGGAGAGGTTGAGGGGCCAGCGGCGTGTAGATATCCATGGCATTAAATATTATGAAGCCACAGTGTAAGGTGGAGCAGGAGACGGGAGCGTGGTAATGGCCGTGGCAAGGACAGAATGGCAGCTTAACGGGTCGGGACAGGTTTTACAAAAATGCTTACATCTGAAACAAAATATTATAGGTAGTGCAGAATGCCTTAAAAGTGAAACTCAAAAAAAAAAAATATATATAACCTTCATATCCTTTCAAAATAATATGAAGCAAGTTAACATGAAATTACACTGGTTTCACCTGGGACAGGTGAACTCTAAATATCCTCTCGGTGGCTGGATTACTTAACAATAAGGTAATCGGCGTAAGAAAATCGAGAATGATACAAGGCCCATGAAATCTGGGGGCAAGCTTGCCCGCGGGAACAAAATTTTTGACCATAACCTGGTCACCTACCTTCAAAGGGGTGGGTCTCCGTCCACGATCATACCTTTCCCTAACCTTTTCATGAGACACTTTAAGATTGGCTTTAGCCTTCTTCCAAAGATCTTTAATGTTGTCCGGATCTATTGTCTCGGGCAGAATGTCACTCAGAGACCAGAGGTTAGAGAGCGGCGAGTTGGGAACAAACTTGAACATCAAAGAAGCTGGAGTAAACTTGTGAGATTCATGAACCGCCGAATTCAAAGCAAAAGCTAACCAATGCAGGGACGTGTCCCACCTGGAAGGATCTTCATGATGATAAGCAATGAGAGCGGACCTGAGATTACGGTTAACCCGTTCAGCCAGAGATGGTTGCGGGTAATAAGCAGAAGTAGTTACATGAGATATTGATAAGTCAAAACAGAATTTACGAAATAAATTAGATGTAAAAGCCTTAGCATTATCAGATACAATATATTGACACGGACCAAAAGAAGCAAAAATAGAATTTAAGCAGGTAATGGTGGACTGAGCGGTAGCCAGCTTAGTCGGAAATAACCAGGAAAATCTAGTAAAACCATCTACACATACAAAGATGAACTTGTTGGCATTCCCCTTTGACTGGGGGAAGGGTCCCACATAATCAATATACAGGCGTTCCATGGGGCGCGACGCTTGATGAGAAGACAAAAGGCCTACCTTAGTGGACATGGTTGGTTTACTAAGCAAACAAGATTTACAGGCTTTTACAAGTTCACGAATTTCACCGTCCATACCTTTCCAGATGAACCTTTCACGAATCTTTTCACGGGTTTTAAAGATTCCAAGATGCCCCCCCAATGGGGTCTCATGATAGTATTTGAAGATCATAGGCACGAGAACAGCTGGAACGACAACTTTCATCATCTTGTCATGCCTCGAAGGGCAACATAAAACACCATTCCTCAGAACATAAGGGACGACATGTTCCCCAGAAGAAAGGGTTTCCATTATCGGAGCCAGCGTAGGATCTTCACGTTGGTATTTCTCGATATCCCTAAAGAGCATGGGAGCATCGGTTAAGATGGCATTAACCTCGGATAGTATGGACTCGGAAGGTGATGAACTGTCGACCGGTTCATGGGTCTCGACGTCGTTAGAAAACATACGGCTGAGTCCATCAGCAATAACATTTTCGGTACCTCTGATATGCCTGACATTGAATTGGAAGGCAGAAATACGGATGGCCCAACGGGCTATACGACCAGTACGACGCGGCCTACCTAAGACCCAGCTTAAGGCTTGGTTATCTGTCTCCAGGTCGAATTTGACATGTTCCAGATAGAGACGGAACTTTTCTAAGGCAAATAAAACTGCCAAACCTTCGAGCTCATAGATGGAATACTTGGCTTCTTGAGCTGACAATGTCCTAGATGCATAGGCGATGGGTCGCCTCCCTAGTTCAGTCTCTTGAAGAAGGACTGCAGCTACAGCTGACGACGACGCGTCCGTTTGGACGATGAATTTCTTCGAGAAATCAGGCATAGCAAGTACAGGGGCATTACAGAGAGCTAATTTAAGATCTTCGAAAGCGGCTTGTTGAGAAGGTCCCCACTCGAATTTGATGCCTTTCCTACGAAGAAGGTTTAAGGGCGCCGCTCTATTAGCAAAGTTAGGAATGAACTTTCTGAAGAAATTCACCATACCAATAAACCTGGCGATGCCTTTAATGTCCTTGGGAGGTTTAAAATCACGGATGGCCTGTGTTCTAGAATGATCGACTGCTACACCATCGGGTGACACAATATGCCCTAGGAATGACATAGAGGGCTTAGCAAAGGCAACCTTGGACAACTTAACAGTTAACCCAGCCTTACGAAGGCGATCGAGAACTTCGCGCAGATGATCTAGATGTTCTTCAAAAGTCTCTGAAAATACGACGACATCATCCAAGTAGTGATATAAGTACTCAAATTTGATGTCGGAGAAGACCCTATCTAGTAGCCTAGTGAGTACAGCTGCTCCGGTGGGGAGCCCGAAAGGCACGCGGTTGTATTCGTATAAATTCCAGTCCGTAGCAAACGCTGTAAGATGTTTAGACTCTTCGGCAAGGGGAATTTGATTATAGGCCTGATTTAAGTCCAAGATGGTGAAGAACTTGGCCTCACGAAACCATGAAAAACAAGAATGAAGGTCAGGAAGGGGCACAGATTGCAACACCACCTTCCGATTGAGAGCCCTGTAATCAATGACAGGCCTGAAGCCTCCTTGGGGTTTCGGGACTAGAAACATAGGCGATGAATACGCCGACTTAGAGGGCCTAATAATACCATCCTTCAACATCTGATCAATAATTTCTTTCAGAGCCTTCATTTTAGGTGGAGATAGCCTATAAGGTGGAAAACGGACAGGAATCGAATCCGTGACCTCAATTTTGTATTCAATAAGGTCAGTAACACCAAGAGTATCAGAGAACACCTCGGGAAATGACTGACACAGTTTGCGAATACTATCAGCCTGCTCCTCAGGTAGATGTCTAAGGTCTAACAACATCTCATCCTGGGTAGGCGAAATAGAAGAGCATGACACAGAATTACACTTTAATAGAGGTATTTTACAACTAGAAGCAAATTTGAATGTGCACGACCTAGACTGGAGATCGAACACAAGACCAGTGTGAGAAATAAAGTCAGCTCCCAATATAATGGGGCAAGACAATTGCTTGGCCACAAACAATTTAATTTTCCATGTAAACTTAAAAATACGAATTTTGACCAGTACGGAACCTAGAATTTCTAATGGAGATGAATTAGCCGAAACATATTGAATAGGAGAAGAGTCATAGACAGGTAGTTTACAAACAGATTTCAATTTCGAGTACCATTCAGCCGAAATAATGGAACAAACACTGCCTGAATCTAATAGAGCTGTTATAGGCTCGTTATTTAACTCAATCTTAAGAAAAGGAACAGGTGCGGGGGTATCCGCCGCAATCCTAAGACATTCTTTAGGTCATTCAAAAGATGAATTTGAAGGCTGATCGTTCTCTGCATTTACAACCTGTTTACTAGGGGCTGAGTCTCGGGAAGATGGATTAGTCGACTCAGCCGAAGCCACTAGTCACTTTTTATTATTGGCATAGATGGAATTTGCACCAGAAGTTGAGCAGGAGGGGGTGCTATTTGAGTTTGGGCAATTCTTGGCGATATGTGAGAAGGCCCCGCACTTAAAACAGCCTTGTGATGACCCGGCTCCATTCCTTGTCCCACTTGACTTGATCAGTGGACACTTGTCGCGCAGATGGTCAGGCGACCCGCAAGCATAACATTTACGGGGATTGACTGGTCGGCGAGGTGGAGGCCGAGTATTACTAAAGGAAGGCGGGGGTTCTTTCGCGACACGCAAAGAATCGGCGTATCTAACTCCTTCCGCTGAAACGGCCAATGCTTCAAGTTCAGAGAAAGTTTGCGGGCACGCCGCAAAACACAAATATGACCTATAGGGAGGTGAAATTCCCTCTACAATAGCCTGTACAATCTGATCTTCAGGAAAATGAAGGGCAAACACCCTAGTATAAAACTTAATGTCCTGTATGAAATCAGCCAAGTTTTCATCCAACCTCTGTACTCGATAATAGTATTTCTGAATCAGAGATGACCTCGCGCGGGCAGGAATGAAATTTGCAAGCAAGTGTGCGTGAAAATCCTCAATAGATGACTGCTCAGCAATGGCTCTTACTATTTTATCTGAGAGAACACCAATAGCATACGGATAGATAATTTGCAAAATCTGACAAGGGGAAAGAGAAAACACAAGGGCGTGATCCTGAAATTCAACTAAAAATCTTAAAAATGAAATAACTTCACTGGTGGTGTTGACAGAAAACTTAGAGATACCTCTTAGCAACATTGCCAATGGATGAGGCAAGCTACTAAACCCGGGTGACATAGTAGGTAAAGGTTTCAATGGCAAAGAAGTTAATTCAGAACGGATGTTACCCAACGATGCACGGCGTTCAGACTCGTTGTCCAATGGGGCAGAGATAGTTTGAGCAGTGGGGGTTTTCCTATTTACTTCTCCCTTAGGAGACTCTTCCTCGCTACCTACATTCACTATGGTGGGTAGATCAGATTTGGGAGGAATTTCCCCGGTTAACAATAGAGTGACTTTACTAGACAATTCAGAAATAGTTTCAAGGAGCGTATTAGCTTCCTTCCTCTGAACGTCATTCACCTTTAGAGACAACAGATCATTAACTCTATTTGAAAAGTGATATAGTCTGCCTTGCACACGCTTAATTTGATTAGGAGACGGATCATTTTCATCAAAAAAACTAACTACAGATGCTAGCCCAGTAATATTCTCGACGATCGTGGAAAGAGAGTCATCAATTTCTTTCTCTCCCAAATTGGGGATGGAAATGGGCAAATCAAGGGACTCTCTAAGCTTGTTAGTGTCTATTGCAACCGTGCCTCCAGATTGAACGTTTCTGATAGTTAACTCGTATATCAACTCCTCTTTGCGCAAATAGTTAAGGAGGAGAACATCGCGAGGGCCGGGCATGATGACAGAACGATTTTGAAAAACTCACAAATGCCAGCAACTGAGAAAATGGTTAGAGTTTGAATTAAAGCAATGTTTAACCGTCAAGAGGGGCAAAATTGAGACCCATTCAACCACGCTCTGCTACCACTTGTTACCGTGTTTTGGTGGTAGGTAGAGGTGAAAGAAGGTGCGGGCGTGAATGGATCTCAAGCTACGAAAATATAGTGCATGTAAACAAAATTTAAAATTTAATAAGGTTATATTTTTTTTTTCAAAATAAATAAGTAACAAGCATGGCAGTTACAGAGTAGCAAGTCAAAAAAGGTAGTTACAATATTTACAGAAGTTGGGCTTCGAGCCCCGAATTCACAATGCTTGGGCAATCAGCTCAGTTTTATCCCAAACACAATTTTAACAGAGGGGCAGAAAACCCCATTCATACCTAGGAGCCCTTGCTCCAAATTACACCGAAAAACCTCCTCGAGGCATACAACATACAATTTTTAAAAGAGCGACACGCTCTCCAATTTAAGCCTCTCCCAGGCCACACTAAACTCCACCTTCAAGCTGTCCTCAACGGACATAACACAGGGGTAAAATACCCAATCTACTGAGGTCTATTAAACGAAAAGAATGTTAATTAAATGACCTCTAAAATAACAATTTGAGAGGAGGCGAACTTGCACTCCTAATACACTTTGTTTTTAAGACCTATTTTGGCTCTTAGGCCACTGATGCAAGGGCTAATCCCATACGACAGAGGTGACTTAAGAAAGGAACAATAATTTTACGTTATCGAAGAATAGGTTGTGAGAAATAAGTTCACCTCAAAACAATATGAGTGGGAGCTCGAGAGGGTTAGCACTCTCTATCCCATTATGTAGCTTTACAAGAGAATAGAAGAAAAGAGTAGTTACATTTTAGGAAAAGGTTACATGATGGAAAACGCTTCGAACCCGCCGCGAGAGTTAAACTGCCGACCTAGCAAGAAAAGAAGTTATTAATAGGCCATTACCTGGTAGTAGATCGCAGCCGAGGAAAGAGGCGCTTCCCGCCTCCTGCTATGTACTTAATACACTGAAAGATGGAACAGAAGTGGCCCGGAGACCCTAAAATCAGCAGTTTAAATACTCTCGCAGAAAATTCTAGGCGTTAGGGGAAAGAAAACACCCTCCCACAAAGATTTTATTGGGTAGGACCCCGCAACAGATTCAAGTTGGGGAAAGATACACCAGATTGGTCAGAAATTCATTGAAGAAATTCGTGATTGGATACATTCAAAACAAGGGGAAGAAAGGGGTAAATATTGCCAACTTAAACAATGACAGAAAGAAATTTAACAAAGAACAAACTCCTGAAATTAAATTTTCTCCAACAAAATAGTTCTTTGACTCCGCACTAGGTTGCACTATTGTTGATCTTCAGTAGTGTCCTCTAGAAGAGAAAGTTCACACCTCTTAATACAAGCAAAACAAAAGTACGTCGAAAATGACACAGTTCACAAACTCAAAAATTTCCAGGTAGTGACATCTTCTGAGAAATTTGGAAATTAAGACCGTAGATAAAGTTCAGACTTCCTCCAGAAGAGGAGTTTTAACTGGCGCAACTTTTAAATAAACGGTGTGGAGGTGTACCGCCCGGTACAATTATTATTATTATTATTTTTATTATTAGCTGTATATTGAAAGAATTTACTAAAACTGGACCGATTTGCTTCATTTTTGTTTTATTCTCTCCTGAATTACCTGCTGGTGAATCATGAGACATTGATAGGTCTCTAAATTCAAGCAACTTTGAGTCATCATAAAATCAGATCACTAATTGATCACTCCAACACTAGCAGGGGAATGCTTACCCTAACCCGCAATACATTCTGTACTTAGCAGGTTGCTAAGTGACTAACACTTTCATTAATATTCTGATATATGTGATATTCATCCTTAGTAATATCACTGCATGCAGTCATGTTTGATTACTGCCTGTCAAACCAGAGAGTATACACTTCCTCTGATCACGAAAGAATACTGTTCCCCGAAAAATACTCTTTGATTCTCTAACCTTCCCCAGCTTCCAAATATATTCAATACATAGCAACATGCTGCGAAGAGTCTCCGATGCCTTGCACTTAGAAATACGAGCGGCGTTTCTTCTCATTGCTTTCAAGTTTTGTAAATGGAACAATGTGTCAGATACATTGTAATGCGCTTTAGATTCGCATCGTTCTCATTTGAGGTTTGGGCCTCACCGATAGCCTTGGTAGCCACAGTATACGCTACTGATGGATTTTAAATATCCCGTAGGTGCCAGTAAAATGTATACACTGTTTGTTCATTAATAATTTCCTTATAAGGTGAGATACAAGCCTGAAATTTGGTGAAGGTATAGCATAATGCTCATCTTATTGAAATCATTTAAGTAGTTGAAAGTGGCCAGGATGAGCAGTCAAACACAGTTGATGACACCAAACAGTGCAACAAACAGCATTCTGTAACTTGTCCATTGAAATTGCTGCACATGATAATTCAATGTTTTGGCGTAGTGCCGCTAGTGTATGTGGTTTTGTCTCGGTACACAACATCCTTTAGCGTCCCTCAGAGGTAGAAGTCTACAGGTGATAACTCCGGGGACCGTGCTAGAAATTTGACAGCGCCTCTTTAGCCTATAGGGGCTGCCTGGCCGAGGCGGTAAAGGCGTGCTCGGTTCGCCCGGAACGACGTGGGTTCGAATCGCCGTCAGGAAGTCGTAAAATTTAAGAAACGAGATTTCCACTTCCGAAAGTGCATATGGCCCTGAGGTTCACCCAGTCTACACCAGAAATGAGTACCAGGTTAATTCCTGCGGGCAAAGGCAGCCGGGCGTAGAGCTAACCACTCTACCCCATCACGTGCCGAGGTTAACAGTGGTGGAAGCCTTTACATTCCACTCCTCCAAGGGCCTTCATGGCCTGTACGGAGGTGACTCTGTTTTGATTTTTAGCCTATCCATCGTCCAGGGAGAGTTTCATCAACGTACTCTCTGACGTCCCAATGGTAGTGAGATGTGACACCATTTTGTTGGAGATAAAACATATCGTCCCCATACAGATCTCGGCTTGCAAGTAAAATTGATGTCTGCAGCTTATCGAGTTAAATCGCACTGCTAACTGTTCCTTCAAAGAGGAACGGCCAAATCAACCCCTGAGAGGACAACATTAAGCCCCGGTAAATTGACGTGTTGGTGGCTGCGTTCAAGATTACTTCCTCCATTGTCACTGTACCGCAGAAATGTTTTCAAATGTGAAGTACCACTTCAAAATAACTTTTCTTTCTTTCTTTCTTTCTTTCTTTCTTTCTTTCTTGCTTTCTTTCTTTCTTTCTTTCAGTGATATAGCCTCGCATCTGCCATTTTGTCTCTCTGTTCATGCCGTCTATAAACAAACTAAACAAAAGTTATCCAAGACATTATGCTACCCTTCACCAAATTTCAGAGTTGTATCTCAATTTATTACAAGGTTATTGATTAACAAACAGTGTATATATTTTGTTGTCACCCTCTGTATTGTTAACTTTCCAAATTTTCTTGTGTTTCTTGTTAGTGATCCTTCGTCTGCTAAATGAATTTTGTTCACTCTATTAATGTATGTGCCAGCCCCGTGGTGTTGAGATAGCGTGCCTGCTCGGAGTCCCCGGGATCGATTACCGGCCAGGTCAGGGATTTTTATCTTGATCTTTTGTCTAGTTTACACGATGCCAATTGATGAGACAATTGTCAGAAGACAGCTGACTGGCTTACGATTACTGACTACGTGTAAACACTTCGGTCAAATTATCTAGGCAATTGCCCTCACAATTGACCAGGTAATCGATTGTCTTCAGGAGTAGACTGAGGATAACCAACTGGGCCCAGCTGCAACCCCCCCCCCCCACTTCCCTGGGCTCAGTATTGTCGGGAGAACTGGCGCCTTGTTAACGTGACAGGCCAGTATCGGTATATTTATTTTGTACCAGTTCGTTTGTGTCAACCGGGAGGTGAAGCTGACTGCGTGGTCTTGATAATTTAAATACTTCAATTTTTAAATTATGTGTAAGCTGTTCTCGTAAATATGGCTCTAAATTGGGGTGACGATACTAACGTAATATTCCTTGAGCTGTATAGGGAACGATTATGTTTGTGGGACCAACACTATGACCTGTACAAAATCAAAAATGCTCGTCAAACAGTACTTTCTCAAATTACCGATAAAATTATCATTTAAAGATTCAAACTTCGCACGACTCAGCTATGATATCCCGGCACATATCAATACAAAATTACACTACAGACGCTGCACACTCAGCCACTTCTCGTCATCGACTACCGTGGCAATAGCTTCCTCGTGTGAAGGGGTTCTCTTTCAAATGGACTGGTCAGCGATTGCCCCGCGATTGTTAGAAGACATCTGTCGCCAGTAATTGTCTCAGCAACTGGCATCGTGTAAACTAGACATTAGGGCTAGTTCGAGGTCCACTCACACTACGTGGC
Organism: Anabrus simplex; assembly: GCF_040414725.1. Classification (NCBI taxonomy): domain Eukaryota; kingdom Metazoa; phylum Arthropoda; class Insecta; order Orthoptera; family Tettigoniidae; genus Anabrus; species Anabrus simplex. The sequence continues at coordinate 822,640,258 of NC_090265.1, read as the reverse complement.
TAAGGTCATATATAAGGTACAGACCCGACATTCGTTTCTTTTGAAAATGGGCAACCAGTGATGGGGTTCAAATCCATTATCTCCTGAATACAAGCTTAGGCCCATTGCCGAACCACTTAGTTACTCCTAATTTGTGAACTCGCAAAGTAATGACTCAGGAAATATTACCAGGTGTAGCGATTTCATTCTTGGAATAACGCATATACTGACAAAAATGCGGACAATTGGACTAGATGAAATATTGGTTGAATGGGAGGCTACATTCCTAGAAAACAGAACTCATAGAATTACAGTAGGTGAAGCGTTATCTGATCCTGTAATGATTATGAGGGGCGTCCCGCAGGGCACTGTTATTGGAACTTCATGCTTTCTCATATATAAATGATATAAGTAAAGATCTGCAATCAAAGATAAGGATATTTGCGGATAATGTTATACTGTAAAGAGTAGTAAATGAGTTGCATGATTGTGAATGACTGCAAGGGGACATAAAAACAATTTTGTGAGATGGACAGCAGACAATTATATGAATGTAAATGGGATGAAAAGTCATATTGTAAGCTTCACTAAGAGTAGAAGTCACTTTGAATTGTTGTGTTTATGGGGTGGTAGTACCTCATAGGGCACAATGTAAGTACGTAGGTGTTAATATACGAAATGATCTTCTTTGGGGTAATCATATTAACTAAGTAGTTGAGAAAGGTTACAGGTTTCTTGTAGTAAGGATGTAAAGGAGAGGGCGTATAAGTCTCTGGTAAGACCGCAGTTAGAGTATGGCTCCAGTGTATGGGACCCTCACCACGACTACTTGATACGAGAACTAGAAAATTTTGAAAGGAATGCAGCACGATTGTTCTGGGTGATTTCCGACGAAGGAGTAGTGTTACTAAAATGTTCCAAACTTTGGGCTGGGAACACTTGGAAGTAAGGAGACGAGATGCTCGACTATGTGGTATGTTTAGAACTATCAATGGTGATTTGGCGTTGAATGATATGAGTAAAAGGGTAAGCTTGAGTGGAGCTTTTAAAATAGGGAAATATCGTAATATTAAGAAAAAGTTGGAATTCAAGAGGACATGTTGGGGAAAACATTAATGTATAGGACGAGAAGTAAGGGACTGGAAAAAATTATCAAGGGAAACGTTCGATAAATTTCCAAGTTCGTTGAAAATATTTTAACAAAACTATGTAAACAAATGTAAGTAAATGTAAGTATGAGATAAGCAACTGACAGGGAATCTGGCACCTGGGCAACCACTCCTAATGCAGATCATTGATGATCTATTGATTGCCATTTAGTCACAGTACCTTGCCTCCTGATATTCCAACTTAAGAACGAGATTCGTATCTTTGTGACTGTGCTATGGAATTTTCAACTGAAAAGTCACTTTTTGAGAGGAGGAACATCCATCTAAAAATCCTGATACAGAGTTCAAAGTAACTGAGTTACTCTAAGGATTCTTAAACATGAGAGAGAAGACGATCAAACCTCAATGGTTTACTTGCTAGTATTCGACCTTGAAGCTTAAATTTCGGTTATCATGGGATTGGAATTGCTCCTGAAAGCCACACGTTGCGAGAGAAAGGTATGTTCCCGATAACACTCGACTGAAATCTCAAATACCTCACGGAATCTGAAAAAGATTTAGCAATATTTTTTTGCTATTTGCTTTACGTCGCACCGACACAGATATGTCTCATGGCGACAATGGGATGGGAAAGGCCTAGGAATTGGAAGGAAGCGGCCGTGGCCTTAATTAAGGTACAGCCCCGGCATTTGCCTGGTGTGAAAATGGGAAACAACGGGAAACCATCTTCAAGGCTGCCGACAGTGGGGCTCGAACCCACTATCTCCCGATTACTGGATACTGGCCACACTTAAGCGACTGCAGCTATCGAGGTCGGTGATTTAGGAATAGGGAGAGAGAGAGTTTAAGACAATGGTCTAAAGTTTGGTTTTCTACATCAACAAACATGGTGCGTATCTCAGAAGCCAAATAATAAAAAGACTGAGGAAATTTGCATATACCATCGTAACAATTTTATCTTGACTCTGGATGGAATGGATATAGAAAAGGCAGAGGATTTTTTTTACTTAGGAAGCATGGTAAACCAGGATGGAGGTGCTTTTACGGATGTGGTGAATCGTATAAATAAATCCAAAGGAGCTTTTTCACAGTTACGGCCAATATGGAGATATCTTCACATTCGCACAAAAACGAAGCTAGGGATATTCAACTCAAATGTTAAATCGGTGTTACTGTATGGACGTGTGACCTGGAAAGAGACCAAAAACATCACCATTTATAAATCGTTGTTTGAAGTACATTATGATAATTTGGTGGCCAAAGACCATCACAAATACAGACCTTCGGGAGGCCATAAGTCAAAGTCCCATACAGGAACAAATAATGAGAAAATTGAGATGTATTGGCCACACCCTGAGAAGACCACAAGAATGTATCACAAGGCAGGCATTGAGCTGGAATCTATAAGGTAGTCGCAGGCAAGACAGACCAAGGATTACCTGGTAGAGAACCATACACAGGGAGACTGCTGGAGTCAACAAGACATGAAGGGAGTTGAAGGCACTGGCAGAAGACAGAAGAAGCTGGAGATATTTAGTCGAAGCCCTATGTTCCATCTAGAAATTAAAGGAAATAAACTAACCAAAAACCATCCCAGAAGCCGCAGATTGAATTTTCACTTGAAACTTCACGATGATTTTGACAAGAATATAACCCCGAGCTAAACCACATGTCAACGATAATGGCTTCAGTGAAGATGATTTTATTGTGACTTGGCATTCAAAGGAAGTCGCTAAATCCTTCTGGTATTCATCAAAATATTCTGTATATTCGTGGTCTGAAATGTTACCAAGCTTAGTCTACGTTTAAGCGTTTAATGTGGTCGGTAGCTTGTAATAGAGTTAAAGTATGTCTCTTTGAGCAGAAACCAACTGCCGGCTCACCAAAGTGCGGAATACTAGGAGCTGGCGAGTGGAATGAAAACTATTAGACCCTTTGATGAGAAACCACAATTACAGAGTACACAAGCTCTAAATACTTCTGGCTACCAAACCTTTAAATATAAAAGAAGATACAAGGCTCGCAGATATCAAATATATCGGACATGAAAGGGGAGAGGTAGAATGTTCATCGTGAAGTATTGCTGTAGGAAATAAAAATGGGAGGAGATATTTATAAACTAGCTGATGTACCCGTGCTTCGCTACGGAATTCTAAATTTTATACAGAATTCTAGGTTAGGTAGTGTAAACGTTGTGAGCAAGATTGTATTAAGTTGCATAGCTCTTAACGTTGCCCTAGAAGCACGACGGGCAAGTCACCAACGTCTTTTCACATATGAAGACTGGGTTAGGGAATTTTCATTGTAATGGTAGGCCAGCTTGCCTACCGTCAGTCACAATCAGGTTGGGGAGTTATCATTATAATGGCAGACACTCACTCTCCGCCTGCCTGTATAGATTCTCAGAAGGACTCTCAGTGGTTTTCCCAACTGATATGAACATGGGTCATTACAATGACGTGAGTAGGAATGGCGAGATTAAAAGCAATGCCTTCATATGAAATACTCGATCAAATGAAAAACCACACATTTTCTCACTTTTAATGAACAGTACTATGCTGCCGAACTAACAGTCCAAAGCTACAGAGCTGGAATGACCAAGACGCAGACATCCGTGATCCGTGAACAATCTTCGTCCTTTTTTCGGCGGGGGGGGGGGGAGGGGGTTTCAAACAGTGGATAGTACCAGGGCAAAAACTATGCCCGTTTACTTATCTGTTTCCTGGGAGTACCCGATGAGTCGGAAAATCTCAATTCACTACACTGGCGGGGGAAAGAACTGTTTGACGTGGAGGCAATTTTTCCTCCAAGCCAGAGAAGAAACCACATCTTCGCTGCTAATTTGGAAGAAAATTAATGTAGATTTAATGAAAGTGAAGAGGAAGAGGCTTTTCATAAGAAACGGATCTTTTCAGGGTTGAATTTGGAGTTATTTAGTGAATTGTGGTACTATAATTTGGAATAGGGCTAAATTGTAATTCCAGACCAGTTCATACTACTACTCCTACTACTACTAACTTAACCTCTGATGACTTAAGTGCGCACACTGCTCATTCAAAACAGCGCGTCAGAGTAGGTATCGAATAGCTGGCAAACTATGTTGAACCAGTGTGTTACGTACCAGCAGTATCAGAAAATGTATGAACCAGAGGATTGGCATGCTAAAGAAGAAAGTTTTCTAACTCCTCAACTATTTCCTGCCTATATTCAGTTAGGCTGTTATACTCGGTACGCAGCAGTAATTCCATCTATCGGAGTTGAATGTCAGCATAAGAGACAAAGAACATCACAACAAACAACGGTCAGTGCAATGTTATTGTTTACCTATGTTACGCGCTGTAGGCCATCACATTATTTACTGTCTTCCGGTTCTGAAATTCCACTCTTATTATAGTCGGTACGGTAAAACTGAATAGAACATAAATGATAGGAAATTATATTCTCTGTAACTTTTGTTATGTAGTACTTTTCCATAGGACTAAGAACACAGGTATTTAAAAATTAAATTTTAGGTACCTTCCCCTAAACTACCATTTCACCCAGGGTGAATAACATTGTCTATACCTTAAACTGTAGTTTCTTATTCCCCGACTCTATATACCTATTTTCATTAAATACTGTTTACCCATTTTGTCGGGGCTCGGCGTTGATATGGACTTACAAAAATCCAAATTCATGAGTATCTGTGTTATCATAGCCGGTACGGTAAAAATGCATAAGACGTAAATGATCAGAAATTTAATTCTATATAACTTTAGTAATGTAGTATTTATCAATATGGCCACTAATAATATAAATATTTGAGAATTGAATGTTAGGCCTTCCCCTAAACTACCATTTCACTCAGCGTGAATAAAATAATTTATAGCCTAGATTGTAGCGGTTCAACCCCCGACTCTACATACCGATTTTTATTAAATTCTGTTCAGCCGTTTTCTTGTGATGCGTGTACATACATACAGACAGACAGACAGACAGACAGACAGACAGACAGACAGACAGACAGACAGACAGAAATTACTGAAAAGTAAAAACTGCATTTTCTTGTAACTGTGGACATGATCGATACAGAAATACCATTCTTTTCAAATTCTGAGCAATGTACAGACAAAACTTTTATTTTATATATATAGATGAAGATCATTAGTAATTACACTCTCGCAATATACATACATGTGCTGAGTAATTCAGACACAAACGTCCTAGGTAGGCCTACTTTAAAAGTAACATCCACTCAATAATGATTTCATCCAGTTTGATAAAAGCATTGGCGATTATTTTCTTAACAATAGTATGGGACTTTTTTTTTTGCCCGTTCATGTGTGGATGCTAAATAACGAGAATTTCCAGTCTCAGAAAAATGTAATTTACAAATAAGTTCCTTTTGTTTTGCTGGTGGCTTTACGTCGCACCGACACAGATAGGACTTATGGCGACGATGGGATAGGAAAGGCCCAGGAGTTGGAAGGAAGCGGTTGTAGCCTTAATTGAGGAACAGCCCGAGCATTTGCCTGGTGTGAAAATGGGGAAAAAGGAAAACCATCTTCAGGGCTGCCGACAGTGGGATTTGAACCCACTATCCCCAGATGCAAACTCACAGCCGCGCGCCCCTAACCGCACGGCCAACTAGCCCGGTATATTTAAATTTTATGCACTAATAAATGAACACTGAAATAAAAGACGTATGACTGTAAATACCTCAAAATATGCATTGAAATGGCCTATGGCTTTTAGTGCCAGGAGTATCCGAGGACATGTTCGGCTCGCCAGGTGCAGGTCTTTTGATTTGACCCCCGTAGGCGACCTGCTTGCCGTGATGAGGATGGAATGATGATAAATATGACACATATACCCAGCGCCCATGCCAGCGAAATTAAGCAATGATGGTTAAAATACCCGACCCTGCCGGGAATCTAACCCGGGACCCGTGTGACCAAAGGCCAGCACGCTAACTATTTAGCCATGGAGCCAGACAAAATTTTCATTAACTGATGTGTTCAGCTCGTTCGTTGAATGGTGAACGCTGTGGTCTTTGGTTCAAAGGACCATTGATTCGATTCCCAACTGGGTAACAGATTTTCGCTGTGTATAGACAATTCATATTTTTCGGATCCTCGGTGTTTGCGTTTGTCTTGATAATCATCTCTCCAACTTCATACAACATACCAAACTGTCTATTTTCTTGCTACTTTTTCTACTTCGCACAGACACACACAGGTCTTATGACGACGATGAGATAGGAAGTGACTGTGGCCTTAATTAAGGTACAGCCAGGTTTGAAACTGTCAACTACCACAGAAACACGAATTAGGGAATGCTTCCCTACTCATAGGACTGACCTTTGGAAGGGCATCTGGCGATAAAACCGGACTTAATCCACACCAAGTGCCTACCCCAAGAAATCTGGAAAAGTTCAAGAAGACGACTCTGTAACTGATGTCTATAATATCCACACACTCCACACGTGCTAGACTTCATTTGTAGAGCGGTGTCTCCTAACAGCACGAAGACAGACGTTTGTTAAATCGATATACAGAACAGAGTCGACCTAATATACAAACAGTTCTTGGAAATAGATCAGGTCGTCGCACGCTACATGCCGGAAATAAAAACTCTCCGTAGAAAGGCCTTATTTCGTAAAAGTTGGAGAATGATAGCGATTAAATAGTCTGAGAGAAATGAACTTACTCTCTGGCCCTGAGGTATGTTCAAATATCTTCCTAGGGAAAAATAAATAAATTTATTTAAAAAGGGAAATAAGTACGCTTGTAGAGTTTCATGACATTTGCTCTAGTAGTGCAGGGGTGACGTATTTTCTTCTTTCCCAGAGCCACGAGTGCGATTCCCAGCCATTCCAGGGATTACAATAATACTAATCGCATGGCCTCAGCTATCGTAAACCGGAATTTTTATTAGACACCATTTAGACTGCCTGCCTGTCAATTTCGACATTTCAAATTTACTAGATAGCAGAGTAAACCGGATATCTCTCTACCAACTGATTTTTGATTTTTAATTTTTAATTAATTTTGTCAAATAAAAACCGGATATGTCACCAGAAGACTTTTACATCGTACGCATGTGCTTCTTCTTCTTCTTATCCTTCAAACAAATCCGACAACTTCTAAGTGTTTGTACCTGCAATCTTGGAGGCTGAGTGGCTCAGACGGTTGATGCGCTTGGCAGGTTCGATCGTGACTAGTCCGGTGGCATTTGAAGGTGCTCAAATATGCCAGCCTCGTGTCGGTAGATTTACTGGCACGTAATAGAACTCGTGCAGGCCTAAATTCCGGCACCTCGGCGTCTCCAAAACCGTAAAATTAGTTAATGTGACGTAAAGCCAGTAACATTATTATTACTAATAATACGAAGATCGACACTCGATCATTGATCCACAGAGGATTGCAGGGATCTTGGTTCTGGTTTGAGGTGTGGAAAGGTTTCTCTCAAGCAAGGGACAATCTGATACGAGAGGCAGTGTATTCGGTCACGAAGTCAATCAATTCGGCTGAGTATGTCTGCGGTGACCACATGGCACTCAATATCTAGGACATCTGGTTAGGTAGCAGTCGTCTTGGCCGAAAAAGACTTAAAGGCTGTATGTGCCACGTGCTTCCGTTTTCATATCGTGCTCACAATTACGGAAGCCTAAGGAATTCGAACCAACGAAACATGACTTTTCATTTCACTAATCCCACATACATTGACAAAAATTTGAACTACCAGGCGAGTTGGCCGTGCGGTCAGAGGCGCGAGGTTGTGAGCTTGTATGCGGGAGATAGTGGATTCAAATCCCACTGTCCGCAGCCCTGAAGATCGTTTTCCGTTTTTTCCCATTTTCACACCAGGCCACGGCTGCTTCCATCCAAATCCTAGGCCTTTCCTGTCCCATCGTCGCCGTAAGACCTATCTGTGTCGGTGCGACGTACAGCCACTAGCAAAAAGAAAATCGAACAGCGGCCACTTTGATTAAAATGAGAATGACAATTTCACTCGGCTATCACACCCCACAGCTTGATTCAAGGGGAGTGTGATTAAAATGTTCGCATTCTTGACCAAAAAATCGAATTTTTAATTTTGTCCTTATAAAATTTCCCTTGCCTTTGCTGGCAGGACCTAGTGTTTTCAGTACACTATGTCTTCTGGTATAGGCTAGTGCAATTTTGGTACTTTCATTGACTTGTCTCAGTCTTATCCTTGGCTTTGACAATATGAAAGTGACCGAGGTATGAGCGATCCTAATACTGCCATTCCTTATGCAGCCAGTCCCTGCTCTGAATGGTGTGAAAATGTTGCTCATAGGGTCGGTTGATGTATGCATTTCAGTGGGCTGGGCAGACTGGTATGTAATAGCAACTTCTGGCTCGGTGAGGCAAGCAACGGGAAACTACCTCACTCCTCATTTCCCTAGTACGCCTCTTCAGTGATGCCTAGGCCATCTATGACAGCTGATGGCAGAGCTGTTGAGGATCCAACAAGCCTTAGGGCAAAGGACCGAACAGGCACATACACACAGAATTCCCCAATTGTTCCTCTTTCAAATCCGGTTATCAGATTTCCTTAACACCCTTTTTAAAGCTCTGCAGGCCGGATTTAAAGCGTAGCGGTTCAGCGTATACTGAGTGATTTTTTCCACCGTGTACAAACTCTAGTGATTGATTGAGAAGAGCGAAGGGAACAGAAAATATCTAATGAACGTATATCCGGAAATGCATGGTTGGTTTGTTAGGGACCATTTATTCAATCATCCTTTGTTACAGAGACAGCGGTCTAATACGCGATGTACCATGCAGCCACAGGTACAGTCTGTGTTGAAATTTTTTTCCATGTACTTCCATGCATGCGTGTACGCGCCATAGCATGTTCTGTCTCACACATTCACATCGGCCAGGTTTTATCCGAACAGCATGAATACGCTGCTCCGGTGTCTCATCTGGAATGGGTTCTGGCTACACGATACATTTGAGATAGCACGGGCTGAGATCTGGTGAACGAGCAGGCCATGCAACTGGACCTCCTCGTCCGATCCATCGACCAGGGAAGACATGACTGAGATGCATCCGGACGTCCACGGCGAAGTGGGCTGGAGCACCATCATGTAGCAGCCACACAACCCTGCGAATCGCCAATGGTACGTCTTCCAGCAGGGCGGGTAAAGTCACCCGCAAGAAATGCCGATAGTCCCAGCCTGTTAGGCGACGTGTAAGGAATACTGATCCCAAAACACAGTCGCCAATTATCCCGGCCCACACATTCCGGCTGAACCACTGCTGATGATTCGCTGACACCAAACCATGGGGGTTCTGCATACAATCCCACAGATGACTGTTACGAAAGTTGAAGATACCACTACGCGTAAAGGTGGCCTCATCTGTGAATAGAATGGATGCCACAAATCCCGTAATCGCGGTTGCCTGATGAAAACAATTCCCGATGTTGAAAGTCTGTCATTAGTAAGCCCCGCACACACTGTAAGTGATAAGGGTAGCAACAATTGTCATGGAGAATGTTCCACACGGTCGTCTATATAGCTTACCCAGTACTGGCGCGCTAACTTCCTCGTATTGACAGGGCGGTTGCCTTCCAAGGTGTTAATCACATTTTCCTCCACGTCTGGAGTCCGAACAGGGCGGGTAAGTCATTCATGATTTCCTGCTTCCTTAAACGACACTGTCTCAGACAAATGGCGTAACACTGTTGCAAACATTGAATACTGTAGTTGTTGTCGGCGGAGATAGGTCTCCCGATACAAACGTGCTGCCCGCCACCCGTTGCCATTTGCCTTGCCGTAAGTAAAAACCATGTCCTCTCGAGTCGAATACGGAGCCGCTGTGTATAACGCTGTAACACATCAACTACCCGGTAAATCAATGAGAAGTGACGCGGACACAACGGTACCAATGACTATGGCAGCAGCGGGCACTAGGGCATGACGTATGAGGAACAATACCACCCTCTAGGAGGAAACCACGCATACTGTGGCGGCATGGTACAGCGCGTATTGGCCTGCAATGTCTGTAACTAAGTATGAATGAATACATGATCGCTAGCATGGACACCATGCATTTTCGAACATACGTTCATTAGACCTGTTTTGTTCCGTATCCTCTCCGCGACCAATCCCTAGAATTTGTACACGGTGGAAGAAATCACCCAGTATAGAGCAAGCTCATGCCCCTTTCTCTCACGTCAGACAAAATTAACTGCAAATTTCATTCGGACTACCTTGTAGTGGGCCTACTCTGTGCGTAAGAGGAGAAAGACATCTAAGGGAGTATTTTACAATCCAGGGCAGTTTTACAGTAAGTATACTTCTTAAAACTTTCAATTTCTTTTATCTACCGTAAAAAAAAATTCAGCGCTTTGCCATGCATAAAATGCTCTTTGCGTCTGAGTTCTTATCGGATTCACCTGAAATTTTTAGAGAATGTTTGAATATGTACAGGAATTAAAAGTAGTTCTGTATTTTATTATCGGTTGAATATTACCTTTATATTCTTACTTCTGAAATAGCAACGAAACCAGCTTTTTGACTATTGAATGAATAATGAAGAAAGTGAAAAAATATCTCCAACAGTTTATGTCTGACTGAAAAACCCGGAAATGTTCTATTTTAGACAAGTATGCCAAATTACAGCCCAAATAATGAAAACTGTGCCGCATGGAGAATTTTCCATGCAACATTTAAAAATAAAAATTATTCGTCAATAACTTTGCAGCCAATTAACTAATAAACTCCAAATTTCGTGTGGCGCTCTATCTTTTTAATATCTGCTTATATTTAAAATTTGGTTTTGGTGAGTGATGAATTTCAGTCGTGACTCCCCTTAATATAAATCTTTAACAACCAATAGGCCATAGGCTATATAACAAGTAGCAAGTTTTTGGTAAAGTGGAAAAGTCTCGTGCGCCTTTTCTGTAAAACTACGCCCTCGTATCCGCAAAAAACAGAATAGTTCATCCACAAATATTCCTTTATAATCTTTTTCTGTAACATTCTGTAACCATTTCAACCTAACAGCTAATGTGATGTTTCAACAGTTTTGGCCGTGCGGAAAGGTAAACAGCTGGTGACGAGCACACCGCTATGCTAAAGTGACAGCTTGCTACTGCTCAAAGGGAAAACATAGCCTGAGTGTACGCATGACCACACATTAACACGATATCTTCCGAACGGAGCGTGGGAACAGACAAAATAACAAACCCGTGGCGCAACAGTTCATTCAGACCTTTTTCCTGCCAGAGCGACTGCTGCCCAGCCATATGGCCTGCACTGGAGTGTCAGATGGTCATTGTGACACATCCTCAGCCGTACTGCTTGACTGCCAGCGAGGTCCACTGACTCTCATATCGGATATCTTATTTTGTCTCATGAGGCTTAGTGAACTCCGTCCCAACCAGGAAATGAACCCAAGACCCCTGAGCAAGAGGCAGGCGTTGTTAGCCAGCTACTACATAACGCTCACTTGGAAGTAATGATTGTCTATTGTGTAATTTCAAATTCGTAGTATAAGAAATGCTGAACTAAAACTTTGACAGAACTGGCAACACTGCAAATGACGACGGGACAGACAAAAGATGGCAATACTGCATGGCTTTGTCTTTGTAGCAACAGCTTAGAACGTGGTCCGCCCGAGAAACGCGTCTGCTAAATAGAGGAATATGAAGCAACGTTCATGTTTAACGATTACATCAAAACGAATTTAACGTGGCATAATTAAATGCTTGTGCAAAGAAAGTACTTCGGTTGTGAAAACTGTCACGAAGTGTCCTCCTACTCCTCCGTAACGCCTGGCAATACACTGCCAACGCAAGGATGGACAATTGGCTCTGATTTTGTTGTGGGTCCTATGGATCACCCGCCTTATAACCAAGATCTCTGCCCTTACGATAGTCACGTCTCTGTTCCGCTAAAGAAAACCCTGAAGACTAACCGTCTTACCACTGATCAAGCGGTAGAATAGGGTCTTATCAACAACCAGCGTCCTTCCTTGCGATAGTGGTGGTGATTATTGTTTTAGGAGGAAGTACAACTGGACAAAGATCCTCTATTTACATCAATCAGAGGGGGAAAATGGAAATTAAATAAAATGGCGTATGGCTTTTAGTGCCGGGAGTGCCCGAGGACATGTTCGGCTCGCCAGGTGCAGGTATTTTGATTTGACTCCCGTTGGCGACCTGCGCATCATGATGAGGATGAAGGCAACATATACACTCAGCCCTGGCGCCAGCGAAATTAACCAACGATTGTTAAAATGTCCGACCATACCGGGAATCGAACCCGGAGCCTCGGTGACCAAAGGCCAGCACGCTAACCATTTATCCATGGAACCGGACTGGAAAAAAATGGAAAGGGCCCAACACGTCGAAAAATCAAGATATTGGTTAAGAAAGAGAAGGCTACGAAGGGCGTGAAGACGAAACACTCTCCAGGCTTTGGAAATGTAATACCATCGGGGTCAGAAAATAACAAGAGTTGACCAAGGGAGGTCAGAGTGAAGAGATGAAAGTGAGGAGCCTGGCACAATGACCGATCTCAGCTAAGGGACCCGTGGTCGCCAACCCATGCTACCAAGTTAAGAACCCCTGGAGCTCCTTTTAGATGTTAGTGTTATTCTACTCCCTCCGCCCACAGGGATTACTTGTTCAGCCCCAGTTAAGAATTGCCGGTGCATCTAATGCACTGAACGTATGTTAAACATTAAAGCTTGAAATTTTCTTCACCAAACGAAAACGAAAAATAATTCATGCAGTAGAGGGTTAATATAAAATAAGTAATGATTGAGCAAGTAATCAATAACTAAATTATTTACACCTAACTAAACTAAAAGTGTAAACAAATAAACAAAACACTCTGAGTCATGATTAGGGTTCAGAAAATATCCAAGCAAATATCCCCTAAAAACTAGGTATATATGATATAAAAAAAGGTGACATATGACTTAAGCATTTTAGGGAGAGGTAGCAAGTATTGGAAATTAAATGAAATGGCGTATGGCTTTTAGTGCCGGGAGTGCTCGAGGACATGTTCGGCTCACCAGATGCAGGTCATTTGATTTGACACGCGTAGGCGACTTGCGCGTCGTGATGTGGATGAAATTATGATGAAGACGACTCATACACCCAGCCCCCGTGTCAGCAAAATTAACCAATTAAGGTTAAAATTCCTGACCCCGCCGGAAGACAGTGGAGTTCGAACCCACTATCTCCTGAATGCCAAAAATGAAGTATTAGCGTACTTTTTTATAGCTATCGGCGTACGTTCGTACAGCATCTCTTTATCGGATTCATGTCTTCTAAACCTGCTACCTATTTCAGGAAAAGGAAGAAAAATATGTCCACTGCAGTATTTTGAAATGCTGTGTTTGAAAATCGACGTAGATAACATGTGCCTTGTTAAAAACGACTCCTCAATTTAAACAAAAATACTCAAGATATAACCAAGTATGACCTTATTTCACGAAAATGAGCAAAACATTACCAAGGCAATAGAAATGGTCGAAATATGCAACATAAAGTTGCTTTAAACGGGGTCAGGGACCCATCATTAACAGTTATTTTTTTAGGTTTCGGGTAAAATGAGCCCAGGAATGAAATGTGTCTTCTACTTAACATCCGAACCTTAGTAATGATTAAATACGAAATTAACATTTATATATACAGCATAAACACAAGATATGAATATTGTGCTATAGCAGCTAAACGATCCTTTGCTGGCGGGATGGGCTGTATGTTAACTGGAATTATGAATTGTTATGATCTTTTTATAAAGGTGCCTAACATCTAGGGCATCGACGCCTGAAATTAATAATAGAATATGTGTATATAATTGGACATGCTATGGGCTAGAATAAATTTGTTACTTTCATTGACCTGTCTGTCTCATCCTTGGCTTTGACAATATGAATGTGACCGAGGTATGAGCGTTTCTAGTAATACCGTTCCTTATGCAGTCAGTTCCTGTGATGAATGGCGTGAAAATATTGCTCATAGGGTCGGCTGGTGCATGCATTTCAGTGGGCTTCGCATACTGATATGTAATAGCAACTTCTGGCCCAGTCAGAAAAGCAACAAGAAACTACCTCACTCCTCATTTTCCAAGTATGCCTCTTCAGTGACACCTAGGCTATCTATGACAGCTATTGGTGGAGCTGTACAGGATCAGAAATGCCTTTGGGCTGAATACCCAACATACATATACATACAACAGCTGAAAGTATTTAAATGGCTGTGTAGAGGGCAAAATAGGAATTATAATAATTAATAACCAATTAGTTAAGTAACTAATAAGTAAATCGTTTACAACTAATTAAAATAAAAGGATAACAAAGAGAAAGAACCTATTTCAATCATGATTATGTATGAATTTAACAAGAGTAAGCGAGTTCAATTAGGAGAATATAAGTAGTAAGTAATTTATTGAACATTGCAGGCATTTAGTCCAGATACATGTTCACAATGCCATTACGTAAAACAAAAAACCATTAAACCCCGTGAAACTGAACAACTATAGACAGAACTAAAAACACACCAAATAAATTACTAAGCAGCCCCTTACACGGGCGGATGACCAGTCGACATGTAAGGGCCAAACCTACAACCCTCTAATCTTACAACTAACTTGGTGGTCCCCCACACGGGCGGGATACCAGACACCATGCAAGGCACCACCCCTAACTAAATCTACTAAGCTGCCTCTAACATGGGCGGATGACCAGTCCACATGTTAGGGCACCATCTACATCTAAATTAACCCTATATTTAACTACTTAACTACATTAAATCTATACCAATTCTATATTAGGAGGATATAAATAAGAATTGGTACGGTTAGTAATTACACATTCAGATTATTTCCAGATTATCTTGGCATAGCAAATACGGTGAGTTCGTCAATTTGAATCGTGCACCCGGAAATAACAGAGTAACCACATGTTCTCGAAAGGAAAAAATTTCTCCGTCAATCCGATCACACCATTGTTCTTAACATAACACGAATAGCATCCCTGATATTTTGTCTGTATTGTTCTGATACAGCCTATAGTGTACGTTAGCCAGTACAAATGCTGAACCGAGCGAGCTGCTGCGCGTTTTGAGTCACGTAGCTGTTAGCTTGCTTTCGGGAGATACTGGGTTCAAAACCCCACTATCGGGTGCCCTGAAAACGGTTTCCTCTGGTCTCCCATTTTCGCAAAAGGTAAATGCTTCTTCAGTGCTGTGCTTCTTCCCCACTTTTATTCTTAACCCATCGTCACCGTAAGACCTATCTATGTAAAGTAAATTGAAAGAATAAGATACAGTGTAAGTTTCCAGACATGAGTCTTTGATTCACTTAAATAACACTAACTTAATTGATCTTCAACACTTAAAATAGTGGAAAAGTTTATATTTGTAGATATAGCATGTGTACGTGCTTGATATCTCCTTTGCAACAAGGTGAGAAATTCTAATTAATTTTGTAATGTGTTTACTCTTGGAAAACGGTTGTTACAAGTTTGATATAACTACGCGCTCTTGGGTGCCTATGTTAATGGTATATTATGTGTTCCTGCAGCCCGCCAATCGATATAACTCCGCTGTGTTTTCTTTCATAATACGATTATACGTGTGTTGCGCGAAACTAGCCTGCTTGTAGTCGATAGCGTAATGGTAAAACGCTCCTATGGCTGCAGTGTTTGAGATGAAGCTGTTAATTCTAGCTTTCCGTGAGATACACGCCTGTGAGAATGACTTCCAGAGTGGACTGTATGCTGGGCGAAGAGCTTTAGAAGATTTATTCGTAATAGAATGGTGAATATTTATATTTACGGGGATCCAAACAGAATAGTGCAATATGAAAGTTGAAGTGCCGCAGTGTATAAGATTCAAAATAGCAATAATAAATGAGGAACTGCCAGACACTCAGGCAACTTAATACTTGGTACAACAAAAATGTATCCTCCAGAACCGCTGTAAAAATTGAAAATTTCCTAACCTTCCCATGGGAACCGGCCTGTGAGGCTCGATATTGGGTTTCAGAAGATAAACTATATTCTCGTATGTACGCAACGTCAGCATTTTTCCACCCAGTGCGAAATTTTTCTTTCAGAGCGATGGATTATAATATTTATGAGCTTGAAAGTTTCCTGAAAGCTAAAATTAACTTTTAACTCTAAACTCCGCGGATGTGTTTAGGATAGTTCTCGAGATTAATAAGGTTTTATGCTGAATTGGCGCCTTACAAACTGACAACACATTTATAAAAACATGTTTTCATTAAATAAGGTAAATGGGTGGCATAAGTAACCGTAGGATCCTTCAATTTTGCATAGTAATAATAATAATAATAATAATAATAATAATAATAATAATAATAATAATAATAATAATAATAATAATAATAATAATAATAATAGAACTCTTGTAAATGCTCACGCTCCAGTGAAGCTGACAAAAAGTACCTATATACAATGCATAAATTGCTGACATTTTCAGGGACAAACGAAATGATGTCATCTCCAAAATTCCAAAGTCCCGCCCTTAAATTTTCTTGGGTGATTTTAACGCTCAAATTGGCAAAGTACGG
This sequence comes from Anabrus simplex, assembly GCF_040414725.1. NCBI lineage: Eukaryota > Metazoa > Arthropoda > Insecta > Orthoptera > Tettigoniidae > Anabrus > Anabrus simplex. Next base: position 822,623,605 of record NC_090265.1, on the reverse strand, counting down.
AAATATCGTAACATAGTCGGTTATTACCCAGCACATCTGATAACGTATCAAAATGGAGAACGTTTAATTGAACTCTGTAGGAGAAACAAGCTCCTGCTGAGATCCACGCTTTTTATGCACTTTCCACGGAAGCGAAAGACCTGGATATCTCCAAACCCATTACTGTCAGTGTCCTTCGAGGCATCATCCTCTCCAAAGTAAAGATCAAGTACATCCCGAGAAACACACGGACAACCGACTTCAACAAATCATTAGATCTGACACCGGCAAACCGAATTCTTAGAGCCTATCTCCTCTCTTTAACAGCTAGACCTCGAACAATTGACGCATCTCTTAAAATAGCACCTCAAACGAGGAAACCAAGATACTCTTGATGGAATTCGTAATGCGATGCATCCCTCAGTGGGAGACAGCAAGCCTGGCTACTTTAGAAATTTCATAAGACACGGAGAACATATCAGAAGTTCCTCGAATCAGCAAAAATACCGCCCGAATCATTAGGAACACCAAAAGAACTTTCTACAAGAACGAACTGACCAACATTGAATCCAATTTTCAGAAGAATAATTCGACAAATTTCTACTACACATTCTAACAATACATAATCAAATATACCCCCAGACCTATGTTTCCGTGAGCCAACCACTAACGCGGTCGCCCACAATGACGAACAAAGCTGTAAGATCTTAGCAAAATACATCGAATCCCTTCGCAACTGTGATCCACCACAATCGACTTTTATCCCTACCCTGAATCCAGTTCCAACCAATGCTGATTCTTCCCCACCAGACATTTCTGAACTTCAAAAATAATAAAGCTCCGGGTGAATACTCAGTGATCGCAGAATACTGGAAATTACTGGATGGCCATACGCTACAACCCCTCCTCCAAACTATCCAACATATTTGGAATACCACTCAGGTACCCTTCAAATGGGTCACAGCTCTTATTTATTCCGATAAGAAGTGATAAATCGGATGACAATATTTACCGTGACATCTGTCTTCCCCCCGTTACTTATAAAATCCTCCCCAAAGCCTTACTCACTAGAGCCGTAGAACAGCTTGACTCACTAATAGACGAATACAAAGCCTGCTTCCCAAACATCCTGTGCAGAACATATCCAGAATCATAAAAGTGACTATCGCATACCTGAAACTCCGAGCCAGACCATTTGTTATCACTTTTGTAGATTTCCAGAAAGCGTACGTCTCAATTGACCACGCAACCCTTTTCAACTTCTCCAAGAAATTGGCCTAGACAACAAGACCCTGCAGATTATCCAACGTACACTCACCTGTAGGTCTTCAAAAGCGAAATTCAGATCTGAAATTTCTGAAGCCTTTCAAATCTTTTTTTTATTTTTTTTATTTTTTTATTTTTTTATTTTTTTGCTATTTGCTTTACGTCGCACCGACACAGATATGTCTTATGGCGACGATGGGATAGGAAAGGCCTAGGAAGTGGAAGGAAGCGGCCGTGGCCTTAATTAAGGTACAACCCCGGCATTTGCCTGGTGTGAAAATGGGAAACCACGAAAAACCATCTTCAGGGCTGCCGACAGTGGGGCTCGAACCCACTATCTCCCGATTACTGGATACTGGCCGCCTCTCAAATCCAAACAGGAGTTTGGTAAGGAGATGCACTATTACCACTACTTTTCAACTGTTCTCTCGAGATGCGAATGGAGACATGCTCTCCAATACAAATGAATTCCTAAAAAACCTACAACCTGTTTTCCAGTCAGTGACCAGATCAGGGATGTAATGAATGAATTGTGCCGGCTGCCGAAGCCTGTCGCACTCCTCTGGGGCAATGATTAATGACTGAGAGATGAAATGAAATGAGATGGGAAAGTGTTTCTGGAATGAAGTATGACAGGGAAAACCGGAGTACCGGGAGAAAAACCTGTCCATGCTCAGCTTTGTCCAGCACAAATCTCACAAGGAGTGACCGGGATTTGAATCACGGAACCCAGTGGTGAGAGGCCGACGCGCTGGCGCCTGAGCCACGGAAGCTCTAAAGGAATTCCTAATGGAGTTCAATTAGGACGAACTCATAATGGTGTCAATATTGACTGCATTGCTTTTGCAACTAGCTTTATTTTTTTTTTTATTTTTTTTTTTTTTTTGCTATTTGTTTTACGTCGCACCGACATAGATATGTCTTATGGCGACGATGGGATAGGAAAGGCCTAGGAAGTGAAAGGAAGCGCCCGTGGCCTTAATTAAGATACAGCCCCGGCATTTGCCTGGTGTGAAAATGGGACACCACGGAAAACCATCTTCAGGGCTGCCGACAGTGGGGCTCGAACCCACTATCTCCCGATTACTGGATACTGGTCGCACTTAAGCGACTGCAGCTATCGAGCTCGGTAACTAGCTACTCAACAGATGAATTGCCTACATGAATGCGCAGTTAAGATTGGCCTCAAAATCTCCTACACCAAGACAGACTTCATTTCTAACATCATACGTGCTTGAAAGTGGAAAGATTCAAATACCATGGTGAATGGGTGGAATCCGATAATTCTGATAAATTCGCCGCCTTAACACGTGCCATATACAATAAAAAGTCTATCTCCTGAAATGCAAAAATAAGACATTATCAAACTGTAATTAGACCTGAAGCATTATATGCAATAGAATGTTTAACACTTTAAACATAATAGCCTGCTTGATATACTGGCAATTAAGGAAAGGAGGATTATCCGAAAAAATCTTGGTCCCAACATCAAAGATGGTGTTTAGAGACTTCGGAGCAACTCAGAAGTATACTTCCACACCGAAAAGATATCAACTGTAATCCGGAAGAGAAAGATAACTTTTCACGCTCTACTCTTCAGATTGCCAGAAGTGTCAAAACGATTCCTGCTTGGCTGGTGGAGACCGATAAGGATGTTTTAAAGTATGGAATCGCCGGGCTGAGTGGCTCAGATGGTTAAGGCGCTGGCCTTCTAACCCCAACTTGACAGGTTCGATCCTGGCTCAGTCCGGTGGTATTTGAAGGTGCTCAAATACGACAGCCTCGTGTCGGTAGATTTACTGGTACGTAAAAGAACTCCTGCGGGACTAAATTCCGGCACCTCGGCGTCTCCGAAGACCGTAAAAGTAGTTAGTGGGACGTAAAGCAAATAGCATTATTATTATTATTAAAGTATGGAATCACAGAAACGGTCTTAAACTACGAGAACCACTCAAAACAAACCTAGACAGGTTCATCAAGAAGAAGTCCAACTCGACTGAAGCAAGTCCATTCTGATTCATGGAAGAAAGCGCAATCCGAAAGGATAAAAACCTGGTGAGCCCGCAAGCAGACAAACAGTTGAGATCTATCGGTCCTTAGCGGCCTTAACGATGAGATGAATAATAAACAATGATGTTAGAGCGTTGAATTTTAGTCAGGTTGTGTAGATAAACTGAAAAACTGGCATTCTGTTGTTGGGCCTTATATAGCACCCCGTGAAAACGATAAAATAGATAGGAGCATTCAGGCTTCTAGATATGAAAATATTTTCTAGTAATGTACGCATATATACTGTGTATTCATATTAATGATACTGCGTATGTTGGCAATGCTCCAGCCGAGAGGGATGCCCTGCTGTTAAAGTGATGGTGGGGGGGAGGGGATGGAGTGGTCGGTAGTGTACCAGACTTAAGATGAGTACTGCAGAGGTGCGAATATGTATTTCAATCTCCATGTACTTTACAGTGGAAGTCAAGTTAAATTTCACTTCGGAATGAACATCCTTGGTGCACGTTGAGTGGGCGGAAATATTAATAGACGTTCCCCGATAGAGATTGTCAGGCTGCATGATAAAGCATTCCAGAGATTGCACTGCCGGCTGATTTATTCAGTGCCGTGCTAGAAGAGTGACGTTGAACTTGACAGACTGAGGGAAATTTTGCATGAGAAATACTGTACTGTCAGCTCAATTGAGAGTGAGGACACTTGTCTCTCATTGTCACTGAATCTTCACTAGGAGACTGCCAAGGCCAGAATTGCTGATGCAACTTACATGTATACACAGAAATGGTGTCCCGATATAAACAATCAACATTGTCCCACACCAATACTGAAAAGGACGGGAGGGAATGAAGCAGTGGTGTATGGCTGGGATCAAGACGTGGGCTACCACTAGACGTAGGTTACCCCTTTTCGATGGTTGGTTTTGTGAACGTCAAGCCTTAATAAGCGTTTTGAGTTGCAGCCAACAGCCAACGGAGAAGCCAGCTCTGTTGTCAAAGCTGCTTCATAAGGTACTGCCCTGGCCTCTGTCAATACTAAACACCTGATCAGTGGAGATGGCAGCCTAAGGTTTAGCAAATTAAAGTCCTTTGCAAATTAAAGTCCGGCTATGTGGCTAAATGGATAGAATGCTTGCATTCGGTTCGATGGCCCCAGTTCAGTTCTCAGAATCAACCCCTCGAACTGTTAATGCCACTGACATGGGGACTCTGAATTTATGACGTTTTCGCCATTCATTTCAACCTCATTAGGTCACCACCAAGACTGTAGAGATGCCATGCACCATTATTATTATTATTATTATTATTATTATTATTATTATTATTATTATTATTATTATTATTAAATAAAAACTTTAAATTTTACAGCGGTCGTACCCATCATTAACTGGTTTATTAGATCCTAGAAAGATCAGTGGTAGTGTCCGACTCATGATAACGGGTTCGATTTCACCCAACAAAAGACAACACTAAACCTGAAATATCGCATTTCATTTTAGCAGATCTGCCTATAAAAAGAAAACTATATTACTCGTATGACAGCAGCCCTGCATTGTCTTCCTTCAAGGATGTGGAAGTACACGGGAGTGAAATACCAGCACTCTGTTATCTATATAATTAAGTCAGAAGTATGAGGTGAGGAAGTATACACGATGAGGAACTCATGGTTGTTAGTTAACAGTGGCGAGCTGACGGAGCGAAGCCTAGCACACCTGTCCCGCCGGTCCCCGCACCTATCGGACATCCAGCAGCAAACCGCGCGACGTGAGTAGAGGGGAGAGGGACGCAGAGCCTTGGCTACATTATCAGTCTCTCATGCCTTGCTCTCAGAAATACGTGCGAGGTTTTTTTCTCATTGCTTTCAAGTTTTATAAATGGATCAATGTGTCAGGTGCTTACATTATAACGTGCTTTGGATATACATCCTTCCCACTTGAGGTATGGGCTTCACCGATAGCCTTGGTAGCTCTCAGTATACGCCACTGGAGTGAAGGGATAATGCCGAAGGCCACCTCCAGTACCGAAAAAGACGGCAAGGGAGTAAAGGGGTAGTGTTGAAGGCCACTCCTCTACTGAAATCGAGGGCAAGGAAGTGAACGGGTAGTTTTGAAGACCACTCCAGTACTGAAAAGGTTGGCAAGGGAGTAAAGGGGGTAGTGTTGAAGGCCACTCCTGTATCGAAAAGTGAGCAAGAGAGTGAACGGGTAGCGTTGAAGGCCACTCCAGAACCGAAAAGCAGGGCAAGGGAGTGAACGGGTAGTGTCGAAGGCCACTCCAGTACTGAAAAGGTTGGCAAGGGAGTAAAGGGGGTAGTGTTGAAGGCCACTCCAGTATCGAAAAGTGAGCAAGGGAGTGAACGGGTAGCGTTGAAGGCCACTCCAGAACCGAAAAGGAGGGCAAGGGGGTGAACGGGTAGTGTTGAAGGCCACTCCAGTACTGGAAAGGTTGGCAAGGGAGTAAAAGGGGTAGTGTTGAAGGCCACTCCAGTATCGAAAAGTGAGCAAGGGAGTGAACGGGTAGTGCTGAATGCTCAGCGTGCTATACATCCACCACTGTGCACATTTCAATCACAACAGCCTTGTACCCGGCTCTCTACCTGCAGCATTGCATTAAGCGAAAAGGTTCGGGGACGCCAAATATTTTTCATATCGGGACACCATTTCTGTGCATGTGTGCTCAGTAGCCACAACCTATGATCCTTCTATGGGTATTTTAATGCAGTATCGGGCCAAAAAAATAGTACTGAAATTATAAACATCAAAATGCGTCATTATAACAGGTAACACGCATTTGTGTCGATACACCAAGTGTTCAATACGTCTCGCACATTGTTCACAACGGTCCTGTAAATTGTGGAACATGTTGGACGAACACAGGTCACCACAGTAACGCAGATAATGTATTTACCTTCCCTTGCAATTAGGGAACATTTCTCGCTGGATCATTTGACCGGAAAACTGAAGGAATGTTTTCCATTCAGGTAATCACATAAGTGGGATTGTAAATAAAGGGTATTCTCTTTCTTTCTGAGGTAGTTATCGTCTATTTTTCTCTTCCATACAATACTACGCTCCAGACGAAAGTCTTCGAAAACATCTTTCTATTTCCTATATCAATGTTCGAGGTGAACAAATTTCTTTTAAGAAAGCCCTTCCTTGCTTGTGCTAGTCTGCATTTTATGTTCCCCTACTAGCATTAGTTATTTTGCTACCCAAGTAACAATAGTCATTCGTCGCCATAAGACCTATCTGTGTCGGTGCGACGTAAAGCCCCTAGCAAAAAAAAAAAATAGTCATCTACTTCCTTTAAGACTTAATTTTCTAATCGAATATTTCCTGCATATCTGACTTTGTTCGATCGCACTCCACTACTTTTTTTTTTGGGGGGGGGACTTATTTATATTTGTTGTATGTCCGGCGCTCCCTTTCTCGCTCCGACAGCCAGCTGCACGCGCGCCTGTGTATCATTCTGCTAGCTTCGACGCGCAGCCCCCAGTGCGCGTGCCTGACCATCGAGTGTACTATAAATAGGAGCTCCCTTCCTGCTCACTTGCCCACTTCCCCGGTGTCCAGCTCCAGAATACACCCTACGTCGAGCACGGAGGCTACTCCTCTTGAAAATGTGCTTCGACCAGGTGGACTGAATTTCTGGCAGTACGAGGTTTCACCTCTGGTCACCGCTCCCTTACCTGTTTCCGCTGCCTATGTCCAGTAATTCTTTTACAAGCCATTTTCATTCCCTAATTTATGCAAGCTCCCTTAGTTTCGCTAGGTGGAATTTCTTCAATCAATTGAACTTGCTTTTTAGGAATTCAGGCACTTCAACAAACAAGGACTCTCAAAGACATTTATGTTAGTGTGCCAGATAGTTCTCGACTATCAACGTGTCAATTCACAAAGACTATCTTTTCAAGATAGAAGTGTATATAAAGACTGTAAACCTGTACATATTGTATAAAGACAGACTTTTCTCAAGATTCAATATTCCTTTTTGCTTCAAAATAAATTTCTGTTATTTATGTAAATATCATAAAGTGAAGCAATAAAAGTTGTGTTTTGTAAACTTCAACCTTGGTTACAACAATATTCATCTTGTATTCCTTCTCCAAGACTCTGTCCATTTCTGTCAATTTCTCCAGATCTTTTGCGGTGTCAGATTCTATGTTATAGTTGCGGGAATGCGGAGGTTGCTCATTTAAAGGACTAGAGTAGAGCAGTGTTCAGCGCTGTTTGTGGCTGGGTCATTTCTTGGGGTAATTCCATCTCTGTAACTTGCCAGCAAAGTACTGTTCGTGAAAAGTGAGAAACTGAGTCTTTTTTCAAAATTTGATCGAGCATTTCATATGAGAGTATTGCTTTTAACAGCAACATTCCAGTCAGGTAATATTGTATGCTAACAAGAATATTGACGTCATTGTCTTATTTTAGTTGGAATTACTGTATTTATTCACTACTTGTGCACTACTTCACTTATAACTCTGTATACAATGTATAATTCCGTAGCGAAGCGCGGATACACCAGCTACCTAAAGATAAAGCTAAGTGTTATTGAAAGTAGTTTGAATAAAAATCAATGTGTTCCCTATGGCTTTACGTCGCCCCGGCTCAGAAAAGTCGTGTAGTGACGATGAGATAGGACAGGGCTATGAATGAGAAGGAAGCGACTGTAACCTTAATTAAGATTCAGCCTGCTGCGAAAATGTGAAAACATTGAAGGCGTCTTCAGTGCTGTCGGTGATGAGTTCGAACCCATCTTCTCCTAAATGCAATCTTACAATTACACAGCTCGTACCACGCAGCCAACTACCTCATTCGAAATCAAATATTTATAACACACTTTGTTAGTCTGGACCAACACACCACACTACAACCAGTACAGAAACACGCAATAGTGATTAGATCCTTCGACATAGGGTTCGGGTCAGGAAGGGCATCCAGCCGTAAAACAGGGTCAAAGCCGCACGATTAGAACCCACGACCCCACAGGTGAATAAACGCTAGAATAAGAAGACTTGTTAGTCTGGACAATGTATTGTAAAGAAGAACATTTTTAAATATCAGTTTACTCGTCATTACGCAGTAAGAACTTGTTGGCATTTAATTTTTCTTCTGACGAGGGAAGTGCCCCGGCTAAAACCGACCGAAAGTGGGCTTAAAGCATACAGTTGTACCTATGTCAATAGCTATCAAGGTCATTCGTCTGTAGAAGTACGTGTTCGGTCGCCAGCGCCATCTGACACTCAGCACACAGGCCGCGCTGCATTGGAGCTGTACACGCAATGCCTATTAGTCAGTTGCAGTGTGTCGTAGTATAATGCACACACAAATGTCCGACATCAATCAACTCTGTGAATGTTGTGAAGTTGCTGCGCGAAAAGGTACGCCGACGCTACACACTGGATAGTGAAGATGAAAGTGGAGTGGAGGATGGGGTATTTGCATGCATGTTATATGATATCATAACGCAGAAATACGATGGATCTGTAACAGAACTACATACCGACACATTATAGAGTAATGGTGACCGTTAGGTGGATGGCGTAGAAGAAACAACACATGAGTATGAGGGTCCCAACTATACCGACAGTCCAGCAACAGAAGGAACTACACGTGACAGTGATTTCGCTCCTTCACCCTCAAAACGTGTACGAACAAGTGTAATACGGAGTATAGACGACCGAACATTAGACAACATTTATGAGGATTATTATAATCGCGGTTACAATTCTTATCAGAAACTAATGAAGCGTTTTAGTTGCATTAGATCGAAATCAAACTGCAAGGTAATTTTAGATTATGTGACGCGCAAAAGGCAAGAGCCAGGTCTGTTCAAGGGAAATGAAACATTAAAATTGAAGGCTTTAAAAGATCCTGTAAAAGCACAATTTGAGAGAGCAAGAGATAATGGATCAGTGGTCCACTACTGGCACATTCAAGAGCGGGCTCTGGAGGCCGCTAGAGCAGTTTCTCTGGACAATTTTAAACTTCCTTGCATTTTGTCAGGGCCTTCAAAGACGAATATAATATTTCGTCCAGACATATCACTGTGTTCATGGCTCGCAAAGAGATTGAAGAAGAGCATGTTATTATACAAACAGCAGAAACATTTGTGGCAGACGTGAACATGTTTATTCAGGACGGGAATATAATGAAGGAATGCGTGTGGAATAGTGATAAGAGCCAATTATTTTATGAACTAACGTCTTCTGCAACACTTCAAACAGAGGGGAAAATCAACAGTTGGTCTGGTACAGTCTGTGCATAGTTCTACGCATAGTTACACTATTGATGTGGCTGTGTCCATGAATGGAAAATTAGCGAACAAGCTTTACATTAGTCTGCAGGAAAAAATGGAACGTTTGGTCCGTACGTTGCAAAGAAACTGATAGCAATGCGTCCACGGAACATCCTTGTTGAAGCGAGTAAAAGTGGAAACATGACTAAAGCATATATGAAGAGCTTCTCTAATTCGGTCCTCGCTGAACATGTTGGTGAGAGAGGTCTATTACTTTGCGATTCCTGGTCAGGACACAAATACTACAGTGTTATTGAAGAATGTTTTCCAAATATAGATATTACATTAACGATATTGCCATCAAAGACAACCAAATACTGTCAGCCTGTGGATGTATATTTTTTTAGGCAATACAAACTCTATGTCAGACGTCTTATTGATTTTGTACGTTTGCAAATAGACACCACGCAGGCAACGATACATGATCGATACTTCATCATCCGTCTTCACTCCGTCATCTACAACAAACTATCTGCACCGAGATACAGACCTATGTTAACATGCGAATGGAAAAGAGCAGGTTATGATGTGGATGTTCCTGTTGCTTCGTTTGATAATGTGATCACCGTGGCATTTGAGTTTGGACTATTGCAATGCTGGAACATTCTAACATTCCGCTGTGTTTTAATCACTTCGTTGAAACTTCACATTTACACTTCGACGTCGAATAAAGGACAACACAGTATCTTCTATTGTGGGAAAGATAACTATGTCAACACGGTACTGCATGTGTTAAGAGTTCTTGTTGAAAGCAAGTGTTCAACCTTTTGCCAGATGATACTGCACTACATCTCTTTCTTGTTACTATAATGGTCCGAAGTGCCTGTTGCACGGTAGTTTCTGCTGCGAATTGGGTTTCTGCAATCTTTGTACGCCGTAACTTACAAATATTGATTGTACACTAATGCGGGGTTTTACAGATAAACGCCCTTGATGGGTAGTAGAACAGGTATATCTTCGTATGTTAAGCGCACTTCCAGTCGGTTTTAGCCTTTCGAGCTGGAGTACTTCCCTCGTGAGAGGAATAAATAATATGCAGAATTTTCAATAGTAAGTTTCCTCTCCTTGGCTGAGTGGTCAGCGTAGTGGGATTCGGTTCACAGGGTCTCCTGTGCGATTCTCGGCCGGGAAATGCTTAATTCTCTTAGCTCGGGTACTGTCCTCTCTCCAACAGCCCCGAAATTCACGCAGCACACACGACACTACCAACCACCACAATAACACGCAGTTTTCTATGCACGCCGAACACCGCCCACCCTCGTCGGAGGGTCTACCTTAAAAGGGCTGCACTAGGTTAACAATAGCCACACGCAATTATTATTAACAGAAAATGTAATAAAATTAATTTTCATACTTTCCTCTTATTCAGTCAGGGAGTTGATGGCACTTCAGGTTCCTCTTACCTTCCACTGTCCCACTCTCATCATTTTGTCCCAGTATCAGTTTTCTTCTTCTTGCACTCCTCTTTATTGAATCGATCCACCTTGTTCTAGGTCTTCCTCTCGCTCTCTTTTCCTCGAACTTCATATCCATCATTTGTTTTGGTATTCTTTACATGCCCAAATCATCTTAGTTTACTCCTATCAATTCTCTCATTTAGATTTCCCATTCTGACCTCCTTTCTCACATCTTCGTTTCTCACACTGTCTTTCCTTGTCTTCCCAATCATTTCACTGTCTTGCATTCTACTCTCCCCGTACTTGTCACTATCCAGGTCTCAGCTACATAGGCCAATATGGGTGCAAAATATATTTTGCGCATTATCTCTTTACAGTTCGTTGGTACTTCCTTATTCCGGACAAGGTTTCTTACACATAAGTAGAAAATTTAATAAAACTGCTTATCGTTAATGACTAGTGTTTCTTTTCCTTCTTCCAAACAAGCAAAGTAAAATCAATAAAACTTTCTCTTACTCAGAGAAGCGTAAATGAACGAAGCCGTGCTCTAGCTAATTCACGTAAGGGAATGAAACGGGAGCCGGTTGGCAAACAGCCTTAGGAAGAGACTCCAGCGCGATCGCTACCGTCAGCACCAGGTTTAGCTCTTGCTCAAAAGATTTCATATTATGAAACACGAAGAGTGCTTGATACGTTCAGTACTTTTGTGTTTTCATGCTGGTTTACATAAGTTCGTTATCCTAAATTTCCCAAATATTAGTGAAATGAAACAGTAGCTGCCTAACCGGCGTAGTAATGGTGCGCTTCGTTCGCTAATAAAATCATGTTCGTGAGTTTAATTCCCAGTCGAAGGGAGAAGAATTTTAGAAATTAACTGTTTTCTAAACAGTGGTACATCCAAGGGTATACGCAGGTAGTCACTACTACTAAATGTGTTCATTCCTCCCCTGAAGGTGGAGGCGGGCTTCCTAGAAGGTAACGTCGTCTCTCAGGCCAGGGAGATGTTCGGAGAAGGTGAGGGGGTTGGCGGCTGTGCCCTAAACCAGGAACTATCCCGGTATCGGCCTTAGTGCAGGATAACGGAAAACCACGGAAATCTATTCTCAGAACAGCCGACATTGGAGGCCAGACCCTGCCCATTTCTCGAAGGCAGAGGCGTAGAGCTACGGCAGAGCGGCGGCCACCCCTCCTCTGCTCGGATGATCGGTCGGAGTGCAGAGCTGTTGGATCAAGTCTCTCCCTGGAATCCCCTTCCTTACCTCGGAAACCTAATATGACCACCGTGCTACAGTATCTCCTACAGACAGAGCAGTGGTACCAAACTTTTCACAGGACACATTCTAAGCAAAGGCATGAAAAATTATGCCAAGTTCCCACAGCATCTATTTTTTTTTTTTTTTTTTTTTTTTTTTTTTGCAAGTTGCTTTACGTCGCACCGACACAGATAGATCTTATGGCGACGATGGGACAGGAAGGGGCTAGGAGTGGTTAGGAAGCTGCCGTGGCCTTAATTAAGGTACAGCCCCAGCATTTGCCTGGTGTGAACATGGGAAACCACGGAAAAACCATCTTCAGGGCTGCCGACAGTGGGGTTCGAACCCACTATCTCCCGAATACTGGATACTACCCGCGCTTAAGCGACTGCAGATATCGAGCTCGGTCATCTAAAATTAATGGGTTACAATTAATTATAATGAATTTTCTTTAACTCAAACCAGGCATATAGAAGTCATTTTGAGATGAACAATTAGGAACATATTTACAGAGTGAGAAGCTGCGTAGCTGTCATTTTGAATTTGGAGATAGTGGGTTCGAACCCCACTATCGGCAACCCTGAAGATGGTTTATCCGTGGTTTCCCCATTTTCACACCCGACAAATGCGGGGGCTGTACCTTAATTAAGCTCAAGTCCGTTTCCTTCTCAACCGAAGTCATTTCCTATCGCATCATCGCCATAAAAGTTAACCGTGTAGGTGCGACGTAAAAAAAAGCTATTGCTGGAAGTTGTGATTATTCTAGTTGTACAGATGTTAGCTTTCAACGCAGATGGCAGAATTTAAAATCATGGTGACTATCCCAATATGAGCTAAATCAATTAGTGACTTAAAAATAAGCTGGATAAGACGGAGCCCACGAGCCTGCGTGGCTCAGGCGGCAGCGCGCCCGCATCTCACCACTGAGTTCCCCGATTCAAATCCCGGTCACTCCATGTGAGATTTGTGCTGGACAAAGCGGAGGTAGAACTTGTTTAACTCCGGATACTCTGGTTTTCCCTGTATTTTTTCATCTCACCAACACCCTCCAATATCATTTCATCTGTCAGTCATTAAATATTGCCCCAGAGGAGTGCGACAGGCTTCGGCAGCCGGCACACTTCCTATCCTCGCCGCTAGATGGGGGCTTCATTCATTTCATTCCTGATCCGGCTGAAACTGGAAAAAGGCTGTGGATTTTCACTTTCAAGACGAATAACACCCTTTTTCTTATAATCTGTGCCTATAGTTCTCTTCCAGTCATTCTTTTATTCTAGCATTTAAGAATATTCTTGATGATATTCTTCTCCCTCTGAATTCTGTATTCCAAGCATTGGCCCTATTAGCTATAAATCCTGCATTAATCGCAACAAGGTGGATGCATCATGGGTGAATGCTTGAGCAACAAATTTCCACATATAACTTCAATCACATAACTTAGTTCACCAGCACGTAAATGGTTCCTCATCCTAAATTAGATAACGGACGTGAATAATTATTATTCCAGCAGTATATGGAAACAAATGGTCGCGTTAAATTGAATTAATCTAATTTATTACTGACAGTTGCAATTTCATTACAATCTCCCGTTGTGTTAACCATGACACACCGTGTTCGAATAGGTACTAATAATACATACTTCTAGAGTAGGAGCAAACCCAGTCCGGCCTCGGGGTGTAGGGGGCATCGCGTCCGCCTGTCAACCGGCGGCCCCGTGTTCGGTTCCCGGCCGGGTCAGGAATTTTTAATTGTAATGATTAATATCCCTGGCCTGAGGACTGGGTGTTTGTGACGTTCTTAATCTTCCTTTCCTCACACACATTCCACACTACCACTTCCACTTACACGCAGGTTCATGTAATGTGGTGGCAGTAGGGGCAAAAGATCCACATGGGTCGACGCCCCAAACAAACTCAACCTTTATTTACAATGTTTTTGAGAACCCTAAATCATACTTTTCATTTACTACTTTCTTTGATCATACAAAATACCATACGTAATAATTTGACTTTTAATTGGCAAGGATCCCTTATAAATAAAACAAAAAGTAAAGCATTCTTCGTACAGACCGTGAAGGCCCTTGGAGGGGTGGAAGATAAAGGCCTCAACTAAACGTACCCTCGGCATTTGATGGGGTAGAGTGATTAGCTCTACGCTCGGCAACCTTTGCCCCCAGGAATTAACTTCGTACTCATTTTTGATGTAGGCTGAGTGAACCCCAGGGCCATGTGTACCTCCGGAAGTGAAAAATTCGTTTCTTAAATTGTTCGATTTCCTGACGGGGTATAGAACCAAAGTCCTTCCGGGAGAACCAAGTACGGCTTTGCCACCATGGCCAGGCAGCACCTGCTCCCTAAATAACTACTAGTAAAATAATTTGCCTTTATGATCAAATAAAGTAAACAAACTATTCTGAACTATCGACACAATGACAACAATACACCCGTTATTACTGACATTATGAACTAATTTCCTGAGTTTCTCGAAAGATCAACCACAAAATACCAAAAGAGACGGCACACCTTTTTGTAATATATTCTGATTTTACACTCTTAAGATACTGAGCCATAAACAGAATTGTTCTTACTGCTCTCCATATGTAATTCATTTTTTTACAAATAATTTCATTCTCCCCACTAGAGGAGCGGGCCATCATCCAACAAAGAGACTCTTTCACCGATTACACTTAAAAATATTTCCTTTTCTTAATTTTTTGATATGGTTATATGCTAATTTCACACGATTTATGAAAATGAAAATGAATTATCAGTTTAAATAGAATATTCTTTTGTAAAATACGTCATCAGAAAAAGTTTTTTCTTGAAGTATTAAATCACTACAATCATAATAAAAGAACAGTAAACATTGCTTTTCTTGAAGTGAGAGAATATTAAATAAGATAATAAACAATTTACAAATTTAAATACACAATCGATGAATTTTATGACATTTTAATGTACGTCTGTCGTTTGTTAAATAATAAAGTAAATTGGATACAGTCGATGTGCCTGCGGAGGATGAATATAAACAGACCTACTACTACGGCTCCACAAAATAAGTTATTTCAGCTGTATTGTAATCTACTTCCTAAATTTGAAACTTTGCTTTCTTCAACGTCTACAATTTTAATATTATTCGATAAGTTTTATATTGACATAAAATTTTCGTTTTAGAATACTTACAAATTCATATTTTTGAAAATAGATCTGCAAATTCTCTGCGTTGTTTTCTCTCTAACGTGTGTTCTCTACACTGTTTTGTCAAAATAAAACTTATCAAATAATATTAAAATATCGTAGCTGCTCAAGGTCGCAAAGTTCGTATGTACGGCTAGTCAAACAATTCGCTCCGACTAAAATGCAGTTTTAATTTTGTATAAGGAGACGACTTAATTTTAGGTTTCTCCTACGAGAACTAATTTTATCTGGGGATAATCAAGTGCACATAAGCGATTTATTCTGCATATAATTCGAGTTATAGAAAAAACTTCACACCTGAACTTAAAATATCCTTCGAGGTATTGAAGAATTCGAGTAACATAACTTCAAGTTACCGAAAATATATAGCACATGAATTATGTAGGATTCCGATGAGAAACGAAAATTCCTTCCAGATATAGAAAACTCGAATTACAGATGTTTTACTCTAGTTTTAAATGTTGATAAAAGATTCGGGAATAACACGTACCCTTATAAAGGTAAACAATATTTTGTTCTAAGGGATCATGGTACTGCGAACTCTTTTAGTATACAATACAATACAATATGGGTTCTTCAACAATGGTTACTCTATGATCATCATGAATCTTTCACCACGAACAAAAAGTTTGCCTTTGATTTAGATAGAGTAAACTTCAGGTAACAGCATCCGGAGTCGTCATTCATTATCTGCTCGTGGAAGAATTTGAAAGTCTGCTGTGATCATTTTGTGAACTCTGGCTAGAACTTTGCGAAATATAAGTCCTGTCTCTTATAGATCAGATTCCTATTTTAGAGGAGAAGCAGAAGAAGTAGCAGCAATGAGTATTGAGCTAAAATTCAAAATATTTAATGACTGACAGATCAAATGATATTGGAGGCTGTTTCTGGAATGAAATATGGCAGAGAAAACCTGAGTGTCCGGAAAAAACAAGTTCTGCTTCCGCTTTGTCCAGCGCAAATCTCACATGGAGTGGCCGAGATTTGAACCACAGAACCCAGCGGAGAGAGGCCGGCGTGCTGCTGCCTGAGCCACGGAGACTTAGGAAGCTCCACAATATGAAAGAAAAATAAATCGTCCAAACGACCCATATCCGTGTCAAACAGTGTTAAAAATCACGTTTGATAACAATAAGTGCCAAATCTCACGGGGTGAATTGGCCAAAATATAACATATCCATGCAGCCAATGAGGCGTCATTTCCAGGGCACGTGACTAGCAGCAACAGAAGACTTTTTAATTTAGATTGTTTTGTTCATTGATTGAATTTACTATTATTTAGCTTTTGTGTACCTTGACTGTAAATAACTTAATTTTGTTTATTGTATATTTTCAATA
This sequence comes from Anabrus simplex, assembly GCF_040414725.1. Taxonomy (NCBI): domain Eukaryota; kingdom Metazoa; phylum Arthropoda; class Insecta; order Orthoptera; family Tettigoniidae; genus Anabrus; species Anabrus simplex. The sequence goes on along the minus strand of NC_090265.1, from coordinate 822,606,878 downwards.
CAGACAGTGTCCTGATGACTGCAGTGAATTTTATGACTTTCAGAGAAATTATTTAGAGGTCCAGCTCCAAAAATGTACGAAATCCATCCCCTTTCCTTGAATATTCCTTAAAATGGAAACGTTTTAACAGAAATACCTGCTTTTATTATGATAATAAATTTATTCGAGAAATAGAAACTGGTGGAGGGAAAGATTCTAAGGAATATACTGGGACCCCGAAGAACAGAGAATGAATCATACAGAAAGAAAGGAAACCAAGAATTATAAATCAAGGTGGATAAGATCTCAGGTACCACCCGGAAAAGGAGAACCATGCTCTTCGGACACATCTACAGAATGAATCCGGGAAGACTGACCAATCAGATAATAAGATTCTTTGAGATCAGGAAATCTGCGGTATGCTAGTTCCTGGAGGTGAAGACGGACCTGGAAGAAATGGTAATACATGGAACGGAAATCAGTAACGGGGATGCTTACAAGTCGAGGGAAAAGGCAACCAAGAGGTTTCAAGAAAAAGTTAAATGCCGTACCAAAGCGCTCTGGACAGAATAAAGAATGAAGGAGTACTGGACGAGGATTAAATCCCAGAAAGAGGTGAAGCTGAATTCGAATTAACGTGGTCCATAGTCGGCCTAACCGGAAGAAGAATATGATAGTAAATGAATTTTCAGTTGTAATTTTACACTCTCAACGATTTTATTCTTTCCTGTAACATACATACATTACCAGTATAGACTGTTATGCCTTTCAGCGTTCAGTCTGCAAGCCTCTGAGAATTTACTAAACGTCGCCATAATCCTTGATTTGCAACTAGTGTTGTGGCCTCATTTAGTTCTATACCTCTTATCTTTAAATCGTTAGAAACCGAGTCTAACCATCGTCGTCTTGGTCTCCCTCTACTTCTCTTACCCTCCATAGCAGAGTCCATTATTCTCCTAGGTAACCTATCCTCCCCCATTCGCCTCACATGACCCCACCACCGAAGCCGGTTTATGCGTACAGCTTCATTCATCGAGTTCATTCCTAAATTAGCCTTTATCTCCTCATTCCGAGTACCTTTCTGCCATTGTTCCCACCTGTTTATACCAGCAATCATTCTTGCTACTTTCATGTCTGTTACTTCTAACTTATGAATAACACATCCTGAGTCCACCAAGCTTTCGCTCCCGTAAAGCCAAGTTGGTCTGAAAACAGACCGATGTAACGATAGTTTCGTCTGGGAGCTGACTTCCTTCTTACAGAATACTGCTGATCGCAATTGCGAGCTCACTGCATTAGCTTTACTACACCTTGATTCAATCTCACTTACTGTATTACCATCCTGGGAGAACACAACCTAAATACTAGAAATTATCGACCAGTTCTAGCTTTGTATCAACAATCTGACATTCAATTCTGTTGAATTTCTTACCTACTGACATCAATTTAGTCTTCGAGAGGCTAATTTTCATACCATACTCATTGCACCTATTTTCAAGTTCCAAGATATTAGATTGCAGGCTTTCGGCACAGTCTGCTATTAAGACCAAGTCGTCAGCATAGGCCAAACTGCTTACTACATTTCCACCTAACTGAATCCCTCCCTGCCGTTTTATACCTTTCAGCAGATGATCCATGTAAACAGCGAAGGTGAAAGATTACAGCCTTGTCTAACCCCTGTAAAATTTTACTTTTTATTTGGTGCGTTTCGGATGTGAACTTCTCAAATATACTCTATCCTCTGTATTGTAACGGCCAGCACTATTAGCTGCCGATCTCAGAGCTCCGAATTCGACTCCCATACAAACAGAGATTTACAAATTGGTAGGAGGGCTAGTATTTTGTTAAAAATTTACATGCAGCTCACCTTGCTTGGAGGTGTGCCTGAAAATATGAACAACACTTCGAGGAATACGAGGACATGAGGACATGACATCCAACCATTTGTAAATTCAGTGGGTTCGTGATTAAACACGCGTCTTTCAGACCCTAAGTGGCTGAGAATACCGTTTTCCCATCACCGTCTTATTCACAGTAATAAAGAGAAATAACTGCATTACCGCAGGCAATTCTCTCCTGGATATATTAGATTTTTGAACGGAGAAAAGAGCAAATCATTTCTTCCAGTATAATCATGTTGTAACCGCCTTATTTCCTTATAATTCTGAAGAATCCCCCTCACAAGCCCTTAAGCCTGGTGCCATTCAGAGCTATCGCGAAGGGGAGAAGATGACACATATTAGTGGGGAGTAGACGCAGACGTCTTGATGGTCTATTTAACTGTGAATCACCACACTGATAAGGGCATGGAGGCTTCCTCAATGGAAAATCATTTTGTAGGCTACTATTCACAACAAGTAACGAACTCACCTCCCCCGTTTAGAGGAACGATATTCCTTGAGAGGGGTCTTTTATGTGCAGCAAGATGGGTAGACGAACACAATGTTTAGATGATGAAAGAAACTCCGAGAAAATGCCGTTCGTTACTTCAAATATTGTGTACCCAAAGTTGAAAGGAGTCCATTTTAAACATGAATCGTCCATTGCAAAACTTGCTATGCCCATTTCTTTCTAGGAACTAGTTAACATATCCGTTTCAAATAGTTCAGGAAAATACATGTACTAGTATCGAAATATGTGTGCAAACTCCCTTTAATCTCTACTTTCATAGAGGATTAAGAATTGGGACTTCTTCAGAAGTCGTCGTATCCAATACAAACCAACAGAACCGATGAAAAAGGCGTTGTGTCTCATCATTAAATACTAATGTTCAGTCCTCAAAGAGTACATAATAACTAGACTTCGGATTTGTACATAAGAATGTAAACCAATTTGGTCAATAGGAAGTGTCGACCACCTCGCTCTTCCATAATGTAGTGAGGGTAATATAAATTCTTGGGTTCTCATATGCTATACCCCTAATATTCATGCAAAACTCATAACTTAACCGTTGTGCAGTAATATAAATTCTAGGGGTTCTGATAGGCTATACCCCTAATGTTTATGCAAATCTCATAACATCACCGTTGCGCAGTAACATAAAATTCTAGGGGTTCTGATAGGCTATACCCCTAATGTGTATGCAAATCCCATAACATCACCGTTGTGCAATGTCATAAATTCTAGGGGTTCTGATAGGTTATACCCCTGATGTTTATTCAAAACTCAGCATAATCGTAGTGCAGTCTAGAGTATACTTGTTAAACGCTTCAGTAAGTTTGCATTCTAACCATCTACTGCCTGAAAATCCGGGCTCAGATAATAACACAAAAATTAGGAAATAGTATCTTACAGTGCCTGCGGCGAAGGATAAAGCAACTCGAATATTAACTTGAATACATTTTTGACGTATCATTATAGGAAATAGTTGATGAAAAACGAAAACCTCATCTCGAAATACACATTCAACGTATTAGGTCATGTTCAGTACAGAACAAAATTGGTTAATGAGGCACCAGCGGGATCCCAACCCACAACTATCCGATTTCACGTCCACTGCTCTATACAAATACAGCTGAACTATGGTGACCTAAACCCCAAACCCCATGGCACTACAGCCCTTGAAGGGCCTGGGCCTACCGAGCGACCGCTGCTCAGCCCAAAGGCCTGCAGATTACGAGGTGTTGTGTGGTCAGCACAACGAATCCCCTCGGCCGTTATTCTTGGATTTCTAGAGCGGGGCCGCTCTCTCTCCGTCAGATAGCTCCTCAATTCTAATCACGTAGGCTGAGTGGACCTCAAACCAGCCCTCACGTCCAGGTAAAAATCCCCGACCTGACCAGGAATCGAACCAGGAGCCTCCGGGTAAGAGACAGGCACGCTACACCTACACCACGGGGCCGCCGCTATTGTGACCTAGGTCATATTTATTCTGTGGGATAGGCTCGAAGCCACAGGTCTGACACTACTGCATCACATTGTAGAGTGCGTGGAAGTCGCCCGCTGTAGGCATTATTCGAACTTGAGACGGGTAACCAAGAGGGAGAAAGATTTGCCTTGCTACATATGCAACCACCATTACGCCTATGTTTGCAGCAATTCGTTCGACAGCGTATGTTCGAAGCGAAGTTCACTGACTAGGGAGAATGGCCTTGCTTGCTTTACTGACGTTGCAATCAAATTGGTTCATCCAGAGATGAGTAAGGCCCTGTTTGAAAAGAGCAAGGGCCGGGAATTAGGAGGTATGAAAGGTCGATGGAATGGCTGAGTTAACCGTTAGTTTTGATCTGAAGTTCACTATGCAACGTGAATCGACGGACAACGTTATGGCTAAAATTCAAAAAGGTGAGTATAAACTAATCAAGAGAGATAGAATCCGGTCGGATGTTTTAAACTTCAGACAGTCAGGAGGCAGGTTATGTTTCCTGTGAAACGCGCAGTGCACTGTTAGGATATAAATCCGGTACAACTCATTTAAAAAACACGTTTGCAAATTTAAGTCTAGAGTTTCTCGCCATGTTTTCCCCAGCAATACAGAGCAAACTATTACTAGTGCGTGTGTTTTCATGTATGCCGAAGATTAATGATCATCCAACACTGTTGTCGGAGAAGGTTTTAAATAATTAGAGAAAGAAATGATTAACATCGGTGCTAATTTTGGCAAAGTAGATATTGTTGTTTTGTTACCGCATGTTTCCACCTTTAGTAGAACTAAGGACGGATGGAGAGGAGCCCGTTTACGTGTGAATAATATAGTGCTTGAAGAAGGGAGTATTAATGGGCAAGGTCGAGATATCATAGCTCGCCTAACCTTCCAGAAGCAAACTTCCGTCATGGTTATGCTGGACGAATATGAACCAAGGATAACTTAGTTGTTTTACGTCGCACCGACACAGATAGGTCTTATGGCGACAATGGGACAGGGAAGGGCTAGGAGTGGGAAGGAAGCGGCCGTGGCCTTAATTAAGGTACAGCCCCAACATTTGCCTGGTGTGAAAATGGGAAACCACAGAAAACCATTTTCAGGGCTGCCGACAGTGGGGTTCGAACCTACTATCTCCCGAATACTGGACACTGGCCGCACTTAAGCGACTGCAGCTATCGAGCTCGGACCAAGCATAACTTAGACCGTGTTTTGCATGACACTAGTACCAAGTCAATGAATAAAGAATTTTCACGACAGCATTGTAATCCAAATAAACTTTCAACGTAAGGGATCGTATTTAGTATTGAAGAGATGTTAAGTATAGAACAAAAATTGTATTTTCTCCAAATGTGAGCGTCGTGTTTGCATAGGATATTCCGTTAGTTACGCGTTATAGTTTCATAAGCGATGATACATCCAGGGATAAGGACGGTCCGGAATGAAATGCTTGGCCGAGTTCATCTGTCATATTACAGTATGTTGTATGAACGCTCAAAACCGAGCCATGTTTAAGTAGGCTTCTAGCAGGAACATATCAGGCAAAGGGTTAATGGATACAAAATATAAAACTGCAAGCTTATAGTTTCAGTTAGTCACGAAAATTATTGCAATACGGGGTTGTAACACTCAAGTAAAAGTGTGAACATGCACACCTAGTAGCTAAAATGAGAATTAATTCTCTGCAAATCAATAAAATACAGAGACCAGGCATCATCTGCTAGATCCCCTTATGCTCTCATCTTGCACCTACTATAGACCAGTTCCATTAGTCCCCTCAATAATTTACACTCGTTCATTAGATCCGTACCCAGCGTCAGCACCATCTTTATTAACGTTCTGTAGATCACAGGCACTGTGTCGGCTACGATGTCGGCATAAAATAGTGTGTCTCTGGTGGCATATTCTGTGTTCACCCGACAAAATTAATTAAAACTTCGCAATATATCATGCAGGAGAGTTCCAGTTTCTCTGGCAGCAGGTAAAATAAAACAGAACGTCGAGATTGGCTCGCAGCAGTTTAAATGGCGTAAATTCAAAATGTCTGCTCCCGGTAGCTGAAGCAACACGAGTATTATTATAATAATTGGCCGTGCGGTAAGGGGCTCGCAGCTGTGAACAACTTGAAAGAATACCGGACTGAGCACCCGTCAACTTTGGCTCATAAATTGTCTGATCCATGCAATTTCGCCGTATATCACATAATAATAATAATAATAATAATAATAATAATAATAATAATAATAATAATAATAGTATAACTGACATTCATTCACGTGCGATTGGTCGAGTTGTTTTGCGTGCCCGAAGCCATTGACAGGGAATTGCTTTTAATCACCCTTAAAAGCCAGAGAACTCACCTGAGTCTGAACAACTATCTAGGGAAGAGAAGGATGACGACAAATCGCCTGCGCCTGTGTGATTATCTGTGTTTCTGACAGGGGCCGATGACCTCAATTGTTTGACCCGATAAAAGAGCAATCATCATTAGCGTCATTAAATCATTCGCTATAAACCCGGTGGTCCAGCTGCGCCTTATTATTCATCAAGGTACGGGAAACGACTGACACTGATAGTCCTTTAAGGTCGAGATTACTCTGCTTTCTACCAGTATGTCAGCAATGTAATATGATGCAGACTAGCACGCAGAAATGACTATAAGCTATCTTTGAGCCAAGATAAAAGAACCATTCGACAAACACGCTGTTTATAACACGCGTTTATAATTCATACAGGCTACATGCGATATGAACTAGTTAACAAGTTGTGCGAATTGATCCGTTGCTTGCAACAAGTGCTGAAGATCTGCAGGCATTACTAAACTGTGTGTCTGAACACAGTGCTGCAGCAGGTCTGCGTTTAAATAAAAAGACCAAAGTAATGCTCATTAGTAAACATGTCATTCAACCTGTTATCTTGAGAGTGGCTGGCATTACTGGAGCAAGACCAACGCTTTAAGTATCTAGGCAGCGTACTTGAGGAACAATGCTGTTGAAATTAGGTCCTGGATTAAACTGGCAAAGGCTGCATTCAAGGGAATGAGCAAACTTCTCTGTAACAAGAACTTTAAGATCAATCTACGTCTCCGTTTACTTCAGTGTTATGTACATTCTGTTTTATTTTATGGTGTCGAGACCCTAATAGAGAACTCCACCAAAAAACTTCGATCTTTTGAGATGTGTTGCTACCAACGCCTCCTCAGAATATCATGAGTTGACAGAATACATAACAATGCAGTACTCCAACGCCTGAAAAAAGAGTTAGAGATCATGCCCAACATCAAAAAGAACAAACTTGATTACTTTGGCGAAATAATTTGAAATGATAAATAGCTTACCTTATAAGGTAAAATTGAAGGAAGGTGAAGTAGGGGAAGAAGGAGAATATCCTGGCTGCTGCATTACGAGAATGGTGTGGTCTCAGTACCCCTACTATTTTCCGAGTTGCTGAGAACAAGAACCACATCGCCCTGATAACGCCCACCATCCAATGAGGATATGGTACAAGAAGAAGAAGGAAAAGAATTGATCCGTCATGCCAGAATGTAAAACGAGCGCTGTAAAACATGAATCAGAGGTATGAAAAAGGCTGGAAGCAGATGGACGGGTTGGATCCTGGCGTATGCAAATATTTTGGTAAGTGTTCATATAGGACTTTTTCCTGTGCACGTCTGCTTACATATTGTACTGGTAGCAAAATAGGATTATCGATCTTAAGGACTATGTCCTCTTCATATCACTGTAAACATACGTCCGTATTATCCTTCCAAACATCCAACCAGGCGTGAAAGGATTTTACCCAGATATTTTCTTTGCGTCGTTTCCCTGATCCGCTTTCACGCAGTGCTGACTTAACCAGCCCAGTAACACGTGTGTCCACGCGTGCGATGCGCTTCTGTTGGCCTGCATTGTGTATGCTCACAACCTGAGCTTGGCGTAACTAATTCCTTGTATGCGTTCCGCCGCGCTGCACAAGTGATCAGTGAATAGTCCGTCTCAAATGTAACTGGATACCCAGCAATTCAATTAGTGAATTTAAAAGAAAATCTGCACGTGAAGATCAACTTATTTGATTTCAGAAAGAACTAAGTGTGAAGGACCTCGAATAAATGTGACTGAATCTTTGATATACTCAGAGCTTTCTCTAGAACAAAGATAAGGATTTTGTTTTAGTACAAAGTTACGAAACCCATTTTCATTGATAGAGAGATGCGAATACAAATAAGATTCCTAATTTTGTTTGATGAAGAAATAAACTAGTCACCAAATTCTCATTTGAAAGTCAACAAAAAGGTAGACCAAATTTGTTCCTCTCTGTCAAAATAAATATGCCAAAACGAACACAGTCTACATACGTTTATCTCAAATCTTTTTTTATTTTTGCTATTTGCTTTACGTCAAACCGTCGCAGAAAGGTCTTATTGGCGACGATGGGATAGGAAAGGCCTAGGAAGTGGAAGGAAGCTGCCGTGGCCTTAATTAAGGTACATCCCCAGCATTTGCCTGGTGTGAAAATGAGAAACCACGGAAAACCTTCTTCAGGGCTGCTGACGGTGGGGTTCGGACCCACTGTCTCCCGATTAATGGATACTGGCCGCACTTAAGCGGCTGCAGCTATCGAGCTCCGTATCTCAAATCTTTTGACAGGTATAGTGATTATAATTGATCTCTTCAGAAAATAACTGATAGACTTTTCTGTAGCAAACAGCATTAGTTGAATGTTGTAATTTCCAGTATTCCCAGCAGAAATATACGTCTCAATATTGTTTTGATTTATTTCAACTTTCATTACCACTCCCAGTGATCAGAACTGTTATAATAATAATAATAATAATAATAATCGTATGGCCTCAGCTACCGTGTGCAGACATTTCAATTTGACGCCATCTGGCTGTCTGCTCGTCAATTTCGACGTTCCGGTTTACTCTAGGCCCCCACTAGATGGCAGACCGAGTAAACCGAAACTCTCTTGGGCGTCTATGGCTGAGATTTTAATGAATTTTGCCGGGTAAACACCAAATGTGTCACCAGAGATCTTTTACATGCCGACATCATACGACATGGAGTGTCGAATGGACTTTTTTCCGCCCTTCAAAAATCCGACTACCTCTGCCGGGATTGAACCCGCTATCTTGGGATCCGGAGGCACTGCTTCTGGTTTATCAATTTAGATCACTTCCTCAAAATGCGAATATCGTAACTAGATGTTGAACCCTTCGTTGACGGGATAATTTATATGCAATTCTAGCGGCAATGCCATTTACCAGAGATGAGTGGTAGCTGAAGAGAGAGAGCACATCCTAATTAACAACAGCCACTATAATATTATTCATCAGTTTCATGAGCTTAGGATGTCGAAAGCCACCGCATTTATTTCTCATCGGCTCGGCAATACTAGGACATCCGAGATCAAAGAAGTGCTTCATTTCCACCTTCCTTCGTGATTCCTTTTTCTATCATTAATTTTCTTCGCGTTTTCCTTTCCATTTCTATGGTTATTTTGGCTATCTTCCTGATCAATATGGGCCGGTAATTACGCGTTTCGTCTTCTATATATACAAAGCAGAATGTCTGTCTGTCTGTCTGTCTGTCTGTCTGTCTGTCTGTCTGTCTGTCTGTCTGTCTGTCTGTCTGTCTGTCTGTCTGTCTGTCTGTCTGTCTGTCTGTCTGTCTGTCTGTCTGTCTGTCTGTTCCTTAAAAATATATAGCCTTCCACCACTCTGAACCAAATTTAGTATACTTACCTTTTAGGACCCTACGAGTAACGCTGCCTACAAGAAAATTGAACAGCCCTCACCATTTTCTATATTTAGACCATTTGGCACATTAGCATAGGCTAAGATAGGTGGAATATCGAATATGTCGACAGGGATGAGACAAAGTTCATTTTAAATCTCACGACGTGAAGAACAAAACACGGTACGTCCATAAAATGGCCCTAAAACTAGCCATATTCAAGATCTTTGCATCCAACTGGTTCTTCTGTAGGGAGCGGGTGAAGAAATGACCGGCTGTGACCATGGCAGCAAGGGTTCTACAGTAGAATGCCTACCTGGTGTGCGTGAGTGTAGGAAAGGCCAAGAGAATTTCTGTTTAAACATTTATAAACTTATAGCTAGCGTTAATCTGCCGAGAGCTTGCATCCGGGAGATAGTAGGTTCGAATCCCACTATCGGCAGCCCTGAAAATGGTTTTCCGTGGTTTCCCATTTTCACACCAGGCAAATGCTGGGGCTGTACCTTAATTAAGGCCACGGCCGCTTCCTTCCAACTCCTAGGCCTTTCCTATCCCATCGTCGTCATAAGACCTATCTGTGTCGGTGCGACGTAAAGCACCTAGCAAAAAAAAATCTGCCGAGATACTTATTGTTTCTGAATAAACATTTCCATATCCTCATAGGCATAATGATTGTGAATAGCACCAAAGTGTTGCTTTTGCTATTTCAAAGGCCGAGAAATAAAAGGAAATAATTCGCCATATGCATTAAGTGTGTGAATAGAGGGTTTGTTCTGTTTTGTCGCAATTCGTTGCCTCAGTTTGTTTCGGTCTTCTTCTCTGTTAGATCATTCTTATCTTAATTATTTTCGTATGACCATGTGGCATATCATTTTGAAGTCTGTACAATATATTGTGTTATTTTATACGGTGATGGACTTCAGAAAAATTGGAGCATTTTTAATCGTTAGAAATAGCAAAATCAACACTTTGGTGCTATACACAATCATCATGAATATGAGGATATGGAAAGGTGGATTCAGAAACAATAAGTACGACACCTAATGCTTAATGAAAACGACGCCAACAACGGCGACCAGCAATATTTAAGTCGTTACCATGACGTTTGAAAAAGATTTCCCATGCTCACTGTTGATAGACTAGGCAATGGAATTTAAATTAGAGTATATCTTCATTTGTATAAGTCGTAAGTTCAAATTGCATCAGATAAACACTGAGTGGGCAACAGTCATGGGATGACACTAAATGTGATGTTAATAACGAGTTGCTCTTCCGTGAACCCTCAGCAGGGTAGCAGTACGGCGAGGCATCGACTCTATAAGGTGCTGGAATCGTTCTGGAGGGATCTGGACCCACGCATCTTGCATTGCAACCCGCAATTGGCCTTGTGTACTTGATGCGGGGTTCATGGAGCTTACACCAGCATCGACAGCATCGCATAAATGTTCAACTGGATTAAGATCGGGGGATCTGGAGGAGCATTCCAGAGTCGTAACTTCACTGGCACAGGCCAGAGTAAAGTGTAGCTTCCACCGAAGTCCCAGTCTCATCCATGGCTGTGACAATATGGAAGCTGCTGGGGTATGGGTGGTGCTGAGTAATAACATTCAGAGCACGACTAGTGCACCTGAGTGTTATGAAAGGTGTTGCTCATAGGGTCAGTCGTGCTGTAATAGCACTTTCTGACCCAGTGAGGAAAGCAATGGCAAACTACCGCACTCCTCGTCTTGCCTAGTACGCCTCATTTTGGTGCTGCCATTGGTTTTTGGGGTTTCCTTATAACCGCATAACCTTTGGTGGTGCTATTTGAGGATCCAAGCAGTCTCTGGGCTGATGACCTAACAGACAACTTCACTGGAGTGCTCCTCCAACCACCTGCGAGCCACCACAGTGCGGTGACATGGCGCAATGCCCTGTTGAAACATGGCATCTCCATCAGGGTACTTTAGGGCCAGAAAGGGATGCAGATGGTCTTAAAGAATGTCCACATAACGTGCACTTGTCAGAGCTCCCCGCAGCCGGACAATGGGGCCTAATTGCTACCATGAAAACGCAGCCCAGACCAGAACTGAGCCACCTCCCGCCTGGAGACAACCTTGTTGACACGCAGGATCCATAGCTTCGTGTGGCATACGCCACACTCTCACGCGCCCATCAATTCGATGCAACTGGAACCGGGATTCATCGGACCATACCACAAGCCGGCCACTGTTACATTGTCCATTGCCGATGTTCGCGAGCCTATGCACGTCGTTGAGCTCTGTATCGAGGTGTTAGCAAAAGGACAAGAATCGGTCGTCGGCTGCTGAAGCCTATGTGGTGCAGTTGCCTCCTTACAGCCCTGGTAGAAATGGGTTCTTGACTCACAACATTCAACTGGGTGGTGATCTGGCTTACAGTAGTTCGTCGAGCGCTCAGTATGGTTCTGCGGAGGCAACGTAATGTCCGTTCGTTAAACACCTGTGGTCTTCCTGTGCGGTGGTTTATGCGGATGGTAACATTCTCTCTGCGATATTGAAGATCCACCCTTGGCATTGTTGGCCTCGGAAACCCGAACTGCGTGTAATCTGCTCAATGCTATGATCCATGCAACGTGCGCCGATGATCATCCCAAGTTCAAAGTCAGTTAACTCGCGACGTGTTGCCATCCTCACGACACTGGTATCTGTGACAGACTGCTCAGCTACGCCGCAGCTAGCCGTAAACTTACTAGATGGAACTAATATTTCTGGAAAAATGTGGAAGTGTGCGAAAAATGTGATAATTGTGAATATCCTCGTTATTATTATTCGTAAGGTTAAAGCGCATAAAACATACAGTAATAAAAGATGCGAAATTATATATTCTTATTTGCTATTAGCTTTACGTCGCACCGACTCATATAGGTCTTATGGCGACGATGGGACAGGAAAGGGCTAGGAGTGGGAAGGAAGCGGCCGTGGCCTTAGTAAAGGTACATCCCTAGGATTTGCCAGGTGTGAAAATGGGAAACCACGGAAAATCATCTTCAGGGCTGCCGACAGTGGGATTCGAACCTACTATCTCCCGAATACTGGATACTGGCCGCACTTAGGCGACTGCAGCTATCGAGCTCGGTGAAATTATATTTTGCACGACGCTTACAATGTACAATTTTTCGATAAACCTAATATTAAGAGAGAGAAATTTCACACTTCTTCTTTTAGTCCCCTTAATATTTTTACGCTTCTGTACACTAATCAAATAATATACAGCTTTGTGCACTCTTAGGTTTTTCCCGAAGTTGAATATGGAGTTTCAAGAAATTCTGTTAAACTGCTTTCCCGCGATGTTCGCACAGAGAGCAAAAAATTGAACTGAACCCAGTTTTGAATCTTATATACGTACCTAATCGGAGATTAAAACGAAATATGAGGCAAAAGTTTTAAGAGGACAGACAAAATTGTAATCACGTTTACACAGACGGTCCGCATTGAGGCCTTTGGTTCAGAGGGTCCCGAGTTCAATTCCCGGCCGGGTCGGGGATTTTAATCGTATCTACTGTAATTAATTCTTCTGACTCGGGGACTGCGATTTTTGTGTTTGTCCTAACTTTCTCCTCTCCATATTCAGACAATATGGTCTAAAAATGTCTTGCTTGCATACAGTTTCCACTTTCAGTAAAAACTGAATAATCAACTTATCAGTAAATGCCTTCATAAATCTAGTGGAGAATGCAGTTTCCTCATGCTTCCTGCTATTATTAATACAGTATTTTCAGAAAATCTATTTTTCATTATTTCTACAATTTTCGATATTGAGCTTAATAAGTTATCCTATTACGGGGAAAATGTCTACGGGTTGGCAACGCTGGCGACTTCAGACGAAATTTTAAGTAGGGACAGCAATTACATAGGAGTATATTAATTATTTTTTTTTTCAGTATGCCGATAAAACGGTGATGGTAAATTTATTGCACAATGTATTAAACATCGATATTAAGATTACAATGTGAGCCTCCGTGGCTCAGGTAGCAGCGCGCTGGCCTCTCACGTCTGGGTTCCGTGGCTCAAATCCCGCTCACTCCATGTGATATTTGTGCTGGACAAACGGACAGGTTTTTTCTGGGTACTCCGGTTTTCTCTGTCATCTTTCATTCCAGCAACACTCTCCAATACCATTTCATTTCATTAATCATTCATTAATCATTGCCCCAGAGGAGTGCGACAGGCCTCGGCAGCCGGCACAATTCCCATCCTCGCCGCTAGAAGGCGGCCTCATTCATTTCATTCCTGACCCGGTCAAATGACTGGAAACAGGCTGTAGATTTTCATTTTCATGAAGATTGCAATGTATTACAATTTCTGTGTTTAAATAATTATTGCATCAATAATCAAAAACACAGACTTGACGGATGGTACACCCAGGACGAGTAACTAGGTACTTAACAAATTTTGAATCATGTTATCATGAGCATAAAATCTGATAAGCATAAGCGAGTTAATGGACCCTAAATCCTCAGGGGTATTAACAGAATTACGAAATCTAACCACACTCAACCATAATTTACTAGTGAGTCATCTCGAAGTGGTTCGATAAGAATTTCATGCAATTAAAATCTTGAGTCATGTTTTTTAACATGCAGCCCCTTCTGCCAGAGTTCTTAAAGCATCCGTTCTGGGAGCGCAGTGGTGTAATTACGTGACTCACTATGAGCCTTCGTGTATAGACAACCCCCTATTCACGAACGAGACAAACACCGAGACAAGTAAATCTACAGAATGTTGTCTGTCGTCCGCCTCTGTGGTGCAGTGGTTAGCGTGATTATCTGCCACCCCCGGAGGTCCGAGTTCGATTCCCGGCTCTGCCACGAAATTTGAAAAGTGGTACGAGGGCTGGAACGGGGTCCACTCAGCCTCGGGAGGTCAACTGAGTAGAGGTGGGTTCGATTCCCACCTCTGCCATCCTGGAAGTGGTTTTCCGTGGTTTCCCACTTCTCCTCCAGGCGAATGCCGGGATGGTACCTAACTTAAGGCCACGGCCGCTTCCTTCCCTCTTCCTTGCCTATCCCTTCCAATCTTCCCATCCCTCCACAAGGCCCCTGTTCAGCATAGCAGGTGAGGCCGCCTGGGCGAGGTACTGGTCATACTCCCCAGTTGTATCCCCCGACCAAGAGTCTGAAGCTCCAGGACACTGCCCTTGAGGCGGTAGAGGTGGGATCCCTCGCTAAGTCCGAGGGAAAAACCGACCCTGGAGGGTAAACAGATGATGATGATGATGATGTTGTCTGTCTTACACTGTTATCATTGTTCGCAGGATTCGTTATAAGGAGCAATTTTGAGCTATGGTGATAGTAATAATAGTGTGACCACGGTTACCATGTGCAGGCATTCAGGCTGCCTTCCTATCAATATTAACTTACCACTTTGCTTTACCATTATTTGTCTTTATGCAGGTCACTTGAAATTCCGAATGATTGCTAAAGTTTTTCTCCCTTCCTCGTACGTTACACGTCAAAATGTGTGGGTGAGTATGAGAATGAGTGACGTAGTACACAAGTGTTTCCATTAATTCATATCGGGTGGGCACAATGAAGAGAGGCTGCCTGGCCGGTTCGCCCGGAAGGACGTGGATTCGAATCCCCGTCAGGAAGTCGTAAAATTTAAGAAACGAGATTTCCACTTCCGGAGGTGCATATGGCCCTGAGGTTCCCTCAGCCTACACCAAAAATGAGTATCAGGTTAATTCCTGGGGGCAAAGGCGGCTGGGCGTAGAGCTAACCACTCTACCCCATCACGTGCCGAGGTTAACAATGGTGGAAGCCTTTACCTTCCACTCCAACAAAGGGCCTTCATGGCCTGTACGGAGGTGACTTTGCTTGGCCACCCCCGTGGTGTAGGGGTAGTGTGCCTGCCTCTTACCCAGAGGCCCCGGTTCGATTCCCGGACAGGTCAGGGATTTTTACCTGGACCTGAGGGCTGGTTCGAGATCCACTCACCTACGTGATTAGAATTGAGGAGCTATCTGACGGTGTAGTGCCATGGGGTTTGGTTTGGTTTTGGGCACAATGAAACTGGCCAGGAAAATACGTTTAAGACTGACGTGGCATTGGCCCTTGTTAATGAAGAACAGGACTGCCCATCACAGGAAATGCTGGAAAACGTGATTTTGATGCAACAATCGGTTGCTGTCACATTTCTGCGCGTGTGCATCTCCCGCATGCTTAACACGCAAAGGTGCGTTTGGACGCTTCAACGCATGCACAACAGTAAATTTATGAGGACACATATGCAGGTCCTTTTTGATAATATTTCGACACGACACGCTCTTAATACCCATTTACACAGATAAACGGCGCTGAGATTTCATCGCACTTCGTCCCACACTTTCCTTCACTCGAGCAATGTTTTCTGGTGTTTTCGGATAGTTACGGCTTTTATTCGCGCCATTTTTGCCAGTAAATTGTGTATTGCAGACTTTGCTGGAGGTTTTGTCAAAACACATCCAGTCTTAACCCTTAAATGCACAGCATTGCATATGTGCAAAGACAATTTACTAGCTTGTTATGCGAGTTTACAAGTGTGCATTTATATCTAACTTGCAGAGGAACTCGCTAGATGTCGCTAATGTTGCAAAGAGAGAACGATCTTTTATTTTATGATTTTTTTCTTGCTAGTTAGCTGAAGTGATGTAAACTTCAAACAGTTAAGGTAAAACAGTTAAAATGTAGTTTACCTCAGAGAATTCGTGAGCAAGGACATCCCTAAGATTTTAGTGTGGCAGGTGCAACAGTAATCGTACAGCTTTGCAAATACTGGTGAATTAAACATTCAAAAGCTCTTAATATTTTGACTGATCCAAATATTCTTTATTATTATTATTTTTCTCCCGATCACAGTAACCAAATACCCAATCGATCCATTCAATGAGAAAAATAACAATGTTCATCCCAAGCCAACAAATTCCACCAACAGAAATTGACAACACAAATTCCTAATACATTCTTGTAGTGGGAAGCTGGTAGAGTGATGGTAGTTGTGTTGGTATTGAATTATGAGTAATTTGTGAGTAAGGGTTGGCGGTTTGGTATGATGAAATGTGGTGTTGGAGAAGTATAGAGGAGTGGTGGTGTATTTACTGTTGTAGTATTATTTATGGAGGTATTATTGATTAAGTCTTGGAGAAGTATGGAGAAGTTGTTAAGTTATAGGACTGATGGTATATTTTCATGGAAACGGGATGGCAAATTTAATGTAGAGTGTGGCTGGGTTTTTGAATTAGATTAGGTAGGGTTAAATATGAAGTGCAGAAACAGAGAAGTAGCACAAGGATAAAGTTGCGACTGATCCAAATAAATAACAACGTTTATTTTGACATAAATATTTTAAAAATATTTTTTCTGATAATAATGTATTACATTTGGAATGAAAAACCATAATATTTGAAATAAATAACAAAATTGCGCTTTTAAGGGCTAAACTCTTACGTAAACAGTTCCGCGATGTTTTTATCGTGAGCACCATTTTCTGCCGCACTCATCATCATCATCATCATCATCTGTTTACCCTCCAGGTACGGTTTTTCCCTCGGACTCAGCGAGGGATACCACCTCTACCGCCTCACGGGCAGTGTCCTGGAGCTTCAGACTCTTGGTCGGGGGATACAACTGGGGAGAATGACCAGTACCTCGCCCAGGCGGCCTCACCTGCTATGCTGAACAGGGGCCTTGCGGGGGATGGGGAAGATTGGAAGGGATAGACAAGGAAGAGGGAAGGAAGCGGTCGTGGCCTTAAGTTAGGTACCATCCCGTCATTTGCCTGGAGGAGAAGTGGGAAACCACGGAAAACCACTTCCAGGATGGCTGAGGTGGGAATCGAACCCACCTCTACTCAGTTGACCTCCCGAGGCTGAGTGGACCCCGTTCCAGCCCTCGTACCACTTTTCAAATTTCGTGGCAGAGCCGGGAATCGAACCCGGACCTCCGGGGGTGGCAGCTAATCACGCTAACCACTACACCACAGAGGCGGACTTGTGCCGCACTCAACTGGTCAATAAACACGTGTGATCCTCTCACTCACGTACACATAATCACATAGCGACTTAGTAGGGACGGAGCATTCCGGCCTCGCGGTGTAGGGGGCAACGCGTCCGCCTGTCACAGGGCGGCCCCGGGTTCGATTCCCGGCCGGGTCAGGAGTTTTTAATTGTAATGATTAATATCCCTGGCCTGAGGACTGGGTGTTTTCTACGTCCGTAATGTTCCTTTCCTCACACACAACATCCCACACTACCGCCATTCCAATTACACGCAGGTTCATACAATATGGTGCCAGTAGGGATAAAAAGATCCACATGGGTCGACGACCCGAACAAATAGCATTTTAAGAAAAGGGACAGAGCGTGCGGGAGATGCATATGCGCAGTCATGTGACAGCAACAGATTGGTGCATCGAAATCATGGTTTCCAGGATTTCCTGTCATAGGCAGTTCTCCTGTTCATTAACAGGGTGCAATTCCATCTCAGTCATACAAATATTTTCCCAACCAGTTTTATTTTTCCCACCCTTAGCAATCAATCACATGGATCATCAGTTGCCAGCTTAACTCTAGAACAAATAATGCATGTTGTAAGTTAGTTATTTTTACTGGCTTTAGGACCGACATTATTACCAACAGTGATCCAATTACCTGCAATATTAAATTAGCCAATACCTTATCTTTTTCGCTGTTTTCACTACACATTTAATGTTATAAACCTCTTCTCCAACACCACAATAATCTTCATTCTCACCGGCGTTAATTTGTAAGAATTAAGATAACCAGCAAACAAGAATATAGTTACGTGCAAGAGAGGGCCGACAGCCCTGACGTTACCGCTTATAAAAGCAACTCACTCACCACACATAACATCTTCCATCACAATAACACGCAGTTACACACACAAGGCACAAGCCTCCCACCCTCATCGGAGGGCTGCCTTACAAGGGCTGCACCCGGCTAGAAATAGCCACACGAAATTAATTAACCACTTATAAAATAAATATATTAATTTTTTAAAATATAATTGTTTTGTGATTATTATCCTTTATTACCAGCAAATTCTTGTACATTATTTGAAAACTTTCATTATAATAAATAAATTATTCTTCTTTTCAGGTACGAATGCATCACGATTGATTTACAATATACTCCAGAAGATGTGTGGGTAATGTAATACACCGCTAGTTCTACATGTAGTAAGTTCACAGAGTATGAAAGAATACCTGCATGTAATGGTTGTAAAAGAATTTTATAACAATGCTATTAGATTACATCACTTTAACTACCACCGGTCTCTCACATTTAAGCCGTGTGAAATATCAATCGATTGTTCTGAGGTTAGATTCCAGAATTATCAACGTGAAAAATGAACTGCAGAGCAGGAGTCAACGTGAATTATTTTGTAAAAGCCACTTCCAATGACACCTATTATAATTATATAGAGATGACATTGGTCTACATATTGACTTCTTTATATAGTCAACGTTGTGACCTCCCATGATCCTGCCATGGCTGATATATTATCAAATTGAAATAATCAGACGACGTACTCGTGTGTTCCATTGAAAGTACCTCCCTTCCTTCAGCATTACAAACACTAGAAATTTGTTGTAGAAATTGTTTTATGCTCTACCTGATAAAGTTAAAATTCTGTTAATTCTGATACAGAGTTAAAATTTTGCGGAAGTTGCGAATGAGTCATGCGTACATCTGATGAAAGTACATTTGAAGGACCAGGAAAAATCCCAGGTAAGTCAACTCTACGTGGTAATCGAGTTAGCGGTGATATACTAGGCATTGCACGTTACAAATTTCATATTAGAGCCCGTATTGTCAAAGTATCAACTTGTGAAAATTTAGATTATATAATTACACCTTTACAATACTGTAATTGTCTTTATTACAAAGACTACATTAAATTACACTCGTGAAACATGTTTCGTCCTCTTGTAAGACATCTTCAGTCACAAATACAAATACATAACATTAAAAATAAGGCGAGGACACATTAAAATAAGTATTTACTTACTTTACTTACTTTACTTACTTTACTTACTTACTTTACTTATTTTAATGTGTCCTCGCCTTATTTTTAATGTTATGTATTTGTATTTGTGGCTGAAGATGTCCTACAAGAGGACGAAACATGTTTGACGAGTGTAATTTAATGTAGTCTTTGTAATAAAGACAATTACAGTATTGTAAAGGTGGAATTATAAAATCTAAATTTTCACAAGTTGATACTAGGCATCGGTCCAAGCTTAATTCAGGGTAAATTTCGAACTTCAGTTATTCAAAACATGCGATTTTGTAACATTTTATTTGTATGTGTTATTGTTGAAAACATTTCTTAGCAGGCAAAGTAGGGGTCCCCATACTATGAAAAACGTAAAATTAAACAATTACCTCAATTGTGCTTAAAGTTGAAGGGATAAAGAGCCCGGAAAGGTTTCAAATTGTGAGTCTTGGATAGCTCTATCAAACTAAAAAATCGAAAATCACTTCTGCCCTAAATGCAGTTCCGGAAAAACAGATTAAAATCGCGTGTTTCTTTAC
Source organism: Anabrus simplex (assembly GCF_040414725.1). Classification (NCBI taxonomy): domain Eukaryota; kingdom Metazoa; phylum Arthropoda; class Insecta; order Orthoptera; family Tettigoniidae; genus Anabrus; species Anabrus simplex. The sequence goes on along the minus strand of NC_090265.1, from coordinate 822,586,748 downwards.
TCGCATTATTTTTATTCACATCGTGGCCAAATTAAATTATTTACATAATTCATTCTGTAATTTCCTTCTTGGTTCAATTCCCTCAGTTTTTTTTTTTTTTGAAAAATGTCCACATCGAATGTAGTTAAGTGAAACTCTGCATCGACTCACATGAGCTCTCGTAATGGTGCTTATATGAAACGATGCACTGACTCACAGCGCTCGTAGTGGTAGGAAAAGGCAAACTGCTAAACTAATCGACCGGATAACGATGATTCAGAAAATGACTGTAATTTTTAAGAATAAATAAAGAATATATTCTCATACTTTTCTTGGTTCGTTTTCGCCTACAAGGGACCACGGGGCTCGTCTGAACTCCTTTTTCTTGGCTCATACCCCTAGTATGTTTTCAACATTGAGTTACTTGCCTGAAGGGCTAAAACTGTGTTTCTTTTAAATAAAATGTCGTTGTTTACAAGTTCTTAAGGAAGCTGACTCACCTGTTTATCGCCTTGACCCTTAATATAAGTGTTATAAAAACATAGGCTATAACTTTTGAACGTTAATGCAGTCAATTTCAATCAATAAATTAGTTTGACTTCTCATTTTATACATAAACCAAACCAAACCCCATGGCGCAACCGCCCACAAAGGGCCTTGGCCTACCAAGCGACTGCTGCACAGCACAAAGGCCTACAGATTACGAGGTGACGTATGGTCAGCACGACGAATCCTCACGGCCGTCATTGTTCGTTTTCTAAACCGGGGCCGCTATCTCACCCATCAGATAGCTCCTCACTTATAATCACGTAGGTTCAGTGGCCCTCGAACCAGCCCTCAGATCCAGGTAAAAATCCCTGGCCTGGCCAGGAATCGAACCCGGGGCCACCAGGTAAGAGGCAGGCACGCAACCCCTACAGCGCAGGAGCGGCTTCATTTTATACATTCGATGTTTAAATTGCTCTAATAAGTATCGAAATAAAACACTAGGTGTCGTATTATGGTCCTTATTTATGTATTTATTTATTTATTTATTTATTTATTTACTTATTTATTTATTTATTTATTTGTTTATTTTTATTTTTTTAATTATTTCTTGATCCACTTACCCTCCAAGGTCGGTTTTCCCTCGGACTCAGCGAGGAATTCCAACTTTACCGTCTCAGGGGCAGTGTCCTGCAGAGTGAGACTTTGGGTTGGGGATACAACTGGGGAGGAGAACAAGTACCTCGTCCAGGTGGCCTCACCTGCTATGCTGCACAGGGACCTTGTGGGGGGACGTGAAGAACTGAATGGATAGACAGGAAAAAGGGAACGAAGCGTCCGTGGCCTTAAGTTAGGTACCATACCGGTATTTTCCTGGAGGTGACATGGGAAACCACTTCGGGGATGGCTGAGGTGGGAATCGAACCCCCTCTACTCAGTTGACCTCCCAAGGCTGAGTAGACCACGTTCCAGCCCTCGTACCACTTCCCAAATTTCGTGGCAGAACCGGGAATCGAACCCGGGCCTCCCGGGGTGACAGCTAATTACACTAACCACTATACCACAGAGGCGGAAAATTATTTTATTTTATTTTATTTTATTTTATTTTATTTTATTTTATTTTATTTTATTTTATTTTATTTTATTTTATTTTAAAGCTCGAAATACAGGTACAATGAACACTTTTCACTTGTACAGTCAACAGAAATATTAACGAACTTCGATAATAAAATATAACCAATGAGTAACGAGATCAGGTACATACTGTATAAATTACTTAAAAGGCAAATATTTGCAAGTGAAATTCTAAAATATTTGATAATGTATTTAAGCAAATACGTTGAATATATTTTCGGAAATCTCATATTTTCTTTCTTGCTTATGATGCTTGTTGTTTAAAGGGGCCTAACATCTAAAGTCATGGGCCCTTTTTCTTTCTTCATATTTGTCTTGTATTACCTTTCCATTCCATTCATCTCAGTAAGATTCCAATTTACATTCCTTATGGTAAAATTAAGCAGTAACAGTTCATTAGAGTGCAAAGGAGGGAAATCTGAATGCCATATATTTGATGAAGTTCCACGAGGTTCAGTCTTTACCTCATAAGAAGTGCTATTTTTGCCTCTTCAATCTTCTACTTTAGAAACGTGCAATCTTTTGAGTTCTCCAGTTCAATTTTATTCTCTGGAGTCTTCCTTGTAAAACACATCACAAGAGCACGGCAATCTGCCTGTTTTAATCCAAGAACGTGGACAGAAGTAGCTCTGCTAACAGAAGAGCAACTGCTTCGACTATCTTCCACGACTTTAATCAGAGCTAAAAAGATTCCCCTTCACTCACACATTTCCACTTGAATTCACTTTAATGAAGCATAGATTGAAGTAAAAGTGGAGATATTCCTGCCTCCGACCGCTATTATTCTCATCGTGATTAAGAGAATCAATGAAGATTTCCAGAGACAAGAAAGTGATCTTTTTGATAGTTCCTTCTAAAGTCCGCTTTACGTAGCACCGACACAGATAAGTTTTATAGCGACGATGGGATAGGAAAGGGCTAGGAGTTGAAAGGAAGCGGCCATCGCCTTAATTAATGTACAGCCCCAGCATTTGCCTGGTGTGAAAATGGGGAAAAACGGAAAACCATTTTCAAGATTTTTGACAGTAGAATTCCTACCTACCATCTCCCGAATTTAATTTTTTGAAATTTTATGAGATATTACGTTTTAAACACTGTCATAAATGTCCAATTTTTTTTCCAAAAAGAAAGACATTCCTCAAATTAGAAAGTAAAACTGTCACAAGATAGACTAGTCATTTAAGATACTAGTAAATTACTTGTGTTAAAAGAATTATAATTTTTCGGTAGTAAATAAGGCAAGAGAGAAAAGTATTAAAGTGAGACATTTTTGATGGAAAAGGAATTTCATGATGATGATGGTGATGATGATGATGATGATGATGATGGTGGTGGTGGTGGTGGTGGTGGTGGTGGCGATGGTTGTTAACGTATTAATGCTCGGGAATTCTTGAGTATTATTATATGTTCATTACCGTTGTTAGTTCATTCCTAAACACTTAAAAAATTGTACTTTATAATTTTGTAAAGAATGCTCGATTCTAACTGGGTGCATTTTACAATTGATAAGATATTTCTGGTATGTCTACAGATTTAATTGGTATATTAGATTAGGCCGCCTCTGTGGTGTAGTGGTTAGTGTGATTAGCTGCCACCCCCAGAGGCCCGGGTTCGATTCCCGGCTCTGCCACGAAATTTGAAAAGTGGTACGAGGGCTGGAACGGGGTCCACTCAGCCTCGGGAGGTCAAATGAGTAGAGGTAGGTTCGAGTCCCTCCTCAGCCATCCTGGAAGTGGTTTTCCGTGGTTTCCCACTTCTCCTCCAAGCAAATGCCGGGATGGTACCTAACTTAAGGTCACGGCCGCTTCCTTCCCTCTTCCTTGCCTATCCCTTCTAGTCTTCCCATCTCCTCACAAGGCCCTTGTTCAGCATAGCAGGTGAGGCCGCCTGGGCGAGGTACTGGTCATTCTCCCCAGTTGTATCCGCCGACCGAAAGTCTCAAGCTCCAGGACACTGCCCTTGAGGCGGTAGAGGTGGGATCCCTCGCTGAGTCCGAGGGAAAAGCCAACCCTGGAGGGTAAACGGACTACGATACGATATTAGATTAGATGAGATATCGTCCTTATTGATTGCGAAGTTAGGGCACTAGGTCCTTCTTTACACTTAACCACTTATTACAATCACATATAACACTATCCTCCACCACAATAACACGCAGTTAACTACACATGGCAGATGCCGCCCACCCTCATCCGAGGGTCTGCCTTACAAGGGCTACACACGGCTAAAAATAGCCTCACGAAATTATATACGTATTACAATAACATCACGAAATTAAAAATTAGCAATGCACGGCTAATAATAATAATAATAATAATAATAATAATAATAATAATAATAATAATAATAATAATAATAATAATAATAATAATAATAATAATAATAATAATAATAATAATAATAATAATAATAATAATAATGCATGCTCCACCACATTTTTTGACTATCCACGGTAGCATCTTGAAAGCGGAAAGATTCAAATACCTTGGTGAATGGGTTGAATCCAACCCCCCCCCCAAACCCCACGCCACTTAAGGCCCTTGGCCTGCCCAGCGACTGCTGCTCATGCCGAAGGCCTGCAGATTACGGGGTGTCGTGTGGTCAGCACGATGCATCCTCTCGGCCGTTATTCTGGGCTTTCGAGACCGGGGCCGCAATCTCACCGTCAGATACCTCCTCATTTCTAATCAGGTAGGCTGAGTAGAACTCGAGCTAGCCCTCAGGTCGAGAGAAAAATCCCTGTCCTGGTCGGAAATCGAACCCGGGGCCTCTGGGAGAGAGGCAGGCACGCTACCCCCGCACCACGGGGCCGGCATTGAATCCAACAAGCCTTAAACGTTTTCCATCTTAACACGAGGCAACAAGTTTTAAACATCCTTCCGACTCACTCAAAACATACACAATGAATAGTCTATCGAAATGCAAAAACTAGACATTAGCAAACTATAATTAGACCTGAAGCGTTGTAAGCAGCAGAATGTTTAACACTTCGAACATATACCCTGCTGGTGTTGTGTGAGAGTTAGAAATCGACCTGAAGTGTATGAGAAGAAAATAGGTAAGTACACAAAAGTAATGAAAGTTAATTAGAACGGTAAATGGTTACTGTGCTAGAGTGAAAAGAGACTGTTGCAGGGTAGTCAGACCAGATCGATAACAAAGTGCATGGTATTAGACTTTGAATTCATAACATCTATTAAAATTGTACAGGTTTTCCAGGTATTTTTCATTTATATAATCCACTTATTTGCACTGAAGAACCTTTCTCTAGGTCTAAGTTAGGAAAAGAAGTCTGCCTGCGAATGGATAAGGATAGGAAATTCCCAACACGAGGATGTTAGACGGAAATGCGTGGATATAGTTAAGGTAAAGGATAGACAGCAAGCACTCAGGATACAGAAAGAGAATGCTGCGTTACCTGCGTACGAGTGTGGGTCTGAAAGGCAGAAGGTCCACCATATTGTGAGCGAGTGTCCCAAGCACGCGTATGGAGTAGTGTTCGCCGGTTTTCTGCGCATGACAAATGAAGGAGTATTTTACGTGCAAAATCTTGATTTGTTTATATGGTATGCCTGTGGTATGTGCCATAAGATAAATAATTAATAAATTGTACATCATAGTTGGACGTTGATCGGCGCTTTCGATGATACCAAAAATATCCTGCTTTCCTTATTTCGAAATGTTGTATATAATTGGGACGGCGAACGTATCCTAAGGCGACGTGGCCAGAATTCTTGATAATGGTTTGGTCAGTCGGTTTCTTTCCTCTGAACACAAGCGGCGCGTGTCGTTTAAAAGGCAAGGGAGCGCTGTAAAGAGAATGGTTGTCATGGTTAGCGTCAATTATTTAAACATTTAATTTATTCTTAATACGGTATACAGGGTGTTTCTTATAAATCCAGACCGAGCGCCCGGTATTTGTACTCTGCGCTACAGCAGCTGCCTCAGCCGAACTTACGTCGTGTCAGCCGCGGCCGCCCTGCTTTAAGCGTGTATAAAATCTTATATAAAATCTTAACTTATGAAAGATGCTGAAAGCATCATGCTTCGTAATGAGGGACTTCATTAACACATTAGAATTTTCTGCACACCAATAGCGAGAGGTATAACTGTTTGCACGACCATTAATATGAAACTAGGCCTCGTCCGTAAACAACACAAGCTGTGGGTCTAATAAACGATCATTTAATGATGCAAGATACCACTCACAATATCCCATTCTTGTGGCTGGATCAGCAGGTTTCAAACAATGGGCCCGTGTAAACCTGTACGGTTTGATGTGTAACAGCTTTGTAGCTCTGTGTGCAGAAGAAACCAAAACCCCTACTTGTTGTGCTAATTTTATGAGTGATTTATTCGGTGACCATTCGAGATTCACACTCTCCTCTCCTCTGTTACGACTGTTTGTGTTTTTAATTAGCACTGAGCCAGTAGTTTCTAATTTGTTACAATTACGTGAAACTGTGCTCATGAAGGTGGCACTTCACCAAGAAATTGCTGGACATATGTGTCGTGTACCCGTCTAGCCGACTCGTAATTAAAATAAATTGTATATACGAAAACACGGTGTTGCAATAATAACTGTCTCACAACAGCTGAGATAGAGTCTAGTTATTGATGCTAGATCGAACACATACACGCTCCTTGCAAGGTTAAGAACCATGCGCGCGCCTCCTGTATATCTGCGTAGGTCTCGGAGAGTAGAAACGCTGCTGGACGGTCTGGGTTCATAAGAGAGACGCTGTATAGATATTTAAAAAGGCTGATCATGAACCACAACACAAACCAATATAGCAGAATATTTTGTTTCGTGCGTAACCCGTGCGGTGGTCGCAGATGTTAGATGAAAGGAAGAGGTGCATTCGCAACAGAGCTGTGAGTATTTGTGTTGGGGAATGAGAAATTCTCTTTTAAACCCCACTAGTCATAAATCACCCCATGCTGGGCAAGCGAGTAACCAAGAGATCATACGTATGCCGTTTTCTTTGCTGCCGGCTGAGGATTGGTTGCCCGTCGCAACTATATTTCTCGTCAGACCTGTACGACATTAAACAATTACTACTTGGTACATGATTAATTGTCTGACTGGCCTGAAGGTGAAGTGTTTAGCCAGTGGAGTGTGTAATTCTTTGTTATGGCCCACTCAGAAAACATAAAATATAAATGTGTCAGACTCCCGAGGGATGAAGGGGGCAAGGTAATGTCTTGTTTTTATCCTCTCCGACCCTCGCCTGGTATATTCCCCCTGGTCGCGGTGGCACGACGTTGGGGTGACGTTCCGTCTAGCCAAACACTAAAGCGACCCTGAAATACGATCTCGTAAATAAACACACGAATTACCTCATTGCGGTTTGTTAGCCCGACAAATAACGTCTCATGTCCTCCCAGGGCAAGTGTGATGGATTACGTGTCTACAGATTACACACCAATTTCCTGGGGAAAGTTCCGGAAACAAGAAGTGGGAAGCATTATTGAGAATGGTCGGGATCGGCCGAGCAAACTCACAGGACATAGAAGTCTTCAACAGAACTAACATAATTGTTTCAAAAATTTTCGCGACGATACATAATATCCTGCGATTGTTTTCACTACCTGGCTGACATATCCCAGCGTACTCATCGTCAAAGTCTCTGCTGTTGAAACACTTATAATACGATAACATAAACCTATTAAAAATTTACAGTAGAGACTGTTTATTGCGACATCGCTTTTAACGACGTATTGGATACAACACTGAAATAAAACTGTCCCGTCTAAAGCCTATATAAATACTGTATTTTAAAAATCGCTTAGTACGACATAGCTTATAACGTATTTTCATCACATTTCTGGAGAAATGTATCGACTATAACGTCCAATGTTGACATGTTTAGTTCTACAAGAACATCCTCAGATGTGGATTCTTCTTATTTTCCTATCGCTTTTTCCCACACCTTTTGAGTCGCGGGTGTGAACTGTACCGCACATGTGGATTTGGCCCTGTTTTCCGGCCGGATGCCCTTCCTGACTCCAACCCTATATGGAGGGATGTAAACACTATTGCGTACTTCTGTGGTGGTTGGTAGTGTGGTATGTTGTCTGAATATGATGAGAAGAGTGTTAGGAAGGACATATACACCCAGTCCCAGAGCCAGAAGAATTAATCAGAAGCGATTAAAATCCCCGACCCGGCGGGAATCGAACTCGGGACCCTCAGAACCAAAGTACGCTGACCATTCAGCCAACGAGTCGGACATCCTCAGATGCGGATATATGTGCAATAATGTTGACGTTGAGTGAACTTGTCAATGATAATTGTGAATGAGTGATACTATGAACACGTATGACAAATTATATGAATGTTGAAGAACATCATTGACACTTTACCAGATTTGGCGAAATTTTCTATACTTAACTTAAAACCAGTTCTGGTCGGATACTGCAGATAACGGGCGTGAAACCGAAACTGATTTTAAGTACATAAAACTTTCTAAAATCTACTAAAGTGTCAATAACGGGCTTCCACATGCCCTGGCAAATGCATGCGCAATGCATGCGAAATAAAATAAAATAATACAACTCTGATTTCGGTTTCCACATCAAATTATGGTATCTTGGATATAAGCATGATATTGCGGGTCAGATAAAACTGCAACTGCTGCACCTTGCTTTAGACATGAAATTCGAAATAATGATTTCAAGCACTAACGGGACCGAGCTCGATAGCTGGAGTCGCTTAAGTGCGGCCAGTATCCAGTATTCGGGAGATAGTAGGTTCGAACCCTACTGTCGGCAGCCCTGAAGATGGTTTTCCGTGGTTTCCCATTTCCACACCAGGCAAATGCTGGTGCTGTGCCTTAATTAAGGCCACGGCTGCTTCCTTCCCATTCCCAGGCCTCCCCTGTCCCATCGTCGCCATAAGACCTATCTGTGTCGGTAAAGCAACTAGCAGTAGCACTAACGGGAGAAAACAACTGTAGGAAGGGAATCTCAGTGAAGAGGAAAGCTAGACTCTATTACAGAGGGAAAGAGAAGCATAAATTATTTTGTGGTTGCTAGTGGCTTTACGTCGCACAGACACAGATAGGTATTATGTTGACTATTGTATAGGAAATGCCTAGGAGTTGGATGGAAGCGACCGTGGCCTTAGTTAAGGTACAGCCTCAGCATTTTCCTGTGTGAAAATGAGAAACCACGGAAAACCATCTTCAGAACTGCCGACAATCGGATTAGAACCCACTATCTCCCGGATGCAAGCTCACAGCCGTGCGCATCTAACCGCATGGCCAACTCTCCCGGCATATAGATTATTTTAATGTTAGATTTATTAATAAATCAGGTAACAAAAAAGAGTTAGGAAAGAACAGAATGCTAGTTGTCAATAAAGGATTATGTAGACGCTTAGTTCATTCACAGGAACCTCCAGGTAGAACGCCGAAAAGTAATACAGTCTAATGTGTATGTATTTATTTGTTTTATGTCACACCGACTCGGAACAAGCCTTACGGTGACAATAGAATAGGACAAGTCCAGAACTGGGAAGGGAGTGACCGTGTCCTTAATTAAGGTACAGCCCCAGCATTTGCCTGGTGTGAAAATGGGAAACCCCAGAAAAGCATAGCAATTGCATGTGAGTTAAAAAACTTTTTAAATGTATGACTGTGCATTCAGATTCCACGTCAAATTAGATTATCGTGGATCTAAGCATGATGTCAGGAGAGAGTGGGATTCGAACCCATTATCTCCGGATTGCATGCTCACTCCTTTCACAATAGAGAACTATTTAATTTTCCGGTTGCATACTTTTTGTCACTGATTGGAGCAGGGGTTTTATAGTGGGGCTACATTAGTAATAATAATAAATAATGTTATTTGTTTAACGTCCCACTAACTACTCTTTTACGTTTTTCGAAGACGCCGAGGTGCCGGAATTTAGTCCCGCAGGAGTTCTTTTACGTGCCAGTAAATTTACCGACACGAGGCTGTCGTATTTGAGCACCTTCAAATACCACCAGACTGAGCCAGGATCGAACCCGCCAAGTTGGGGTCAGAAGGCCAGCGCCTTAACCGGCTGAGCCACTCAGCCCGGCGATGGCTACATTAGTGATATAATTTATACAATATTTCATAACAACTAAAGCCCGGGTTTTAGGGCAGGAATACGTTAGAATGCAAACATACTGAAGCGAGTAACAAGTGTAGTATAATCTGTATAACGGTTAAGCTATAAGTTTTGCATAAACATTAGCGGTATCGCCCATCAGAACACCTGGAATTTATGTTACTCTTGCTACATTACGGAAGAGCAGACTGGATGATACTTCCTAATAACTAGGCATTTATCGGTTAGAATGCAAACTTACTGTACGGGCAAAAAACGTATTCTAACCCGGATAGCAATTCTGCTCGGAGGTTTGCATGGACATTAGTGGCCCGGCATTTTATACCCCTAAACGTTATGTTACTCTCGTTGTATTTCAGAAGAGTGGGCTAGTTGACAAATTACTTCACTCTCTAAATTTTGACTGCCTAAAAGTTCTGGTTCTGATGATGTTGTGGGAAGGATTAGGGTAGCAAATGAAAGTGTTTACACACTCCATGCTATCAAGGGTAAAAGAAAGCGTTACTATTCCTATCGTGTTCTGTACGGAACGAGGTTGTGGGTATTTTGAACATAGATTATATTGTAAATAAAATGGTACTACACAGTCACGAAAACGCATTGGTTATTTACTTTTTCCTTCATTCCATTAGTCCGGGTTTCTCCTTTAGAGTAGATCGACCCGCTGCACATAAGAAGCAGAGAGAATACAGACAGATCTGGAGTTTCGACTGAAAATCTGTTTCTCCGAAGTGCCTATCACATCAGGCCACCCACCTTACTGACCTGTATGTATCTGAAGCACGCAGTATGTATGACCCAAAATTGTAATCATTGGGAGATGCACCTGGCCTACAGGAAAAATGCAAATTTTTATTGACCTTTTTTTTTTTCAGATATTCAAGCCAGTCATGCGGCTAAGGAAAGATATGCATAGGGTTCAGTCTTACTTTATCCACAAAATATATTCAACGTAGAAAATCGTACATGTTCCTTACCTCCACTGGGTTCAAAACCTGCCGTACTGAATATAAATCAAAATTTCCCTTTTTTGCGTACAAATAACAGAGGAAGAATATTTACATAATTCGTTTCAGTTTAACTTGAAAGAGAATTGGTAATATGAAAGCTTGCATAAAAACGAATGTATAATGAATTAGTCTTCTAAGGAAGAAATGGAATTCAATAGCGCTCGGTCCAATATCTGTACCTCTAATAGCATTTCCTCAAGACTCTTACATGACACTGCACGATGCCATATTACACTGTAAATACTATCTAATTATCTACCTAATTAGTAAACTCCAAAGAAATCTCATTATATCTAAATGGAATGAATCCTACTGCGGGAATTAACTAAGATTTCTAGCGTTTCTTTAATTAACAAAGACAACCAGAAGAAAATAAAAAAAAACTTGTCTCAGCTCCAGAATCAATAACAGAGTAGCGTGGAGTGAGACAATGGATCCTTTTGTGCTCTCTTAATTAAAACAGTTTACACTTCTGTTTAAGTCTCTAGTGGAAGTTAAATATGTAACAGTTCTAACACATTGATTCGCTCTACATAGCTAGAGGAATAAAGATTATTTCACTAACTTCTATACTCAAAAAAATGAAAAACAAATCCATGACATACACAGGGTGTATCTTGATGCGTGTTGTTTAAAGGGGCCTAACGTCTAGGTCATCGGCCGTCACTGGGTGTATCATAACTACACTGATAAAAAAAATAGGGATGCTCTTCGTGTTATGTTAAGAACTACGATGCAATCGGACTGGCGCAGAAAATGTTTCTTCCCCAAAAGTGAGGTTATTTTGTTACATTCGGGCGCGCGATTCAATTTGACGAACTTGCTGTATTTGCTACGCCAGAGAGCCAGGCTATATCTGTTGCTGTGCGTCAGAGGATGGAAGGGAAGAGAGGGGAAGTGGGAGACAGAGGTAATGCGCGACACATCACACATACTGAACAGAGTCCAAATGTCACTACTACACCGTTGTGAACTGTGCATCGAAGTAGGAGGGAGGCAAATTGAACATCTACTCTAATCAAACCTTTGGGCGTATTGTTTCCTTCGTTCTGTGTTTCATTCCATTTACAATGTTGTGAGTGAAGGCATACACAATCGTGGGGCGGCAACATTGCACCTTCGAGCGTGTGAAACAATAAAGAACGTTACTGAGACCAACAGACGAGGGGAGAAACGATCTGGTACATTCCTTGACTGACAAGTGTGTTCTTGTACTGTGTGTGCAGTTACGGCTGTTTAATAAACGGAGTGTGATATTGCCAGTAAGAGACAAGGACAATCCTCTGCAAGAGGAACGAAGAAACTTGTGCATTATCTCTGTCTCCATCGTACCCCCCACTTCCATTCCCTCCCCTTCTCTTCCCTGAAGCACGGCAGCGGCTTGTGCTCTGGCATAGCAAATACGGGAAGTTCGTCAATTTGAATCTCGCGCCCGGAGTAACAAAGTAACCACATTTTATCGAGAAAAGAAAATACAATTTATCCACGAATCCGACTGCAGCATTGTTCTTAACATAACACGAATAGAATCCCTGATTCGCCTTAGTGCAGAAGAATGGAAAACCACAGAAAATAATTCACAGGATAGCCGACGGTTGTGACTAGCCGTGAAGTCGATCCCTGTCCCATATCCCGATTGCAGAGGCACAGAGCCACGGTAGAGCCGTGGCCACCCCTCGTCTGTTCGGTTGGTCGGACGGAGTGCAGAGCTGTCGGACCACGGAACAGCCGTGGCCACTTGTGGGCTGAGACCTACTCTGCATTCGTCGACGCATGATGGGGAGGCTAAGTGAACCACGCACGTTGAGCGTCCACAAGAAGAGTGCAACATAACGCTGAATTAATTGGCAACGTGATAAACACATTTTGACGCCAAGCAAGAAGGCTCAAGTTTTTTGTTTTAGGGGAGATGTATGCAGATTTACAGTCACATGTTTGATTACACATATCTGCCATATATTCATCAAATCTAAATGAAACTTGATACACTCATTTAAAATGATCTAATGACTTGCTGTGTATGTTTAAGGGACACTGTGGTAAATGTTCTCTTAAGTTATTAAAGTATAAATTTTTCATACGCCACTGTCATTCGCTACACATTTTGAGTAAGTTATGGCAACAAATTTCACATTTAAAATATAGTAATAATATACACAAGTATATAGACTTTAAAGTGCAGTAACTCTTTCCCAAAACTTTTTGTTGATTTTCTGTAATTTTTCGCACATGATGGCAATCTTTTCTTATTTACAAAAAATATTTTCATGTATAAAGTTTTTCTTATTCAACATATTACAATTCTGCTTCACTTCAAGATTTGTATATACTTGGGTGACTTGTTTTCAAGATTTTATGATATTGCATCAAGTAGTTCTTGAGATAATTGTACCTAAAGTATGAAAAATGTGAAATTCAGAAAATCAAAGAAAACTTTTCATAATAAAGTTTCACGACTACACCTCTCCTAAAACTGCCCATAATCATACTCCTCTTTCTTCATTAGCATCCCCTGCTGCTCGCTTCTCTGCCTAGCTGCCTGTTGAATGGCCTGCATTGATGCCTCTGCCTTTGCAACCCGTTGTTCATCAATGGACCTCAGTATCGGTTCTGTGAAGACTCCAGGTGTAAGTACCAGCCTCCTAAGAATGTGAAGTCTGGCCAAATTCCCATCATGAAATACTGCTGCAGCATCCAAATCAGAATCTTCACCACCAAGTTGGAAACAAACACTGTCTTAGGATACCTCTTCCAAATGGGAGCGTTGAAGCTTTCATTTGGATTTTGAGTTTTGCTGTGTTAACATCTTTTCAACAGCTTTTTTTTCCAAATCCAAGCCAAATTATATATATATATATATATATATAATTCTTTCTTTAAATCGTTCCTTGTTATATACCCTCAGGTTTTTATTTTTTATTTTTTGAAAAATGCCCACGCAGAATATAGTTATAAGGGCTTAAGTGAAACTCTGCATTGACTCACATTAGCGCTCGTAGTGGTATAAAAAGGCAAACTGCTAGTCTAATCGACAGAATAACGATGATTAAGGAAAATATTGTAATTTTTTGGAATAAATAAATAATATATTCTGCATTCTATTTTCTAGAACTGTAGATTTGTTTTATTCATTCTGACACCAATATGATTTCGCCAAAGAACACAGAATGGCTCACAAGTTCTTTGAAATGTAATTGAATTGATTCGCCCACTTGCTGCGCGCATTTGTCATTCTGGCAATTTCTTTAGTGTCTGTTAGTAGATTTCAGTGGTCAGCCTTGAAACCCGAGTGGGATTTTCTAGTCCTGACTTTGGGGGCTCAGAAATTCCGAGCTGCTCATCCAATGTCGACCCTTCTAGCGTCATCTTGGAACTTTTTACGTCTTCCCTACAATATTTAAAATATTCTAAACTCCGTTTACGTCTAGGAAGTAAGACCGTGCGAAACAGAATGAGAGGGAAACGTGGTCATGGACGCTGAGGTATGATAAACCCACTTGCTGCGGGCATTCGTCATTCTGGCAGTTTCTTTAGTGTCTGTTAGTTTCTTTATGTGTGGTCAAATACTAAAGGATTTGTAATTGTATAATCAAGCCATAATTATAATTGTAATACATAAGTAATATAGTTCTTTTGGTTAAAGTTGTATTGTATAATACTGAATCAAAATCTTAAGTTGGTAAACTGTCAACCTTTATCTCTCTTTCGAAATTCACTCAGAGAGCATACAGAACTTACCATTTTGCAGACCCCACCCACTATATCCTACAAACCCAGGTATTTCTTGAAGTCTGCCAATTTATGTCCCTCCCCATCCTCCCACGCGTAATTCGTAATCGCCGCTACTGCCTGTGACCAAGTTGGCAGATTCGATCCTCGCTCCGTCTGGTGGTATTTGAATGTGCTCAAATACGCCAGGCCCGAGTCGGTAAATTTAGCTGGAAGACAAAATTCCGCCTCAGCATCTCTGAAAACTGTAAAAGTATTTAGTGGGGTGTAAATCCAATGGCATTTTGACCCTGGAACTTGTTGCTCTCCAGTGTTATAGAACCTAATGCAAATAAGTTAAGCTCTTTTTTAATAAAGTACAGTGAATTTGTAGGCTATATTCGGAAAAATAAATATCGATGTGGCTATTTTTAAATCCCTTTGTTCAATGCGCTCCCTTTAGGGAAGTATCTTCTAGGATCAATGATCAAAAGATACTATGAAAATTTAGATAACCTTCATTACTTTTATTTTCTTCAGGTTATTGTGTGAAAAATTCTATATTTATAACTTTTTGCTCCCTTGAAACAATGTGCCGTGGAAGACGTGACATAAGTAATGTGAATTCCATAGAATAAGTGATAGGATATACATGGGTGCTTCAATAATTTGGTAAGAAATAAAAATGTCGTATGGCTTTTAGTGCCGGGATATCCCAGGACGGGTTCGGTTCGCCAGGTGCAGGTCTTTCGATTTGACACCCGTAGGTGACCTGCGCGTCGTGATGAGGATGAAATGATGATGAAGATAACACATACACCCAGCCTCCGTGCCATTGGAGTTAACCAATTAAGGTTAAAATCCCCGACCCGGCCGGGAATCGAACCCGGGACCCTCTGAACCGAAGGCCAGGATGCTGACCGTTCAGCCAACGAGTCGGACGTTTGGTAAGAGGACATATCACACGTGTGACACTCCTTGCCTCATCGGAATTTCTCGTCAGCCCTTTCCTACCCCATCGTTGCCATAAGACCTATCTGCGTCAGTGCGACGTAAAACAGGTTCTAAAGAACAATCTCGTCAATCCAGAGTACGTACACACGACTATTAAGTTGAGCATCATAGGCTACCAGCAATATTGGCTGATCGTCGATAGTAAGATGGAAGATCAGGTGCAAGAGCTCGGGTTGATCTTTTGGTGAGATCTAGAGTTTACAATGCTCTACATTTTCTGCTATCGACTAGAAAATATTTGTTACTTACATCTGCCTGCCATCATTTCATCATTAACGTTGACAAAATGAAATTGATTGAGTTCTGAGCAGTACTTTTAATACTATTCCTCATTCCTAGTCAAAATAATAACAGTGTGGCTTCATCTACCGTGCGCAAGCATTTGAATTTGACGCCATCTGGCTGCATGCTGGTCAGTTTCGACGTGTAGTTTTAGCCTAGGCCTACTAGATGGCAGAGTAAACAGGATCTCTCCCGGGTGTCTATGGTTGAGTTTCAATGAATTTTCTCGGGTAAGCACGAAAAGAGTCTCCTGAGATCATTTACTCGCTGACATCGTACGACATGGAATGTCGAATGGACATTTTCCGCCCTTCTAATATCAACTGCCTCTGCCGTTTTTTAGTAAAGTATCATTTTACGTACACTTTGAAGTGTGGAAAGTAATAAGATTCGTCATAATATGGAATAAACTTACTTTTGAGTAATTTACATTAAAATACCATATTCACATTCATGTCTGACTCACAAGTAACACTACTCAAGTTAAGTGCCTCGTCTTAACGTTTCTCAATATCTGAAAGTGCACGTTCCCTTCTTCGACATTTATTCTGTCATCAGACATTCTTCAGCAATTTTGGCTAAAATACATTTGACTTAGATTATATTATTATAACTTTCAAAATCGCGGGTTTGATTTAAACATAAATCCTTCAAAAATATCCGCACATTAAAATAAATGATATCGCCGTTGGTCCCCAGGTTTAGCGTATCTTACTTACACCAAAATCTAATTCTCGGTTTATAGGCCATCTCTAGCCCAATATTTAAGATGGTGGACCCCTTAAAAATCCACAGTTCTAGTAGCCCTTCAGACAAGTAACTCAATGTAGAAAATATTCTAGACATATGAGCTACGAATTTTAACTAAATGAAATATAATAAAGTATGAGAATATATTATTTATTTATTCCTAAAAATTACAATCCTCTTCTTAATCACCGTTATCCGGTCGATTAAATTGGGTGTTTGCCTCTTTCTACCACTATGAGCGCTAATGTGAGTCAATCCATTGTTTCACTTAAGTACTACTACGAGCGCTAATGTGAGTAAATGCATTGTTTCACTTAAGTACCACTACGAGCGCTAATGTGAGTCAATGCATTGTTTCACTTAAGTACCACTACGAGCGCTAATGTGAGTCAATGCAGAGTTTCGCTTAAGCCTTTATAATTACATTCGGTGGGGACATATTTCAAAAATCAAAATACACTTGAGGATATTGAACCAAGGAACACATCATAGAAAGAATGATGTAAATAAGTTAATTTGTCTAGGATCTGAGTCAAAAAAGAAGACGAATAAAGAAACAAGTGATTTTAGGCTGTTTTTCCGGAACTGCATTTAGACTGGAAGTGATTTTCGAATTTTTTTTTTGAGTTTGATAGAGCTATCCAAGTCTCACAACTGGAAACATTTCTGGGCCCTTGAGCCCTTCAACTTTCGGCACAATTGAAGAAATTGCTTAATCTTACGTTTTTCGTAGTATGGGGACTCCTACTCTGTCTGCTAAGAAATATTTTCAACATTAAAACTGCGATGACTGCTAACGAGAGCAGAGTTTGGTGAACTTTTAACCAACACAATCGGTTGCTCATCGCCTATAATGGAAATTTGTAGATAGGTATGAAACTATTAATCAAACTCAGGGAGGTAAAATTACAAGAAGAATGCATGCCATGGAAATTTATCCAGTCAGTAAACAAAGGAGTCCAGAAGAAAAGATCGTGTTCGAACAGGGAGGAATAATTTCTGCCAAGCAAGCAGAGTAGAGAAACGAGATGAGAGAATAGATTAATGACGGAAGGGAAAGATGTAGAAGACTATTTGAAGACCAAATGAATTTTCTGAAAGGGTGTGAGGAGGTGGATAATGGGAAGGCCATAAATCAGACGATTTTTACACAGATGTACAAGGAAAGTAATTTGTGTTCAGCCATTAGGACGAGAAGAAATACATCAGTTCTCTTAGTGACTGCAATATTATACTGTAAATGAATCTCCAATATGATGTAGAAGGCTTTAGAGGAGAAGCATAAGAAGCGGAAATCTTTCGAGAGATGGGGTAGATAGCAAATACCGATCGAGCTTCGTCTGAATATTCCTTGGTTCGCATTGAATCTCTTGCTACTGAGCGAGTTGACCACGCGGTTAAGGCCGCACAGCTGTAAGCTTGCATTCGGGAAGTAGTGGGTTCGAATCCCATTGTCGGTATCCGTGAAGATGTTTTTCCGTGTTTTTCCATTTTCAGGAGATGCCTAAGAAGCGAAAATCTTTCAAGAGATTGGGTAGATAGCAAATACCGATCGGCTTTCATATTCTTCCCTTTCTTATTTTCTTTTGGGGGTGCGGTATTAATGAACGTCTGAATATTCCTTGGTTCGCATTGAATCTCTTGCCAGCGAAAGAGTTGACCATGCGGTTAAGGCCGCACAGGTTTGAGCTCGCATTCGGGAGCAGTGGGTTCGAATCACATTGTCGGTATCCGTGAAGATGGTTTTCCGTGGTTTTCCATTTTCACACCAGGAAAATGCTGAAGCTGAACCTTAATAAATACCACGACCACTGCCTTCCCTATCCTAGTCCTTTTGCATGAAGAAGTCCACTGTGTAGCAGAAGGTGGAAGTAACCGTCGCACTTATATATATGCCATCAATCGGAGACAAGACGAAGCACAAATCATTGACCCTGCAATAAAGTTTGAAGACTCTCTTTTCCAGCCAGATTGCGTGGAAAAAGAAAAACAGGATAGGGTGGTCGGTAACAACGTGAACTGAGTATATGAGCGTCAGAGCGTTGGTCACACTGATAAGTAATTTGGAAAAAGTACGTCTATCTCTGGCGCCGTTGTCATTTAATAATCTGCTGAAATTAGCCAATCTCACCCCTTCGTGGGCGATCCCGGACGGGCTTTACAAGGCGGAGTTGCTAAATCTGCACGCGGCTTATGACCCGGAGAGCGCCGATATATGAAATAAACTTCTCCAGGGGAGGAACTTGAAAAAAGTGCCTCCCTGATGATAGGCTTGGCCCACAGCAAGCACGCTACGGTGGCTTTGGCTGAAACCCACACTATATTGGTGTTTCATGCTCATTTCTCGGCATGGCTCTCACCACAGTTATAAAAAAATTCTTGGTGGTAATAATGGGGAACAATTCGTATGGAAAACAAAATAATTGTAATTTCCACCCTGAAACATTAAAAATCGACGTTCATATTCTTAAGTTCATTGATATTTCTTATACGAAACCAACACTTCAATTACTTTTCAAAGAACTTGTGAGTCCTTTGGCAAAAACATATTGGTGTCAGAATGATCGAAACCCATCCACAGTTCTAGAAAATATAATAGATAATATAAGTTTTATTCTTTATCTATTCCAAAAAATTACAATCTTTTTCTTAACCATCGTTATCCTGTCGATTAGATTAGCAGTTTGACTTTTTCTACCACAACGAGCGCTAATGTGAGTCAACGCAGAGTTTCACTTAAGCCCTTATAACTGCATTCGGTGTGGACATTTTTCGAAAATCAGAAAACACCTGAGGATATTGAGCCAAGGAACCCATTAGAGAAATAATTATATAAATAAGTTAATTGGGCTAGGATTTGAATAAAAAGAAAACAAGTAAAGAAACAAGCGATTGTAGGCGGTTTTCACGGAAATTTCATTTAGGCTGGAAGTGATTTTCAATTTTTTTTTATTTTTAGTTTTATAGAGCTATTCAAGACTCACAATTTATTTGAAACCTTTCCTGGCCCTTTAGCATTTCAACGTTTGGCACAATTGAGGAAATTGCTTAATTTTTCGTTTTTCGTTGTAGGTCTCTTTTTTTTTTTTTTTCTTGCTACTTGCCTTACGTCGTACCGACACAGATAGGTCTTATGACGACTATGGAACAGGGAAGGGCTAGGAGTGGGAAGGAAGCGGCCGTGACCTTAATTAAGGTACAGCCCAAGCATTTGCCTGGTGTGAAAATGGGAAACCACGGAAAACCATTTTCAGGGCTGCCGACAGTGGGGTTCAAACCTACTATCTCCCGAATACTGGATACTGGCCGCACTTAAGCGACTGCAGCTATCGAGCTCGGTAATCGTTGTAGGTCTATGGAGATCCCCGCTTTGCTAAGAAATGTGTCAACATTAAAAATTAACTTAATTTTTTACTAGCACGTGTATTCAAGACGTTCATGGTATGCATTTTGTGAACTTAAAATGGAAAACTCATTAGCCAACAAGGTTAATATCATGACACTTGGACAAAGTGGCTAATAGATCATATTGTGTTCATCAAAAGTGTAATTTACAATCAAAAATATATTTCTTTAAATAATTTTTGGCGTGAAACGTCTTGTTGTGAGTCGTGGATGTACATGAGTCTAATAATGATATTGATTATGTTTACAAGTTACTGTACGTCACACCAACACAGACAGGTCTTATGGTGACGATGGGTCAGGAATGGGAAGGAAGTGGGCATGGCGTTAATTAAGGTACAGCCCCAGCATTCGGCTGGGATGAAAATTTGAAACCACAGAAAACCATCTTCAGGGTTACCGACAGTGGGTTTTCAACCCACAATCTCCGAATACAGAATTCTTGATATTGAACTTTTTTTTTCAATCAATTGATTTGATATGCCTCTAATATGCCGGGCGTTCACCACCACAAAACTTCCCACATGGAGTAAATTGAATGGTTCCTATTGAGGTAAAAACCTGAATTAATTTTCGAAAGAGACGTTCAAAACCACTAGTGATTGAATTTTACGTACCGCTCCTAAATTGATATGTTTTCATTCAATAATAATTTAAAAAGCATAATAAGAACCATTACATTTACAATAATTTTTTGGTTGTTACGTCCCACTACCTACTTTTCTGACGGTTTTTGGAGATGCCGAGGTGCCAGAATCTAGTCCCACAGTAGTTCTTTTACCTGCCAGTAAATCTACCGACACGGCGTTGGCGTATTCGAGCAGCATCGGACTGAGTCAAGATCGAACCTGCCAACTTGGGCTCAGAAAGCCAGCGCCTTAACCGTCTGAGCCACTCAACCCAGTATTACATTGATTCAAAGTGGAATGATTTAAAATCAACATACGTTATATTGGACGTTAACATTCGTGTAAGGTTAATTTTCTCAACTACGAACAACAATTATCTCAAATGCAACAGGCCGGCACTGCTAACGTAATCGTCAGATCAGCTCCGGCTCAACAATATCGGGGGGGCAGGGCACCTTGGCATGACGTCACAGAGCATTGAAATAAGGCTGACTGAAATAGCAGATGTTTAACACGTTGCTTAATTAATTGACCATTTTTTTAAACAAACTCATGAGCGCAAATACATCATTTTTAAAGTTCTTACTCGAGGTATAACTTTAAAAAATCTCGATTTTAAATAGTTATTTACGCAACTGCCACGGAAAGCTATTTTTTTACGTTACGAGTGAGATAATCATGAAATTTCGAAAAGGGTAACGTAAATTTATCACTTTAGTGGCTGTTGTGTAGAACATTTTATTACAGACTATGGTGAATTTACTCAATTTAAATTAAATGAATTTACTTAAAATAGCACTGACTTTTTCTTGTTTTGTTCGTGTCTTGCTATGAAAGATATAAGCGGTGTGTACATAGGGTTATATTGTAATCTTCTTCTTCCTATTTTTCTACCGCTTTTTCCCCACACCTGTGGGGTAGCGGGTGCGAACTGCGTCGCACATGTGGTTGTGGCCCTGTTTTACGGCCGGATGCCCTTCCTAACGCAACCCTATATGGGTGCATATAATCACTAGTGTGTGTTTCTGTGGTGGTTGGTAGTGTTTTATGTTGTCTGAATATGATGAGGACACACACACACCCAGTCCCTGAGCCAGAAGAATTAATCAGAAACAATTAAAATCCCCGACCCGGTCGGGAATCGAACCCGGGATCTTCTGAACAGAAGGCCAATACGCTGACCATTCAGCCAACGAATCGGACATAGGGTTATATTGCAATAAAACCCAAAAATCAATGTTACTTGAAGTAGCGAACAGTCCACTAAGCTACCAGGGTCTTAAGCATGGTCCTCTGGTACTAGAATTAATGAAGGTAATAAGAACTTTATGATACACGCGATATTTTTCGTTTAGAAATGAATTAACCTATACATTAGTCAGTATTGTGTTGTGATGGCGGCAGATTACTTGAGCTGGAAAGGCAAAGACGCCATTTTTGGTGTAGATGAGTATGGAACCAGAGTGCTGCCATCAGGTGGAGAATTAATGCACTAAGGTTAAGTTTGGTGTTCCTTAATTCTAATCTCTTTGATCATCCGTGTTTACGTTACTGTGAAGCGGAGTTCAACCAATCAGAGTCGATTTGTAATTAAAAAGCAGTGCGGGAAGTAATTACAGTGTGTCATTTTCCGTACTCGTGTGAGTGCGGGAAGAAGGCAATTACGTCATAGTAGGACATTTAAAAAATATTGTATATAACAAATTCCAATGTGTAAGTCTGAGAATGTCCAACTTCCTACCACTTTAAAATAGTACGTTATTTATTGAATTAAAATAACATTAATTAAATCAGTTGGTACATGTTTCATTTTTCATAGAAAACATCTTCAGCCGTGATCTTATCCTTGACGAGATGAAAGGTCAAATTATTTTTAACATGAATGGTTAAGTGTGTTTTATTTATGTAACCTGTGTTTTTGTGCACATTTTAACTGTAAATCAAGTTCACGGCTGGAGATGTTTTCTGTGAATAACGATACATGTACCGATTAATATTAAAATAAATTGTTGTTATTTTAATCTAAAAAGAATCGTAAGATTTTAAAGTGGTGAAAAAGTGGACCTTCTCAAACGTAAAATTTGGAATTTTTTATATATAATCATTCAACCACGAACAAAGATGGAATTCTCGTTAACTTATAATTAAAAATGTTGCCGCCCTGGGCCATGGCCCATGTTGGCTTATGCGTAAATACCACTAATATTTTTAGTATACTCTGATTGGAACAAAGAAAGAAAGTTACGAAGTCACTCGAGGAAGAACAGTCATATTCACTGAGAGGAGGTGGTGATGAACTACTGAACGTATGCTTGCCTCATATCCCTGGTCGTATCACTCAGGGTCAGCTCTTCTGATTCGTACAGAGTTACTCCACCCACCCCCCACCCCCGCCACTTCTCTATCTGGGCAACAAGGATGCCCTCCCTCTTCAAAGTGGTTTCAGCTGTTCCCCATCACATTGCTCTTGGGCATTCCTGTATAAAGCAGTACATCTTAAATTTATCTGAGAGACCAATAAATGCTTCAAGAGATCACGTTAGCACAGCTCACTAACCTAAGGGTACGTCCAAGATGCGCGCTGGTTGTCTGAGTCAGACAGCCAGCGCTGACTGACTCCAAGTGGCAGGTGGGACGTGGCCTTAAGAAAGCTGGTTGTCAGTGGAGACAGAGCTGCCACAAAAGAAAAGATATCAGTTACAACTGATCAGTGTAGCATAGAACTAACAAGAGAACAGGCTGAAGCTCTATTGTTGCTAAGTGACAATGTTACGACCAAGTTAAAACGAATGAGAAGTGACATACATCCAATTAATGAATTAAGATCTATTTACGGGGAGTACAAATACCTTTTTCCACAGTTACTATAGAAATCTTTCTCCAACAGCCGTCGACGACGTTCCTATTGGAATGATCTTTAATTCGCTCCCATATCGGAGAATTAGTTGAACTTTTGAAATCAAATACTCGATATCCATCGCTAACAAAATGTCAAACACACTCAACACGAAAACCATCAGCCTGCGCGGCAGGTTGTCTGAAACCAGAATGAACTAATCATTCCGGTAAACATCTGAGTCAGACTACCAGTGCGCAGGCTTCCTGCGCGCAGGTGCATTATGGCCAGTCCCGCTTAGCAACAAAGGATATACTTATGCCGACTCGGCGCCGACTGCCTGACTCAGAAAACCAGCGTGCATCTTAGACGTACCCTAAGTGTCCCGAATGCCGGTGCTATCAGACATTGCGATTTCAAGAAGATAATCACGTGCGCTCAGAAAGTGCATTCCACATTTTACTCCCTCAAATCAAATGAGATGGGAGCATATATCCCACGTCATGAAAACTAGAACAACACTATAAGGGTCAGTGAAATGAAAACCGAACTCCCACTACAGCGTGACCATGGAATGGTTTTATTCAAAAGTAATTACCAAAAGCATTAATACTTTAATCCCATTTGGAGACGGGACTATAAATTCCAATTTTGTAGAAAGAGGTAGGTCGTTGGCGGATCCACAACCGCACCCACTCTTGCACTTCCTCGTCCGAATGAAACCGACATCCACGAATGTTTTTTTCTTCAGGTCACCAAAAATGTGAAAATCACAAGGTGAAAGATCCGGTCTGTACTTAGGATGTTAAAGTGTTTCCCAACGAAGTCTCTGAAGCATGACCTTCACCAGATTGGAAGTATTGGGGGCGAACATTATCATGCAACAGGATCACTACTCCCGGCAGTATTTTTGACTTGATGACGCGTCGCAGTTTCTGTAAAGTTTCTTCATAGCGTTGCGCCACCAGAAAAGGAACCACACCTCCCTGCTCTTCTTTGCTTGCCTCCATTTCTACAGCTGGACGAACACACTACACCAGTCCACGCTCCAACAAACGCATAACCCAAAAAGGTGTGCATCTGTGAGTTGTCACTAAGCAGTTCTACCGCAGCGATGGATGTATCGATAGTCAACCACCCTTCGCAAGGAATGTGTATTATAGTGGGTGTTCGTTTTTATTTGACTGCCCCTTATAGAATAAAAGTAAAATGTTGTACTGATGTTACTACACCGAGAAACAACTCCTAATTTACTATGCAGTTTAGTTCGTGATCTAATCTAGTCCGGTCTAATATTAAAACTAAAATAGCACTAATTATGGCACTTAAACATTAGAGGTAATAACTTCTGAAAATGTGCATCAGCAAGGGAACAAGTAAAAGAAATATATCGGTTGGGAGTGTAAATAACGGAAACTATTAATGTAAGCACCACTCAAAGCTGAGAGGAATCCACAGTGCATTCTGCCGGACGGAGAGTACATTCGTGTGTGTGTATTGCTCACGCTATCCTAAAGCATGCATGCTATTTCCAGGTAAGCTTTTTCCCTTTCGCTATCCAGAACTCTACCATATTTTCCATGCCACGCTATCTCTGGTTCTTTTTTACGGCCTGTGCGCCATAAAACAGATTTAAGGCTACTACCTTACTCCCTGTGCTTCATTTCCCTGCGGACCACTTCAAGATTTACCGCGTACGAAGCTAATCTACTCATAGTTTATGTCTACGATAGCATGTGTACAAGCATACAGACACACGAGGGAAAATATAACCCCCACTATGACGTAAACACAACTAATGATGTAGATGATGGAGAGGTAGGAGGACAATAACACTGCATGTTGTTGGTTGCTAAAAGTAACGGAATCGAATTTCGGCGGACTCAGTCTACATTTAAGAGTATTTGAAGTGCCTAGAGATTTACTGGGCCGATGACCTTCGATGTTAGGCCCCTTAAAACAGCAAGCAGCAAGAGATTTACTGACATAAAATATGTAATCAGTCACAGGATGTTAATCATATTTCATTGTAGCTGCATTGTTATAATCACTTGTTGAGTTGGGCAGTTAGAAGTATGCGATTATAACTGGTTAAGTTCAAATGTGTATGACATCTAAAGCTGGTAGGACCGTAGAAAGAACTGCTTAGCAGTAGACCAGTTGACAGGGAGCCAGTTGTGATTCTTGACAATTATTTCAAAATCCAGTCATGAAATTCTTACACTTGCGCTTGTAAATTTTCGCTCCTTGGGCATTTGCCTAATCTGCCCTGTTATAAAGCAGAGCTTGCGTGTCAGTGTGATACCTGTATCAAGCGTGTTTATTTATAAGTGTCTTAGGTTATGACTTGAATAGAAGCCACCACGACCTGTATTTTAGATTCCATCGCGAGATTCGCCTGCAAAATCACGCGGGGAAATAAAGAAAAGGCACTTATAAAACTATCGACATAAAAATGTTTACCCTTCCAGTTTCCCCGTCCCTCACAAGACCCCTGTTCAGCGTAGCAGGTGAGGCCACCTGGGCGAAATACTGGTCCTTCTCCTCAGTTTTATCCCCTCGACCAAATGTTTCACACTCCAGGACACTGCTCTTGAGGCGATAGTGGTGGGATCCGTCGGTGAGTCCGAGGGAAAAACCAACCCTGGACGTTAGGCTGATTAATAAACAAATAATATTAATCTGTCACGAATTACAAAAATTATGACGAGATTAATTTGAAGCAAATTATTTCATCCCAAAAACTGAAGCGTGGGAGTAGATTGGTAACAACACAGTATCCGCCATCCATTATGGTCGTACATCAGTACTCACTGTCTGTCACTGCAGACAGTCGTTTAAAGCTGATGAGAGAATACGCTGATGGAATGAACATCAATTCATTAGTAGACATATGGTACCCTGAGGATACCAGCTAAAAGAATAACAAAAATTAAATATGAAATACCCACAAACCCAAATCACCGACTCGAATATGCTTACCACATGGACGGTTTAAGTAAACCCTGGGATAAATCTTACTACCTAGTGCCACATACTAAATACAATATTAATTTATTATCACCTGCGGGTTCTTCAGGGATCCGAAGGTTAACCTCAGGCTTTAGAGTATAAACGTACATATAAAACCTCACGGCACTTAACGCCCTTGAAAAGGCTCTAGCCTGCCCAGCGATCGCTGCTCAGCCCGAAGGCCTGCATATTACGAGGGGCACAACGCATCCTTTCGGCGGTTATTCTGGGCTTTCGAGACCGGGGCCGCTATCTTACCGTCAGATAGATCCTCAATTCTAATCACGTAGGCTGAGTGGACCTCGAACCAGCCCTCAGGTCTAGATAAAAATGCCTGACCTGGCCGGGAATCGAACCCGGGGCCTCTGGGCGAGAGGCAGGCACGCTATCCCTACACCACGGGGCCGGCATAAACTTACATATACTGAAAAATAATACAGTCTCAAGACCTCTTCCTCGAAAAGGAAATGGCTTTCAAAGGCAAGCATCTCATCCAAACTAAAATTGATTGATTAATGATTAATGATTTATTTATCCTGGCAAGATTAAGGCCAAGTGGCCTTCTTTTATATATAACCAGTTGAATGCACTACTTACAAAAAAATTTCGACTATATATATATGTACGTGCCTACATTAAAATTACATACTGACTGAAAATTATTAAAAAACAATTTATACAGCTATAAGCAGATATGAATATTGTGCCTTACCTACTAAAAAATTTTAAAATTTAATATTTATTAATAATATAAACTAATTATTGAGTGCTCCGCCTCTGTGGTATAGTGATTAGTGTGATTAGATGGCATCCCTGGAGGCCCAGGTTCGATTCCTGACTCTGCCACGAAATTTGAAAAGTGGTAGGAGGGTTGGAGCGGCGTCCACTCAGCTTCAGGAAGTCAATTAAGTAGAATGGGGTTCGATTCCCACCTCAGCCATCCTCGAAGTGGTTTTCCGTGGTTTCATCCTTCTCATCCAGGCAAATGCTGGGATGATACCTAATTTAAGGCCACGGCCGCTTCCTTTCCTCTTCCTTGTCTATCCATTCCTATCTTCCATTCCCCTCCCCACAAGGCCCCTGTTGAGCATAGCTGGTGAGGCCACCTGGGCGAGGTTCTGGTCCTCCTCCCCAGTTGTCTCCCCAACCCAAAGACTCACGCTCCAAGACACTGCCCTTCGGGACACCAGACAGGGTGGTGGTGGGAAAATAACTGCATCCAGCAAGGACCACGCACTTTAGTCTTTCACTCAGAAAGCTATCAGTGAGAACCAGGGGTCTCCCATTCAAGTTTAAATCTTCAGAAAATATGTGCAAAAGAAGGTAACAGCCTCTACACACATTATTGCTTCCAGAGCCAAGTGGTCTAGGTTCTCAAACCGTTCTTATGGGAGTTACTGAAAAATCAAATCAGTTGCCCTAGTTTCAACGCATAAAACTAAAGTGAGCCACAATCCAGTTATTCTTAGATGCAATTGGTACAATCAGGAGCGCGCACTCGCCGAGTTCTCACAGCAGATTGGGGTAGTTACAAGTTGATGAATGGGGCATGTACTTAGAACAACATAGTTACTTCAATATTGATGTGCTGAGATACCGAGCTAGTATACTGTATCTATCGTTCACTCAAGACACGGGTAGCGTCTATTGTCACTGCAACATTGTGATCGTACTGGCTTAGAAATAATATTGTAATTTACTATACTGTACGTCAGGAAATTCTATATGTATAAAATCTCTAATTCCCTCTGTCATTCACAGCAATATTGAGAAAACACGAAGGTTTCAACAGCTGAAATTGGTACCAGTTAGAGAATGTTATGTCTTCTATCTGCCACCTGTCATTTCTTGATGGATACAGTACTTTTTCATCCATCTCTTGGCACAGGCCAGAGTAAAGTGTAGCTTCCACCGAAGTCCCAGTCAACATCCTTGGCTGTGACAATATGGAAGTTGCTGGGGTATGGGTAGTGCTGAGTAATGACATTCAGAGCACGACTAGTGCATCTCAGTGTTATGAAAGGTGATGCTCATAGGGTCAGTCGTGTTGCAATAGTAGGCCTACTTTCTGATCCAGTGAGGAAAGCAATGGCAAACTACCTCACTCCTCATCTTGCCTAGTACGCCTCATTTTGGTGCTGCCATTGGTTTTTTGGGTTTCCATATAACCGCACAACCTTTGGTGGTGCTGTTTGAGGATCCAACCAGCCTCTGGGCTGATGACCTAACAGACAGACAGAAAATACAATGAGCCTCTCACGATTACGACTGTTGTACTTTTGTAAAGAAAAATACACGTTTCTATCAGCGAAGTTATAGCCTCATTTTCCATAATGTAGGTACACAACTACAGACGTGCGAAAATTTTTAGACTCAAAGGAGGAAAGACAAATTAATTTGCCTTAGTTTTTGTTTCTGCCGTCACTTGTCTTTCTAATTTGTTTCATGGAACTCCCTACCTTTCGGTAAAACATTCAGCCTACTTACTAAACTTCGTAAAATACTGCATTATTAGCACTTTTTTTAAATATTACTTTGAGATTACATATTTCTGTTTCGTCTGTTGCTAATCCTACAACACAAGTTTCCAAGAGTTTGGATAGTAAATAGTTTAAGCACAGCCTATTATACCAGCGCTCAAGTAAACCAGAATATCACAGAACCACTTCATGTAATCCTATTTTACATAATTACACTCAAAAGAGAAATTTAAAATCTTCAACATTGGAATTCAATATTGATAGATGAGTCTATTGACTATGATATCGTTACTGATGTCAATGAAAGAAAATGTAACTTGTTTTCTATAATTTATTTTAACAAGTAACACGTAAAGGAGCTCCAGTGCAGCACAAAAACGAAGCGACCGTGGCCTTAATTAAGGTACAGCCCCAGCATTTGCCTGGTGTGAAAGTGAGAAACCACGGAAAACCATCTTCAGGGCTGCCGATAGTGGGATTCGAACCCAGTATCTCCCGGATGCAAGCTCACAGCCTTGCGCTTCTATCCGCACGGCCAACTCGCCCGGTAAACTTACCCTTATTTTGCCATACGTAATAATGAAAATAACTAAATCTATCGGCATGAGATCGAACTACGTACATCGTGACTTCTGTTGCCTTACACGGATACTGTATATGGAGACAATGGACATTTCCAAAAATTAGTGTTGAGTCTAATAATTTTCACGCCTCTGTAAGTCTATGAATCAAATTTTAATGCTGATCAGACCTGGAAAGAAGAATGGACATTTTTAAACCGTGATCAGCTGGGTTTAATTAATGATCAATGTAAAGCTCCGCCTGGTTTCATTTTACCTAGAAAGGCATGTACATTTTTAAACAGGATTAGGAAAAACCACGGAAGATGAAAATTCTGGCTTCACAAGTGGGGAAAAGCTGAAAATGCATACTGCGACTGTGACAATGTCCCCCACACTATCCAGCACGTTGCTACGGAGTACCCAAGAAGAAGATTTGTAGGAACTATTCAAGATATAAGCAGTGCCACGAATGAAGGTTTTTTTTTTTTTTTTTTTTTTAGTTGCTATACGTCGCACCGACACAGATACGTCTTATGGCGACGATGGGACAGGAAAGGGCTAGGAGCGGGAAGGAAGCGGCCGTGGCCTTAATTAAGGCACAGCCCCAGCATTTGCCTGGTGTGAAAATGGGAAACCACGGAAAACCATTTTCAGGGCTGCCGACAGTAGGGTTCGAACCTACTATCTCCCGAATACTGGATACTGGCCGCACTTAAGCGACTGCAGCTATCGAGCTCGGTACGGATGAAGTTGTGAACTGGTTGAATACACTGGACATTACATTTTTATGTACCTGATCTGTAAATACTGTATATAGGTTATTGTAATATTTACATTTCCAATGTCCTTTTTCTTTTTTTGCTAGGGGCTTTACATCACACCGACACAGATAGGTCTTATGGCGACGATGGGATAGGAAAGGGCCAGGAGTTGAAAGGAAGCGGCCGTGGCCTTAATTAAGGTACAGCCTCAGCATTTTCCTGGTGTGAAAGTGAGAAACCACGGAAAACCATCTTCAGGGCTGCCGATAGTGGGGTCTGAACCCAGTATCTCACGGATGCAAGCTCACACCCTTGTGCCTATACCCGCACGGCCAACTCGCCCGGTAAACGTACCCTAATTTTGCCATACGTAACAATGAAAATAGCTAAATCTATCGGCATGAGATCGAACTACGTACATCGTGACTTCTGTTGCCTTACACGGATATGGAGAAAACGGGATCCTGCGAGAGACTTAAACTGGTGCCAGATATGTGTTACAAGAAAAATATAATGATGACCATCACACTTGGACTATGTAGTGAAACTATATTTCCGTGAAATGACATTTTTTACATTCTGGGGTATTAAAACACATTATCTCCATCGCTAAGCACAGCACGCAAGGTGGCCATGGCCATTAAGGCGTGCAGTCAAATCGATTAGATACCGTGGTTAGCCAGTTCGAATCTCGTTTGCAAAAAAACGTTTTACTCTTAGAAAGTTGGCCGGCAGGGTAGGAGAGGTGGTGGTATACAATTTCTAATAACTTTTTTTTTTTGCTAGGGGCTTTACGTCGCACCGACACAGATAGGTCTTATGGCGACGATGGGATAGGAAAGGCCTAGGAGTTGGAAGGAAGCGGCCGTGGCCTTAATTAAGGTACAGCCCCAGCATTTGCCTGGTGTGAAAATGGGAAACCACGGAAAACCATTTTCAGGGCTGCCGATAGTGGGATTCGAACCTACTATCTCCCGGATGCAAGCTCACAGCCGCGCGCCTCTACGCGCACGACCAACTCGCCCGGTTTCTAATCACTAGATTGCGTGCCAAAAGCCTGGATTAAATTCCAAACCTTTTCGCAGTGCTCAAATTGTGTTAGGGCATATGACGCAGTTACATCTCCCTTGCAAGAAAACAACCGGATTTCAAAAAAAACCTATTGCGAAATTCATTTGGCTCTTATTTTCATCTTAGAGAGAGCACGATGTTTTCCACAGTAGAAATTTTTTCCCAAGGAACAAACAAGTTAACATTATCAATCAATAGGTTCTGAATAGCTTCAAAGATGACCAAACAACGTACATTACCATTGACACCACAGTGTGAGATGATGTTAATGTAGCTTATAAAGCAGGTTTGTTCAATGGAATGAGATTGAATCTACTGGAGCTAGACAAAAATATCGTTCATGCAGACGTTCAGCTTCAGGATAAAAGTGTTTTCTTCCGAGAATAGAGTTAATACCTGCGAATCCGAGTATACCATTCGTTCTTAAATGGAGGTAATATCCTCTAAATTAATGACTGACAGATGAAATGACATTGGCCAGTGTTGCTGGAGTGAAAGATGACAGGGAATACCGGAGTGCCGGGAGAAAAACCTGTTCTACCTCCGCTTTATCCAGCACAAATCTCACATGCAGTGACCGGGATTTGAACCATGGTATCCAGCGGTATCCAGAGGCCGGTGCGCTGCAACCTGAGCCACGGCGGCCACAATAATAATAATAATAATAATAATAATAATAATAATAATAATAATAATAATATAAAAATTATGATACCCATAATGTCATAATAAACTGTCTTAAAGACATAAAGGAGTGCCTTTTATAAGT
Organism: Anabrus simplex; assembly: GCF_040414725.1. Taxonomy (NCBI): domain Eukaryota; kingdom Metazoa; phylum Arthropoda; class Insecta; order Orthoptera; family Tettigoniidae; genus Anabrus; species Anabrus simplex. The sequence goes on along the minus strand of NC_090265.1, from coordinate 822,554,758 downwards.
AAATACATAAAATGAATGCTTCCTGCGTACGAAAATATAAATGACATTTTCAATGAAAAGATAGAAATGAAAGATATATACTCATCGCATATTTCTGTTTTATATACTCTACGTCCACTCATGTTTATTCCAGGATTAGCTGTAGTACCTGTCGTTGACTCGACAATCACTTAGCATATGCTGGCGTTGACATGGACAATGTAACAAAATCCTGCATTCATGAACATCTCTGTTGTCCGACTCGTTGGCTGAATGGTCAGCGTACTGACCTTCGGTTCAGAGGGTCCCGGGTTCGATTCCCGGCCGGGTCGGGGATTTTAATCGCTTCTGATTAATTCTTCTGCTCGGGGACTGGGTGTTTGTGCCCGTCCCAACACTCTCCTCTTCATATTCATACAACACGCCACACTACCAACCACCACAGAAACACGCAATAGTGATTACATCCCTCCATATAGGGTTGGCGTCAGGAAGGGCATCCGGCCGTAAAACAGGGCCAAATCCACATGTGCGACACAGATCGCACCCGTGACCCCACAGGTGTGGGAAAAGCGGTAGGAAAAGAAGAAGAAGAAGATGATGAATATCTCTGTTATCATAGCCGGTACGGTAAAAATGTGTAAGGAATAAATGATCGGAAATTGTACTGTCTATAATTTTTGTTATGCAGTATTTATCGATAAGACCACTAATACATTAATTACATTTTAGGCCTTTCCCTAAACTATCATTTCACCCAGAGTGAATAAAATTATTTAACGCCCAGATTGTGCTGTCTTATTCTCCATCTTTACATACCGATTTTCATCAAATTCTGTTCAGCCATTTTCTAGTGTTGCGCGTACATACATACATACATACATACACAGATGACAGATAATAAAAAATTGCATTTCATTGTTACTGTGGACATGACCAATACAGAAATTCCATTCTTTTTTAAGTTCTGACCAATGTACAAACAAATCTATTATTATCATTATTATTATCATCATTATTATTATTTGGACTGACTGTAGCTACGGGAACGATGAGATTGTAAATAAATGAAATTGAATGCTGATCAAACATAATGGACTACATCATTCTTCACAGTGAAATTATCTTTAATTAATGTTTTCCTTCATTAGTAATGGCCAGTATAGCAAGAATGCTTAATCATAGAAACATCTTACCTTACTCAGTTCCCGAGAAAATATAAGTCGAGTAGGAGTGATCAGTGAATGTGTGACGTCACAAGCCACATCTCCAGGAAGACGAACACATGTTGTCTATTTTCCGTCCTCAGGGTTGGCCAAAATCTACAGTCAAACGTCCACCCAGAATTCTTCTGATCGTGAGTGTACAAGTGTATGACAGGTTAGGAGTAAATCGCCAAGCACATGAGGTAATGTCACGTTTTTGCCAGCAGGATACAGTTGGGACAATATTATATTCTTGCAGCCATATTGAGCCCATGACTTCCTCCCAAGGGTTCAATATTATTATTCGAATGAGGTCAGTAGCAAAAATGGGTACTCTTGCCATGTTTACCTCAGTCCTACATGTACTATGTACAGGGTAGTCGTGAGCGTTAGAGGGTTGGTCATTCTAATAAATATTTTGAAAAAAAAAAATCGATATCTCGCGCCATTGTCCTTTTATTAGCTGATGAAGTTAGCCAATCAGATTGCTTCACGGGCGAATTCAAAAGAGCTTTGCGAGGCGGTGTTGCTAAATCTACACGCGGCTTAAGACCGGCTTGAGAGACATGCCAATAAATCAGCATCAAACAAAAACACACCGTGGGTTTCAACCGGTGTCACCATAGCGTTTTTCTATGGCGCAATACTACAGTGAGCTTCTCTCGTCGATTGGCCAGCAGGCGTGCCCAGCTTATCTGCCTCCCGTTGACTCATCACTCCCCGCTCCGCGACATAGCAACAAGGACAGCTCTTCGCTCACTTTATACGTGCATGACTTGAGATCATCATCATCATCATCATCTGTTTACCCTCCAGGTTCGGGTTTTCCCTCGGACTTAGCGAGGGATCCCACCTCTACCGCCTCAAGGGCAGTGTCCTGGAGCTTCAAACTCTTGGTCGGGGGATACAACTAGGGAGTATGACCAGTACCTCGCCCAGGCGGCCTCACCTGCTAAGCTGAACAGGGGCCTTGTGGAGGGATGGGAAGATTGGAAGGGATAGGCAAGGAAGAGGGAAGGAAGCGGCCGTGGCCTTAAGTTAGGTACCATCCCGGCATTCGCCTGGAGGAGAAGTGGGAAACCACGGAAAACCACTTCCAGGATGGCTGAGGTAGGAATCGAACCCACCTCTACTCAGTTGACCTCCCGAGGCTGAGTGGACCCCGTTCCAGCCCTCGTACCACTTTTCAAATTTCGTGGCAGAGCCGGGAATCGAACCCGGGCCTCCGGGGGTGGCAGCTAATCACGCTAACCACTACACCACAGAGGCGGCATATCATGAGATAACAATAAAAATTAAGGAAATTAGTAACCAATAATTAAGAAAATAAGCTCGTGCCTTATGACTGGAGATGTTGGAAATGTTCTCCTCCTGTATCCACATGTTTCTGGCATGGATTCAATTTTAACATTTTTGTAGCCCGCCATGCTTAGCACTTTGAAACCCCGGCTTCTTGTCCAAATTGTCTTAGGAATTTTGTAGGCGTCTTCTCTAGTCTTTCAGCGATTTAATTTACGTTTTCCTCGTTAAGTAGGCCCTAAATGTTTTTAACACTTCGCTTCTTAACAAGTAAAGAACCAGTTCCTCTCAATTTGTTTACGGGTTTTCGCGCGGTCTCTCTATGTGGAGGGCATGAGCCTGGAAATTGTGTTACAAATCTCCTAACGAGTTCCATGCAAGACTCTGCTGACACATAATTATCGTACATAAATACCCTTTCCTCTACCATGTACACGTATGGAGACATTATGAGAATTATACCCTGAAGTAACACTCCACAACTCGAGAACATTTGGAGCGACAGATCGACACTTAATACACGTTCTAAGCACGGCCCTGAACTGCAAAATGTGGGCATTCCCATGCTAACGCCACGCTGTGTAACGGGAAGTGATGAGTCAACGGAAGGCAAATAACATAAACTGGGCGCACCTGCTGGTCAACCGATGGGGGAAACTCACTGTATAAGCTCGGAGGTCTGTGTTCAAATCCCTCCTCTGGGGAAATCTTTTTTTCGACTGCTACTGTCAAGCCGGTCTTAAGTCACGTGCTAATTTAGCAGCAGCTCCTCGCAAAGCTCTTTTGAATCTGCCCGCGAAGCGTTCTGATCGGCTAATTTCAGGAGCTGATCAAATGAAAATTGCACGAGATATCTAATTATTGGTTTCTAGTTATTTATCAGTATGACCAACCCTCTAACGCTCATATATCCGGTTCATGTGGTTTCCGACCAGCCTGTATACAGCACATCATCATTGCGCCTCGAAATACCGCTATGCGACAATGTTTGAGGGAGAATTACTGACCCGCAGCACTTAGAACTAAAATTCGTTGATATAGTTTATGCAATACTGAACATTACATGACACAGCCTTTCTGGTGAGAGTTCTACGCTGAAATATTATCACACAATGATTTTTCTAGGTGCAACGACCACATACATTACAAGTGATGTAGTTAATACCATCGACAGGACAAATGCTTCCTATTGGACAAATATCGAACCTGAACTGGATTTACCTTCACTATGCATCTCAGACAATAGCCTACATTATGTATTGCAAACAGTTTTGAGGCACCGTGACATACATCGTGTGAGAACGTAATATAAAATACTTTTCTTTTAAACACTGAAAATACACTCGTGTGGCTATCATAGCCTGGGTTCAGCTTACCTTAATCATACCCTACACGCAGAGTGGGTGGTGATGTATTCAAAATGAGTGGGATAAGTTGAGGAAAGTTTAAAGTTCGTACATTACAGAATCCTGGTTAAATCAGAATTTAACAAACAAACCTCTCTGTTTACATCTGTATTTGTAAATTATAATGGCATTCCTTTCGTCAGCAAAACAAAAATGTAATTACAAACCAATAACGATGTTATTGGGTCATATTTTTGTTTGAGTAACTTGTTTGCTAAACTTCATATTTAATCAAATGTTACTCCACTTTTATATGCATGTATATCCCTCCATTAATGTGGTAATTCCATCCTAACTGGTACTTTGCAGCATCCCCTGTGATATTGTGGACATCCGGAACGAATAATTCATTAAATTACACTCTTGTACCAACCACAACCAAATTATACAAACCCTTTATTCCATTCCACCACATGGAATATTGAATCTCCACTCCTGTTGATGGACCTCATGAGATCTCCCTGAACTATCGGTAGCGGACCACGACTTAGACGGGAAGAATACAGAGAGCTGGAACTTAAGTAAGGATGTCATAAAGTTGTTAGTGTTGAACTGTAGAAGTATTGCAAAGAACTGGTTCGAATTAATTCATTTAATATAAATACATTTACAGATATTGTAATAGAAGTTGAGTCATGGCTAAAAAGTCATGCTGTGGACGTAAACAATTTTCTTCGGACTGGAGCGTTTATGTCGTAGAGACGGGATAGATATTATCAAAGAAGGAATATTCGTAGTAGCCGAAGAAGAATTTGTCAGTTACGAAAATGTTAAGGATGTGAAACATGAAATTCTAGGTGTGAGGCTCATCTCTGAAGATAAATTGGCAACTAGATATTTTCTGGGTGGACAGAGCTGGGAGGGGTACCACCGATACTTAAAAAGAAATATGTAATAATTTAATCAGCTATGTGGGAAGTGAAACAGAAAGAAACTCCATTCTGAAATCACCACGAACGTCTTGTTTGCAAGCATCTTATTAACTTCTAATGGGAAGCCTTGTTCACAGGAGAAAGATGGAAGTACACGGATGAGCAATTGAATTAGTCGGATTTTAGCGGAATGGATCTACGATAGGCTAGGGAGGAAATGGAACCCGCTGGTACATCCACTAAAGTCTGTCATCTGTGAAAGTTACTAGAACTTTCCGTCAGATGATATCGACCCCTTTGGTATCCTACAGTAGTCAGCGAGAGCCTTGTACATATAACAAGAAACTATGCCAACGTATCATTTCTGGGCTGTCGGCGATCGGTTCGATGAACTCTCTAAGGACATGAGGATTGCTGGCTGGCCCACTAGGTCACCGGGCCTCAATCCTAAAGAGCACATCAGGGATGCTATCGAGAGAGATTTGCGCGCCCTGATCAGAACAATCCCCGTGCTTTATGGGAGGCTGTGCGGACCAGTATGACTCCCCAATGCTACTTGTGCCTTGTGGATGTCCGTGTCACACCACATCATCCAGGTGAAAGGAGGTGGTACATGCTATTAACCAGGTATCTCCAATTTAACTCCTCATCAGTGCATTTACTTTTGAGTATTATGACAGTCATTTACTCAGGAATAGGAAGATGATCTATGGCAGACATATCGCAAAGTGGTCACTGTCATAGTTCACAAAATTAAAGAGAGTATTTCCAATGAGGCGTAAATACATCAATTGGAAAACATAAATCACGATGTTTTTTATTTTCTTATAATTAAATTTAGATATGATTGTAAATATAATGGAGCTTCATTCATTACTAGTATGCACCACCGTGGCAAACAAACAAAACCATAAGGCGCAACAGCCCCGAAGGTCTATGGCCTACCAAGCGACCGCTGTTCAGCCAGAAGGGCTACAGATTACGAGGTGTCGTGTGGTCATTACGACGAATTCTCTCGGCCGTTATTCTTCGCTTTCTAGACCGGGATAGCTATCTCACCGTCAGACAGCTCCTGAATTGTAATCTCCAAACTTTCACCAAATGTATTATGGTTCAGCCTCTTCCCACTCTTCAACAAAATGAGGCGTAAATACATCAATTGGAAAATTCATAAATCACGATTTTTTATTTTCTTATAATTAAATTTAGATAAGATTTAGATATGATGCTCCAAATTTCTTGGTAACCTAAAATAAGATCTTCTGTCCAAAACTAGTAGCTTTTGCGGAACGTGTAACTAAATTCCCTTCAGGGGAACGTCTATAATAAGTTCTAGTCTATGTTAAAAGAGTATTTAACTGTTACATCTAAAGAACAGCTGAATATTACTGAGTCATACAACTCTGACTCACAATGCACAGAAGAAAATTTCTTGGTAAGAATAATGATTTAGGACACGGATCTTTAAGGAGATGCAGTCACGCGAATAAAGTCAATCACCCCTTTTGGAGAAGGAACGACAGAGTATTGTGCCTCACGTACAGGTAGCGGCAGTGTCATAATTTCTATTGAGAGAATGATAAACTATATACGACCTTTTCAGTGTACGTCGGTTTGAAATGACAGATAATTCTATCCTTTATTACTGTACGTGGAATGAAGCCATATATTTTTCCTAAGTTGATGAATTTGAGAGCTTATAACTCAGCATCTAAAATATCTTTTAAAATGTACTAATCTGTCATGCATGAAAATATACACGTCCAAGTTAACAGAGCAACCGAATAACAACAATTGCGCGAGACCTGGAATAACTGGTAATTAGTGTGCAAGAAATTAGGCTTGGGGTACTAGGGGAGACCCTACTGAGTTTTTCAGTCAAAAATGGTCCAGAAACCGAAAATGAGATTTTTCCATCAGATGATATTTCATTCCCTGCCGCGCATTGTGATATAATTTTTTTGCTTGTACGGCCATTTTTAAATGCTCTGCGGGGGCGTTAAAATGACACGTGCACTTCAGTTTGAATGGACACGCCCACTTCCCTGCAGATAAAGTGGCATAGCTCAAAGATTCTTTTGTGTTTCAACTTGATTCTTGAGCATTATGTTTAGGAATGGCCTAATGCTGCCATCTGTTATCTTATTTTTGATGATTTGTTGAAGAGGTGTATTAGGGAAAAAACTCAAAATCCAAATGAGAGTTTACAATCTGTTATTTGGCATAAATGCCCTGAACAGACCTTTGTTTCCAAAGCAAGGGTGGTCATGGCTGTTGTAAATGCTGTGGGGGAGTTCAATATGGGTTCCGTAGCCTGTCAAAAGGTCAAAATGGCAGTTGATGGCAGACAATTAAGTGAAACCACTTACAAAGTGGGTCATGAACGTGACAGAGACAGGAAGCAGAAAAGTGCCATGAATAATAAAGAAGACAAAAAAACTGTTAGCAAGAAGCAGAAGCTGTCAAAATCAGTTGCTGAAGAGAGAAAAAGGGCTAAGGAAGGATAAACATAGGTGCTGGGAAGTTCTGATGAAGGTATTATTACTTGACAGATGTTTATTTATAAAACTATCTTTTTCTCAGAACTAACAATTTCAGATGTTTAAAACATTCCTTGCACAACAGTTTTTACACGATTACCTTCAAACTGTGTCCACACACTCTACATTATAAGGTTCATGAAACTTAGTATCCGTTTTAAAATGTAATTATAATTTTCAGAGATATTGGGTGTGAAATCCAAAATTTTCATAGGTTTTAACATGGTTATGAGGTGTAGCGAGAAAATTGGAAATAATTGGATAACCAATGGATTGTTTTTGAAATGAATACCAATTATTATTAAAATATGTGTTGTGACTATTGTAAGAAAGTTTCAAGGAAATATTTTCAAAAATATTGTGCATGGAACATTTTGAAAATGATGTACGTTTTTCAAAAAAATTGTTATAAATTGAAAAATATCCATTCAAATTCATTCAAGTGTTATAATTAGCTTAAATTTACTTATCTCATTGTACTACCAAAATTTGGTGAAAATCAGATAAGAATTGTAGAAAAATTAAAACTCAGTAGGGTCTCCCCTTAACTGTGGCATATTCAGGAGCTGTTCTGGAAATAATTTCACTGGTGGTTTGTTTGTACTGAGAACATTATTATAGTAGCGGGAAGAATCGAATCGTTTAACACTGAGCTGAAGTGTAGAATTCGACGTGCATTATTTATTAAACCCCTGTACCTGTTTTGCAGACAGCACCTTAATCTTATTTTAATAAATACGGGGACTTTTCATAACATGACAACTGTCCGATAAGGCTGTAGCTTGGGAAATCCACGCAGTACATTTGAAGTCAGACAATGTACGTCTCAGTGCTATCATCAAATGGCGTCGGATATGGAGCTACCATGGGGAGGGGTAAAATGGAAAGATGCACACATAGAACGCATTGTTGTAGTATTTAATTATACACAAACTGAAACAGTTAGTTTTTATAACTAGCTCCCTCACAGCGTTAACACATCCTCATAAATGATGGAGAAGGCATTGGGTACCATGGGCGATATTGGTTGCGCCAATGTGTACACGCATGCACAGAAATGGTGTTCCAAAATAAACAATCAACACTTCCCCACTCCAGCACTGGAAAGGAAGAGAGTGAAGGGGTAGTGTTGAAGGCCACTCCAGTACCAAAAAGGAGGGGAAGGGATTGAACAGGTAGTGCTGGGGGCATAGTGTTTGTATTGCTATACATCCACCACTGTGCCCATTTCAATCACAACAGTCTTGTAGCGGGCTGTCTACCTGCAGCAATGCTTTAAACCAGCAGGTGGAGGTACGCCATGCTTTGTTGATATCGGGACACCGTTTCTGTGCATGCCAGTGCAACCTGCGCCGAAATGCCATTACGACTTGCCTGCAAAGCCCATCCCACGCAGTTTCGAAATGAGATCGAAGTTGAATAGAGTGACTGTTCTGAGACTTCACTCTGTACAAGGTCCGTGATGGGAGCCGCAGAGTGGTCTGCAGCGTTATCATAGTTAAGTAACACGTTGTCCAGCACTGCAGGACGTTTGCGCCGAAGTGTACGACGCACAGGTCCCTGCAGAAATATGCATTAGTAATGGGGATTGACGGTGTGGCCCTCACGAACAGGATGCCACACAAGAACCTTGGCTGTCATACGCCAAAATAAGGCGTGGGCGATGAATTTTGTCTCACCTTGAACCACAGTGATGCCGGACAAACCCATTACTGTAAATTGGCTGACGCTTCAATTCTGATTCAGTTTGTTGCTTTACGTCGCACCCACACAGATAGGTCTTACGGCGACGATGGGAGAGGAAAGGTGTAGTGATGGGAAGGAAGCGACCGTGGTCTTAATTAATTTACAGCCCCGACATTTGCCTGGTTTGTAAATGGGAAACCACGAAAAACCATCTTTAAGGCTACCGACAGTGGGGTTCGAACCCATTATCTCCCGAATGCAAGCTAGTAGCTACGTAACCCAAAACCCGCAGCCACTTGCACGTATAATACGATCGCGCCAAGGTTTCATCAAGACAGTAAGAAACAGGGCCATATTCAAAAACTCACAAAGTTTTTTAATTTTCTTAATTCTGTCTGTATTGGAAACATGTCGTTGAAGTGATGTTCCTTAATACAACCGAATTAGTATTTCCTGTAAATATGCATCACATGAAAACCAAGAGCCATGTAAATGATCCCCTTCTCTCCCATAGTCCAACAAATAATTTCACGGAGAAAAACTTATCACAAATAAAGCTGTTCACTTTTCGGCGGGTTTGGGCTAGGAATAATAAAAAGAAGAACGTGAAATTGCTCAGTTTGTTTGGTTTTTACGTTAGCGGTTCAATGTCGCTCTAACACATCGAATGTTGTCGTTGACGCAAGGATGCGAACGGCGTAGGATTGGGAAGGTAGCGCCCGTGGCCTTAATTACGGTACAGCCCCAGCATTTGCCTGGTGTGAAAGTGGGAAACTACGGAAAACCATCTTCAGAATTGCCGGCGGTGGGATTATATTATATATTTTATGTTATTGTGTCTGCATCCCACTTACTACCTTTACGCTTTTCGGAGACGCCGAAGTGCCGGAATTTAATCCTGCAGGAGTTCTCTTACGTGGTAGTAAATCTACCAACACGACGCTGACGTATTTTAGCACCTTCAAATACCACCGAACTCTGCCAGGATTGAACTTGCCAAGTTCAGGTCAGAAGGCCAGCGCCTCAACCGTCTGAGCCACTCAGCCCGGCATGGTGTAATTCGAACCCACCATCTTCCAAATGCAAGTTGACAGCTACGTGACCCTAACCGCACGGCCTACTCACTCGGTGTTGTTCAATAGTTTATTAATTATTTTTCTTTCTAAGGACTTTTTTGCACCTTATAGGCCTATCTGAAAAATTCAAACTCTTCAGTGACTGTCACTGTCTTTTCTAGCCAGTGCTCTAAAGGGGAAGGAACTTTTGCTCCACCGTTCCAATTATTCCTCCAATCTTCTGCGTTCTCAAAGGAATCTAGCTCCCTTTCACATATCGAAGCACGCCAGTAAATCGTTCGTTCTTATTGCTCACTTTTAAAGTGTAATTTGATCATTGTTTTCCTTACTTTGAAACAAAGACGTGGCTTATTCTCTTCTTCTCTCGTCAACGAGTTCCAATATCTTGTGCTACCCATCTCAGTTACATTCAAGCAGACAAGAAAATATGCAGTCTGTATAACACAATGTAACTCACATTGTTGTCCAACTTCATAAATATTTAAGGGGAGCCTTCGCCTCTGAGGATTAAACTGTGGTGTATATTACACATTTTTATTTATTTCTTGGGTAGTAGAATAACCAAGAAATAATGAGGATACAAAATGCAAACAAGGAAGAACTTTCTTAAGAAAAGATTTTCTTTCACTTCTTAGATATATCTCTCTCTAGTAGTTATGCGCATCCCTGAGCATCGTAGTTACGTACGTTTGGTCACATATTATGTTATAGTTGATACATGATCCTTCCATTCCTTTTGGTCTTAAGCCTTCCATATGTGTCGGTTAGTTCCAAAACTCAACATGTCCACAAAAAAATTAAAAAATGAGATATTGAATGTTTCATAACCTTTGAGACTCTCTATTTAATAGGTGATAATGTTTTGTTCCATAACTCTTCTTATTCCTTAGATATTAAATTTTTAAAATTTCAGTTCTGTTCCAAAACTGAGCATGTCAACAACATGTTCTATACCATAACTTGACATGTCGAAAGTAACTTAGTAACGGTAGGAAGCTTATTGTTGTAATGCGTAACTCAATGTATCGACAGTGACTTCTTTCAATATAGAGAAGTGTTCACACTTACGTAGCTTTTATAACTAGTAAGATGGATGGTAACAAGAGATTAGAGTCTGTGGAAACAGAATTATAGCTCCCGAGCCAGGACGTAGTAGGAAAAGATCAAGAGATGTCTGTATAAGGAAGAAAAATAGAGATAAAGGAGCAAGGTTCAGCACTGTGTAAATCTAATTAAAAAGCATTTTGGTAGTGAATAATATAGATCTCAGTTTTTACAAGGAACTGGCTAATTCTATACAACTGAACTTTCAGGAGGAGGAAGAACAGAAGGAGCAGGAAGATGAACCAATTATTGACAGTGATGCTATTTGAAAGTTTTCTCCAAGAAGACAATATTAATTTCCACTTAATTTTGAAGTAATCGTCGAAGATGAACATTTTCCTATTTTTGCCATTTAAAATATACCATTGTCATAAAATAATACCTCCCTTAAACGTGAAGATAAGAATGTTTAGTTTTATTAAGTCTGAAAATTCCGTTAGAATCCACTCCAAACCACATTGTGTCCATTGTTGTACATTCCAAAACTCAACATATTTAACAAACTTGCATTATTATTTAACTCTAGTGAAATCCTACATTGTTGTAATTGTTGTTATTTCAATAATAACAATTGCCTTTAACATAATACACATTCTCGTAGGTTTAATCACAATATCAATAGTGTTAACAGTTTTTTTTCTATTTTTTTCTCAGTTCACTTTAACATGGACATGTTAAGTTTTGGAAATAACCGACTCATATAAAGTTTCTGAGAGGTAACTGAGTGGTTTCTTGCACCTGGGCAATCCACTTCTTTGCCGCACTTTCTTGTTCACGTTTTGTCATTCACTTATCCTTGGGCAATGACCTCTCCCAAATTGTATCTCTTCCTCCTTTGTGACAGAAGTATTGTAAAACATTCTGATGCACTATAGTGGAGAGCCTAGGTCAAATTTCTCCAAATCATTCTCCGGTCATACAAAGTTCTTGTATTATGGAATCATTCGTTATATTCTCCATCCATGGAATCCAAAGCATTATTCTCCAGCACCACATTTCAGATCCATTAATACGATGTTTCTTTCTTCCCTTAATTATCCAAATTTAACAGCCTTGGAAGAATATGGAGAGCACTGAGGATTCAGCAAGTGTTTCATAGATATACATATCAGAAATATATTTTGAAGACCTTTGTGCGTAGTATGGAAATGAAGCATTGGTTAAAAGTAACGCAGAAAGAGAGTAGAAGCTTTCAGTTTGTGCTACCATAGAAGAATGTTGACGGTGAGACGGATAGGTTGGACCACAAATGAAGAGGCATTGAATGTAAGGAACAGGTTCTTTTTTCAAATATTTGGAGATAAGAAGTTCATGTGAATCAAGCCCCATTATTGTAGTTTGGGCCAAGTATGTTGTGGAGAATAGTTCTTTTTCTCTTTTTGTTCTAACTTAGCCAGCACAAATTTCTCAGAGACGATAAGGAATTCTAACGCATAATTAAAAAAAGGATTGTAATTTTTAGAAATAAAGAATATATTCTCATACTATATTATACTTTATTTGCCTAAAATTCGTAGCTCATATACCTAGGATGTTTTCAACATTGAGTTGCTTGCCTGGAAGGATAGAACTGGATTTCTTATACACATTCCCTGAGGTTTGAAAAGCCACTCCAAATTATTATTTTTTATTTTCAGTTTCGCCGCTAAAGCCTCTGTATCTAATCCGTTTGAATGGATCAAATGTATTTAAACCTAAGCACACGGTTTAGTGTTCCATATTTGGAGTTTAGATGAGTTTAGATACTATTTCCGCCTTGTCAAAGGATATCCGCAAGCCTGTTTGTTCTGCTACTTCTTTTAGCACATTAATTTCTTATGCCACAGGCATTATTATTATTATTATTATTATTATTATTATTATTATTATTATTATTATTATTAATTCTTTCTTAATCCGCTTACCCTCCAGAGTTGATTTATCCCTCGGACTCAGCGAGGGATCCAACCTCTACCGCCTCAAGGGCGTGAGACTTTGGATCGGGGGATACAGCTGAGGAGGAGGACCAGTCGATTGCTCCAGCGGCCTCACCTATGCTGACCAGGGGCCTTGTGGAAGGGGGGGGTGTAGATAGGAATGGATGGACAAGGAAGAAATCGGTCGTGGCCTTAGTTAGCTTATATCCCGGCGTTTGCCCGGAGGAGAAGTGGGAAGCCACGGAAAACCACTTCGAGAATGGCTGAGGTGGGAATCGAACCCCCTCTATTCAGTTAATCTCCCGAGTCTGAATGAACCCGGTTCCAGCCCTCTACTACTTTTCAAATTTCGTGGCAGAGCCGGGAATCGAATCCGGGCCTCCGGGGGTGGCAGCTAATCATGCTAACCACTACACCACAGAGAGGGACATTATTATTATTATTATTATTATTATTATTATTATTATTATTATTATTATTATTATTATTATTATTATTATTATTATTATTATTACACATCAGCATGTTTATTATATACCGTGGTTCTAATAATATCATTACGCCACTAGCCTATCCCCTCTTCTCTCTCCTGCTTTTCGTATCCTCGGAGGATGGAGCCTGATTACTCTAGGGAATTACATACTAATACACCTGGTTAATGAGTAATTATGGGTTGTAACGACGTATTTTGATTATGATAGATTTTCTCATAACTTCATCAACTTCATCCATCTTCCTTTAGACACCTGCGCACCTTCAGGACTCAGTCTACCGTGCGTGAAACAGCAGTTGGTTTCATAAATGCAGTCATTTCACACAAGGAAGTAAGGTCCATCTTCACTTTCACATTATTTAGTTGTATGTCTTTCACAGGCGAATTTCCTCTTTCTTCTTCTTAATCCGTTTACCCTCCAAGGTTGATTTTCCCCTCGTACTCAGCGAGGGAACCCGCTCTACCACCTCAAGGTCAGTGTCCTGGAGCGCCAGACTTAAGGTCGGGGATACAACCGGGGAAGAGGACCAGTACCTCGCCCAGGCGGCCTCACCTGCTATGCTGAACAGGGGTCATGTAGGGGGATGGGAAGTTTGGAAGGGATAGACAAGGAAGAGGGAAGGAAGCGGCCGAGGCCTTAAGTTAAGTACCATCCCGCCATTTGCCTGGAGGAAGTGGGAATCCACGGAAAACTACTTCAAGGATGGCTGAGGTGGGAATCGATCTCACCTCCACTCATTTGACCTCTCGAGGCTGAGTGGACCCCGTTCCAACCTTCATACCAGACGTCTAATTCCAGCTTAATTCCAACAAGCCAAAAAAGGAAAACAGAAAAATTATGATATTTCCTCAACATCCGAACGCTACTTATTAAGTTACATTATTATATGCTTCGTTGTCCCGCTAGACACATCAGATAGCTGCTCTGAGTGGCTCGGGCAGTAGAGTGCTGGCGTTCTGAGCTCCAGTTGGCAGGCTCGATCCTGACTCAGTCTAATGGCATTTGAAGGTGCTCGTGTCGGAAAATTACTGAAACGTTAAACTTCTAAGGGACAAAATTCCGGCACCTGGGCGACTCTAAATATCTTACACATAGTTAGAAGGATGTAAAATCACCAGTATTATTATTATTATTATTACGCATCAGATTCACAATAGAATGTTGTTAATTCGATCTCACAGGTGACCTAATTAATGAGCGTAGGTTTGTTTAAATTAGACAACCTATGTGACAAGGCATACGGTTTCCCTCTTTGGGTGATGGCGTAGAAGGATGTGCATTAGTTGAGCTCGAAGATAGTGAAGTTATCAGTTACGCTCGAACCGCCTTTAAAGTACACACATTAGTTGCACTCGGACCATTTCGTTGTAAACAGGTCAGTTGCACTGAGAGCATATTTAACCTCAGAAAGTGGTAACCCTAGCCACTGAGAATGTTTACTACTACGGCAATATGTAAAGCACTTTTCGCTTGTCACAATTCACTGAAAATATCTATTAATTTGGCAATATGTAACGCTCTCCTCGTTTCCCAATTGTTCTGTACTTACGTTCAAGTGTGCCAACCTGTAACAGTTACCATGCGTCGTATGATTAATTATGTTCCGATAATTTCCAACACTTCCACGAGTGAAAATTTACTGGGGTGATTATTTATTTATTTATTTATTTATTTATTTATTTATTTATTTATTTATTTATTTATTTATTTATTTATCCTCCAGGATTGGTTTTCCCCTCGGACTCAGCGAGGGATCTCATCTCTACCACCTCAAGCGCAGTGTCCTGGAGCGTGTGGATTAAACTGGAGAGGAGAACCAGTACCTCTTCCAAGCGGCCTCGCCTGTTATGTTGAAGAGGGGCCTTGTAGGGGGATGGGAAGATTGGAAGGGATAGACTAGGGAGAGGAAGGAAGCGGCCGTGGCCGGAAGTAAGGTACCATCCCAGCATTCGCCTGGAGGAGAAGTGGCGAACCACGGAATACCATTTCAAGGAAGGCTGAGGTGGGAATCGAACATCTCTCTACTCAATCGACCTCCAGAGGATAAGTAGACCCCATTCCAACCCTCGTATCACTTTTCAAATTTCGTGACAGAGGCGGGAATCGAACCCAGGCCTCCAGGGATAGCAGCTAATCTCACTAACCACTACACTACAAAGGTGGACACAAGTTGATTTAGCACGGTAAACCACTTTCAAGGCTGCTCATAGTGAGTTCGAATCTACTATCTCCCAAATGCAAGCTAATAGCTACGTGAATAAATCCCAAAGCCAATTGCTCGGGAAAATAATATTACTCTATAGTCTAGTATTTACTGCCGAGGTTCCGGAAACGCTTCCACTCCACCAAGGGCCTTCATGGCCTATACAGAAATGGCTTTACTTTTATGTCCGGCTCCATGGCTAAATGGTTATCGTGTTAGCCTTTGGTCACAGGGTTACCGTGTTCGACTCCCGGCAGGTTCGGGAAATTTTAACCTTCATTGGTTGATTCCGCTGACACGGCCTGTGGATGTATGTGACGTCTTCATAGTCATTTCATCCTCATCACGACGTGGAGGTCGCCTACGGGAGTCAAATCAAAAGATCTGCACCTGGCGAGCCGAACATATCCTCAGACACTCCCGACACTAAAAGCCATACGCCATTACATTGTTTTCCTTTTCTTCGTACTGTTCAATTTTAGAAAAAAATTAACAGTACTGTATGAAAATTCACCTGATTTTTGAGAATGCACTTCGTGTACATGAGACATCGCGCATCATTTTTTAATTGGCTTTACGTCGCACCGGCACAGATCGGTCTTATTGGCAGACAAAAGAGCTAGGAGTGGGAAGTAAGCGGCCATGATTTTACGAATTTAAGGTGCAGCCCCAGCATTTGTCTGGTATGAAAATTGAAAACCACGGAAACCATATTCAGGGCTGCCGACAATGGGGTTTGAACCCACTATCTCTCGAATGCAAGCTCACAGCTGCGCGCCCTAACGGCACGGTCAACTCGCTCGGCGCATCAATATTTAGTCCAGAGCAGTGGTATTTAAATTTTTGGTTGGCGTATTCCCAAAATCCGATTGTTTTATCTTCGCACCTTCGAAGAACCAGTATATTGCGATTATACCAGAAATAATAATAATATTATTCACTCTAATCATCGTCATCATCATCTTCCGCAGCTCCACGTCTAAATGGTTAGTGTGCTGGCCTTTCGTCACAGGGGTCCCAAGTTCGATTCCCGGCAGGCTCGGGATTTTAACCATAATTGGTTAATTCCCCTGGCATAGGGACTGGCTGTTTGTGCCGTCTTCATCATAATTTCATCCTCACGACGCACAGGCCGCCTCCGGGCGTCAAATCAAAAGACCTACACTAGACCTCTCCGGGGGCCACAGGACATTTCATTTCGTCTTCCGCAGCTTGTTCAGGGTCCTTTGCATGCACTGAGGCATGAAAGAGTTGTGTCCGGAGATTTAAGGTCGGATACGCTTCTTGACATCACAGAGTTTCCAAATGAAAATCCCACCCCAGCAACACCAGGAATCAAACTACGTTCACCGGTATGATACAGACAATCAGATAATCCGCTACACCATCCTGTTCCTCAATAATAACAATAATTTATTGTAAGAGTATATATATATATATATATATCGTCGTTGGGCAAAAGAAACCTCCTAACTCCTTCCGGTTAAAGTTTACAGAAGAAGCCCAAAACTGAACGGTGAGCAATAGCTGGAGAACTGTTCCTGGCATTTTCATTGCTTAATGATAGTCCCATTTATTTGACCATTGGAGTCTTCTATTTCTTCTTAGAAAACGCGGCGGGCCTTCACAAGACAGATGGAGAAACGTGGCTTTATCTAGAATGGAATTACGAGGATTCCGTTGCCTAGCAACGATATATATATACGAGTTACTTTTGCAAGAGCTGTTGCAAGAATGATTGAAGTTAATGAGTGGATTTCGAAACAAAAATTTCAAAATAGAGCAATGCAGCATAAGTAAGCATTTTGTTTACATACCTAGACAGTGGGAGGTACAAACGGACACATATTTTAGAATGAAGAGTGCGGAAACGGTACTGTGGGTAGTAGTAGAAAAGAACACAAAATCTAAATCAGATTTTATTGAAAATGAGCAGGCTATTTTCTTTTCTGAAGTGCTCACCCAGAACAGATAGAAGCTACGATAAATTGCGTACCCCTTGAGACGACCCCTGGTGGTACGCGTACCACACTTTGAAGACCACTTCTCCATAGAGTAGAACTGAATAGGTTGCATGATGACGCCTTGGCTGAAAAGGTTGTATTGCAATTCCCCTGCACCTGCAACCGCTAACGACGACAAGTGTCCGCAGGGTGAGTCACCCTGACGACGGAACCGTCGCGATCAATACGGCGGGACTGGCTGGCCTGCTCTGCTGCTCGGCCGGGCATTGAAAGGGAGAGTAATGCTATGTCAACCCGGCTAGGAGGCCTTGCCCTCTCGTGTTTGCTCTACCGGCTTTGGTTTGCTGAAATACACAGAGTAACCCGTTAACAGAATACAGGGAGGTATATCAGTTTAGCATCATGGTACAGCTTCGGACCGAGCAAGAAGCCGTGCGGCTAGGGTCGCGCAGCTGTGAGCTTGCATTCGAGAGATAGTGGGTTCGAACCTCACCGTCGGCACCCCTGAAGATGGATTTCCGTGGTTTCCCATTTTCACACCAGGCAAATGCTAGGGCTGTGCCTTAATTAAGGACACGGCCACTTCCTTCCCACTCCTAACACTTTCCTATCCCATCGTCGCCATAAGACCTACCTGTGTCGGTGCGTCGTAAAGTAAATTGCAAAAAAAGAATTGACGGCACCTCAATGTGAAGCCCGCATGTTTTAAGGCATAGTACGTAGGTCCATATCTAAGGAAATATTTGTTTCAATACTACCATATTAGCTCATCTTTTAACATCAACTGTGTAGAAGTACATGCTTAATGTTTACCAACTATCTCCCTAAGGTCATGAACAGGGATTTTTAACAGACTTACGATCCTCAACAACAAATACACGGAAATAAAACTTTTAAGGCGCTTTTAGTGTTTTGGTAGAAGACACATGTCTTTTTCTTCTTCTTCTACCGCTTTTTCCCCAACCTTGTGAGGTAGCGGGTGCGAATTGTGTCCCACATGTGGATTTGGCCCTGTTTCACTACCCTTCCTGCCGCGAACCCTACGTAGAGGGATGTAATCACTATTGCGTGTTCTTGTGTGTTGCCTGAATATGAAAAGGAGGGTGTTGGGACAAACATACACGTCTAGTCCCCGGGTGAGAAGAATTAATCAGATGCAATTAAAATCCACGACACGGCCGGGAATCGAACCTGGGCCCACTGAACCGAAGACCTCAACATTGACCATTTAGTTAAAGAGTCGGACGGGTAGAACGCGTATATCACCGACAGTATTTAACTTGCGATTATGTTTAATGTCTCAATTGACAGATAAATGAGGAGGCTACCTGTTGAAAAAAAGACAAACTAAAATCTAGATCGTAGTTTTCGTGAAACATCGCTTCAAAGTAAGGCAAAATTTGTGTTAAATATGTGACGTCACACGCATACTCTGTTATATTTAATAATTTCGTGTGGCTATTTCTAGCCGAGTGCAGCCCTTGTAAGGCAGACCCTCCGATGAGGGTGGACGGCATCTGCCATGTGTAGGTAACTGCGTAGTATTGTGGTGGAGGATAGTGTTACGTGTGGTGTGTGAGTTGCAGGAATGTTGGGGACAGTACAAACACCCAGCCCCCGGGCCATTGGAATTAACGAATGAAGGTTAAATTCCCCGACCCGGCTGGGAATCGAACCTGGGACCCTCTGAACCGAACGCCAGTACGCTGACCATTCAGCCAACGAGTCGGACTACTCTGTATATAATGTCGCTGTATTGACTCGCGCGCACAGTTGGAGGTTAGCTGTCGTTGTGAATACATCGTGGTCAATTGTATAGAATAAAAAAGTTAATAATGGAAAATAAAGATTGAAGTCTTAAATTAGGTCTCTCATTTCTCAAATTACAGACCTATAGCGCACCGAGTTACTGCCCACATTCCAAATTGACCACGTTCTACTGAATAATATTCGTTATCCAAATAATATTTGTCTTTTATTTCTAATAAGTTTACGAAACCCTCAAAATCCTAAGGGCGTTACCAGTAGCGGCGATTGGGGATTAGAAGTGGGGGGCAAAAAATTATACAGACAACAGAAAATAGCCGAGTTGAGAGATATAGCTGGCGGGAGGGGGAGGGTAGATATACACATCACAACTGAACAAAAAAGCTAAAAATGGTAGGATTTGATGCTGTTTGAGCGAATTTCGACAGAAAGGTAAAGGTTGATAGTTTACTAACTTAAGTGCGGCAATAATAGGTTTTTTAAGATTTTGATTCAATACTGTACTTTCATCAAAGAAACAATATTACACACATATTACAATTAAATAGAAGTACGGCATGATTAAAAAATTTAAAAAATATTTAGTATTTGACTACACAGTAAGAAACTAACAGACAATGTTAAAGAGACAGCCAGACTGACGAATGCACGTGGCAAGCAGGTGAATCATACCTGTGTCCACGACCTTGGCAAAAAATATACCCCTGTTACCCTTCCTCATAGCATTTGCGAAGTCTCCACTACTTGCTCTGGCGCTATACAAATCTGTTAGCCACTACGAACGACATTTTGTGCGTATTTTCGACAATAATTTCGTTAATAATTAAAAATTTGCACAAATTGTTTGTTAATAATAATCCTATAATTCCTAGCTTCAGCCGGCTAAATTGGAATAAAATGTAATGTATTCTCTACAAAGTGGTGGGGGGGGGCAACTGCCCCCCTCGCTCCTCTTTGTCGCCGCTACTCGACGTTACAATAGTGAGAGTCTACCACCAACTTTTATTTCAATTTGCTTTACGCTGCACGGGCACAGATCGGATAGGAAATTGCTAGGTGTGTAAAGGAAGTGGCCGTAGTCTTTATTAAGGTACAACCCCAGGATATGCCCGGTGTAAAAATGGGAAACTGCGGAAAACCATCTTCAGGGCTGCCGAAAGTGAGGTTCGAATCCTTTATCTCCCGAATGTCCGTCTCCGTAGTGTAACGGTTAGTGTAATTGTCGGCTGTCCTCGGTAGCCCGGGTTCGATTCCCGGTACTGCCAGAAATTCAAGAATGGCAGGAGGGCTGGTATGTGGTTGAAATGGTACATGCAGCTCACCTCTACCTCGGGATGAGGACACGAATTTTGTCCGGCTCCATGGCTAAATGGTTAGCGTGCTGGTCATTAGTCACTGAGGTCCCGGGTGCGATTCCAGGCAGGGTCGGTAATTTCAACCATAATTGGTTAATTCCCATGGCACGGGGACTGGGTTTATGTGCCGTCTTCATCATAATTTCGTCCTTATTACGACGCGCAAGTCGCCTACGGGAATCAGATCAAAGACCTGCAGCAGGCCTCTCCGGAGGCCACACGGCATTTAATTTCATATCTCCCGAATGCAAGCTCACAGCTGCGCGAACCTATCCGAACCGCCATCTTGTTCAGTAAAAAGGATACAAACTGAAACACATCACATTTAAAATTTCTGCCTCAACTTATGATTTTCACAGAAGATATCACTTTATGAATCATAATTGTATTTTATTTTTATTTTTCTTCTACAGCGTTTCCCACAGTTGTGGGGTCGCGGGTGTCAACTCTATCACACATGTGGATATGGTCCTGTTCTACGGCCCGATGCCTTTCCTGACGCCAACCCTCTTTGGAGTGTATAGTAGTGTAGTGTAGTATGTTGTCTGAATGTGAAGAGGGAAGTGTTGCGACAAACACAAACATCCCGTTCCCGAGCCAGAAGAATTAATCAGACGCGATTAAAATCCGCGACCAACTGGGAACCGAACCCGGGATCCTATGAACCGAAGGTCTCAACGTTGACCATTTAGCCAAGGAGTCTGTTCTGTTTTAACGTGAATATATTCTAAGGCTGGTGGTCTATCAGGAAAAGCGTTACCAATATC
Organism: Anabrus simplex; assembly: GCF_040414725.1. Lineage (NCBI taxonomy): Eukaryota > Metazoa > Arthropoda > Insecta > Orthoptera > Tettigoniidae > Anabrus > Anabrus simplex. The sequence continues at coordinate 822,533,125 of NC_090265.1, read as the reverse complement.
CCGATCCCATTGTAACCATGGCAACCACTGTTCGTAAAGTACAGTATACTAGGTCAGTACGTCATCTTCACATTGTGCGTTTTATTCCTGTTTCAATCAATCACCATTGATCTCTATTTAGGGCAGTCACCCAGGTGGCTGATTCCGTATCTATTGTTTTATTCATACTTCTGACACTATTTCATATCATTCAAGTTAGATCCTAGTCTGTTACTTAAATAACTTCTTTCTTTCTTTCTTTCTTTCTTTCTTTCTTTCTTTCTTTCTTTCTTAATCCATTTACTCTTCAGGGTTTGTCTTTCCCCTTGGACCTCTACAGCCTCAAGTGGAGTGTCCTGAATCGTGAGATATTGGAACGGAGGGAAACCACCGAGGAGGAGGACCGGGACCTCGCCCAGGTGGCCTGCTATGCTGACCAGAGGCCTTATAGGGGATGGGAAGATCGGAAGGTATGAACAAGAAAAGGGAAGGAAGCATCCGTGGCCTTAAGTTAGGTACCGTCCCGGTATTTGCCTGGAGGATAAGTGGGAAACCTTGGAATACCACTTCGAGGATGGCTGAGGTGGGAATCGAACCTCCCTCTACTCAGTTGACCTCCCAAGGCTGAGTGGACCCCGCTCCAGCCCTCGTACCACTTTTCAAATTACGTGTCAGGGCCGGGAACCAAACCCGGGCCTCCGGGAGTGGCAGATAATCACGCAAAGCACAACACCACAGTAAATAATTACTATATTTCAAAAAGTGGAGGCACTTTCTCCCCCTAGTGCACCGTCACTACATTGTCCCACATAGGAGGCTTGTAGAGGGATGTAGGGGGATGCAGAGTGAGTCTCGGCTCACAAGTGGCCACGTATGGTCCGTGGCCCGGCAGCTCTGCACTCCGACCGGCCAACTGTGCAGAGGACGGGTGGCCACGGCTCTCTGTATTCGGAAGACGGAGAGGGGCTTGTCCCACCCTCGGCTGTCCTGAGAATAGTTTAACACAGTTTTCCATTCTACTCCACTAATGCGAATGCCGGGACATTTCTTAGTGTAGGCCACGGCCACCAATCCTCACACGTTCTGCGATACAAACCTCATGGTCTGAGAGACGGCGTCGCCTTCTAGGATGCCAGCCTCGCCCTTCAGGGGAGGAACGTAAACATTTTGTAGTAGTGTCTCAACGGCGGCGTACTAAACGCCAGCGTCTTGGAAAGGTGTAGCATTCAAACTGAAGAGCCCACTGTAGACTGGGGTGAAACGCTCCTAATTTCACGATTGAATGGTATTACTTAATGGTTTATTTTAGTTAGGCTATATCTAATATCATACTGTAGTTTTTTTCATCACACTTTAACAACCAGTTATAAATATTATTAAGCCATTCTACTTGTGGCTAACTTGGTTAGATATTTCAGCCTTTCAGTTAACGACGCAAGTTAATGGAAATTGGTCCATACGGTCGTAATCTTCTTTATTTGCGAGATTGAGACTCCATAAACATTGGGATTGCCGGCTTTATTGCTACAAACACTAACTAACACTTAATTAAAGGGGATAACCATTCCTACCCATCCAAGAAGGAAATGATGACACACAATCATTCTGATCCCTTATGCAATAGTACAGGCAATTTTTACAAAGAGTAATTGAACGAGGAATTTAAAGAATGCTATGGATCTATACCGTTTCACAGCGAGTAATGTTGGTTTTCTGCAGAAAATTTTTATCTAAACTCGCGGGCTTAGGCCTATAATTCGTTTTCCAACTCGCTATCAAACAGCTTGAAATTAGGTGATCAACGTAGCGAAGATGTTTGACGCATTTGCGTACAGTTCGTTCAAATAAAAAGGACTGCAGGTAACTTTTAAAGCGTGTTGTGATAAACGAACATTTTACTCAGGCTGCATGGCTTTCGGTCAGCGTAGTGGTTTTCGATTCAGAAGGGACTGAGTTCAATCAGGCTGAGGATTTCAGCAGCCTCTGTCTCGGGAACTGGTTGTTTGAGATTGTTTCGATCTACACCTCTTCACTGAAACACAACATACTGCTCTACCTCGAGCGAGTTTGTTACCCGTTTTGGGGCACGTAGCTTTGAGCTTGCTTTCGGCAGACCTGTTTCCTTGCGCTTTATTATTGCCTGGCTGAGTGGTTCAGACGGTTAAGGCGCTGGCTTTCTGACCCCAACTTGGCAGGTTCGATCCTGACTCAGTCCGGTGGTATTTGAAGGTGCTCAAATACGTCAGCCTCGTGTCGGTAAATTTACTGGCACGTAAAAGAACTCCTGCGGGACTAAATTCCGGCACCTCGGCGTCTCCGAAAACCGTAAAAGTAGTCAGTGGGACGTAAAACAAATAACAATATTATTATTATTGCGCTTTATATCCACAGCAAGCAGATACGAGAATTGACTTTAATAAGGACTGACTTAAGCCGCTTCCTAATCCTTTCCTATCCCGTCACCAAAAGACTTAACTGAGTCGGTGCAACAAAAACACTTGCACCCCACACTATCTTTAACTAGAGTACATCAGTACTAATCAATGCTTGGTTTGGAAATATCGTGTTCGATTCCCCATCGCCTTAGATAGCACGACATTCATCAGGATTGCCCAGTGTTGTTTTCATAAGACTGAATTTAATCATTTGAAGTGCAGCAAACTTCCGATTATCCAGTTTGTGAATTATCCGTACATAGTTCGGAGACTATAAAAAATTAAATACGAAGCCTAAAGTACAGTATTCTGTTTAATTTTGTCGAATGTTTTCGTTTAGAATGCACCATTGTGCATGTTCGTTCGTTCGTAATCTGTTTACCCTCCAGGGTCGGTTTTTCCCTCGGACTCTGCGAGGGATCCCACCTCTACCGCCTCAAGGGCAGTGTCCTGGAGATTCAGACTTTGGGTCAGGGATACAACTGGGGAGAAAGACCAGTACCTCGCCCAGGCGGCCTCGCCTGCTATGCTGAACAGGGGCCTTGTGGAAGGATGGGAAGATTGGATGGGACAGGCAACGAAGAGGGAAGGAAGGGGCCGTGGGCTTAAGTTAGGTACCATCCCGGCATTTGCCTGGAGGAGAAGTGGGAAACCACGGAAAACCACTTCCAGGATGGCTGAGGTGGGAATCGAACCCACCTCTACTCAGTTGACCTCCCGAGGCTGAGTGGACCCCGTTCCAGCCCTCGTACCAGAGCCAGGAATCGAACCCGGACCTCCGGGGGTGGCAGCTAATCACGCTAACCACTACACCACAGAGGCGGACCATTGTGCATGTGACTCACATTTTACGCCGGAAGACGCTATGAACACCATTCCCACCGTCGGTGGTTGCTGAAATATTTTCCGCTTTTTTTTCAATGTTATCTTCGGGGCAGTACCGTGACTCTAACCTCGTAACATGTACGCGGCCAATTTTCTGTCTACAGGGTGGTCGGAAACAACGTGAAGCGAGCATACGGGCGTTAGAGGGTTGGTCATACTAATAAATAATTTGAAGAAAATAATTCGGTTTGTCGCACCGTTGTCATTTTATCAGCTGCTGAAGTTAGCCAGGGGCTGCCTAGCCGAGGCGGTAAAGGCGTGCTCGGTTCGCCCGGAAGGACGTGGGTTCGAATCCCCGTCAGTAAGTCGTAAAATTTAAGAAACGAGATTTCCACTTACGGAGGTGTATATGGCCCTGAGGTTCACTCAGCCTACACCAAAAATGAGTACCAGGTTAATTCCTGGGGGCAAAGGCGGCCGGGCATAGAGCTAACCACTCTACCCCATCACGTGCCGCGGTTAACAATGGAGGAAGCCTTTACCTTCCACTCCTCCAAGGGCCTTCATGGCCTGTACGGAGGTGACTTTGTCTTTGTTTGCTGAAGTTAGCCAATCAGATCAATTTACGGCCAAATTCAAATGGCCTTTGCCAGGTGTTGCTAAATCTGCACGTGGCTTAAGACCGGCTTGAGTATACCGATCCAAGAAAACACTTCGCGAGGAGAGGAATTCGAACGCGGTCCTCCGAGCTGACAGGATCGCGCTAAGGAAAGTAGACTACAGTGACAAATGCTGAAACCCACGGTGTGTTTGTATTTAAAGCTGATTTCTCGGCATTTCTCTCAAACCGATCTTAAGCGACCTGCAGATTTCGCAACACCGCCTCGTAAAGCCTATTTGAATTCGCCCGCGAAGCGATCTGATTGGCTAACTTTAGCAGATGGTAAAACGACAACGGCAAGAGATATCTAATTTTTTTTTTATTATTCATCAGTAAAATGAAATGGCATATGGCGTTTAGTGACGGGAGTGTCCGAGGACATGTTCGTCTCACCTGGCGCAGGTCTTTTTATTTGACTCCAGTAGGCGACCTTCGCGTCTTGATGAGAATGAAATGAAGATGACACATACACCCAGCCCCCGTGCCAGAGGAATTAACCAATGATGATTAAATTCCCCACCCTGCCCAGAATCGAACCCGGGACCCATGTACCAAAGTCCAGCACGCTAACCATTTAGCCATGGAGCCGGACTTTCATCAGTATGGCCAACACTCTAACGCCCATTTACCCAGTTCACATTGTTCTTTACCAAACCATTTCCCTAGGAGATCAATGTAGATCATTACCAACGCCCCTAAAATCGAAACTAAAAGATTCAAGTTTTCTTCTGGGACAGTTACTTTTAGAATTTTGCTCTGTTTCGATACGAAGTGAAAGCAAACTTCTAAACATCACCAAGCGGAATGCATTGTTGATCGCACTCTTCTAGCTGCGGCCGACAGATCATTTCTCAATAATAGCCTCTTAAATGAATCACTGACAATGAGTGTTAACCTGTATCACATTTCTTGTTGTGAATTAAAAACAGAAAGACCAAATAATTGGACTAAAATTTCCTCAACTTAAAGCATCGTAAAATTTACAATTTGTTTTTAAATGTGTCCGCCTCTGTGGTGTAGTGGTTATCGTGATTAGATGCCACTCCCGGAGGCTCGGGTTCGATTCCCCGCTGTGCCACGAAATTTGAAAAGTGGTACGAGGGCTGGAACGGGGTCTACTCACACTCGGGAGGTCAACAGAGTAGAGGTGGTTTCGATTCCCACCTCAGCCACTCTCGAAGTGGTTTTCCGTGGTTTAGCAATTATCCTCCAGGCAAATGCCAGGATGGTACCTAACTTAAGGCCCCGGTCACTTCCTTCCCTCTTCCTTGCTTGCCCCTTCCAATCTTCCCATTCCCCCATAAGGCCCCTATTCAGCATAGCAGGTGAGGCAACCTGAGCGAGGTACTGGTCATTCTCCCCAGTTGTAACACCTGACCCCTTTTGTCTCGCGCTCCAGGACACTGCCCTTGCGGAGGTAGAGGTGGGATCTCTCGCTGAGTCCTAGGTAATAACTGACCCTGGATGGTAAACAGATTAAGAAAGATGAAAGAAGTATTTAAATGTAAACTTGTATATAAGCTGTCAGTTTCCAGAGAGCTACACGTAAGAAATAGCCTACAGTAGGCTTTCAAGTGTGATATGTACCATGTTTATAAATGTAGTACATGTCCAGTTTCCGGTAAGAAAACGTGTATTTTGTATTATCCGTGTTGTTCGGTTATCCGTGCAGTCTCGGGTCCGCATTAACCCGGATAATAGAGATTTTGCTGTAACACCCTTTGCACGGACAGCCTTTGCTCATAGGAATTTACTGTCAACTCATATCTGAAGTAGACTGACTGAAGCATCTCCAGCAATCTCATTTATAAAACGATCAACTTTCTGGGGGTTAATCATAACAGGGGCGTATCCAGTGGGGAGGGAAGGGTTACTGGGGGGTGGTCATAACTCCTTCCCCCTTACAACGGAATTTTTACAACAACAAAAAACACAAGCTGACAATAAACAATAAACAAAATAAACATTCAGAGACCTCATTGTAGAACCAAGAAATCTGTTGAATCTATTTTCTTAGGAGCCTCGAAATTCGGATTTTAGATTGTAGGTTGTTATCTGAACATGCCATTGTTATTTTTCGGTATTTTAATGTAAAATTTTGTACTGTACTGCGATCTGAATATCAACATAATTCACTTGTATTCGTGTTCTTAATGGGCTGCCTGACCGAGGCGGTAAAACCGTGCTCGGTTCACCCGGAAGGACGGGGTTTCGATTCCCCGTCAAGAAGTCGAAAAATTTAAGAAACGAGACTTCCACTTCCGGAGGTGCACATGGCCCTGAGGTTCACTCAGCCTACACCAGAAATGAGTACCAGGTTTATTCCTGGGGACAAAGGCGGCCGGGCTTAGTGCTAACCACTCTACCCCACCAAGTTCCGAGGTTACGCATAGTGGAAGCCTTTACCTTGCACCCCTCCAAGGGCCTTCATGGCCTCTACGAAGATGACTTTGCTTTTTTTTGTGTTCTTATAATGACAAGCCATGCATGCGCGCACCACAGAGGCACAAGCACCTTCATTTTGGTCTATCGTCATTTTGTACCTACAATTCCCCCCTCGATTCGTCGTGCTGACCACACGACACCTCGTAATCTGCAGGCCTTCGGGATGAGCAGCGGTCTCTTGGTAGGCCAAGGCCCTTCAAGAGCTGTAGTGCCATAGTTTTTTTTTAATTCCCCCATCGGCCAATCCTCGCTACGTTACTGAATCGAACCCTCCTCCTTGCAAAAAAACGACCCTTTCTTTTTTTATCACTTCGGCTAAGTAGTCTGCAAATCCCCTCAATAGATAATTTTAAAATAGAAGTGCTGGCCATTCAGCGGAGATATAGATTTCCCGTGTCAGAACAGAAAAAAGTAGAGCATTATCTTGTTACCCTGGAAGAGGCCATGACCTGAATCTGACACCTCAATTGCCAATAGAGGACATGCACCCCATGCTTAGCCTTGCATCTGCTTTAATTGAATCACCTGGGCCTGAATTACATGTTTTTATTTGAGTGATGAAATGAACTGTTAATAATTATCGTTAATTAAACTGCCCTCATTACAATGAAGGTAACGACAGTCCATGCATAATATTCCCTCCACAAACTAATTTTCGAAATCAATTAGTGAATTTGGCATTACTTCAAATGACATGTGCCATTCTAGTGTAAATTAGATAGAATTATCGTCAACTGTTATTAATGTTAAAGTTTGATTTATCATTGACGAAATATTAATTGAACTAATGGATTAGAGAACAGTCTGTCGCCACTGTGGACTAGGGATTTCTATAGTGGAATTTCCACTCTATTGGTTCAGCTTTGATTCCCAGCTCAGTCATTAATTTATGATGGCGCTAAATAATCTTTGTTTGAAAAAACTACAATTACCGTATGTGAAAAAATATGGTTATTTTTAATAAAGGTAACTTGCTTTTCTCGGAAAACCACCAAAGATGAGAATATCCAACAACACGTGGTTTCCAAAAGAGTTAATGGAACGTAAATCCAGTAACAATAAATTATTAAGTATTAAATAATTTTCGTCTGAATCGTCTTTATATTTTTTCTACCCGACCTCTTTTGGTCAATAGTTATGATTTTCTAATCCCGACGTTAGCTCATTATGATTTTCTAATCCCGACGTTAGCTCATTATGATTTTCGAATCCCTAAGTTAGCTCATTATGATTTTCTAATCCCGATGTCAGTAGGTTTGCGACACTAAGTATATTATTTCATTTCCCCACATTTTCTGAATCTCCCTTTCTTCAGCCAACATCCTCAGATTTCAATGGATCGGCGCCTTTAATCTTTCTCTTATGTCCGGCTTCATGGCTAAATGGTTAGCGTGCTGGAATTTGGTATAAAGGGTCCTGAGTTCTATTCCCTGACTGGTCGGGGATTTTAATCATCACTGGTTAATTCCGATAGCTCGAGGTCTGAGTGTGTGCGCCATCTTCACCATTAAAATTTCATCGTAGGTAGGGCCTTATCCTCACAAACGCGCAGGCGTCAATTCGAAAGACCTGTCCTAGGCCCCTCCGGGAACCACACACCATTTTTACTTTCAAATTCCTCTCTTGCCGTTTTTGCTATTCATTGTACGTCCGACTCGTTGGCTGAACGGTCAGCGTACTGGCCTTCGGTTCAGAGGGTCCCGGGTTCGATTCCCGGCCAGGTCACGGATTTTAACCTTCATTGGTTAGTTCCAATGGCACGGGGGCTGGGTGTATGTGTTGTCTTCATCATCATTTTCATCCCCATCACGACGCGCAGGGCGCCTACGGGAGTCAAATAGAAAGCCCTGCACCTGGCAAGCCGAACCCGTCCTGGGATATCCCGGCACTAAAAGCCACACGACATTTCATTATTCATTTTACGTCGCACGAATTCAGACAGGTTTTTATGGCGACCTTGGTATGAACCAGGGCTAGAAATAGAAAGGAAGTGATCGTAGACTTAATTAAGGTACAGCAAAATTATTTACCTGTTGTGTAAATGGGAAACGATGGAAAACCATCTTCATGGCTGCCTATTGTGGGGTTTGAAACCAGCATCTCCAGCATGGAAGCTCACAGCTGCGTGATCCAAACCGTGCGACCAACCCACTCATTTTTTAAACTAACATTCTATTGTATAATGTAAGAGGTGCTATAGGCAAATTCGGGTTTTGATGTTAGCAGAGCATATTCTAAAGGTGAGGCATTGTGGTTTTTGTATCACTAAAAGTCGTCGAATATATTCATGGTCGTTATTCTTGATGAATTGTTAAAAGTACCGGAATAAGTTCCCACGATATAGTCGTTCTCTTTCCCTTTCGTTAAAATAACGTCGCCGAACATGATCCTAAAATATAATATTTATTCCTGATACAGCCTATTGTTAAAAGACCCGTTTCCTGATACGGAGTCGGTAGTGAGGTTATAGGAATGTATATGGCATGTTTTCTTACGGCCGGATGCCCTTCCTGACGCCAACCTCAGTTGAGGAGCTAATGAAGATGAAATGAATGATCGTAAATAAGATTGGGTGAGGAGGTGGAGGGAGTCGGCTGTTTCCTATGAATAGGAACTGACAAAGTATTTGCCTGGAAGTGAAATTCGGAAACCACAGAAAGCAATTCTTAAGACAGCCGACGGTGGGATTCGAACCCACATGTTTCAAACGCAGAGCTTAGTTACATAGTCGTACCGCGTTAACACGTCCCAAAAAGTTCCTTATTATTGATGCATCGTTAAATGTAAAAAAACATGTATCAAAATATAGTCGTTCTTCTTGATGATCGTTAAAAGTAACGGAACATGTTCCTAAAATATAATCGTTAATGTTTCGTTAAACGTAGCGGAACATGTTCATAAAATACAGTATAGTCGTTATTCTTGATGTTTCGTTCAAAGTAGCGGAATACGTTCCTAAAGAATAGTGGTCATATTTATTCGTATGTGTTTTAACGTAAGAAATCCTGTTCGGAAATAGACGTTGATTTTATGCATCATTGAAAGTGGCGGAACTAGTTCCTAAAACACAGTCGTTGGTGTTTTTCTTCTTTTTGTTAACAGAATACGCCTACATATTCGGAACCGTCCATGGACCGGTGAGCGTTCAAAAAACATGAACCTTTTGAAATAGTATCTTGTAGAAATCTTCGTGAAAAAGCAGCAATCTGAAAAGGAGAGAGGTAAGGCTGCAGTTTTCTCCACTCCTTTTCAATGTTTATATCGAACAAGCGAAAAGAAAATCAAAAAGGAACTTAAAAAGGGAAACACAATCCAAGGAGGGGAAATCAAAACTCTGAGATTTGAGGATGATATTGTTATTTTACCTGAGGCAGAAGATCTTGAGAAATTGCTGAATGGTGTGGACAGAGTATTGGAGAGGAGTTTAAGATGAGAAAAAATAAATCTAAAACAATAGAGTGCAGTCGAAAGAAGTAAGGTGATCCAGGAAATATTATAAAATGCTTAAAGGAGGTAAATGAATACTGTTTCTTTGGTAGTAAAATAACTAACGACAGAAGTAAGGAGGACATAAAATGCAGAGTAGCACAAGCTAGGGAGGCCTTTCTTAGGAGAAGGAAATGCCCTCACTTCTAACCAGGGCCGGCCGTACCTTGTGTACTGAAGTGCTGCAGCACATTGTCTATTTGAAACATAAATTACTTTATTAATATTATCTACAATCAAATACAGTGCATTGAATAAGACGTCAGCAAAAGAATAGGAAATCATTCAACACCCCTCACAACCAGATAAATAGTCGTGCGCTCCACGCCGGGTTCTGTGCAAATCACAGATCAGAGAGAAATTCCAAGCTTTTTGCCATAAAGCAGGAACTCCGCCTTTTGCGCATGCGTGCCCAACTTTTCCGGTGTGCTGTGGATACAACAGCCAAGACATTAGTGTTGGGGACGGAGCGGTGCGGAGCGGAGCACTTGTGACGTCATCACCCGGTTGTGCCGAATGTACTACCCAGTGAAGGTACTGTAGTGGCACATTTAAACACGTTATTGGTATGGCAACATAAAGGTATTTCACCCGTCTATTCAATGGCCTTTTTTCACAACATAACTGTTTTGCTGAATACAGCATTGTTGTTTTCTGCTGCAGAAGCCAACCTGCTCATTTCATCCTTGCGATACCTCTTGATATGATCCCACAAATTGGCTCTTTACTAACTTTTATCATTAAAAAGTTTCTTCCTTCTTTCCTTCCTTCCTTCCTTCCTTCCTTCCTTCCTTCCTTTCTTTCTTTCTTTCTTTCTTAATCTGTTTACCCTCCAGGGTCGGTTTTTCTCTCGGACTCAGCGAGGGATCCCACCTCTACCGCCTCAAAGGCAGTGTCCAGGATCGTGAGACTTTGAGTCGGGGGGACACAACTGGAAAGTATGACCATTAGCTCGCCCAGGCGGCCTCACCTACTATGCTGAACAGGGGCCTTATGGGGGGATGGGAAGTTTGGAAGGGATGGACAAGGAAGAGGGAAGGAAGCGGCTGAGGCCTTACGTTAGGTAGTGGCCTACATCCCGGCATTTACCTGGAAGAGAAGTGAGAAACTACGGAAAACCACTTCGGGTATGGTTAAGGAGGGAATAGAACTCCTTCTACTCAGTTGACCTCCCGAGGCTGAGTGGACCCCATTCCAGCCCTCGTACCACTTTTCAAATTTCGTTGCAGAGCGGGGAATCGAACCAGGGCCTCCGGGGGTGGCAGATAATCACACTAACCACTCCACCACAGAGGCGGACTACATACAAATATTTATAATTATCAACAAGTAAATGACCAAATGCATAAATTTTTCCTGAATATGTATGCCTGTCGTGATTTGCGAAATCCGTCATACCTGATAGTGAAATCGGGTAAGGACCCGGAACTGCTTTGCACCTGGATGCTTTGACCTGCAATATATACGAAAGAATATGACCGCTGTTGAAAAGCAAAAAAGCGATGAGCGGGACTCGATCCAGTGACCCAGCTATTACGGAGCTTGAACGCTAATCACTTGACCGTCGCCATCTCATGCTGGTGACCACAACGCACCGGTACACATTCGACGCGAAAATTCCCTTGCGATTTTCTCGAAAACGCCTAAGTAGTACGTCTTACTACTTGCACATTATGTTGTCCTAATAGACTACTAAACATGTACAAAGTTTGAAGATAATCCGTGATCTAAACGTCGGGGTCTCCCCTTATTAAACATGTGTCCTGCGTTACACTGTGCTCTGGTCCTCCGCGAGGACTTGCAGTTAAAAGCGGAGGGGATCGGTGGTGCGCTCTGCCGTTACAACCGGATTACTCATCCGTACTACTCGCTCCGCTCCCAGCTCTACAAGACATCACCCCACAGCGATTCGTGCGACCACAGAGAGGCAGCATTGGTCACACTTGCTTTTCGACCGAAATGAGAACGTGACAGGTGGCACCCTCTTGTCTCAGCGGTAGTATTTAAGAGAGGATCGCTCAAAGCAAACGGGGAAAAAAAAGTATTGTAGAGGAAGCCATTAGCTGTTCCCGCCAAGTCCTTTAATACTTCCAACTTGCGTATTCCATACCCACATTTGTAAATCGATGAACTATACAAATTGTACTGACATGATATTGTTATTTCCTTTAATTACAAAATGTCCAGTTTATAAATTTCACTATAACAACATTTTAGATTACGACGTTGCTGGTTTTATTTCACTGATTTTGGTAACATTGAGAAGTTCTATTTTGGCGCGCTCACACCAAGTGTTTCTTAGTTCGTGAATGTTTTGTCATTGCAGGTATTATTGTGTATATAATTAGTTTTATAGGAGGAATGTGTATATGTGTTGGGGTTGTTTGCGTATTTGTTCACTACGAAAAACTCAGTGAGGAGCCTCTTGAAAACAGCACATGTTTCTAAACATTTTTGAAGGCGGGGATGGGTTACAGCACACAACTGATTTTCTGCACCAGCCGCCACTGCTTCCAACATTGATATTGGAATTAGAAAGATGTTTTTGAAGGCTTCTGTCTGGAGCGTGTCATTTTATGGAAGTGAAACATGGACGGTAACTAGATAAGAAGAAGGGATTAGAAGAGAACATGGTGTTACAGAAGAATGCTGAAATGACGAATGAAGGGATACTGAATCGAATTGGAGAGAGGAGGACGATTTGGCGGAATTTAACATGAAGAACAGATAGTACGATAGGACACATCTTAAGGCACCCAGGACATGTTCAGTTGATTTTTGAGGGAAGTGTAGGCGGTAAGAACGGTAAAGGTAGACCAAGGAATAAATATGACAAGCAGATTAGAACAGATGTAGGATATAATAGTTACTTAGAAATGAAAAATTTAGCCCAGGTTAGGGTGGCATGGAGGGCTGCATCAAACTAGTCTATACACCTATACTGAAGATCCAAACAAAAACAATTTGTAGATAACACGTACTACGACACTGTTCAATATCTCATCGTAAAGAGGAAGGATCTTTTGCTAGTTGCTTTACGTCGCACCGACACAGATAGGTCTTATGGCCGAGGAAGGATCAGTGTATCTAGTAACAAGAGTCTGACCTCGGTAAGACATCATCGAGTGATGCAATAGTGCGCCATCTTAAGGTTCTAAAATCGCCAATACACGCGGCTAACTACTGAGGACCGTTTTTGTTTTCAAAACTCAACATCTAAGGGAATAAAAATGTATCAAAAAATCTACAAACTATTCCGGATTTTGTTTATATTTGCGAGGTATATACTTTTCTTTTACTTTGAGTAAACATGTTTTTGGTAATATTGAGAAAAAACTTTAAAAAGTGGAAACTATATCAGTCCCGTCCCAGTTTCACAAAATACTGAATCAGAACGGGCGATGTCTTGTTCCTGAGAAGAGTTGGGATATGTATTTCTTGAAATCAGCAAGTAGACAGGTTTAGAGACAGAGGTTACCCTTCAATATGACAAAAGTGCGGGTTTTAAGGTATGTGAAATCAAAAAGGCAAGTTCAATGCAAAGTTCAAACAAATTATTTTGGTGATACTATTGTTGTTGATGTGTTGAAAAGTGGTACAGCCAACATCAGAAGTTTGGACAAGATATTATCTATCAAATTATCAAATCACGTCACTGCCCACTGCTACACTGGGGGGAAACGCTGCTAAATTCACGATTGAAAAATCCTAAAGACCTTAAATGTTTTTAACATTTGCAATCGATAAAATTAAATTATTGTTTCCTTCTAGAAACCATATTTTTGATCAAAATTAGGATGTTAGAAAACATGAAATATTTCGATCTGTCTTCCAAGGATGCAAAACTGTGTTATTCTGCAGTGGTGCAAGGTTACTCATAGGGCTTTTAAAATAGTTTTGTAAACATGTGTTCCTGGAGATGTTGAGTTTTGCAGAAAACCAATACTTTTCAAACCTACTTTTCTACTTTTGTTAATACTTAGTTTGAACAGTGCGTTATAATAGTAATTTTTTCTTAATGCTCTATTAAAAGTGAATTTTCAGTTTAATATATAATTTTTCTTTTGGAAGATAATCAATAAAATGTGTTTCCTGGACATTTTACTTTTTGTAGTTGTTGAGTTTTGCATAAACGATCTTCAGTTAGTGTAGCTCTGGACTGCTGCGTGATAGCACATCGTTTGAGGTGTTGATTGATTCGTTTTAGTGAGTTCTATATCGTCAATAAAAGGTTCTAAATTGTTCGAAACTCCACTCGAATGCATTTTGAGAGTGCCAAAAAGTCCTAAATTATTGAGCATCAGAATGCTTATCAGAAGCGTCTCAAAGTTAAGGTGGCCGAGCGTCGTTAGGTGAGTTCCGCGTTACTGGAGTTCCAGCTAAGCAAATTTACTACCCCAGTTTGCGGAAATTATTTGGAACTCATGGTCTTGAAGGTGTATAAAATAGTTTAGAGTTAAAATGAAATGTCAACATTAAAAATTGAAACCTATACTGACGAGATTTTATACTTCATTTCCACAATGCCAAGCACGTGGTGGGCATTTTACGTCAAGGGCCGTTATCGGACTCAGCCCTATTCGATACTTTTTTGATATAAATACAGTATGTCTTATGGCCGGGGGTCATCTCAATATTTGCGTCACGAAATTAGCGATACAAAACGTGTGACGCTATGTTACCTAGCAACCGTGCAGGCTGTGATGTGAAGTATTAATGAATGGCGATTATGGAGAGATATATTATCAACTAGCAAATGTACCCGTGCTTCGCTACGGTATTCTATATTGTATTCTATATTGCGAGCAGTAAATGAGATTGTTTTAAAATTGCATGTCTCTTAGCCTTATCCGAGAAATAGCATGGGGAGGTCCCCATACGTTGTTTCCAATGTAAAGTGAGGGTTGCGGAGTTGTGATGATAACAGCAGGCTCACTTGCCTACTGCCATTCACAATCGATTTGGCAAGTTTACATTATAATTGCAGGCCCCATTGCCTACTGCGCGGTACCAATCGATTTGGGGAGTTTTAGTTACAATGCCAGACCCATTTCCTACTTTCAGGCAGATTACAGTTGAGGAGTTTTTATAATAATAGCAGGCAACTTTCCTACCACCAGTCAAAATTGAGTTGTACAGTTATCATTATAATGACATGCCCTTTTTACTGCTGCCAGCCAGCTTACTGCCAGTCACACAGAATGAGTGAGTTTCCATGAAAATAGCAGGCCACTATGCCTAATGATAGTCAAATTTTAGATTGGAACATTTGTTTATAATGGCGGGCACCCTGACCTAGAGCCAAACACAATAGGATAGGGGGCTTTCGAACAAAACTGCATGATCCCTTGCCTTCTACAAGACAAATCGAGAAGTGAATTATTCATTAAAATAGTAGGCCCTCCTTACTAATACCAGTTACACAGGAGTTGGAAAAGGACCCCATTCCTACTGCCAGCAGTCAAAGTCGGTGTAGGGAGTACTGATTACAATAGCAGACACACCCTTTCTTGATCGCTACAAATCGACATCAATGAATATTATATAGATGGACATACGAAAGTATATGCATGTTTACAATATTGCAGACCTTCATTTAAAGATTAACTGCTGCTAAACGGTACGTCATATTGACAAAGGATTGTACCGTAAGGCGCAGTATTTAGCGATCTAAATGACTGGTCCTATGATATTTTATCGCATCTCATCTATTCATGGGTCAGATTGAGTCAGAAACGTTGAATAGGGTGTAATTTGTGTAAGATTATCTTACATTGCATTACTTTTCGGATAATTATGTGAGATAGCATTTGGCTCACATATGGGTACTGGGTGGGCCAAGTTTCGTGTAGAGTTTGATCATACTATATTTCCTGTAAGTGATTGAAAGTATGAGTTATATAGGTAAAGAGTCCAAATTTACTTAAAATCGAGAAATAGAGACGAATCTAACGTATAAGCGATACAGATACGACAAAAAGTCGTAAGACCAAGTTTAAAGACCACTCCTAATTCAACGAAGATTGTGCCATCCGTTATGTGATAGGACTTCCCGTTTATCACACGAAATACCTCGAAACGAAGGTCTGCACCCATTAAAATTGCTTCCATATTTCGATATTCTTCGGGGATAAAGAATGAAAAAATTAAAGATCTGTGAAGTTTTTCGTTCGTTACAGGCTGAAACGTATAATTTTGCCAAATTTCAATTTTCTGGAAGATTATGCTGCAATCTGGATTTTGGGTGACGGGGTAAAAATGTGACTTTCAGGAAATTAAACCAAACAATATGCAGGCGATCATTATTACCCCTCAAACGGGTATATGTACGAAAATTTCACCAAAATAGTCAATGTACAGGCACACACAGTCGTTACGATATGATTTATCTAGATAGATAAGGAATCTGCTCCACGGATAACACCTTTTGGGCTATGTCCGCTAGACTTAGCCTGAAAATCGACCTTTCATGTTATCTCCCGTATTAATCCTCCCGTTGAAAAATGCACATGAGAAAAAGAAATTAGAATTGGATTTCCAAACAGTTTGATCGATTTCCAGTCAGTTTGGTCTTGTACTTTATATATTGTGGGAGAGTAAAAATCACCATTTCGGTCCCCTATAAAACCTCAGTACATTCTGGGAATTTGAAATGGTATAAACCTTAAAACCTACCCTTGGAAGGGTGGATGCTAAATATAAAGTTTGGTTCAAATATCTCAGTAGTTTTCAAGTTGTAAGAAATACGCTTTACTCGCACCCGCTCTTGCGTTAAGTCCGGTGGGACGTGTACCGATAAACGGTCCATTAATGATATCTCAGTTATTAATCCTGATATCAAAATGATGCACATGAGAAAAAAGTTTAGAAATTAATTTCCATTAAGGCAGGTAGAGTTCCATTAAGTTTGGTTGTGTACATTTTGAGGGAGTTCAAAATCACGGTTTCGGTTTCGTATAAACCCCCAATTAGTTCAGGGATTTAGAAACAATATTTGCCCTAAAACCTACCCATGGACAGGTGGATTCTAAATATGAAGTTTGGTGGAAATATATCCAGTAGTTTTCAAGGTATAGAAAGACAAACAGACCAACAGACAAACTAACTAACTAACTAACTAACTAACTAACTAACTAACTAACTAACTAACTAACAGACACCAAGGAAACCTACCCTTGGACAGATGGATGTTATATATAAAGTTTGGTTCAAATATCTTCAGTAGTTTTCAAGTTGTAAGAAATACGCTTTACACGCACCCGCTCTTGCGTTAAGTCCGCCGGGATTTGTACCGAAAAACGGTCCGTTAATGATATCTCCCTTATTAAATCCTGTTATCGAAATGATGCACATGAGAAAAAAAATACAAATTAATTTTCATTAAGGCAGGTAGATTTCCATTAAGTTCGGTTGTGTATACTTTGAGGGAGTGCAAAATCACGGTTTCGGTTTCGTAAAAATCCCCACTCAGTTCAGGGATTTAGAAACGATATTTTCGCTAAATCCTACCCAAAGATAGGTGGATTCTAAATATGAAGTTTGGTGTAAATATATCAAGTAGTTTTCAAGTTATAGAGGGACAGACAAACAGACAAACAGACAAACAAACAGACAAACAGACACCAAAGCTAAAAATGATGCAGATGGTCTTTATTACACCTGAAACGGATAAATGTACGGTAATTACGCCAAAATAATCAATGTACAGACACACGGTCGTTACGATTTTATTTATATAGAAGACGGGCAGTGGAGTACAGAAGGTCGATATAACTTTGCAGGCTGTGATGTGAACTATTTATGGATGGCCATGACTGATGCCCGGGTGCACCATTCTCGGTAACTATCAGACGTTACGAAATCGTGGTGTTGTCATTAACCTGTTGCACCATTGCTAATCCTTGGTTTCAAAACCGCGATTTCTTGACGCTCGTTTTTCTCGCTGTTATTCCCCTCGGAAATAATTCAAAGTAGTATTCAGAAGGCAGTTATTAGTTCGACAGCCACTTATCTTTAATTCAGACAGAAGGCAGTGATATTTTCGACAATCATGTGTCTCTAATTTATCCAGTTCCCAGTTGTTTACATTTTGTCAGGAATCGTCAGCTCTCTTTATATTTCTAGAACGAATATTATTTTACAATTGTATATAAAAAAGAGTTTTAATCATGTAACTCATTGCCAGCATCTTTTTAGTCATTTTCATCATATCTTCTATTACAGCACTTCGTTTCACCACCGAGCGAGTTGGCCGTGCGGTAGGGGACGCGCAGCTGTGAGCTTGCATGCGGGAGATAGTGAGTTCGAACCCCACTGTCAGCAGCACTGAAGATGGTTTTCCGTGGTTTCCCATTTTCACACCAGGCAAATGCTGGGGGCTGTACCTTAATTAAGGCCACGGCCGATTCCTTCCGATTCCTAGCCCTTTCCTGTCCCATCGTCGCCATAAGACCTATCTGTGTCGGTGAGACGTAAAGCAAGTTGTAGAAAAACTTTGTATCTAAGATTAATTAATTTTGTTTCGTTAGGTTAGTTTAAGTTAGGTTATCAGTATCAACCGATACGGAAAAGAAAGGCGAACGAGAACGCCAATGTTAGTGTATTCGAAATTGAAATGTTCACCGACAGATTACTTCTTGGCGAAATAGGATTAGTTCTATGAGCTGGAAACGCGAGTTGGTCACCTATTAATTGTAACAAGGACGTCAAAGTCTCTTTCTCTCTGTTCATCATCCTCGAGAAATTGTAGATATACGATATGTGGTGCCAAATCCATTTTAACGATACCATCATTGGATGCATTTTGGATATCGCTCACACACTTAAACTGTAAATCGGATCATGACAATTTTGATGCACATACTTTCTCGTGAGGTTATATAGCGTACGTAGCCGTAGAGCCTCGGTTGGCTGCTTACGGTTATCACAGATTTCAAAACCGGGCTTCATGCAACAGAAATTCAATTTTCAACAAAAATTCAAATTTTACCACGGTCAAGTGGTAACCGAGGTTCGCGTACGCGGGCATGAGAGATATATAAAAGGCACTTTTGTAAAACAAAAATGGCTTCACCTTATCATACCATACTGATAGCCGACTCGTTGGCTGAACGGTCAGCGTACTGGCCTTCGGTTCAAAGGGTCCCGGGTTCGATTCCCGGCCGGGTCGGGGATTGTAACCTTAATTGGTTAATTCCAATGACACGGGGGCTGGGTGTATGTGTTTTCTTCATCATTTCATCCTCAACACGACGCGCAGGTCGGGTACGGGAGTCAAATAGAAAGACCTGCACCTGGCGAGCCGAACCCGTCCTGGGATATCCCGGCACTAAAAGCCATACGACATTTCATTTTTTCACCATACTGATTATTTCATTCGTTTTTCTTTTTGCTTTACGTCACACCGACACAGACTATCTCTCTATTTTAATCGTGGTAGTTTCACAGGCCCTGAGTTAGTTTCTCCCTTTCGGGAAGGAAGCGGCCGTGGCCTTAATTAAGGTACAGCCCCAGCATTTGCCTGGTGTTGAAATGGGAAACCACGGAAAACCATCTTCAGGGCTGCCGACAGTGGGGTTCGAACCCACTATATCCCGGATGCAAGCTCACAGCTGCGCGCTCCTAACCGCACGGCCAACTCGCCCGGTAAAATAAAAAAACAAGAAAGAAAAATCCTCAGGATAAATCTCTGGACCAAAATGCGAAAATGGAATTTGGATGAAAAAAAGAAACCACATAATAATAATTTCGTGTGGCTATTTCTAGCCGAGTGCAGCCCTTGTAAGGCAGACCCTCCGATGAGGGTGGGCGGCATCTGCCATGTGTAGGTAACTGCGTGTTATTGTAGTGGAGGATAGTGTTATGTGTAGTGTGTGAGTTGCAGGGAAAAGAAACCACATGACATCAATTAAGTCACAGGCACAATCTTAAAGTAGTGATTACAATTGTATGGTCAATTATATAGAATGGGTAATAAGAAACTCACAAAGAAAATTTTAACCTAAGCTTATCAATGAAAAATCACAATAATTCGCTAAAAGAAACCAATGAAGATCTAAATGAAATTGGCATTATGAAGAAACTATTCAAGATAGAATAAAATTCAGAACCTTAAATCACAAAAACACATTTTCTTAAAGCCCACCCGACTAAATACAGGAAGGACTGATCAACGTAAAAAGGAGCACAGTAGGAGGATGAAGAAATACTGGGAAGGGAAGAAGAAAAAACAATAATTGTGCTAATAAGTTCAAACGCGCTCCTTAGTTGGGCGCCATGCGGTTAAGAGCGCGCAGCTGTAAGCTTGCATCCGGGAGATAGTGGGTTCGAACCCCACTGTTGGCAGCCCTGAAGTTGGCTTTCCGTGGTTTCCCATTTTACACCAGGCAAATGGTGCACCTTAATTAAGGCCATTGCCGCTTCCTTCCCACTCCCAGCCCTTTCCTATCCCATCGTCGCCATAAGACCCATCTGTGTCGGTGCGACGCAAAGCAACTAGTTTAGTTGGGCATAACGAAGCAATAATTTATATTGTTATTGTTGTTACTTTGCTGGTCGCAATTAGAGAGTCTTTCTATGGACTGGAAATTCTAGGAGAAAATCAATCATTCACAAATGTTCGAGAACAAAAAGAATCATGTGTACTTTGTAATCTTTTATATCATCACTGTCGAATATTTGAGCAATAATAATAATTCTCCTGTTTCAATTCCAGACGATAGATTTAAGTGATGAAATTCTAATACGCCACAGGCCATAAATGTAGCCACTATTCATTATGATGTTCTGAACAATTTGTGGAATTGAGAACGAATGCATAGAATCTGTAGCTCGTATGGTAGGAATGCGGTCAGTGATTGCTAGTGGGTTCGACAGGCACCATAAATAGCAGGCCGTGGAATAATTATGTGACATGTAGCCATGAGGGAAAAGAGAAATGGCATGGGCACTGCTTTATTCAATGCAAACAAGCATAATTCTCAATTGTTTGCTGTGGTTATGTTATTAGTAAAATATCACCCGTGTTCCATCGAGAGTGTCATTCCATATCCATCAACTTCAGAAATATATAATATCAACGTCACAAATATGACACATTATTGCGATAAGAATATCACGACCTTGTACAACTTGACTTCAGCAAAGCACCGCATTAGTCTGTTGAAAACAAAATAATAAAAGAATGCCATGCCAAATCGTTGAAAGCACCCTCTTTTACGTTTTCCAGGATCATATTCACATGATCCACTTTTATTTACGTATGACGGACGAATCCATTCTTCAAATTTTAGAACATATTGTATTTTGTCACATTCAATCGCTTTGCCTGCCAAGGAGAAACATTCAGGCAACTGGTTCGTTCGTTCATAATCCGTTTATCCTCCAGGGTCGGTTTTTCCCTCGGACTCAGCCAGGGATCCCACCTCTACCGCCTCAAGGGCAGTGCCCTGCAGCTTCAGACTCTGGGTCTGGGGATACAACTGGGGAGGATGACCAGTACCTCGCCCAGACTGCTTCACCTGCTATGCTGAACAGGGGCCTCGCGGGAAGATGGGAAGTTTGGAAGGGATAGGCAAGGAAGAGGGAAGGAAGCGGCCGTGGCCTTAAGTTAGGTACCATCCCGGCATTTGCCTGGAGGAGAAGTGGGAAACCACGGAAAACCACTTCCAGGATGGCTGAGGAAGGAATCGAGTCCCCCCTCTATTCAGTTGACCTCCCGAGGCTGAGTGGATCCCGTTCCAGCCGTCGTAGCACTTTTCGAAATGTCGTGGCAGAGCCGGGAATTGAACCCTGGCCTCTGGGGGTGGCAGCTAATCACACTAACCACTACACCACAGAGGCGGACAGGCAATTGGTTATAATGTAAAATGAACTTATTTTGTTTTTGTTCTTTGTTTTGCTTAGTTTTGTTTTTGTCTGCGTTTTGTTTCGTTTGCGTTGTCCGTTTTCGTTTCGTTTTGTTTTGTTTTGTTTTGTTTTGTTTTGTTTTGTTTTGTTTTGTTTTGTTTCGTTTCGTTTCGTTTCGTTTCGTTTCGTTTCGTTTCGTTTCGTTTCGTTTCGTTTCGTTTCGTTTTGTTTTGTTTTGTTTTGTTTTGTTTTGTTTTGTTTTGTTTCGTTTCGTTTCGTTTCGTTTCGTTTCGTTTCGTTTTGTTTTGTTTTGTTTTGTTTTGTTTTGTTTTGTTTTGTTTTGTTTTGTTTTGTTTTGTTTTGTTTTGTTTTGTTTTGTTTTGTTTTGTTTTGTTTTGTTTTGTTTTGTTTTGTTTTGTTTTGTTTTGTTTTGTTTTGTTTTGTTTTGTTTTGTTTTGTTTTGTTTTGTTTTGTTTTGTTTTGTTTTGTTTTGTTTTGTTTTGTTTTGTTTTGTTTTGTTTTGTTTTGTTTTGTTTTGTTTTGTTTTGTTTTGTTTTGTTTTGTTTTGTTTTGTTTTGTTTTGTTTTGTTTTGTTTTGTTTTGTTTTGTTTTGTTTTGTTTTGTTTTGTTTTGTTTTGTTTTGTTTTGTTTTGTTTTGTTTTGTTTTGTTTTGTTTTGTTTTGTTTTGTTTTGTTTTGTTTTGTTTTGTTTTGTTTTGTTTTGTTTTGTTTTGTTTTGTTTTGTTTTGTTTTGTTTTGTTTTGTTTTGTTTTGTTTTGTTTTGTTTTGTTTTGTTTTGTTTTGTTTTGTTTTGTTTTGTTTTGTTTTGTTTTGTTTTGTTTTGTTCCTACCGATCCTTCGTCTCAGATGCGGAGGTGTCATGATGATGAGAGCCTAAAGCCAAGTAATAAAGAATTGATCTTAAGCGGCCAACATTCTCAAAGTTCCATTACGGCCTAAGTAGGACGGACAGTCATATTCTTGTCAGAAATATGTTGGCTGCAAATTGGACGGCAATATACAGTGATAGGGTGCACCAATGTTTGAGTTAAAATATGTAACATTAACGTAAAAATACCCAAATGGCAAGCTATTTTTTTTTCTGCCTCTGTGGATCATTGGTAGAGTGTTGGCCTCCAAATCCCAAGGTAGCGGGTTCGAACCCGGCAGAGGTAGCCGGATTTTTGAAGGGCGGAAGAAAGTCCATTCGACACTCCATGTCGTACGATGTCGGCATGTAAAAGATCTGTGGTGGCACATTTGGTGTTTACCCTACAAGATTCATTAAATCTCAGCCATAGACGCCCAAGAGAATTTCGGTTTACTCGATCTGCCATCTAGACATAGAGTAAAACAGAACGTCGAAAATGACGAGCAGACAGCCAGATGGCGTATAGTCGAAATGTCGGCACACGGTAGCTGAGGTCATACGATTATGCTTTTTTTCTTATTTATTTATTCATTCATTTTATTTTTTATTTTTATAATTTTTTTACGTCGCATGGACACAGGTAGGTCTTATAGCGACGATGGGATGGGAAAGGCCTAGGAGTGGGAAGGCAGCGTCCGTAGCCTTAATTACGGTGTGAAAGTGGAAAACCATCTTCAGGGTTGCCGACAGTGTGGTTCGAACCCGCTATCTCCCGGATACAAGCTCACAGATGCGCGCTCCTAACCACTAACTCGCAGGGTATATTTATTTATTTATTTATTTATTTATTTATTTATTTATTTATTTATGCGACCGAGCATATCGCGATTATACTGGCAGGACTTTAATGTAATTTTTTACGTGGAAACCAAATCAGAAGAACGTGATATTTCATTTCAAAATATCTACTTTTATTGACAGCAATTAATGGTCAACTTTTGTTTAAATAAGAAGCACAAGAAGGCAACCATCCTCTCTTTACACTAATCGAAGGAGATTGGAATGAAACTGAAAGTCTCCTCAAGTCTCTCAAATCTATTACCATCGATCTTGGAAAATAACAAGAGTCAGTCAAGGGAGATGGTATGGGAAAGGTAATAAAAGTGAGGAGCTTGGCACATGTAAACGGAAGGATTTTTTTTTTTTTTTTTTTTTTTTTTGCTACGGGCTTTACGTCGCACTGACACAGATAGCTCTTATGGCGACGATGCGATAGGAAGGGCCTAGGAGTTGAAAGGAAACGGCCGTGGCCTTAATTAAGATACAGCCCCAGCATTTTCCTGGTGTTAAAATGGGAAACCACGAAAAACCATCTTCACGGCTGCCGACAGTGGGATTCGAACCCACGATCTCCCGGATGCAAGCTCACATCCGCGCGCCTCTACGCGCACGGCCAACTCGCCCGGTGGAAGGAATTTCGTTCTTAGTTAGGAATCCTGGAGTTGCCAAGTTGAGAGCATAACGCATCGGTCGGAAATACTGCGAATGCATTCTACGCCTCTACCAACAGAGGGCTGATTCGAGATCCGAACCACGGTCGCCTTGTTCCCAAGCCAGTAACAATCTCTCTGAACGGACATGTTCCTTGTAACGGTTATCAATCAGGAGAAACAAGCGAAGTTAAAAATTAAGAAAGTGTCCCTTCTAACTGACTTAAATTAGTTGTAGACGAACAGTTGGTAGCAAAGGCTCTAGCAAATATAGACTCACAGACTGCGCTGATGCTATGCGGGATATTGAACACATTCACGCATCGCCATTTTGTGGGCGCTTCAGCTTTGAATTCACGTTAAGCACGTGGTAATGTTTACAATTCCTTGCATGTTCCCGTATTGAATCGTGCCGGTTAGTGGATCTATTGTAGTATTATGTATGTGATGGAGTGATAATATATTGCCAAATATTTTCGTGAATAAGTGAGATCTTACACAATTGTTAAATAAATCGTCAATACTAAAGGAGAGTAAGTTAGACCTTACATCGTCTTATTATTATTATTATTATTATTATTATTATTATTATTATTATTATTATTATTATTATTATTATTATTATTATTCGTTTTGGCCTACAGTGGTTCACGTGGTTCTCAACTCTGGTGAGTTTTTTTTTCTTTTTCTTAGCCCAGCACTATGGATGTTGAAACTTTCTTGAGTCCATTTCACTCCTATTCCTGGACGCAGAGATTTAGTTGTTAGTGACTGGAGAGAGTCAGCTGTCTTGATTAACTTTATGAACTTATCCCGGTTGCAAATGTCAGTGTGATCAGTGTTTGTGTATTGTAAGTCTTTTCGAACTAAATTCATCCATTTGGCATTTGTTGCTTTCCGTCTAGGTACAGTGTTGATGATTCTTGATGTGAGTCACTGGCTGTCAATTCTGACGATGTCATCATAGAACATTAGTCTTCTCTTTCTCATAGTTGCTGTAATGCTCTATAATGCTCTCTCTACAGTACAGTACCTTGTTGTGTCTGATTCTGTACCCATCTCCATATTTAATGGGACTCATAATCCTTCTGAGGATCTTTCGCTCTTTCAGCTCCAATTTTCTGAGTTTTCCCTTCCGGGTCATATTTAGGCATTCTGAGGCGTGCAGTACAGATGGTGTTACTACTGTGTTGTAGTGTCTAAGTTCAAGATTCAAGGAGAGGGGTTTAGACTTGTATACGTTCACACAAAGATGATAAGCTCTTTCTAATTTCGTGTATCTATTATTATTATTATTATTATTATTATTATTATTATTATTATTATTATTATTATTATTATTATTATTATTATTATTATGTCCTAATCTGCTTACCATCCAGGATTGGTTTTTCCCTCGGACTCAGCTAGGAATCCCACCTCTACCGTCTCAAGGGCAGTGTCCTGGAGCGTGAGACATTGGGTTGGGGATACAACTGGGGAGAATGACCAGTACCTCGCCCAGGCGGCCTCTCCTGCTATGCTGAACAGGGACCTTGGTGGGGGATGGGAAGATTGGAAAGGAGAGACAAGGAAGAGGGAAGGAAGCGGCCGTGGCTTAAGTTAGGTACTATCCCGGCATTTGCCTGGAGCAAAAGTGGGAAACCATGGAAAACCACTTCCAGAATGGCTGAGGTGGGAATCGAACCTACCTTTACTCAGTTGACCTCCCGAGGCTGAGTGGACCCCGTTCCAGCCCTCGTACCATTTTTCAAATTTCGTGGCAGAGCCGAGAATCGAACCCGGGCCTCCGGGGGTGGCAGCTAATCACACTAACCACTAAACCACAGAGGCGGACATTATTATTTCCTCCTGCCTTTTCCCCAATTGCCTTGGATCGGCACATTGTATATTCTTAGCCCAATTTTAGAACTGCATGCCTTTACTGACTCCAACTCTATGCATGTTTCTATGGTGGTTTGTAGTGCGATGTGTTGCATGTAAATGAAAATGTGTAATGACATGAACGCAAAAACCGAACCCTCGAACTAGGAAAAGTAACTAGACAAGGTTAAAATCCTCGGTCTGGCCGGGAATAGAACCCATATTTCTTTGAAATGAATTAAGTAGCCTACTGTATATGATGGTGGATTTAGAGAATGTATGGCTATGACATTTTGAATCCGACTCCTTGGATGAATGGACAGCATTGTGGCCTTCGCTTCAGAGGGTCCCGTCTTCCATTCCCGGCCGGGTTGGAATTATAATATCACGTCTGATCAATTCTTCTGGCTCGGGGGCTGTATATTTGTGTTTGTCCCAACACTCTCCTAATTCATATTCATAAAGAAACCACTACCAATCATCACAGATACACGCAATAGTGAAGATATCCCTCGACATATGGAGTCATGAAGGGCATCCGGCCATAAAAAGGGCCAAATACCCATGTGCGACACAGTTCGCACCCGCTACCCCACTGGTGTGCGAAAAGCAGTAGTAGTATAAGAAGAAGAGGAAGAAGAAGCGTATGTAGCTTTTTGAAAGTTTGGAATTCTTCTTGGCCATTTTCAAACTCATTGGGGGTAATGCTTAAGAACTAAACAACTATTTTGAAGAAGAATAATTTCTTTTACAGACTGTGTAACGGTACTAAAAATTCCGTATGGATCTTTTGATTCTTATCATGACACCTTTAAGTTTTAATGCCCATGTATCTAATTAATATATTATCGTTGAGCCTGTAGAAACCGTTGTGTGACCGTTAGGTATTGGAGTAATACTGACCCGCAGCGCATATCTCATTAAGAACGAGAATTCTTGGAGTACCGTCGCACAATATTGAATCGTAGGTGACAGATCCTTCCAGCCAAAGTTTTAAGTAGAAATATTTTCACGTAGTAGTTTATCCCGTGTTATAGGAATAAGAATAACCTGTCGACAGGTGTTTTCGTCCGTGTGTAATATAACTTAATGCATGAATTCCATCCTACGTTCTTCTCTCAGAGCTGAGGAGCGCTTTCACATTGGCGGTATGCTCATTGACAGCTCTTCTACAATTACACATTACTGCGCAGCCAGCAGTAAGTAGAGAAAGAAGTAAGTTAAATAGAAGTAAATTTCATATTACGAAGTAGTAATCTCGGCACTTAATGGGATAGAGTGGTTAGCTTCAGAGCACGTTGCTTTTTCTTCCAGGAATTAAGTTGGTACTCATTTTTTGTGTTGGCTGAGTGAACCTCAGGGCCATGAGCACCTCCGGAAGTGTAAATCTCATTTCTTAAATTTTTCGTCTTCCTGACGGAGAATCGCACCCACATCTTCCCGGGTGAATCGAGCACGCCTTTACTGCCTCGACTAGGCAGACCGCTTGGAGGAGAAAAGACGTACCCGTAACGTCGATTAATTCTTATTGCTTTATCTTAAGTTAACCAGGCAGGTGCAGAGATTACGTACGTACCTGATTTTTTCCTGTTGCACCTTTCGTCTTTCCATCAGTTCTATAAGAATTAATGGAAGTGATGATAGTAAGGAATGCCAAGCAGGGATCTTCTTGAGGGGTACTTCTCATTCAGGAAACTCGACTTTGCTCATCTTTATTGTACTCTTCGTTGCTGCCACATGCTTTCGTAGAAAAATATCAGTTTAACATGCCGTACTGAGCCCTTGGAGGTCTAAAAGTTTGACTACAGACATGTAACTTTGCATAAATGAATGAAGAAAACATGTAATCCATTAAAAATTCCCTTGCAAATAACGGGTACAAATTTAGTTGCAAATAATTGTCATAGTATTTCTTATTGGGGAATGACTAACGTGACAATTTTCTGTGATATGTAACCTAAAAATGTATCATCATAAAGGTGGTCTGTCCACGTGTGTGACCTACCGCCTAACACGACAATGCATTTAAAGTTTCATGCTGTAATTCAACCCAGCTAACACACAAGATCGATTAAACTCAGCTGAGGTGTACAAGTCACGCAAGAAACTTTCTTAATGTGAATCGCACGCAAATGTTATTCGCAGAACAATATTACTACTTGTTGTAAGACGCACTCTATTATCGGCTGAGGTATTTTCAAACACTTTAGTGTGTTACTTCATGGTGAGCGGAGTCAGCGAACAAACCCGACGTCTTTGTCCAATATTGAAAAATCCTACCAGGTAGACAGGCCTGAACCGTACCTTTGGAAGTCTGGTATTTAAACCTGTTCTAACGTCTCGTATACGAGTCCCGTAGCTGTATAGACTCAGTCGACTTGTACGACAAAGGGAAATGAATGGAACGGTCCATAGGCTACGTTTGAGCGTTCCCTTCTTTAGGACATTGAAACTCCCTTCAATTTGAAGGTCATAGATTTTTAAAACTATTATTATTATTATTAATATTATTATTATTATTATTATTATTATTATTATTATTATTATTATTATTATTATTTCCCGAACTAAGCCTCTAAGGACGGCATGTTAACAACTAATCTCATTTTCAGTACCTGTGTCTTATTCCTCTGCCGGATTTGACATCCTGCCAGTATCTCTTGAGCCCACCGATCAGCGCTTTATTATTATTATTATTATTATTATTATTATTATTATTATTATTATTATTATTATTATTATTGTTATTGTTATTGTTGTTGTTGTTGTTGTTGTTGTTGTTCCACTCCATGGCTAAATGGTTAGCGTACTAGCCTTTGGTCTAGGGGGTCCCGGGTCAATTCCCAGCCGGGTCGTGGATTTCAATCTTCATTGGTTAATTTCAATGGCTTGGGGGCTGGGTGTGTGTGTGCGTCTTCATCACTAGAATTCGTGATAGGTAGACCCGCATCCTCACAGACGTGCAGGTCGCCTATACGGCGTCAACTCGAAAGACTTGCCTCAGACCTCTTCAGTGGTCACACGCCATTAATAAATTATTATTACGATAATTTTTTTTTTTTTTTTTTTTTTACAATTTGCTTTACGTCGCACCAACAAAGACAGGTTTTATGGTGGTGATGAGATAGGAAATGTCGCGAAGTGGGAAGGAAGCGGCCATGGCCTTAATTAAGGTACAGCCCGAGCACTTGCCTGGTGTTAAAATGGGAAACCACAGAAAACCACTTTCAGCACTGCCGACAATGAGGTTCAAACCCACTATCTCCCGGGTGCAAGCTGACAACTACGTGACGCAAACCGCGCATCCACTCGCTCGGTGTTCATATATTTGCTACCAGTGAATAAAAATCCGGAATCCGTCCTAACAGTGCTGTACAGGGGATGTGAGAAGAATCCAAGGAAGAAGAACAAGATCTTTATTGTTTTATTTTATTCCATAGCCCCAGCACAGTGAAAGGCTTTTCCTGTGTTCCTCGTCATTTCCCATTAAACCCTGCGTTCAAATCTCGGTAGAACCATACAACATATACGCAGGCCAGTGCTCCACAGACAGTGGGTCCGATTATCGACATTATTTTCTCCTTTTAAAAAGCAATCAATCAATCAATGACTTCCAAATTTACTAGCCAGGTATACTCACGATCAGAAGAATTATGAGTGTGAAGGGAAACAGGTAACGTCTGGGGGCAGATTTTGGCCCACCTTGAAGGTGGAGAAGAGACAAGCGTGGATAATATATGACGCGCAGCCTTACTTACTTTGCTTTACGTATTAAAAAAAGGAAAATTTAGCAATTTCCTCAATTGTACCGAACGTTGAAGGGCTAAAGTGCCCGGAAAGTTTTCAAATTTTGAGTCTTAGATAGCTCTATCAAACCAAAAAAGAAAATTCCAAAATCACTTCCTGCCTAAGTACAGTTCCGAAAAAATGTATATTTTTGCATTGAAAAGGCCATTTATATTTTCGTACGTAGGAAATATTCATTTCATGTCATTTATTTATTTATTTATTTATTTATTTATTTATTTATTTATTTATTTATTTATTTATTTATTTATTTATTTATTTATTTATGCTCGATTGGTATTTTCTCGGGAACTGAGTAAGACGTTTCTGTTATGAAACATTCTGGCTAGCTGGCCTTTTCTAATCAAGGAAAATAATAACCTGTAATTACATTGCCATGAAATATGCACGATTCGGTATATTATTTACAGTCTCATTGTTCGTTTAGTTGAAATCAGTCAAAGAATAATCCTAGAATAAATAAGAGTGGCCATTTCAAATAGTCTATATAAAATAATATAAATAGTCTGTACATTGACTATTTTGGCGAAATTTCCTTACAGTTATCCGTTTCAGGTGTAATAATGACCATCCCCATATTTTTTAGATTTGGTGTCTGTCTGTTTGTTTGTTTTCTCTGTTTGTCTATAGCTTAAAAACTACTCGATATATTTCTACCAAACTTCATACTTAGAATCCATCTGTTCCTGGGTAGGATTTAGGGTTGATATTGTTTCTAAATCCCTGAATTGACTGGGGGTGTATACGAAACACAATATGCAAACTTAATGGAAATCTACCTGCTTTAATGGATATAAATTTCTAAACTTTTTTTCTCATATGCATCATTTCTATACGAGGATCAATCAGGGAGATATCATTAACGGCCCGTTTTTCGGTAGAAGTCCCAGCGGACTTAACTTAAGAGCGGATGCGTGAAGAGCGTATTTCTTATAACTTGAAAACTACTTGAGATATTTCAACCAAACTTCATATTTAGAATCCACCTCTCCAAAGGTAAGTTTTCGGTCCATACCTTGTCAAATTACCGGAATGGACTGGGGGTTTATAGCGAACCGAAACCGATTTTACTCTCCCACAATATATACAAGACCAGCCTGAGTGGAAATCGACCAATCTTGACGGAAATCCATTACTAAAACTTTTTTGTCATGAGCATTCGATAGGAATATTAATAAGGGAAATATCATGAATGATCTGTTTTTCAGGATAAGTCCAGTGGGCATAGCCCAAAAGGTGTTGTACGTAGAGCAGATTGCTTATCTATATAAATAAAATCGTTACTTCCGTGTGTCTGTACATTAACTATTCTGGCATAATTTCCGTACAGTTATCCGTTTCAAGTGTAATAATGACCATCTGCATACTCGTTAGCTTTAGTTTCCTGAAAGTCCTCATTTCACATCCCCTCCCCTCCCCCAACCAAAGCAAGCTTGAGGCACAATCCTCCAGACGAGCTAGAAAATTGAAATTTGGCAAAAGTTAGCCTGTCATCGACGTAAAGCTTCCAAGATCTTTAAATATTTTATTTTCTACCCCCAAAAAATTTCGGAATATTGAGGCAATTTTAATGTCGGTGCAGACCTTCGTTTCGAGGTATTTCGTGGCTAAACGGTAAGTCGTATTACAAAGAGGCTGGCAGAATCTCAGTTCAACTTGGAGTGATCTACAGTTTTGGCCCTATGACGTTTCGTCGTATCTCTATTCCATATATGTAGATTTGTCTCTATTAGTCGATTATGCCTACATTTTGCTCTTTGTAAACGCATAATTTATAGTTCGAATCATTTATACGAAAGGTAGAATCATCCAATTCTACACTAACATTGGGCCACCCAGTATCCACCAGGGAGCCAAATTCTTCGTTTGTAGCTGTCTTATTACTACCCAAAAGTAATGCATTATGAGAAAACTTTACCCAAACTTCACCTTATTCAACGTTCTAACTCAATTTTACCCATGAATAGATGAGACAGGAGAAAATATATATAAACCAGCCATATAGACCGCTAAATGAGGCGTCTCATGATACAATCCGTTTGTCGATATGATGTATCGTTTAGCAGCAGTTAATGTATTAATGAAGGTTTGCAGTAATTTAAACATCGATATGCTTCGTATGTCGATCTATATATATTCATCGAAGTCGATTTGTAGCGATGTAGAAAGGGTGTGTTTGCCATCATAATTAATATTTTACATCGATAGTTACCCTCAACAGGAAAGGGTCTGCTATTGTAATCATTACTCGCCACATCGAATTTCACTGGCAGTAGGAATGGGATCATTATCCTACTCCTTTATAACTATCATTAGTAAGGAGAGACTACCATTGGAATTAATAATTCCCTTCTCGATTTGACTGGCAGAAGTCAAGGGAGCATGCAATTTTGTTCAACACTCCCCTAGCCGATTGTGTTTGGGAGTAGGCAAGTGTGCCCGCCATTATAAACAATTTTACCCATCTAAAATGTAACTGGCGTTAGACAAAGTGGCCTTGCTATTATAATGGAAACTCACTAACTCGGTGTGACTGTAATTAAGAAAAGGGGCATGTTATTATAACGATAAAACCACAAATTAATTTTTACTAGCAGTAGGGAAGGTGCCTGCTATTATAATAAAAACTCCTCAACTTTAATCTGTCTGGTAGTAGTAAAGGGCGCCTGACATTGTACCAACAATTCCCCAAATAGATTCTCACCGCACAGTAGGTAAAGGGACCTCCCATCATAATGAAAACTAACCAACTCGAATGTGAATGGCAGTAGGCAAGTGAGCCGGTCATTATTATCACAACTCCTCAACTCGCACTTTACGTTGGAAACAACGTATGGGAACCTCCCCGTGCTGTTTCTGGATAACGCTAAAAGACATGCAATTTAAAAATATCTTATTCACTGCATGTACAGCAATTTACTACAATATCCGTATACAATGAAGAATACCGCAGTGAAGCACGGGTACATTTGCAAGTATAGTATATAAAACAGAAATGCACAATAGGTATAATTCTCATGTCTATTTTTTATTGAAGAGGCCATTTATATTCTCGAGCGTAGGAAACATTCTATTTATTTATTTATTTATTTATTCATTTATTTATTTATTTATTTATTTATTTATTTATTTATTTATTTATTTATTTATTTATTTATTTATTTATTTATTTATTTATTTATTTATTTATTTTATTTATTTGTCACATTCATGCCTTGCTTTACTCTTACCGTTGTTACCACCTACACTTCCCTCAAAAACCAACTGAACAAATCTTGGGTTCCTAAGATATGACCTATCATTCTATCTCTTCTTCTAGTCAAATTTCGCCAAATCTTCCTACTATCACATATTCGATGCCGCATATCATCATTTTTGATTCGATCTACCTATCTCAACTTCAACCTTCTTCTGTAACACCATATTTCAAAAGCTTCTATTCTCTTTCTTTCCTACAGTTATTATACTCGTATTATTATTGTTGTTAGCTTTAGCAGTGCAGTGATCCGTTGTTCTTTCATAGTACATACCCCAAACATACTTTTTTATAAAACGCATTTATTTGTATTTTTAGCTTTTTCTGAAGAATGAGCCTGTGCTCCTTCGAATGCTACAAACCATTTTGTCGTAGGAACCTAGCTTGTTGAGGTATGTGGGGTTTTATCTAACCATACGTGCCACGCCCACCTATGAGCTGTCATGTGCTGTTATGATCAAAAGTGTACAGAACTCCGCTGATATCAAGAGCTAACCAATGGAAGTCAGATAAAGTGATTATGTATAACTATACCCGAGTCGAAAACCGTGTGCTCCATTACGTATTTTAGTGTTTCCCTCGAATTTAATTAAATGCCTAAATTCTATGTTATATCATTGATCACTTAATTCTTCAAGTATTTTACATAATATTAACTTTATTTTACCTCGCTATTGGTTTTACGTCGCGGCGACACAGATAGGTCTTATGGCGACGATGGGATAGAAAAGGGCTAGGAGCGGGAAGGAAGCGGACGTGGCCTTAAGTTAGATAACATCTTGGCATTTGCCTAGAGAAGAAATGGGAAACCACGGAAAACCACCTTAAGGATGGCTGAGATGGGAATCGAACCCCCACCCCCTCTACTCAGCTGACCTCCCGAGGCTGAATAGACCCGGTTCCAGCCCTCGTGCTGCTTTTCAAATTTCCGTGGCAGATCCGGAATTCGAAGTCGAACCTTCGGGCATGACAGCTAATTACACTAGACACTACACCACAGAGGCGGACTACCTTCATTACCTCTCAGTCAACACTTCAAGATCTATAAACTAATCTTGAACATATTTCAATTAGTGTAACAGCCATCTCTTTTCGTTTCTTCAACTTATAAAAGCAAACCAAAGCAAAATTATCTAAACAGGCCATGGAGAGACCGGAAGGGGTGGAAGGTTAAGGCTTCCACTAACCTAACCTCTGTACTGGGTGGTGTAGAAATGTTCGCTCTAATGCGCTCTGCCTTTGCCCATAAGCCCATAAGTGATCCTCAGGACCCTCCGGAGGTATGAGTCTCGTTTCTTAAATTTTTCGACTTCCTGTCTGGGAATCGAACCCGCGTATTTCCGGGTGAACCAAACACGCCTTTACAACCTCGGCCAGGCACTCCCTTCTTCAGATTGTAAGCTATGAAATTTGTTCATAGTGAAAGGGCATATTTTTAAGATCATCGACTATATTATATTTTTATTTTAATTTTTATTTAAATAGCGCTTGGTTCAACGTGGATGGACATCGGTTTCATTCCCCACCAGAATCTCCTAAATTCAAATTCCACCTCTGGAAATACGCACGACCCTGCAGTTCACTCAGCAGTTACTTACTGTAGACAAGAGCGTCCAAGCGCAAACAGAAACCGTAGACTATAAATGATGATAGCAGCC
This sequence comes from Anabrus simplex, assembly GCF_040414725.1. Lineage (NCBI taxonomy): Eukaryota > Metazoa > Arthropoda > Insecta > Orthoptera > Tettigoniidae > Anabrus > Anabrus simplex. Next base: position 822,498,503 of record NC_090265.1, on the reverse strand, counting down.
TTTAACTTGTAATCCTTCGGGAGCTACGGGGAAGGATTAGCGTTTTACCTCTTAACAGATTATAAGTAGGGTAGTCTTGCATTGCTTCCACCTGCTTGCGCTAGACTCCTTTGATATTTTCTACCTGACCTTCCTTGGTCAACTCTTGTTTTCTTCAGTCCCAACGGTTTTAAGTTTGTGAATCCTGGGGAATATTTTATTTTCACGCCCTTCGTGACCCTCCCCTCTTTTTTACCGATACCTTCATTCTTCAAAAGGTCAGACCTCTTCCTATCTCCTTCCTTATTACTGTAAATATAGAGTGGTTGCCCGGTTGCATTTCCTCTGGAAACAATAATCACCACCACCACCACCACTGAGGTTATCATGGCTACGATCACGATATCAACTGCCATCTAAAACTACAAGTTCGCTTGCTTGTTGCTTTTAAAATGCTTTTGGGTTGGGGTCCATCCGGAATTTTTTTTTTGCTAGGGGCTTTACGTCGCACCGACACAGATAGGTCTTATGGCGACGATGCGTTAGGGAAGGCCTAGGAGTTGGAAGGAAGTGGCCGTGGCCTTAATTAAGGTACAGCCCCAGCATTTGCCTGGTGTGAAAATGCGAAATCACGGAAAACCATCTTCAGGGCTGCCGATAGTGGGATTCGAACCTACTATCTCCCGGATGCAAGCTCACAGCCGCGCGCCTCTACGCGCACGGCCAACTCGCCCGGTCTATCCGGAATTAGCGTCATCAGTTTCCTAACACCATTGCAACGTTGGCAACCAGTGTTCGTCTATGTATACTGAGTCGCGACATCTTCGCACAGTGCACTTTCTTCCTGTATCTAAGAGCTTGAGAAAAATCTCGATCAATTGAATCACGTTCTACTCCTCATTCCAGAAAAAAACATTAAACCAGCCAGAAAACGAATCCAGGACCTTCGAATAAGACGCTACGTCTACGCCATAGGGCTGCCTAATAACAATAATAATAATAATAATAATAATTAAAAGGCGATTGAAATTCTATGGCCATATTCTCAGAATCAGCAGGGATAGAATGACCAAAAGAATTTTCAACTTTGCCCTTTCATTAAGAACCAAGAACAACTGGCTTAGTGAAATTGAAGCGGACCTTCAGGAAATCAACATCACCGAGGAAATTTTATGGGATAGTTGTAAATTCCGTACACTTATCAAAAATCACCAATTTGCAGACAAAAATCAACGACAGAACCACTTACATTTGGATAGAACAAGGCAGAAAAAAACTTAGTGAGAGGATGGAGATATTTTAAGAGAAGAAGAAAGCAAAAATATCAGCTAAATGAGTTCAATAATAATAATAATAATAATAAATTCACGAGGTCAATAATGTCTTTCATTTTATAATAATACATAAGCCTTACCATTATTTTTGTGGACACACTCATTTTTCGTTTCATTTATCGGAAATATCACCTCTGTGAGTGGAGTCAAAAGATGCATTATCTCTATCTACGCCCTCCATGTCGTGAGAAGCTACTAAGAAGGGAAACTGAAGAATCTCTCCTCACTCCCTCGTCTTATAAGCCCCGAAACGTACCCATGATAGCAAGCAAACGGCCGCGCGATTTGGGTGACGTAGCAGTCAGCTTGATTCTATGACTTTTTCCGTGTAGCGGAAAAATGGTCGAGTGTGAAATTCCTCTTAAACACATAAAAATCCTAACACATAAATAACATATGCCACATGTTTCATGAATCAAATTCTGAAGCTCTGGAAAATAAGTCCTTAAAATATTTCAGCTTAGAAGTACACCATTATATTTTTCTCTTGCTTGGAAGCCAAGAACAGTGTTGCCAACTTACGAACACAAAAAGTTAAACTGTATTAAAAAATAGCTAAATGTGTCTAAAATTGCAGGCTCAAAAATAAGAGTTGTGTCTGTGCAGTGCTCAGAATGTAAAAAGAATGGTATTTTTATATCGGTCATGTCCACAGTAACAAGATTATGGACTTTTTTTAATTTTTCGTCATGTCTGTCTGTCTGTCTGTCTGTCTGTCTGTCTGTCTGTCTGTCTGTCTGTCTGTCTGTCTGTCTGTCTGTCTGTCTGTCTGTCTGTCTGTCTGTCTGTCTGTCTGTACCGGCATCACGAGAAAATGGCTGAAGAGAATTGAATGAAAATCGGTATGCAATAGTCTAGGCTGCAAATAATTTTATTCACGCTGAATGAAAGGGGGAGGCCTAAAATTTAATTCTCAAATATTTATGTTATTAATGGTCCTATCGATAAATAGTACATAACTAAAGTTATATAGAATTAAATTTCAGATCATTTATGTCTTAAACATTTTTACCGTACCGGCTATAACAGATATATTCGTGAAATTCGACTTTTGTTGACAAGTCCATATCGACGCCGAACTACGAGAAAATCGGTGAACAGAATTTAATGAAAATCGGTGTGCAAAGTGTGGGAAAACGTTGTTATAGTCTAAGATATAAATAAATTTTATTCACGCTGGATGAAATGTTAGTTTAAGGCAAGGCACCTCAAATTTAATTTTTTCAATACCTATGTTATTAGTCCTATCGAAAAGTACTTTATACTGTAACAAAATTCATAGAGAATACAAGTTCCAATCATTTATGTCTTGCACAGTTTTACCATACTATCATAATAGAATTCTTGAATTTAAACATTTGTTGCTTAGTTTATATCAAGGCCGAATATTGCTAACATGAAAATATTGTTTAACCGTATTAAGTGGCGATGGTTTTTGTCATGATTGTCTTAAGGTGTAAATCCATGGGGTCATCGGTCCATATCGACAAGAAAAAATATAAAGATGATTATAAAAATTGAGAAAAAGGTGAAGGAACGATCGCTTGAAGAACAAGACAAGAGGTACCCATAAAAGAAGGCAGGACTCCTTTACATTAGATGCTCTAATATCACAGAATCACAAAAAACTAAATGTGAAGGGCTACAGTATCGAAAGCTCATAAAACTGATCAACAATAACATCACATTGACCATTGTAAAGGAAATGAAATGAAATGTAATGCTTTTAGTGCCGGAAGGTGTACGAGGACCTCGGCTCGCCAGGTGCAGGTCTTTTGAGTTGATGACCTTAGGCGACCTGCGCGTCATGAAGAGGATGAAATGATGATGAAGAAGACACATACTCTCAGTCCCCGTATCAGGGGAATTAACTAATTATGGTTAAAACACTCGACCCTTTCCGGGAATCGAACCCGGAACCCCTGTGACGAAAGGGCAGCACGCTAACCTTAAGCCATTGAGCCGAACGACCATTGTTGTGATGCTATTTGTCTCTTCTGCTGCCACTAATCTCCGATAGATGGGATTACTGCTGCGTCCCGAGTCGAACAGCTTGCCTGGGTATTGGCGGAAAGTAGCTGGGGAGTTAGATAATTTTGCACATACTATATGACTGTCCCGTCAACGACGGGTACTGCAGCTAATATATATAATAGCATGTCCTGAGTGACGGATTCATCACCGTCGAGGCAAAACTACTGGACATAAAGTAATGAACTTTCTAGGATACACTCATATTAAAATGTATGACTCACTAAGGAAGGATTTTTGGATATTTCATCGATAAGAGGGTTAAAACGGGGAATTAATTTTTAAAATGAGTGTAACTATATCTTAAAACCTTAACATTTTAAAGCCGTGAAAATTGGTACTCGGGATCTCCTTTAAAAATAAGAAAACACTTACTTTTTTTTGTTTCCAGAAATTACTCGCAAGGTTATAAAGGGATTGAATGCCTTTTATGAGGATACTTATATCTAAAAAACGGAAGATATTACGGACATGAAAATCGGTATTTGGAATCTCCTTTAAAGGTAAAAAACCCACATAATTTTTGTTTTTGGAAAATACAATTAATGGGGGTGAACAGGAGTGACAAAGGGGTGAATTTTAAAAAAGACTTTATCTACAAGATATCTCAGAAATGTAACATGTTACAGGCGTTAATACTGGCATTTGGAATCTCCTATAAAAGTAAAGAAACATAAATAATTTGTTTTAGGAGAATCCATTTAAGGGGACCTGGAAAAGGGGGTGCATTTTAAAAATGAGCATATCTACAGTTCATCTCAAAAACATAACATGTTATAGACGCGAAAATGCGTATTTTTTGTTTTCGGAAAAACCACTTCAGGGGAGGGGGTAAAAAGGATTGAAAAGGGAGTTGAATTATTTTTATTAGGATACTGATATCCCAAAAACTGAAGATGTTACAGACGTGAAAATTGGTATTTGGAATCTTCTTCAAAAATAAAGAAACACGTATTTCTTTTGTTTTCGAAAATTCACTTAAGGGGGTTGAAAGAAAGTGAAAAATTTTAATTCTTTTTATGAGGATACTTATATCTCAAAAACTGAAGGTTACATTTGTGAAAATTGGTATTATCTTCTTTAAAAATTAAGAAACGTGCACTGTTTGAAGGGGAAATCAGCTTAAAGGGGTGGACGGTTGCTGAAAAATAAGTTGAATCATTTTTATGAGGATACTTATATCTCAAAAACGGAAGATGTAACAGACGTGAAAATTGTTACTTGGAATCTCCTTTGAAAATAAAGAAACGCGTACTTTTGGATGGGGGAGCTGGAAAAGGAGTTGAATTGTTTTTATGAGAATACTTATATCTGAAAAACTGAAGATGCTATAGACAAGAAAATTTGTATTTGGCAGCTTCTTTCAAAGTAAAGAAACACGTGCCATATTCATTCGTCTTCGGAAAATCCACTTAAAGAGGTGAAAGGAATTGAAAATGTGGGTGAATTTTTAAAATGAGTACCGATATATCTACAATATATGTAAAAAAACATAACATGTTACAGATGTGAAACTTGGTATTTGTAAAGTCCTATAAAAATACAGGAAAACGTATTTTCTTTATGTTTTCGTAAAAGCCATTTAACGGGGATGAAAGGAAGTGAACAAAGGTGTTGAAATATTTTTACGAGGACACTTACAAAGAACATATCATAAACTGAAGATGTTACCGATGTGAAAATAAGTATTTGTAATCTCCTTTAAAAGTAAACATCATTTTTTCGACTTGAGAGAAGACAGTTTATCAAATGTGGTTTACAAATACTTTCTCAATTTTTCGGCGAGTTTTTATACTTTAAGGATTTTTAGATAATGTCTTAGTACAATACCGCGGAACGATCACTTTTATCAAATTACGAAATCCACGCGAGCAAAGCCGCGGGTACCTGCCAGTATGTTATAAAAGGCTAAATGAACTCAACCAATTATTGAAAAACATAGTTTTCTAATCCTGCTCTTTGTCTCCAACATCACTACTAGAGGCAGCAGAAGACATAGTACCGAGCTCGATAGCTGCAGTCGCTTAAGTGCGGCCAGTATCCAGTATTCGGGAGATAGTAGGTTCGAACCCCACTGTCGGTAGTCCTGAAAATGGTTTTCCGTGGTTTCCCATTTTCACACCAGGCAAATGCTGGGGCTGTACCTTAATTAAGGCCACGGCCGCTTCCTTCCCACTCCCAGGGCTTTCCTGTCCCATCGTCGCCATAAGACCTATCTGTGTCGGTGCGACGTAAAGCAACTAGCAAAAAAAAAGAAAAAGACATAGTAGCAGTTTTAGAAGCACCAGCAATTGAGTACACCGCTGTGGTCCCAATTAATTTACGCACACTTGTAGGGAATTCGTATGAATGGCAACAGTTATGGGTACTTCTGGGACCAAAACGTAGAAGCAGAATGGCATCTAACGTTTGTGACATCATTCTCTTCCTTGATTTTGATTTTACAATATTAACGTTCCCGAAGGCACGTTCTACATCTGCTTTTGAATATGGTAGTCTTAATAAAGTAAATGTCAAAAATACAAGTTCTCGAGAGGGATTTTTCCTCGTTACCCTCTACCTCGACCTAAAACTCTATTGTATTAAAGTATTTTGCTATTTGGATTAAGTTATGTTTTTCCACTGGGTGACCAGTAAGTGTAGATTACCAGAAACAACACTAAGGTTACGTGCGATATCAACAATTGAAAGCTTCATTACATTCAGGGTTTCCCCAACAACAATAGAATGCTTGTCATTTGCGTCGTATTTATATCGTATGGGAGCCTCCGCAGCTCAGGCGGCACCGCGCCGGCTTCTCACCGCTGGATACCGTGGTTGAAATCCCGGTCAATCCATGTGAGATGTCTGCTGGACAAAGTGGAGGCGGGACCGGATTTTCTCCGGGTACTTCGGTTTTCCCTGTCATCTTTCATTCCAGCAACACTCTCCATTAGTATTTCATCTCATTTGTCAGTCATTTATAATTTCCCCAGAGGAGTGCGGCAGGCATCGTCAGCCGGCACATTTCCTATCCCCGCCGCTAGATGGGAGCTTCATTCACTCCATTCCTGAACCGGTCGAATGACTGGAAACAGGCTGTGGATTTTTTTTTTATCGTGTGGAAGACGTGACCGTAGTTCATAGATCAAATTAACAGTAAAATTTGTTCATCTTTGGCGTACCTTAAACTCAATGTTTATGATACCATGCCTGGTCACTAGCGAGTAGAGCACGATGTTCAGAAACAAACATTTCTATTTTACTTTGCGCCTCACGTACACCTAATGAGCTTGTAGTGTGTAAGACTGTTGTTCGCTGACGCAGACTGGTGAAGGAATCGGGCGCTATTTTTAAAGGTTATCATGTTGTGCATGTGATCGTTAATTTTATTTCACACTTGCAATATAAAATATATCCATGAAACGTAAAGAAATGTATTAAAACTGAAAAAAGCTAAAATTTCTCACGTAAGGGAAATTAGCTCTTAGCTAAACTCTTCTTAGTCTGTTTACTCTCCAGGGTTGGTTTTTCACTCGGACTCAGCGAGGGTTCCCACCTCATGGGCAGTGTCCTGGAGCGTGAGACATTGGGTCGCGGTGTAAAACTGGGGAGAATGACCAGTACCTTGCCCTGGCGGCCTCACCTACTATGCTGAACAGGGGGGGATGAGAAGATTGGAAAGGATAGGCAAGGAAGAGGGAAGGAAGCGGTCGTGGCCTTATGTTTGGTACCATTCCGGCATTTGCCTGGAGAAGTGGAAAACCAGGATGGCTGAAGTGGGAATCGAGACCACATCTACTAATTTGACCTCCCGAGGCTGAGTAGACCCCGTTCCAATCCTCGCACCACTTTTCAAATTTCGTGGCAGAGCCGGGAATCGAACGCGGACCTCCGGTAGTGGCAGCTAATCACAAAAACCACTACACCACAGAGGCGGACTAATAGCTAAACTCAAAATCTTAAAAAGGCTAAATTGGCAACTCTGGCCAAGGAACTGGCCTGTAGTAAAAGTGACCTCCGAGCGACTGTGTTTTGTTTGCCGTGTTTATCTGTGAGCGAGAACCTTGCACCCCCGCGGCTGGCTGTGAGATGGACTCGCCCTCGGAGCCGAGCTATATCGATTACGACGCATTGGGTGGCTGAGGGAGCTACGGCGGGGGGTGGCACTGTCTGGCCGAGACGCCACCCCCGCCCTGTCACCACACCCAGAATCACCAACACACGTCTTGCCTGCCTTAACAGATCGAAATTCTCCAATTCGTCTTATGTTTTACGTCTTCCTGTCTGATCTATTTACGGCAAACTGCTACCTATCGTACTTCCGCTTATCACTGTGTTTATATCTTCTTTATACGTTGCACTGGGGAGTTCGAACAAAGAGCTTAGCTCTGCGGTAAGAAACAGACGAGTTTCAAGAGTTAGATGCCAGTTCAGATACTCTTTGAAGCCTTTCCAAACTTAAGGTGATATGAGCAGGGAACACTCCCAAGGAGATTGGATGTCAAGTAGAATCTAGAGCAAGGACATTCAATTTTACTCCAGTGAAATAGTTTGAATATTACTACGTCTGTCATTATTGAACAGATTTCGCTGGAATCAGCAAATTATTCTTTATTTCTACATACAATTTATTCTGTAAATGCCGATCTCAGTTGCTCACTCGGAAGAAGCCGGTTCAATCACGGCTCAGTCCGGTAGTCTTTGAAGGCACTGAAATACAATCAAAGATGTTATTGTTTTTAACTACATTTGAAGGTTTTCGGAGCCGGCCCCGTGGTGTAGGGGTAGCGTACTTGTCTCTTACCCGATAGCTCAGGGTTCGATTCCCGGCCAGGTTAGGGATTTTTACCTGGACCTGACGGCTGGTTCGAGGTCCACTCAGCCTACGTGATTAGAATTGAGGAGCTATCTGACGGTGAGATAGCGGCCCCGGTCTAGAAAGCCAAGGATAACGGCCGAGGGTATTCGTCGTGCTGACCACACAACACCTCGTAATCTGCAGGCCTCCGGACTGAGCAGCGGTCGCTTGGTAGGCCAAGGCCTTTCAAGGCTGTAGTGCCATGAAGCTTGGTTTGGTTTCGTTTCGTTTCGTTTCGTTTCGTTTCGTTTGGTTTGGTTTGGTTTGGTTTGGTTTGGTTTGGTTTGAAGGTTTTTGGAGACGCCAAGGCATTGTTAGCAGGTTTGCAAATAAAAATTCGCTAGAGTGTACGTAAAAATATCGAAGGTTTTAATGAAAATGTCGGTAGTTTCTCGAGGACTGAAGTGTTATAATTCAACTAATTTAAAGAATGCAATAGTCATTTGAAATTATGAGAAAAATATATAATTTTAATACAACTAATTTAAAGAATGCAATAGTCATTTGAAGTTATTATAAGAAAAATACATAATTTCACTCACCCATACTCTCTGGACACTCTATGCCTCTTCTCCTGCTTCTCCTCTTTCTCTCCACTTTTCCTGTAGATGTAGTTATCCACCAGGCGTAGAAATTGTGTGCCAATTTTGAAGTCGTAGCAGGATGCAGATTTTGATTATATATTAGGGTTGGACAGACCGGAACAGTCATTTGTTCCGGAACATTAGGAGCTTGAAGTGGAGTGTTTCGGTACAATATGTCGGCACACGGGACACGGGACTGTAACTGCGCAGTAGAGAGAACTTGGTGAGGCAACATGACATGCTTCGCTTCAATAGGAATGTGCTGCTGTATCGGACGTGCTGTGTGTAGTTACGACCAGCGTAAAACTGCACGGAACGTGAAGGAACAGTCGAAACACTGAAATTCGCGCCCAATAATAACGTTTAAAGGCTGCTTTTAGTTTAAGATGTTTTCGGTCAATATGAAATACACATAACACGGTTGCAATGGCAGTACAGATGTTTAAAAGTAATCCAAGGATATTTTCACCAGTTGAATGTATCAGCCTACTTTGTAAGTAATTAGGGCCAGGATAAAACTTCACGGCACGTGAAAAGGCAGTAGGAACTCTGAAAAACGCACCCAGAAAATCATGTCTAAATGTTCTTTTTAGGATAGGAATGTTTGCATTCATTAACAGAACGCATTAAGTTATCCGCATGTACCGAAGGCCAGTTGCCGGTGCAACGGAACTCACAGAACAAAGAGGATCCGACGGAACACGGAACACTCCAGCACATGGCGGCACACTGCCGATATCGGCAGTCAGCTAGTGGGTAAAGGGCAGTGCATAGTGGCACTTCTGATGGGACAGCGAGTCACTATCTCGGTCTCGCTTGAGAATGTTTCGGAACAACTGACCCTCCGTGTTCCGGAACAGCAAAACATAACTATGCACCAACACAGAGTGCCGAAACAGGGACATAGTGTCCAACCCTATTATATATGCGGATCGGTGATTTCCCTTCGAATGATGCAGTCAGGTGTGAGTTTTTAGTTCAGTAAGAGGGCAGGGATAACATTATTCGAGCAAAAAATGAATGCGGGGAAGTATCTAACGATTGATGTTATCGATAAAACTTCACGCAGTTGGACAAGGAAAGTTTTTGGCAAAAAATATATTATGCCCCATTAATTATTATTATTCATTTTCCTTAAATTTGGAATAGAAGTAACTTCGAGAGATTTCTGTGTTTTTTCGGGTTTTTCTGGTGTGTTGCAAAAAATCGGAATATCTCCTGAAGTTTCGGGAGACCTGGAAACACTGCGCCGAGGTGCCGGAATTTTGGCCTGCGGGTGATCTTCTACGTGCAGTAAATCTACCGACGCAAGGCTGACGTATTTGAGCACCTTCAAATACCACCGGAATGAGCCACGATCGAACCTACCAAGTTGGGGTCAGAAGGCCAGCGCCTCAACCGTCTGAGCCACTCAGCCCGGCGCACTAAAATGCATATAATAATAATAATAATAATAATAATAATAATAATAATAATAATAATAATAATAATAATAATAATAATATTGGCTTTACGTCACGCTAACTACTGTTACGGTTTTCGGAGACACCAAGGTACCAAAATTTAAACACGCAGGAGTTCTTTAAAGTGCCAGTAAATCTACCGATACGAGTTTGAGGTATTTGAGCACCTGGAAATACCACCGGACTGAGCTAGAATCGAACCTGCCAATTTGGAGTCAGAAGGCAAACGCCTTAACCGTCTGCGCCACTCAGCCCAGCCGCTAAAATACAACAGACACGTGTGAATACAGGGTATCTCATATACTCTGCGCTACGGCAGCTGCCTCAGCCGAACTTATGTCACGCGCGGCCGCCCTGCTTAAAGAGTGTATACAATCTTATACGAAATCTTATCTTATAAAAGACGCTGCAATTGTCGTATTTCCTGGGTTATATGGCATTGTAACTGGTAACCACACATGGCTGACGCGAAGAATGAAGGCATCGGAAAAAGAGACGGAAGGGTGTCGAAGAGCATCAAAATAGAAGACTCCCTAGGGTTCCGAAGAGAACAGTTGACCAAGAAAGGTCAGCTAGGGAATATGAAAGTGTGGAGCCAGGCGCAAGTAGATGGAAGCAATCCAAGACTGTTTGTTTGTCCAATCCTTATACCGTTTCTCTACGGGGTCGGGCATGAGGTGAGATGAATCTGTCGTAGCGGGTTTCTATGACCGGATGCCCTTCCTGACGTCAACCTCATCAAAGGGGTTAATGAGATGAAATGAATGACGTGCTATTTGATAGTAGGAAGGGAGAGGGTGAAACAACATTTTGAATTTAAAGGTTAAAAAGGGGGTTATTTTAAATTTGACTTTTTGAGTTTCTCGAAATAAAATAGAACACTCTTGCACCAAAATACTCTTCATATAAATATTTCTAAAGTTAAATTTTAGCATTTTTTAATGCGAGTTACACTTTAAACGGTTGAACAACGATATATTCCAAATTCGTCTTTTTCTTCGAAGCCTCGATATAAAATACAATTTTGATTTTGCCGTAAAACATTCTTCATCTTAATCTTTTTCTCCTCAACCCTATGGTTGGTCGGTAATATGCATGTCTTCCGAGGGTTTTCGTTCTTTGTCCAGCAGCTTCAAGTGCGTATAGCTGTGCTTTCCTTTAATGTTGTTTATAAATTTCACTCTAGGTCTTCCGTTGGTCCTTCTACTTTCCATTTTCCCTTCAAACAGGGTGGTGCACCAGTCAGAAGTGGCAAGTGGCAAACCAAGGTACGTGTCTCATTTGCTCTTTTGAGAACGTTCTCATTTATGACTCTGTCAGTCCAAGGTATTCTTAATAGTAGACGCCAGCACCACTTCTCAAAGAACTTGAGTTTCAAGACTTCCGCTTTTCGCAGAGCCTATAGCTACGAACACTCCATACAAAACGAAACAGGTTTCATATAAATTCTTAAAATACAATTTCTTCATTTCAAGAGATTCGACTTACAAGGGCTGCGAAGGGTCGAACAAAGTGTATTTTTATTTTTATGTGTTTTTATTGTTGAAATGAGGTTCCGGATTGAACAGGCAAGGACTGCATTCAAGAGAATGAGCAAACTTCTCTGTAACAGGGACTTTTAAGATCAATCTCCGTTTCCGTTTACTTCGGTGTTATGTATTTTTTGTCTTATATCAATGTGCCAAGAGTTGGATCCTAACTAAGAACACCACCAAGAAACTTCGATCTGTTGAGATGTGGTACTACCGACGCCTGCTCAGAATATCATGAGTTGGCAGAATACGTAATACTGAAGTACTCCAACGCCTGAACAAAGATCTAGAGGCCATGCAGAATATCAAAAAGAAGAAACTAGAATACTTTGGCCAGATCATTCGAAGCTGAAATCATTACAAGCTAAAATGGCGTATGACTTTTAGTGCCGAGAGTGTCCGAGGACAAGTTCGGCTCGCCAGATGCAGGTCCTTCTATTTGACTCCCATTGGTGACCTGCGCGTCGTGATGAGGATGAAATGATGATGAAGGCGACACATACACTCAGCCCCGTGTCAGCGAAATTAACCAATTATGGTTAAATTTCCTGACCCTGCCGGGAATCATATCCGAGACCCCTGTGACCAAAGGCCTGCACGTTAACCATTTAGCCATGGAGCCTGACATCTTACAAGTTAAAATTGAAGGAAGGAGAAGTAAAGGAAGAAGAAGAATATCTTGGCTACTGTATCTACGAGAATGGTACGGGCTTAGTACCCCCACTCTTTTCCGAGTTGCTGAGAACTAGAACCAGATCACCCTACTGACAGCCGACATCCAATGAGGATATGGTACAAGAAGAAAAAGAAGAAAAACGTTTCAATACCAAATTGACTTTCATTTATACGACATTAAACTATAGATCATTCTTGGTGCTGATGAGTAAGTTGTTGTTAAATACAATACCTAGCATTTAGAATTAAAACAATCGCGGGCGAAGCTATGGCGGGCAATACCATGACCTTAATTAAAATACAGCCCCAGCATTTGCCTGGTGTTAAAACGGAAAACCAAGGAATACCACTCAGGGCTGCCGTTGCTGGGGTTAAAGCCTACTCTATCTCCCGATTGCAAGCTTTGCTCCCCTAACCGCACGGCTATTTCCCTCGGCCTGTCATTTGTTTGCACCAGAGTTGAAAACCTAGTTAACCCGAGACATACTACCAATTTAGATGACAATTAGAGACATAAATAAACGTTATTGAAAAATGGAACCGTTCCCCCTTTTTTTAACATTTGTACACACAACATCAGCATGCTCGAATGTTGTCACCATTCTTTCTTTTTTTACCCGTATTCTGTTTCCATTAATTCTCTCTCCGATCGACCTACAGCGATGACCCAGTTTGCTCTCTGTTTAGCATTTAATTTTTTTCACGAGAACAAAGTCGATTCTGTGGTCATAAATTAGAGCTGGAACGTACCTGTGGTTAATTAAAGGAATTAAATAAATTTTTGAAAAAGGTTTACCAATGCTGATTAATACCCCGCGTGGTAGAATGGACAGAATGCATGTACCGGATTGTTCTCGTAAAACGAGACGATTTTTTTTTTAAATATTTACTGGGTCTCTGTACAATGTATTGCCTTATAATGTAATAATTGAGCGCTGTGATCAAAAGCGGAACTAGTCATCATTTTGGTAGTATATGACTTATTACTGTGGTTCTAATCTTCATATGATTCCGCATCTGTCGATGCTAAACTGAGACTTCTTCAGTAACTATTTCCCTGTCAAAACCAGTGTTAAAATTTGATGCCATGCGAAAGTGAAGTTTGTGACAGTGATCAGGGGTCTAAATTAAATATGAACATAGTTGTTGGACTAAATAACCTCGGTTGTTTAGTAAGAAAATCCTTTTGTATTACCCCTTCCATGATACAAGCAAAGATACTGATATATTATTGTTTTTTCCATTTTGATATGTGTGTTTTATTATATCCGCATGTTTATACACTTATTTGTAATGCGATATATATGCTTAAATTATTATAAACACATTTTGCTACAAAATGTACGAATTTTTGAGTAAAACTTTTATTTTTTATTTTTTGTAAAATGAGTGTCATTCAAATAAAAAACGGGACTTGTCAATCATTTTCTATATCAGTTTACTAGTATGTGTCTTTATCATATGATTAAAGATTTTGGTATGTGACTTTAATCTTCCTGATGAGGATGTAGGGTTAACTATAAGATGTAGGAATATTATTATACAAAATTATATATAAAACTTGACATATCCCAAAACTACTATTCAGTGACATCCCGTTTTTTATATCAGCACCTCCATTGTTTTCAAACAAGGCTACATTGGTCTCGTTATAACGTGCGTTACTTAGGTCATTGTGGTGCTTTTCCTAACTAGAAGGCATAATTGCACACCGTATAAATTTTTATCAGACTTTTCTTTGAAATTTTGATAGGTCTTTCGGTGACGATGTGATAGAAAAGGGCTAGGAGTAGGAAGGAAGTGGCCGTGGTCTTAATTAACATACAGCCCCAGCATTTGCCTGATGTGAAAACACAGAAAACTATCTTCAGGGCTACCAACAGTGAGGTCCGAACAAACTATCTCTCGAATGCAAACTCACAGCTGCGCGACCCTAACCGCACGACTACTTTATCGGTTTTATGAGGGTTTTCATGAGACACGATGCTCATTTCAATGAACTTCTCGAAATATTGAAAGAGATTTGTTCTCTTGCCTTCTGTGTAAGTCCACATAGCAGCAAGGGTGAACACTGGGCTTCAGACGGGGTCCTTGTCAGTCAAGGCACAAGACGCACGTCTGGACGGATGCATTATTCAAGAGGCAATCTGGTGGACGTAATAGCCGTCACAGCGGTTACCATAGCTACAGTTGCATATGAGATTTCCTCAAGGATAAAATACAAGGTAGTCCAAAAACATAATCTATATATTTAACTTCCAGATAAACCTTTTGGCAATGAATGAGTTAAGTCATAGTATGTTCGAAATGACCACCAACAACTTCTATATAACGCCGATATCCACAGCCGTCAGAGTCTCTGGCGCAATGTCTGCACATTACGTTACGATTTTGTCACATAACTCGTTGACTGTACGAGGTTTCTGTTGATACAGTTCATCTTGACGGTCTCCCACAGGTAGAAGTCCATTGGTGTCAAATCAGGTGACCGAGGTGGGTACTCAGCAGCAGCACCTCTGCTACCTACCCACCCTCCTGGTAGAGTGATGTCCAAGTACAACCTGACATCTTGATAGTATTGAGGCAGGGCACCTTCTTGTTGGAAGTAAAACATTTCATTACCATGTATGGTCTGGATGGCGGGAAAAATCCTTCTTTGAAGCATATAAAGGTACGCGTGACCAGTTATGGTACCCTCAAAGAAGAGACCAATCAAACCTTGCGATGACAGGCCGCAGCAAAGAGTAAGCCTTGGTAGATTCACTGCATTGTCCACATGAACGTGACGATTTACAGTGGGGCAGTAGACATAACTGTGGCGGTTTACTGTACTATTAAGCTTGAATTGCGCCTCGTCAGACAACATAAATTTCCCAGAAAAATCCTCATCCTCGCGAACCATGCACTCAAGCCTATCGCAGTATTCAATCCTTCGATCCGGGTCGTCTTAGTCCATCGCGTGTAGCAGTCGTGGAACGTACACTTTCCACTATACATCCTTAAGAATGTGTCTCACACTGGAACGACTCACCCCACTTTCGCGCGCGCCCTAGTATGTTCAGCATTGCAGTGATCGTGTACAAGGTTGCAACACCACAGCACTGGACGCTGGGCTAGTAGGTGTTCGTGGGTGGCCGGATCTTGCCTTGTGCACGCCATGCACCGTTCCGTCAGCTTCGATCTTACCTTAAATATGGGCAATTGTACGATGTGTTGGTGGAGGTGTTCCAAACTCCTCCTGCCACAGCCTTTGTGCCTCCTCAATGCTCTCGTACTTCCAGTACCACTTCAATACAGCCTTGCGTTCAGCAAGTGACAATCTCACCGCAGCTGTTGTCGTTGCTCGACTGTCGTCCGCTGTTCTGGCCACCACCACTCTCGCATGAGCAGCGAACCGCCAGTGTCACCTCTTCATGATAAACGTAACCCTTACGTTATACGTACGCATGAGATTAGTAAGTGTAAGTAATTTTGTTTCGAAATTATTGAATTACAAACAGTGAGTACATTTCTGACTAACCCTGTACATCAGGGCCTCTCAAACGCCCAAAATCTCACGCGTGCAGAGCGAGGCGCAAGAGCTCCGTGCACTGTGCATCGGTGCCGCTCGGTGCCGCTCGGTATGGCTCGGATCAACGCTTCGTCTCTGGGCTACTCGGCTATGCTCGGCTCTACTCGGCTATACTCGGCTCAACTCAGCCCGGATTTGGAGCGCTACGGCGCAAGTGGGGGAGAGGGAGACAGGGGGGAGCGAGCGAGACAGGCGTGAGGAAAGAGAGAGTTAGCGCTATTGCTCCAAATCGAGGAGTGGGGGTCTGCACTCTGATCAACCAAGCCAAGTCGTCTTTTGCACCGTGCACAGTGCATGCACCACGCGCATGCACCCTGAGAGGCCCTAATGTACATCATGGAGCACATGCAGACACAGTGAGAACCTCAGAATTAGCATTATGTTATTCGGCAGCAGAGTACGCTTGCCCAGTTTGGTACAGACCTTGTCATACCAAAGAAGTCCACGTGGCAATTAATAAAACGTGTCGCATCATCACAGGCTGTTTTCAGACCTACACTGCGAGAAAAATTGTACTACCTTGCTGGCATTGCACCTCCTGACATTCAACGTGAAGTAGCAGCTCGCAAGGAGAAGACCACATCACAAGCTCATACACTGTATCGACTCATGCTCGGCTGCGTCAACATCGGTTAAGACTTAACCGTGGTACAATGGAAAGCTTAATATGGTTAAGTTGAATTTCTCTTGAATCAAGCACGGTTTCGAAATTTATGCCGTTTTACCATGGTTAAAGTTTAACCGGTCGTGAGCAAGTGGTTAAGCAGCTAACCGAGGTTTTAAGGCTACACAGCCTCACGAGTAAATTGTATGTTACGTGCATCAAAAGTGTCCTGATCGGATTTAAATGTGTACCGGTCATAAATGAGCGATATAATCTCACATTGCGCGGTCCGGCTCCATGGCTAAATGGTTAGCGTGCTGGCCTTTGGTCACAGGGGCCACGGGTTCGATTCCCGGCTGGGTCGAGAATTTTAACCATCATTTGCTGGCACGGGGGCTGGATGTTTGTGTCGTCTTCATCATCATGTCATCCTCATCATGACGCGCAGGTCGCCTATGGAAGTCAAATCAAAAGACATGCACCTGACGAGCCGAACATGTCCTCGGACACTCCCGGCACTAAATGCCGTACGCCATTTCATTTGTTCACATTGCATGCATCCAAAGTGCCGTAATGTTATCGTTAAAATGGATTTGGCACCGCATATGGTATTTTTATAATATCTTGAGGATGATCAACAGAGATAAAGAGACTGTGGCGTCCTTGTTACAAATAACAGGTGAGCAACTCGAGTTCCCAACTCAGTAGAAATAATTTTTCGTCAAGAAGTGATCTAAGTGAGCATTTCAGTTTCAAATGCACTAAACTTGGGCGTTATCGTTCAACTTTCCTTTTCCATATCGACTGATACTGATAACCTAAACTAACCTAACGAAACATAATTCATCTTAGAAATAAAGGACTGTAACAGAAGATATGATAATCACTATAGGGTCGATGCATAAGTTCGTGTGGTATTCTTTTGGGTTGGCAAAAATGCGGCGTGAAGGGATTGCTTATCGCTATTCCGTTGTTTTAACTGAGTCTGTGTGTTGCGAAACAGATTTTCTTAATTGTGAACGTATTATTTGTGTATATATTTCAGAAAAACGGATATGGAATGTCAAGCTGAGAAAAGTGAGTATTTCTGACACATTTTATTCTTTGAGATTAACCGAAGATCCAGATCAGCAGGAGCAGCAAGAACAATTTGTGAAGTATACGCGAATGAAGCAATTGCTGAAAGAACAGCACAAAAATGTTTTTCCCGCTTTCGAGCAGGACGTTTTGACTTGTCTGATAGTCCACGTTTTGGAAGACCTTCAGATTTTGACGAAAATCGCTTCAATGAGTTGTTTCATGAGAATCCTCGTCAAACAAAGCGGGAAATGGCGCAAGTCTTTTAATGTCATCAGTCAACTATTGTACGCCATTTGCATTCGATGAGTATGGTACAGAGATTGGGTATATGCTAACGGCTTTACGTCACACCGACACAGATAGGTCTTATGGCGACGATATTGGGTATATGGGTACCACATGTGCTAAGTGGCAGTAACAAAAATCAACGATTAAACATCTGCTCGTCATTGCTTGCCCAGCATCGGTTGGCTTGTGATAGACACGAAGCATTCCTTTCGAACAATGTCACCGGCGACGAGAAATTGTGTCTGTATATCAACATGAAGAAGAGAAAAGAGTGGCTCACCCCATAAAAACAATAAAAAACTCCCCATGCCCAGGATAGTGCCATCCACAGAAAATCATGATGTGTGTTTGGTGAAACAAAGATGACATTCTTCACCACGAACTTCTTCTGAAAAACGTAACGATTACCTTTTCTGTGTATAGTGACCAGCTAAGACGGCTTGCCGTTGCTATTGACAACAAAGGACAAATAAAACAACCAGTCTTATTACCCCATGACAATGCTCGTCCTCATACGGAGCAATTTACCAAAGGTGTGATTGTTGAACTTGGCTGGAAACTCTTCCTCATCCTCCGTATTACCCTGACCTTGCCCCCTCAGGCTTCCATCTTTTCCGCTCTCTTTCTAACCACATTCAGGGATAAGTGTTTCCTGACGAAGCTTCTCTTGATCAATGCCCAACAGATTTCTTCCAGTAAAAACCAAAACAATTTTACAGGCAAGGCATTCAACTGCTACCTGAATGTTGGCAGAAGGTGATGTATTCACCTCCACAGAGTGATTTTGATTATGATTGTGAGTTACAGTGCGTGACAGTGACAGTAAAATAAAATAAAATATAAGAACAGCACGAACTTATGCATCGACCTAATGCAATGAAGCTAACAAGGAGAAAAATTATAATAAAATTTATACACGTGTAAAAAAATATTCGTCCTAGAAATAAAAAAGGCTGACGATTCCAGATAAAACGTAAGCAACTGGGAAGTGGATAAATTATAGAGACATATGACTGTCGAAAATGTCACTGCGTTCTGGATAAATTAAAGATAAGTGACTGTCGAACTCATCACTGCCTTCTGAATAATATTTCGTATTACTTCCGCGGTAAATAATAGTGAGAAAAACGAGCGTCAAGAAACCGCGGTTTCGAAACCAAGGAATTGCAATGTTGCAACAGGTTAATGACAATACCACGGTAAGATTTTTACCACGCTTTCGTAACGCCTGATATTTATCGAGAATGGTGCACTAGGGTATCAAACCAGCGCCACTACCGTTAAGTTCACGTGTGAGGTTCTTGAAGACCGCAATTAAAATAACAGTTAAGCAGTTGGCGTATCGAAAAACAAAGTGCACAGTGTGGCCTAGAATTTCCCTACAAGAAAGATCGTGTGCATTTTTTTCGTAACTCTAACGGGCTTTTTTCTAATTTTCAAGAAAATTCAGCTTTATTATGTTTCTAGCTGTGGTCGCCTACACTAAGAAACAGGATACTCATTTCGCGCGTTAATAGGGGTCACGTAAATCCATGTTCGTCATTATACGTCATCACTCGAATATGATGAATATCATGCTGAAAAATTTGAGCAGATCTTGTGAAAACTTTGGTATGAAAATTAAGAAAGGAGACTAAGGCAATGATCGTGAGTAAAAAGAAGGATGTAATAGCAAAGATAGTTCTCTCAGATTAAGAAACAGAACAAGTGTTTGTATTCAGATATTTAGGAAGCACAGTCAGAAGTGACCTACGTTATATTGTTTGTATGAGGAAAAGAGTAGTAGGAAGAATACATGAAGCAAAGGGTACTGATAAATAAGCCACTGAATATGGACCTCAAGAAGAGGTGAGTAAAGTACAGTACTTTGTAAGGATCGTTGCTCGTTATGGGTCTGAGATTTGGACTTTGGGAAGGGAGGAAGAAAGAAAATTGAAATATTTTAAAATTTGGGTGTGGAGAAAAATTGAGAAGATCAACTGGCAAAACAAATTAAGGAATTAAGTAGTACTGGAATCAGTAGGTGAAGAAAGGAAGTCAATACTGGAAACCATTCAAAAGAGAAAGAAGAATTGGTTAGGTCACTGTTTACGAAGGAAATATTTTTTAACATAGGCATTGGAAAGAAAAGTTTCAGGGAGAAGGTTGAGAGGAAGAAAGAGGTATCAGATGGACAGTCTGAAAATTAATGGAAGATACTGGAAAACTAAGAGGATGACAAAATATAGATCGGCTTAGAAAATACATGCAAAAACCTGCTGATAGGCAGAGAACAGATGATGATGATGTGTAAAGTCGGTTGTTAACAATCCAGCTGAAAAATGAGCGCGCCATTCTGCGGAAAGTTTTGGAAGCTACAGTTTTACTGTTGAGAGCCCTAAGAGTGCTCATCCATATTTGAGAACTGTTGTACCGAGCTCGATAGCTGCAGTAGCTTAAGTGGGGCCAGTATTCAGTATTCGAGAGACAGTGGGTTCGACCCCTACTGTCGGCAACCCTGAAGATGATTTTCCGTGCTTTCTCATTTTCACACCACGCAAATTCTGGGCCTGTACATTAATTAAGGTAACGGCCGATTTCTTCCAAATCCTGGTATTTTCCCATCCTTCCGTCCGTTAGTGCGTCGTTAAGCAAGTAGGAAAAAAATTGCGTCATAAACCACTTTAATCCTTGCTCATAAATCCGAACGAAGAACAGTTGCTATAGCTGGTGTGGTAATAAAGAAGGCTTTCGGTAAAGTAATAAACAGTTTATCACTAATACTAACATGTTTAGGAAATCGTATCATATGATCTACCAGAACTAGAGGTGAGGTGGTAAAGGCGTGTTTATATCACTCAGGACGTGAGTTCGTTACCCTGACAGGAAGTAGAATTATTTAGAAACTTGTGGAGAGGCAACTGGGCCTGCGGTTCATTCCTTTATCTTCGACTCCACCACGGAACTTTGGAGGGTGTGCGGAGAATGCTTTTAGAGGGGGAGGAGTTTTAGGCACGAATAATTTACAATGCAAACGTATTTAATCAAGGCGCAAGCATCTTCTACCCGCACGACAATTGTGCAATGAGATTTGCATAAATATTAGCGATATGAACTATCACTAATTCATCTATTCGTGATCATCCAACACGGCAATCTGAAAAATTTATGTCCCTAGAATAAATACAGTGAATGGTGTATTGTATAGGGTTATAATAGCATTTGGTTTAATTCCAGACTCGATGAAAGCTTGTCAGAATTTAAATAAATTCAAAAGAAATATTTAGAAACTTTTATGGACAAAATTTAATGCTTTTGGATTTAGCCTGTTTAGATGAACTTATTATCAGTTTCATTTCGAGCTATATGGTTCGGTTTATATAAACTTGTAAACAAACAATATTGACATCATCATCGTCATCATTTTGCAGTTCCAGTTTCCAGGGTACTGTTGGCCAGCCTCTTCCATTTTATCTTCTCGCGATACTTTCTGTTGTTAATGACGTCCTCCAGTGTCCTTCCTCGATCTGTAATGTCCATCTTTACGATGGCCATCCAGTTAAGTAAACCCTTGTCTTCATCCTGAGGTGGTGCAGCTCTTTTCAGGCACACCCCCATTGGAGGTGAGCTGCATGTACCATTCCAACCACATACCAGCCCTCCTGCCATTCTTAAATTTCTGGCAGTACCGGGAATCGAACCCAGGCCTCCGAGGACGGCAGCTAATAACACTAACCGTTACACTACAGAGGCGGACAGCCATCCAGTTGATTCCTGATCATCCCACTATACATTTTCCTGCCACATGTCTCTCCAAGTTAGCATGTGCTGTCCTTGCTGGCTCCATCCACATTACATGCCCAACCACCTCAATCTGCACATGCTGACCCGATACACACACTTGAAAAATGTTGTATTTTAGATAAATTTTTATCACCTCTATATTTTCTTTCTTTTTCTTTTCTTTCTTTCTTTCTTTCTTTCTTTCTTTCTTTCTTTCTTTCCTTCTTTATCAGTTAACCCTCCAGGGTTGGTTTATCCCTCGGACTCAGCGAGGAATCCCACCTCTACCGCCTCAATAACAGTGTTCTGTAATGTCACATTTTGGGTCTGAAAACTGGGGAGGAGGACCAGTACCTCTCCCAGGTGACCTCACCAGCTATGCTGAGCAGGGGCTTCGTGGGGGAATGGGAAGACTGGAAGGGAGAGACAAGGAAAATGGAAGGAAGAAGCCGTGGCTTTAAGTTAGGTAGGGGAAGGGGGGGCAAGATGGGGACGCTAAGGAAAAAGTAGTTCAGGTGCGTTATACATGTTTATAATATGTTCATAAATAGTTCCATTATGTTGCGTCACTATCTGTTTCTCATTGTGCACTAAAATAGTTTTTGAAAAGTTAAACACAAAAACTCCACACACAAAAAATCGTGCATACTACCAATGCCCCGTCTTGCCCCACATATGGGGCAAGACGGGGTGGAGGTTTCTTTGTCTCCATGGTGCTGCCACTGGCCTGGAAACTTGCATTCTTCAGTAAAAATTATACTAAAATTTGAATCTATTCCTATAACCTTGAATTACTAATATCAACGTAAAGTATTACACCATAATAAACCATCATAAGGCTCGTAGTTGGCATAAGGAGCAAGAATACAATTTAAATTCATTTTTATGGTAAAAATATATGGATTTTTAAATGACCGATTTTTTCGTGTGACCTCCTGAGAGGCCGTGTGCAGGTCTTTAAAGTCGACTTCCGTGGGCGACCTGCGCGTCAGGATGAGAGATGGAATGGATGAAGATGAATGAAACTGGGCAAGGGTGTCGAAGGAAGTTGCCGTGGACTGTCAGAAGGTACCGTCCCAGCATTTGACTGGTGTTGAAAATGGGAAACCACGGAAAACCATTTCAAGGACGCCCGACGGTGAGGCTCGAACCCACGCGTCTACCGAGGCAGCAGAGAGCTTGACCCCATGACCTATCGCTGCGCTTTAGCCAGCATAGCCACTGCTGTCGGTAATGACTGATTTAGAACCCCACTACCCTTTGCACTCAGTATTTGGTCCCTTGGCCTATACCAGGGAGCATAATTTATAAAAATGAAATATGAATAGAAATTATATAAGTACCTATAGGGGAAATACTATTTATCCTAAAGGGCAAGATTAGGACTGGGGCAAGATGGGGACTAGGGCAAGATGGGGACTGGGGCAAGACGGGGACGTCCCCATCTTGCCCCAAATGTTATACTGAGACTAACGGAATAAAACTATCTTCATTTATTTATGAATTTCCTCTACGAGCTCAATATATATACATTAAGGTACAGTCTAATGGATAGTCTTAAAGAACAAATGTATTTCAATTCCCGCTTACCTCATCAAAGTCCAAAGGATACATATGTATAAGATCACAGGGGTTAGAAACAGTAAAAAGGCCACTCCAAGCATCCAGACAGCTCACACTGACTAGAAGTCGTACAAACTGTGTAACCTTCATCTGCCCTTCAAGATATTTCCATTTTCAGGCCAGTGGCAGCACCATGGAGACAAGGAAACCCCCACCCCGTCTTGCCCCGTGTCCCCATCTTGCCCCCCTTTCCCCTACCATCCCGGTATTTGCCTGGAAGAGAAATGGGAAACCACGGAAATCCACTTCGAGGATGGCTGAGGTGGGAATCGAAATCCCCTCTACTCAGTCGACCTACCGAGGCTGAATGGACCCCGTTCCAGCCCTCGTACCCATTTTCAAATTTTATGGCAGAACCGGGAATCAAACCCGGGCGTCCGGCTGTGGCAGCTAATCACACTAACCACTACACCACAGAGGCGGACTGTGTATTATCAGTAATTCAATTTGTCTTTAATATTGTGAGTACCATCTCTTTAATGTACTCCCCCATTACGAGCATTAGCTCATGGAATCTTTGAAACAATAAAATAAATAAGTTAAATAAATTAAATAAATAAATAAATAAATAAATAAATAAATAAATAAAATGTATGCCACTCTCAGACATAACTGTAGAGTGGCTATGTTATACTCGCGACTTATTCAAATGCGTTTGCATTCTAACCTAGACGTGTTTATAAATCCTTTCCCTGAGATTACATTTGCACATAGTGAATACAAGAGGTTAGCGTTGGTAAGAAATAAGTACAACGTATAAAATACTGTATACAAACTGATTAACCCCAGAATCCTTTTAAAGGATCCCAGAACTTACGTTATCCCAGGCTGGCAGAAGTTGGCGGTCTTCCCAAGGGGAACTGCACTGACCACGTTGTGCAATTCAGTCGACGACTCCGCCATGACCCATTTCCGATCAGGGCCATCGGAAATCTATACCAGTGTGTAAGGATGCGTCTGGCCAAGAGAGGAACAACTACACGTGCGTGCAATTTGATTTCGTAGTACTGATCTTAGCTGTAAGTTTGCATTCAAGAGATAGTTAATTCGAATTCCACCTTCGATTACCCTGAAGGTGGTTTTCAATTGTTTCACAAATGAGAAATGACAAGGATGTAGCTTGCCAAAAGTCACGACCCCTTGGTTTCCCATTTAAAAACACGTAAGTAGCTCCCTCTTTAGACCAGTGGTAGAGGTTGGATCACCGGGTTCCAAGATCGTGGGTTCACATCCGGGAGAGGTAATCATATTTTCCAAGGGCGGATAAAAGTCATTTCGACACTTTATGACGTAACATATCGGCAAGTGAAAGGTCTCTGGTACCACATTTGGCCTTACCCCACAAAGTTAATTAAAAACTCATCCATGTCCGTCTCTGTGGTGTAATGGTTAGTGTGATTAGCTGCCACCGCCGGAGGCCCGAGTTCGATTCCCGGCTCTGCCATGAAATTTGGAAAGTGGTACGAGGGCTGGAACGTGATCCACTCAGCATCGAGGGGTCAACTGAGTAGAGGGGGCTTCAATTCCCACATCAGCCATCCTCGAAGTGTATTTTCATGGTTTCCCACTTCTCTAGGCAAATGCCGGGATTTTACCTAAGTTAAGGCCACGGCCGCTTCCTTCCCTCTCCCTTGTCTATCCCTTCCAATCTTCCCATACCCCCACAAGGCCCCTCTTCAGCATAGCAGGTGAGGCCACCTGGGCGAGGTTTTAGTCCTCTCCCCCCAACCCAGTTGTAACCCCGCGATCCAAAGTCTCACGCTCCAGGACACTGCCCTTGATATGGCAGAGGTGGGATCCTTCGTTGAGTCCGAAGGAAAAACCAACTCTGGAGGATATACGGATTAAGAAAGAAAGAAAAGAACTCTTTCGTAGAATGTCCAACACAGAGCTGATTTACTCTGCCATTACTTTCTTTCTTTCTTCTTTCTTAATCTGATTACCCTCCAGGACTGGCTTTTCCCTCGGACTCAGCGAGGGATCCCACCTCTACCGCCTCAAGGGCAGTGTTCTGGAGCTTCAGACTCTGGGTCGGGGGATACAACTGGGGAGGATGACCACTACCTCGCTCAGGCGGCCTCACCTGCTATGCTGAACAGGGGCCTGGGTGGGGATAGGAAGATTGGAAGGGATAGACAAGGAAGAGGAAAGGAAGCGACCGTGGCCTTAAGTTAGGTACCATCCCGGCATTTGCCTGGAGGAGAAATGGGAAACCACGGAAAACCACTTCCAGGATGGCTGAGGTGGTAATCGAACCCACCTCTACTCAGTTGACCTCCCGAGGCTGAGTGGACCCCGTTCCAGCCCTCGTACCACTTTTCAAATTTCGTGGCAGAGCCGGGAATCGAACCCGCGCCTCCGGGGGTGGCAGCTAATCACACTAACCACTACACCACAGAGGCGGACTGCCATTACTATTATTTGTATTATTATTTTTGTTCGTTTAGGCCGCCGGAAGACCACGGTGCTTGCGCTTTAGCTGTGTTGTTGTCGATGTTTGGTATTCTTAATGGTAGGTTTGGCTGCTGCTTCCTTCTTGGTACCTTGAGCTTTTCTGTTGGTCCAGTAATATTTTATTTTCTTGTTGCACATTATTATTATTATTATTATTATTATTATTATTATTATTATTATTATTATGCATTCATGTTGTATCAGCCAAATTATCTGCCCCTGTGGATCAGGAGTAGAGTGTCCTCCTCCGGATCCCAAGATAGCGGGTTCAAACCCAGTGGAAGGCGTCGGATTTTTGAAGGGCGGGATAAGTCCATTCCACACTCCATTTCGTACGATGTGACATGTAAAAGATCTCTGGTGACACATTTGGTGTTCACTCGACAAAATTTATTAAATCTCAGGCACAGACGTCCAAGAGAAATTCAGTTTACTCTGCCCGCCTCTGCCTGCCTAGAGTAAAACGGAACGCCGAAATTGACGAGCATACAGCCAGATGGTGTCAAATTCAAATGTCTGCGCACGGAAGCTGAGGCCAAACGAATATTATTATATCGGCCAACCATGGACCACGTCATTTCAACTGGCTACTTCTGACTTTGATGTCAGCCCAATAATTCCGCATGCGTTCTCCGTGTTGTTCGTTCCTCTCCTGCGTCCATGGGTTTTCAGTTATAAATTTTGGTTTGTCTGAGAAACCCTGGAAGGTTTGAAGATTCTTCTTAAGTGGACACACTCCTGGATGTCATTATGGGTGATTTCCACTTCTTCAACGTCTCTATCCATCTCAAAGAACTAAGCCCTTTTGGTTTCCTTCTACTGAAAGCAGGTTTGTCAGTCTTATTGGGTGCATTCGTGTCACATGCCCATAAAATATGATTCTGCTTTTCCGGATGGTATCGGTGATCTCTACGTAGGTGCATAGTTCATCGTTATGCCGTCTTCTGTACTTCCCATTGAATTTGACGGGACCTAAGATGTTTCTCAAAATCTTCCTTTCTTTGGCCTCCAGTTTCTCGATCAGGCCTTTCCTTTAATCGTATTCACTGCATGTACAGTAATTACTTCGATATCCGTATACAATGTAGAATGCCGTAGCGAAGCGTTAAATGCGTCCACGTGAACTATGGTGACGTTATTACAAAATGCGTCCAAACAGGACCAATGTGCAGTTATTCTGTTCTTGGCTGCCGAAGGACAAACACCAGTAGACATCCATCGGAGAATGAATACTTTGCATGGGGCAGTATGTCTGTCGAAAACCATCGTTATGAAATGGTGCACCAAGTTCCCTGCGGGTCGCGTTCCGACACAAGACGCCGGTCGATTTGGGAGGCCAGCCTCATCAATTACGGACGTAAACAAGCTGGTGGTGGATGAGGTGATTTGGGCCCTATTGTTCCGATCTCTCCCCATGCGATTATCACACCTTGGGTCTCCTCAAAAAGGCCTTGAAGCGTCGACGCTTACTGTCGGAAGAGGATGTGCAGCAGGCGGTTACGGACTTCTTCACGCAGCAGGACAGGGTGTTTTACCACACCAGGATCCTCAACCTGGTGCGTCGGTGGGTTAAGTACCTCACTGCTCACGGCGATTTTGCCTGATTGGTATCTCAATTCAAAAATGTACGACCGTCGAACGGAAACTTTTTGATCGCCCCTTATATAAATGGCAGGGAGCAACTCAGTTCGGCGGAAATGTAGTAAAGAATTTGACTTATGCCGACAACTTGGTGTTAATGGCAGACTCTGCTGAAAGCGTACAATCTAATATTTGGAACTCGAAAAGAGGTTCATTATGATGAAATTGGCCTTTCCAAGACTAAGCTGACGTCAGCAGAGAAGAATCCTGAGAGAACTGAATGTCAGGTTGTGAACACAAAACTGGAACAGGTAGATCATTCCAAGTATTTAGGATGTGTGTTCTCCCACAATTTTAGTATAATAAGTGAGATTGAATCAAGGTGCAGCAAAGCTAATTCAGCGAGCTCCTAGCTGCGATCAACAGTGTTCTGTAAGAAGGAAGTCGGCTCCCGAACCAAACTATCTTTACACCAGTATGTTTTCAGACCAGCTTGGCTTTACGGGAGTGAAAGCTGGGCGGACACCCGATTATTTATAAGTTAGAAGTAACAGACATGAAAGGAGGGAAAGTAATATTTGATACAAACAGGTGGAAAGGATGGCAGTAGGGTACTCGGAGTGAGAAAATAAAGACGATCGGTGGAGGGTGTGTTATGTAGGATAATAATGGACTCCGTCATGGAGGGTAAGAAAAGTAGAGGGAGATAAAGACTGTGGTGTTTAGATACAATTTCTAATGATTTAAAGATAAGATGTATGGAACTAAACGAGACCACAGGTTACAAATAAAAAATTGTGGAGGCGTTGAGTAAATTCACAGAGGCTTGCAGACTGAATGCTGAAAGGCATAAAAAAATTT
Source organism: Anabrus simplex (assembly GCF_040414725.1). Lineage (NCBI taxonomy): Eukaryota > Metazoa > Arthropoda > Insecta > Orthoptera > Tettigoniidae > Anabrus > Anabrus simplex. The sequence goes on along the minus strand of NC_090265.1, from coordinate 822,470,241 downwards.
ACTGTAAAAGATGCAATATTCGTTATTACCGAGCGAGTTGACCATGCGGTTAGGGTGGCGTAGCTGTGAGTTTGCATTCGGGAGATAGTGGGTACGAACCCCACTGTCGGCAACCCTGAAGATGGTTTTCCGTGGGGTTGTACCTTCATAAGACCATGGCCACTTCCATAACAATCCCAATCCTTTCTTATCCCATCGTCTCCATAAGAGCTATCTGTCTCGGCGTGACGTAAAGCAAATGTGAAAGAATAGTCATCATCAATATCAACCGTACACGATCGAGTGTTCACTAAATTCGCACCCTTCTTACCAGATTTCAGCACGAACTTGAGTGTCCTACTACAGAGAATGCAACACAGGACTGTGCTGAAAATGTAAATCGGGATTAGAAACGTGGGTTGAATGGCAGCAGAGTGGGACGTAACGACTGATGAATATTGTGTATGAAAGATGAGATTGTAGGCGGGGCGCGTGGGAGTTGTAGACTGATATAACCGGCAAAATTAAGAGAGAATCTCTTGTGTACGTTGAATATATACATAGTAGAGAAACGTTAAGTCCTTGATGTAGGTCACAAGAGTGCAATAAGTCGTTCAAGGAAATTGTATTGGAGTAGTGTTTCCAGTTGTAGAGCGGTTCTTTATAACATTTCACTATAGTGTGTTTGGCGAGTAGATCGTCTCTTACCTCCTAAAGTTTTCAGCAGTTTAAGCGAGGATGATTTCCGCTTGTGTGTGTGGGCGGTGGAATACATCCACGGTATCCCCTACCTGTCGACTGAAAGGGATAATCCTCAGGCGCTCAGAACTTAGGAACCTGGGATGGTGACCACAGTTCTCGTAACTGAGCCTGCCATTGTTTCCACTTACTTGTGTCAATTTCCTTATTTTCATTTTTTCTGTCCAACCTCCCTTGGTCAATATTCTTCTTTCCCGACCCCGTCGGCATTAGGTTTTTAAAACCCCGGGAGTCCATTTCCAAGCCCTTCGTGGCCCTTCCCTTCTTTAGCCTGTATTTACATTCTTCTCAGGATCGGAACTCTTCCTTTAACCCAGTGAATTTGCTACGTGGTTCGAATTGCCTAACTGTGTATTTAGGAGATGGTGGTTTCGAGTCCCGACGTTGGCAATCCTGGAGATGATTTTCGATGGTTTCCCATTTTCACAGAAGAGATATTCCAGGGCTGTACCTTAATTAGTATGATACTCTGGCGTTTCCAATTACATGATAAACAAGAGAATGTACTGTACTATAAGTCCATCTTAATCGTGTTTATTTAAAATGTAAAATCACAGTTTTTGACATGTTAACTTAATTCCCAGCATGCTCCCATAGACCCCACCTACGTCGACTATAGCAATGTTACGAAAACAGGGATATTTTCAAACTTATGTTACTACCTTCGCTTCAAGAATCAAGAATCAAGAATCTTATTTGCCACTGACCGTACAATGAAATAGGCTTCGTCAACTGATAAAAATTTAGTACTTAATACTACTAAAGCTAAATGATCATACACCTTTTATTAAAACTTAATACTAACATTACAGCCAACGGCGGTAGCCGTGTTGAAACACCGGATCCCGTGAGATCTCCGAAGTTAAGCAACATTGGGCGTGGTCAGGAGTTGGATGGGTTGCCACGCGCTGGAATGGAAGAGCGGAAAAGAACTGGCCACCCTACCGCACGTAAACTCCGGCTCAGGAACACCTCTGCGGAGGTTCGGACCTGCCTTCGGGCAGAATAAACTTTACCTACTAACATTATGCATTCAGAAATATTACAAAATAGATTTTGTAATAACCAATCATACATTTTTTCTTTTAAAATTACTTAAAGGAGTGCACCGTGCAGAACATGGTAATTTGTTAAATAATCTTAAACAACTGATTTTAAGCGAGTGAGGATTTTTTGACAGCCTTTGAATTGGGATGTCAATGTCTGCTTTGCCCCGAGTATCATGAAGCTGAATGTTTTCGCTAGTACTGAATTAATTTATGTTGTTTTTAACATATGCCCTACACATTATTGGGACAACCTTTTTCTGTATTAGAAGTATATTATATACATAAGGAGAATGCCCAAAAAATAACACTCCATAAGTAATGTTTGACTGTAAGAGACCAAAATATGCCATCCTTAGGTAGTAACTGCTAACTAAACCCCTCAATTTCCATATCAAATAGGCCACTCGTGAAATTTTTTTACAAACATGATCAATGTGTGTTTCCCAGTTTAATTTGGCATCAATATGAAAACCCAAAAGTTTGAATGACTGAATTTCAATATCTTTGGATAATCCTAGTCTGAGAAATTGAGTTTTATCCTGAGTGCACAACAGTCTATTGGATGAAAACCAATGCATTGCAGTTGCAAGAGTTTCCTGCGACATCTGATGCAAACCTGAGATGCTCTAGTGTTTTGTAATTAACGTTGTATCGTCCGCATAGGATATAAGAGCATGAACTATGACATTTTGCGGTAAATCATTGACTGCCAGAATGAATAAAAATGGTCCGAGGACAGAGCCCTGTGGCACACCAGTGGTAACATTTTTCAAAGAGGAATACATATTTTTAATTGAAACTGATATCTGTTATTTAAGTATGACTTAATTTAGTTCAGTAAATGATACTCGACACCACACACCTCAAGCTTTGCAAGTAAAATTTCATGATTAATAAAATCAAAAGTTTTACTTAGATCACACAACACCAAAGAGATGGCCTGCTTGTTTTCAAAAGCTGTTAACATCTGATTAACAATTTCAAGAACAGCACTATTAGTACATCTACCTTGTCGAAACCCTAACTGTTGAATAGGAGATTGTAAGTTTCAAAATAGTTGCTAAGTTGACTATACAAAAGTGATTCAAATATTTTAGAAATTACTGGTACATACATACATATGATCTTAAATACCAAACGGCATTATACACAGCAATCGTGTTGCAATGTCATATAAAAGAACATGTTCGTCCAAATTTATATTTATAGTTGTGAAGTCATCTCAAATGTACACTACGAAAATCGCTAGTCAAAAATTTTGAAGCGCTATAACTTCTCAAGTTGAAAACATAGAGAAAGGATTGAGGACTTACATTTAAAATCTGAGAAAACTCTCTCATTTGATGTATATGAAACATTTTCTAGTCATCAAAATTGTCGTAATCGAAATAAGGTTTCTAAGCATTTATTGGATCCATAGTAAATTAGGACTCAAGAATTGAAGTCTACAGTTCTAGAGTTTTTCAAGATATGAAAATATGTGAACGCGTGTGTTTTAGTCCACGTTTATATTTTCCAAAACCAACTAATTAAATTCTTCCCACATTCAAAACCGAAATAAGTCGATATACATGCGCAAAAGCTGTCATAAAATCTGATTAAGCAGTGTTTAACACGTTCCATTTCAGACGTATGGTTATAGTTTGCACTCTGCAGCTAACTACTAAATCAGATCAACGCACACAAGCCATTCGTATCTCATTTGCAGTTTGTTATGTCTTTTAAGGTTGCAGTGAACCAGTAACGGAAGTAACGAGGGAAAGATAAAGGATGAGGATAAGTGGAATAAAAATCCCTGTAGATACGATTTGCTTCTTATAAACATATTGATAAGAAAGCAAAGCAAATGAATTAAATATAGGACGTTCAATTTTTTCATAGCAAAGTTAACAATAATGAAACACTGCCAGAGTAATACAACTTCCTAATAGAGTATATGAAATCAGAGAGTCACAAGACGAAAAGGTCAAGAACAGAGACGCACCTAGACCTCGCAGAACAATATCATATATTGTTAGAGGAATGGTGTTCTTTTAAGAATCTGTGGGAAAACATTTCTACCTATTACGGAATTTCATATTTTAGATTGCTTTCCTAGTATTTCAATGATATTCAAATACGTACTGAATGAAGAGGAAGTGGTGAGCAGTTATAATATGAAACGGAGGTCTGTTGTCGTTTACTAAAACGCAGAGAAGACCCGATGTTATTAAAACCTATACCAGTTCAAGAGGCGTTAAACAAATATCAATCAGTTCATTGATAAATTTTGAACTGGGCGAGTTGGCCGTGTGGTTAGGGGCCCGCATCTGTGAGTTTGCGTCCGGGAAATAGTGGGTTCGAATCCCACTATCGGCAGCCCTGAAGATGGTTTTCCGTGGTTTCCCATTTTCACGCCACCTTAATTAAGGCCACGGCCGCTTCCTTCCAACACCTAGCTCTTTCCTATCCCATCCTCGCCATAAGACTAATCTGTGTCGGTGCGACGTAAAGCCACTAGCAAAAAGAAAGAAATTAATATTTTTGGTGTTCCGTATTGACACCAATATCATATAATAAACTCCAAAGGAAATAATACTGGTTCTACCTTATTCAATACTAATCAGACTCGTAAAATCTTTAATTTATTATTATTACTATGAATATTTACAAACGACACATGTTTCATCCTCAATATGGGACTTCTTCAGTAAATATGCAATGACTAGAGCACGTATGTTTACGCAGTAATAGAAAAACCCAAACCCCATGGCACTACAGCCCTTGAAGGTCCTTAGCCTACCAAGCGACAGCTGCTCATCCCGAAGGCCTGCAGATTACGAGGTGTCGTGTAGTCAGCACGACGAATCCTCTCGGCCGTTATTCTTGGCTTTCTAGACCGGGGCCGCTATCTCACAGTCAGATAGCTCCTCAATTCTAATCACGTAGGCTGAGTGGACCTCGAACCAACCCTCAGGTCCGGGTAATAATCCCTGACCTGGCCGGGAATCGAACCCGGGACCTCCGTGTAAGAGGCAGGCACGCTACCCCTACACAGTAATAGAAGAGAATACAAAATAATTTGCGAGTAGGAGCTGTAGTCTAGTCTGCAAAGTAATGATAGCAACATACATTTTAGGGGGGTGTAAGAGGCCAGGACCCTACTGTTTATGCAAATTGCATAGCAGAACTGTTGTCCGGGCTAGAATGAACGTGCTGCTCGCTTCCACAAGATTGCACCGAGCGAGCTGGGCGTGCGGTTAGGGGCGCACAGCTGTGAGCTTGCATTCGGGAGAGAATGGACTCGAACCCTAGTGTCGGCAGCCCTGAAGATGGTTTTCCATTGTTTCCCGTTTCGAAGGATTGAAGAAGTTTAACGTAAATGTCCTCCTGTTATTATTGATATTGTCTTGTTTTGGGATTATTAATGGAAGTTATGTAATAAAATATGTAAATTTATACAGTGTGCTTGAGCCTTATGTTCGCTGAAACGAATACAGAATATTCTTTATATTTTGTTCAGACTCAATCACAAAAAAATTTCTCCATTTAAAAATACAGTAGTATGGATTAACGCGTTTTACCGCGCATGCTTTCAATTGTCTTCTGAAACTCATATGCATATAATGGTTCGTCCATAGTGTCTGGACATTTAGGAGCAGAGGCGTACAGTAACGAACAAATAAAGAGTTTTATGTAAAAATTAAAATGTTTAGCAGCCCTCCCTACTGATGCTTCACTGAAATAATAACTAAATAGACCATTGGAATGATAGTGTCGTTCCGGGGAGGTTTAAAATACTTTTGGTTAGGCCTAGATTATCTAATTCCGTGTCACTTTTGTTACGTAACAGAGCCGCTAATGCGATAGTGCTGCTTTCTCTGCGGCAGCGCTGAGCTGAATATTTAAAATCAAATTTCACGCCCTGCTGGCTTATCCGAGAATCAGTGACGTCAAGCGCTGTTTGATGGTCATTTTGTTTTTCCCCTGAAAGAGTTTATCAAATAAAGTGGTCCTAATATAAGCTATAAAGTACTCCTACATACCATGAATATTTTTACGCTGTAAATGTGGATGTACCTGCGATGCTACGAAAAGTAAAATGCGATTCTTATTAACAGTAAAATTATATCAAGAACAGAACTTTTCGATTCAGCATTATAACTACACAAGGGGTTGCCTGGCCGAGGCGGTGAAGGCGTACTCGGTTCGCCCGGAAGGACGTTGGTTCGAATCCCCGTCAGGAAGTCCCAAAGTTTAAGAAATAATATTTCCACTTCCGGAGGTGCATATGGCCCTGAGGTTCACTCAGCCTACACCAAAAATGAGTACCAGGTTAATTCCTGGGGGCAAAGGCTGCCGGGCGTAGAGTTAACCACTCTACCCCATCAAGTGCCGAGGTTACGAGTAGTGGAAGCCTTTACCTTCCAACACTCGCAGAGCCTTCATGGCCTGTACGGTGATGACTTTGCTTTGCTTTTATTATAACTACACATGAATTATTAGATGACATCAGTGCTATCACCTTTCTCTACAAATATACAGTGTGAGGCAGCTAAAATATGCACTTAAAATAACTTGTAAAGCGTTAAAGACATCGAAGAAAATCTCGCTTCGAGGGTATCAATATCTGCTTGTGTAATGGTACTAACTTTCTTTTGGATGGCCCTACCTTTTTTCTACGCCTAGCATTAGAGAGATGGACATACCAATTTCATCGCAGTGACTGTTTTCAAAACCCGACAAGTACAGAACCGGAATTGAGCCCGCCGTCTTGAGCACATAAGGCCAGCGCTTTACTGGCAGAGCCACGTAGCCCGTCTTCATATAATTGTAATAGGAAAGTCTTTGTCTGTGATTTTAAGTTCCCCATAATGTATAAAGCAAAATACCTGAAGAAAGCGATACAGTATTAACAGTCACTTAAAACTACTGTACAAGCTTTCTTACTTCTTTAAATATAAGTATCGTAGACGTTAGAAGCACGCTGGTGTGTTGCAGACGAGCATAAAATATTGCCTTCGCCATGCGCCGTAGTGTAGCTTGTTTATGCAAACCGCATTACACGTTCGCACTGCAGATAGGCTACATAGGCAGCACAATCAAACCTTCTGCGATGCGCTGCATGATCTGTAGCTATTCATCCCGAGCCTTACTGTGTGCTGGTGATTAAAAAAGTGACAAAATAACCATAATGCGAAGTTTATAAATAGATTCAATATAATTAATGAACGTAGGTTTTCGTGGCTCATTGTATTAAAATAAATAACTATAATTATCTGGATTAAAGCCAAGTATTTATTATTAAAACATCCCATTTATTATTAAGACAAAGCCGAGCTTTCCACCAAATTGCATTGGCCTTCATCAGGGCAACTGAAGTTCTGCTTCTGACAGTGATCATAGAAATTCTTGAAAGAACGTGGAAGTCACGACCATGCTATCCACGACCTCCCCCTTAACTTGACTCGGGTATCATCGCGATGTGCCATGGTGGTGTTATGCACGTGTTTATAGAGAACAGGTCTCCATGTATTTGATAATTTGAACCCGTCTTCCCCGTTGAAGTTATTTGAGCGCAGATCTATCTCAATGGCTTCCCTCACATGTCGAACATAGAAGCCTTTTACAGGCGCGATGACCCTCATCTGGTCAAATACATGCATAACACCACCATGACACAGCGCGACGCACTCCAGGAACTGTAGACGGAGGGCGGGGAATTTCACTCAGGACGGTCCTGAGACAGCAGAAAAGTCAGTGCACTCAGCGGAAAGTGTGATGTTGTCAGAGTTCGCTAGGAGTGGTAACGTAATACCAGACTAGCCAACTCAGGCAAGGAAAATGTGGGTCAGTGCCAGGTGTCGCTTGCAGTAGCCGTTCGCCTTAGTTTAGCTTTACCTCTACATGTTACGTAACCTAAGCAGGATGGGCTATTATTATTATTCTTATTATTGTTACCGTGTTTTTGCGGTAGTTAGAGGTGAAAGAAGGTGCGGGTGTGAACGGGTCTCAAGCTACGAAATTAGAGTTCATGTAAAATTAACAAGGTTATATTTTCTTTTCAAAATAAAGAAATAACAAGCATGGCAGGTACAGAGTAGCAAGTCAACAAAATGTAGTTACAATATTTACCGGATTTGGGCTTCGCGCCCCGGCTTCACAATTCTTGGGCAATCACCCCAACCTTACTCCAAAATAAGTTTTAACAGAGGGGCAGAAAACCCCATTCATGCTCAGGAGCACTTGCTCCAAATTACACAGAAAAGCCTCCTCGAGGCATACAACACTCAATTTTCAAGAAAGAGCCACTCGCTCTCAAACTTTAAGCCTCTCAAAGGCCACACCAAACTCCACCTTCAAGTTTTCCTCTCAGGACATAGACACAGGGGTAAAATACCCAACCTACTGAGGTCTATTAAGTGAGAAAAAGATTAATTACATGACCTCTAAAATAACAATTTGAGAGGAGGCGAACTTGCGCTCCTAATACACTTTGTTTAAAACCTACTTGGCATTAGGCCGTTAATACAAGGGCTAATCCCATACTAAAGAGGTGACTTAAGAAAGAAACAATTTACATTGCGTTAAAGAAGAATATGTTGAGAAAAATAAGTTCACCTCAAAACAATATGAGTGGGAGCTCGAGAGGGCTAAGCGCTCTCTATCCCAATATTCAATTTAAAAGATAGAATAGATACTAAGTGTCTTTACATTCTAAGGAAGGTTACATTATGGAAAAACTTCGGACCCGCCCCGAGAGTTAAACTGCTGAGCTAGCAAAGAAAGAAGTTATTAATCGGCCATTACCTGGTTATTGAGCTGCTTCCCGAAGAAAGAGGCGCTTCCCGCCCCCTGCTATGTACTTTACACACTAAAAGATGGAACAGAAGTGGCGCCGAGACCCTAAAATCAGCAGTTTATATACTCTCGCGGAAAGTTCGAGGCGTTTCAGGGAAGAAAACACCCGCCCACAATCACTTTATTGGTTAGGGATAAGCAGCATATTCAAGTTGGGGGAAGATACATCAGATTGGTCAGAAATTAATTAAAGAAATTCGGGATTGGCTAAATACAAAACAAGGGGAAAGAGAGGGGTATACAGCCAACTTAAACAATAACAGAAAGAAATTTAACAAGAAACAAACTTTTGAAATAAAAATTTCTCCAAAATACAGTTATTTCACATCGCACTAGGGTGCACCATTGTAGTTTTTCAGTAGTGTCCTCTAGGAGAGAAAGTTCACACTTCTTACTACCGGTAAAACAAAAATACATCAAAAGTGGCACAGTTCAAAAACTCCAAAATTCCCAGGTAGTGACATCTTCTGAGAAACTTGAAAATTAATACCGTAGATAAAGTTCAGACTTCCTCCAGCAGAGGAGTTTCAACTGGCGCAAATTTGAAATTAGCGGCGTGGAGGTGTACCGCCCGGTACAATTATTATTATTATTATTATTATTATTATTATTATTATTATTGTTGTTGTTGTTGTTTCAAAATCCTTATAGTCTCTTGAATAGCTTCGCGATTCCTAGCAATCACCGTACATCTGATAATCACCAGATTCCTACGCGCGGTGATCATTGCGTGGTGGGCTCACTATCCATTTCAGTGTATTACAATTTCTTATTATTATCGTGAGTAGCCTCACGACAACAGGCTCCACCGGGCAGTGATCACTGCGTGGAGGGCCCACTATACTTATCATAGCTTGTTCATTACTTATAACTGTAGTTTAGATTTGTTCACAGGGCTAACGGCTCTCCGGAAGTGAGTTGACCGTGGGCCATTTGTTTCCAAATACTAATCGAATTATTATTTTGTCATTGTTCTTAAGCAGGGGAGTTTATACATTCTGTATTTGCTTAAGCTATTATGGATTTGAACACTGTATTAGGCGAAGGCCTGTAAGGCTCAATAAATCTTACTTACTTAATTATATTTATTTATTTTAGAAGAAAAGATAAAATATATCCAATCTTTCTGGACACATTCCTCACATGCAGAAGAAAATATTTCACATGGACATGGGTCCGGGAGCGCTTTCTTTCCATGTTAGAACTGGACTCTGCATAGTACATGAATTATGGGAACAGAACGTACCAGCATACCACATGAAAATCTTTCTTATACGAACTCTTCAAAATGCCCTCCGTTATACGCATCAACCCGCCATCGTCGTAGTGATACTTGACCGCATCCGGGATTGTGTGCGAGATTCTTGGTATGCCTCTATTTCATTGCGGATCAGTATTCAGTCCAGTCTTGTACTTTATAGCAGCACACATTCATTTATTTACGATTTGGAGCATCCTGGTCATAAAGAGTTATTGAACTGCGGTGACTGTCTCTCTTATCCGCCCTTTACACTTACCAAAATCTGTAACTGCATGAACCTTCGCCTGTTTTTGGTCACGTCAAGCTCAGCTTTGTTAATGGGAGGAATGAAAACTACGATATACTGTACATAACTACGATACATACCATCGAAAATTTAACACAATTTTCTCTTACACTAATGATTATATCTCGACCAAATTTTATATTTAGAGTCTACTCGTCCAAGGGCAGGTTTCGATATGCATATTATTTAAAAATAACTGAACAGACTTGGGGTTTATAGCAAGATCAGGAGAAGTTTTTCCTTTTTTCTCTCGTACACTGCTGATTGTATCTCGATCAGACTTCATATTTATAGTCTAACCATGTTCAGAGATACAACATGTAAACTGAGAACCATGGAGAATTTCGCACAACTTCGGACCAGGAACTGTGCAGTACAATAAATTCGTAAATCGTCCTCATTCTCTTTGTTGACTTTGTTCAACTTAATCATATTTCACGTTACTGCCACGCGCTTTCGTGCATATCAGTTAAAAATCACTCAATAGAATTGGGCCTTATAGGAAGACTAGAAGAGGTTTTCTTTTCAATTTTCTCTTATACTATTAATTATATGTAAAATTTGTAGACTATAATTATGTGAAACACCCCTTCATTTTAAATAATTTTTGCCATGTGCATAATTTCGCTTACACTTCATATTACAGAGAAAATTACTATCTCCTACGGGCTTCATGCTCTGCATCCAGTGATGGACACCGTTTCAGACACACAGTTATTTGAAGGATTCATAACAGGAGAAAATCAAAGGATGCATAATATTTCGTTCGGCTTGAAAATTAACCCCACCTAATATAACTGAACACTGAGGAATCATGAGGTAGAACATTTTCCTTTGGCGTCTTTCTGTTTATTCCTAAAAGTAGAAAACTACTGGACTTATTTCAACCAAACTACGTATTTGGAATCTGCTCACTCAGAAATGTGCTATCAGGTGCATGTGATATCATGGTAATCACATGGTGTTGGTATTTATAGGAAGATTATTCTCAAATATTTTTGTTAACATCAGGTCTATCGAAAGACTGTATATAACAAACGTTTAAGAACATGTTTTTCCCGTTCCTTTATACCATGTGCTTATTTATCGTATGACGGATAATAACGCAGATGATTACGAAATATTGGATGTTTAGTAAGTCCCGTGGGACATGACATGCATGTCACTTCAAGGTGGGAAATGGGAAAAACTAAAGAGTCATTTTACTCTTTTTGATAGGGAAGATATTAAGGGAGTTATCATCAACGTCAGAGCGCCACGCCAGTAGTCAGAGATACAATATGCAACCTGAGAACCACGGAGAATTTCGCACAACTTTAGACCAGGAAGTGTGCAGTACAATAAATTCAGAAATCGTCCTCATTCTCGTTCTTGAATTTGTTCAGCTTTATCATATTTCACGGTACTGCCACGCGCTTTATGCGAATAAAGCCATGTTACTTCTCGTGAATTCCTGAAGGAAACATGTATTCCACTGCAAATTCCCGTACGAAGAACGGGTACAAATGCTAGTAGATACATATCGGACAGTCAGTGTATACAAATTTAGTTTCTGACATCGTCTAAGCTATGCTCAACCGACGGATGCATATCTTGTAGCCGGCAGACTTCAGGGAATTTTGGTAGAGATTATATGCAGCGACCACCTGTCGGTACAGATTGTATAATACATTCATGGTATCGCGTGCTGTCATGAGGGGCTACCAAACGGTGATCAGGGACTGTCAGCTTGGGGAACGTGTTATGATGACCATGATTCTTTATTTTTCTATTTGTTTTACGTCGCACCGACACAGATATGTCTTATGGCAACGATGGAATAGAGAAGGCCTAGGAATGGGAAGGAAGCGTCCGTGGCCTTAGTTAAGGTACAGCCCCAGCATTTGCCTGGTGTGAAAATGGAAAACCACGGAAAACCATCTTCAGGGCTGCCGACAGTGGGGTTCGAACCCGCTATCTCCAGAATACTGGATACGGGCCGCACTTAAGCGACTGCAGCTATCGAGCGGTGACCATGATTCGTCTTGTGTGCAAAAGCAAACACTTGCACAAACACGAACGTAATTTTATTGATTCACTGATTGACAAGTAATCATTTACTTTAAACTATACTGAAAGTATACGCTTGCTGGTGACCATGAAAATTAATTACGTACATTTTATTTACAAAGAAGTACATGAAAGTAAGGAATTAAGTCCTTCTGTACAATAGTATAAATAACGAGTATGCTGAAAGCAAGGAAGACAAGTGAGAGGTAGAAAGAGAATGGCTGATTGCGCGTGCAGAGGTGAAACCTCACGACCTGTGTTGGTCCACCTGTCCAAACCACACCTTCAGTAGGGATACCCTACGTGGCTGGAGTACGGTGTAGACAGATCGGCCTACGGCAATACTTCCCAGCTCATCCATCCTGCACGCCAATTTATAACGTAAGTTGGTGTGACGTCACTACCCGGCGCTGCACTCTACCGCGTTGACTACAGATGAAGTTCAATAAAGGGCACTACAACAATTCCCCTAGCTGAGTCTGTCATTGATTCCACTTTATTCAGGATCAGTGCTCAGTTCTGATTATTCGTCTTATAATTTATTGCAGCACACACACGCGCACGAGACACATATTTATTTTATTTACGATTTGAAACATCGTGGTCATAAACAGTCAATAACTTGCGTGTTCATCTTTCTCGTCCGACCTCCCTTTGTCAACCCTTGTTATTTTCCAACCTCGACCGTATTAGGTTTTGGAGGCCTGGAAAGTTTTCATTTTTACGCCCTTTGTGACACTTCCTTTTCTTTTTCCTTCTCATGGGTGACAATAGAGGATAGTTGCCCATTTATACTTTCTCTTAAAACAATGATCGCAGGGCTGTGTGGCTCAGACGACTGAGGCGCTGGCCTTCTGACCCCAACTTGGCAGGTTCGATCCAGGCTCAGTCCGGTGGTATTTGAAGGTGCTCAAATACGTCAGCCTCGTCTCGGTAGATTTACTTGCACGTAAAAGAACTCCTGAGGGACTAAATTCCAGCACCTCGGCGTGTGAGAAAAACCGTAAAAGTAGTTAATGGAACGTAAAATTATTATTATTATTATTATTATTATTATTATTATTATTATTATTATTATTAGAGTCCCTGCGGCTCAGGCGGCAGCGCACCGGCCTATCACCACTGAGTTCCTTAGTTCAAATCCCGGTCAATCCATGTGAGATTTGTGCTGGACAAAGCGGAGGCGGGACAGGTTTTTCTCCGGATACTCCGGTTTTCCCTGTCATATTCCATTCCAGCAACACTCTCCAATATCATTTTATTTCATCTATTATTTTTATTATCTCCGTACAGGCCATGGAGGCCCTTGGAGGGGTGGAAGGTAAAGGCTTCCACTATCCGTAACCTCGGCACGTGATAGGGTAGAGTGGTTAGCTCTACGCCCATTTCATTTCATCTGCCATTCATTAATCATTGCCCCACAGGAGTGTGACAGGCTTCGGCAGCCGGCACAGTTCTTATCCCCGCCGCTACATGGGGGCTTCATTCATTCCATTCCTGACCCGGTCGAATGACTGGAAACAGGCTGTGAATTTTCATTATCATTATTATTATTATTATTATTATTATTATTATTATTATTATTATTATTATTATTATTATTATTATTATTATTATTAAACAATGATCACCACCACTACCACCACTATATGCAGAGTATTTGCATTTACTTCCATTCATAACTGTGATATGGATTTAATTCTGTGTTCGGTCTCGGGTTGTCGTTCTTCTATTCCCAAGGAGCAGATTCCATTTTGGCAGAGGTCGGTGAAATTTGAGAGAGCTTGAACGACTTAACTCTGTATTTTTCGCCTTCAGCACATTACAGAACTCCTATGCGACAATATTATTATTATTATTATTATTATTATTATTATTATTATTATTATTATTATTATATATGCGTTAGGCCCTCTAAGGAGCACGTAGAACCATTAGTTAGCATTCTTCTTCTTGTTTCTCTTATCCTCCCAAAACTTCTTCATCCTCGCATTGTGACTCTGTCGTCTTTCTTGAGTCCATTATTATTATTATTATTATTATTATTATTATTATTATTATTATTATTATTATTATTATTATCCTAAACACGTTAACATGTCTATAATGAACATGGCTCTTCTAGTGCATAGCTGATGTTGACATCCAGGCTAATCTTCATCACCTTAGTCCGGCTCCATGGCTAAATGTTTAGCGTGCTGGCCTTTGGTCACAGGGGTCCCGGGTTCGATTCCCAGAGTGTCTGGAATTTTAAACATCATTAGTTAATTTCACTGGTACGGGAACTGGGTGTATGTGTCGTCTTCATCATAATTTCATTCTCATTATGACGCGCAGGTTGCCTACGGCGTCGAATCAGAAGACCTGCACCTGGCGATCCGAACCTGTTTTCGGACACTCCCGGCACTAAAGCCATACGCCATTTCATTTTCATCACCTTAGACTGTTCCCAGTTACTTGAGATCGGTACTGTGCTTGGATTGAGTCCAGTTTTACAGTCGGATTCTCTTCAGACACCAAACCTATCGTAAGGCATGTTTCTGTGGTGGATGGTCGTGTGATGTGTTGTATGTAAATGAAGGTGTGTATGTAGAGGACAATCACCCAGTCTCCGAGCTAGACAAACTAACCAGACGTGGCTAAAATCTCCGACCCGGCGATCTTCACCGTGCAAGTGGCTGTGCGGTTTGGTCACGTACTGTAGTATCAGCTTGCATTCGGGAGATGATGGGTTTAAAGATGGTTTTCCGTAGTTTCCCATTTTCACACCAGGTAAATGCCGGAGCTGTACCTTAATTAAGGTCACGGCGGCGTCCTTCCCACTCCTAGCCCTTTCCTACCCCATCGTCGCCATAAGACTTATCTGTGTCTGCATGACATGAAACAGAATGTAAAAAAGGTATGTCAGCTTATCCCAGTTTCTGGGGTCACTGGAGCCACCAGACTCACTTGACTTTGGCCGGAAGTTAACGGCTGGTCGCCTTTCCAGATGTTAAGTGATTTTTGACGCGAAAATCTTGGCCCAGAGCCGACCAGAATTAGAACCTCCGTCCTCCTGGTGAGAGTCCAGCAGTTAAACCACTGAGCTCATCATGCCTCCCGTTCAAATCCTGGCTAATGCTATCAGACTTCAAGTTAGCAGCCATGGTCTAGAAAGCCAAGAATAACGGCCGAGAGGATTCGTCATGCCGTCAACGCGACAGCTCGATCTGCAGGGCATCGGACTGAGCAGCGGTAACTTGGTAGGCCATGGCTCTCCGGGGTTGTGGTGTCATGTGGTTTGATTTTGGTTTTATGGTTGAGGCTTGAGGACTGGGTGTTTATGTTCGTACTGATACACTTCTCTTCATACACATTCAACACTCCACACTACCAACCACTACACGTAATAGAAAATCCACACTTCCACTGAGAGTTGACGTCAGGAAAGGCATCCGTCCGTAAAACTGAACCAAATTCGCATCAACTACCAAACCTAAACAATCGTTTGAGGGGAGTAAGAATGGCCTATCCCGCTAATGTTAAATTTGCTAATTCATGAACAATTTTCAGAAGAGTTACGTCATGCAACTTAATAAAACTTTTGCAGGTTACTTATACATGCTTCGTGTATTTACTTCTCTAGTTTTATTGCAGTAGGCTACATATTCTAGGAGTTAGGGTAGACTTTTTCTGTTTTTATTACATTTTTGTACATTTTAATACACATACACAAGCTTACTCTACCATTATAGAAGTATAATGTATGTATGTTCAGTCCGTCAGCGATTCCGCTGGTGGGATCCTCAACAGCTCTGCCATCAGCTGCCATAGATGGCCTAGGCATCACTGAAGAGGCGTACTAGGGAAATGAGGAGTGAGGTAGTTTCCCGTTGCTTTCCTCACCAAGCCAGAGTTGCTATTACATATCAGTCTGCCAAACCCACTGAAATGCATACACCAACCGATCCTATGAGCAACATTTTCACACCATTCATAGCAGGGATTGGCTGCATAAGGATTGGCATTACTAGCATCGCTTATACCTCAGTCACTTTCATATTGTCAAAGCCAAGGATAAGACAGAGACAGATCTATGAAAGTAACAAAATTGCTCTAGCCTATACCAGAAGACATAGTGCACTGTAAACACTAGGTCCTGCCAGCAAAGGCGTAAGAAGTATAATAGCATAAGAATATTACAAATGAACTGTGAAAAGATCAAGAGTATAACTTTTGTAGTTCCTGAAAAAAAAATTATTTGTCTGAAAAATAGTTTTATCAGAAATTTCAATTAAAAATTAATTTTAATTTTAATTTTATAGTCTTCATCGTCTTCTACATTGACTAAGTGCACCCTATTCCTCCTCAAAGAGTTTTAGCAGCAAAAACAGCAAAATAAAGAAAATAAAAAACAGAAAGTGATGAGAAAGGAACAGAAGTACAAATTGTACGTGTGTATTTTTTTCATTCTTTTTGCTGTTGTGTTAGTGTACTATTGTACTTCTTGTTAATTATTACATTTGATAATGACAAGAGAAAAAGGAGGAGGATTCAATAAAGTAAAAAACAAAGGATATCGGTACTACACTACCTATCCTGGCGTATCGGAGGTTTGCGAGTAAGTTTAGGATTGAAAGTTCACCCATTACTTCAGCTCCGCACCCAGAATACCGCAAACCCAACTTAAACAAGAATTTCAACTGTTATGCCAGTCCTACTATCTTATCCAGCAAGGTTTTCCGCTTGAATTTAAATCAAACAACAGCCTTCTAGGCCTTATAGTTCTTGAGATATTAATTTTTAACTGAACAATGGTATATGTAATCCCAAAAATGACTTATGCAACTAATTAAATCAAATATACTACCAGTCAACCAAGTTTAATAAACCATACACCAAATTAATCAGCTAATTCCAAATAATATTTCTGAATATAAACAAAAATTAAGTAGTTTCACCAAAATGGCCACTTTTACTCCCTTTAAAAGGATAGGAAGAATATAGGATACTATATCAGGGATATCTGACACTAGAGGCTAGCGAAAAGCAGATAATTAACTTACTGTACTCTAACCCTAGCTCATAATATCAGCACCAAAACTTCCTCAAGTACTAGAACAACGCACGTTATTAAATCTCTACACGCATTGAATACTTGTTTTAAAAACCGCCAGTGATTGATAGCTAACTGCACATTTTATTGGAAACAGATCAAATCACTACATGATTCAAGAACTGTCTCACTATCGGCACTAAATTACAGCATATTTTCGGTATTGGGAATGTTATATGAGGTATAAAACTTCATAATCACTCGTATGTTACTTGCATAGTGTGATCTCCCAACAATACATTATGGTAACGTCAGGTTTATGATAGAATGTACAGTCCCTGGCTATACTAACACATCCACTGAAAATATTCCGTGATATTTCTGTAAATATCGGTTCTTTTTTTACCCTGCAGTACCCACGTCAAAAAAGGGAACATGAGATACCGCGAGGGGTATTGACAGACCCCCATCATTTTCTGCCATTTAAGAATATAAAATGGAATATAGACTTGTGCAAATATATTATCAATATCACTTATATTGTTCTACAATATTTTTAAAAATTTAATTATCACCTCACAGTATTATTACCACATAATATAGTCCAGAAAAATGCACGTTAGTTCACTATCATTTTCCAACTCAAGGCTGCCTTTCAAACAATCATCACATATAGTTTTCATGTGACTCAGACACATTTTTCTGTAACATTTGTAACAATACGTCTTGGTTTTTACGTCCTTCATTCTTGGGAAAATAATGCATCTTGATTTGGAAACCATTTCCTTTGTTGAAACGATGTAACAAATACACCTCCCTCGTCTAGCAATTCACAATTATTATCTGATTCGAATGTGAAGACTCATAATCATGATCTTCTTTTTCCTCTTCAAATGATTCCTGTTAGTTCGTATTCTTGCTACCTCTCTGTCTTCCATCGCTCTACAACAAGAAATATGTTGACATGATATGAGCTTTTGGGCTTATGCCGTGTCAAGGCAGAGAACTGTAGAAATGTAGAACTCTCCCTCATGAACATTCGATATTTTCTTCTGAAGACGCCGCAAAGTTCTCTGCGAAAGGTAAAGAGTTTCGCCTTGTTTTCTTAACACGGCATAAGCTCAAAAGCCTATATCATGTCTACAATAACGGGCCGTGAAAGCACCAATGTTAATCTGTTATCAGATTTAAAAATAATTACAAAAAGCATTGTTAAGTTTAAACTGAAATAAAAGTGTTTACAACCAGAGTGTAATTCAAATGACTCATAGAGGAATATCTTGCAAAAGCAGAACGAATAAGTAACGCCATTTCTTACTTGATACTACGTAATATAGTGTGAGAAGGGTTGCGTCTGTTACCACGTGGGGAATCAGCAGACCCCCGTCTTGAATTTATTGCCAGTGCGCTATGAACACGTCAACACTAGACAGTGAAAAGTCAAGGACTATCTCAGGAAGCTGCATAGAGTCCCAGCTTTATTGTCAACGTCTCAACGATAATACACAAAAATTAGTAAACGTGGTGGGGTGTGAGACCCCCACGTGGTTACTGCAAGGTTAATACTTGCCCATTACTTGAAGGAATACTTCATGGGCTCACCTATTTAACATAACAAATTAGCGTAGACATAAAAGTGACACCATGGTAACCAGACAACCAGTGTTCGTTGTCTATCTATATTAAGTCATCGTTATTTTCTTCGAAGAGTTTAGAATACTTCCAACCCCCAGTTTCGTATCACCTGAAACTGGGGAGAGAGTAATTATTTATTCTAATCCAACTTGTGTTTTGATACATGCATTAATTTCCCTATTACTATTTACTGTGTCTATTACTACACTACAATTAAACGTATTAACTATTTCAATCCAGTTCCTAAACTGTAGATTTTTCTTTAAAGTTTATTATTTATTTTGACCTAGACGTTAACAGAGTTACATAGTCTAGGATAAACATGTATCTTACCCTCCCTAAGTTGAATTAGCGCTTACTTTAGTGTCAGGATTCTTTACATAGTTATCCTACAATACCACATACATTTTGAATGAAATGAATGGAAGAATGAATGAATGACTATATGAATTGGTGAGCGAATGATTTCATCACTGAATTGTGCTCCTGCATGCATGAATGAATAAACCCTCTTCTCAAACAGTTACGAATAGCCACCAACTGGGGAGAGAGCATTCATGATTGAGTGGATAAATGAATGAACTGTGCAGAACCACATATGTCCAAAAACATGAATTTTTGCTTGTAATACCAATATGTACATAGAGTAACGAGGTTTAAGATGACAAAACTCTATATGGATAACAATGTACGCGTTGCTAGCACAATGAACAATTTGTATTGAATCTACGAAGGAAAAACACGACATGTCCAATGAGTGAAAGTATTTTCGCTCCCTTTGAAGGTTTTAAAACAATGTGTTGGTTGAAAATACTTTGATGACCTTACCACATCAGTTACAAGCTAATCGGAATTAAAACTGATTTTGGGTAATCTCGCAAACTTTAAAATGCGTCTCCTGAAAAATCACGTTTTTGGACATATCTGTTTCTGCCTTAGCACCACAGAACCCTCAACTTGGGAGAGAGTTTCATTAGTGAATTAATTAATTAATGACCGTCATTTTCTTCCTCGCGTTGTTACCATGTGACAAAATACTCCCTTCTACACCCGGTTGGTAGTGGGGCTGTGTTTAAAACGAGTTTCTACTGTCTTTGGTTGGCGTTTCGTCTAGGTCACAGCAAAGCCGTTACACACGGTGTCACCTTCCTCGCTCCGCCTAGACCACACTGAACAGAACACGCTGCGGAGTTTGAAGAAGTGCTTCTGCTCTGTATCAGTGGGGCTGGAAAGACTCTCCAGCTTATGACTGTGGTGCTGAAGTGCAAACCATCGTGCACATTCTGAAGGACTGCCCTCTGGGAGCTTTTGCTGGTTCCATCGAGGACATTCATCGAGTGACCCCTGAGGCAATCTCTTGGCTGGAAGAGCTGGACATTTGTCTATAAGAGACTGAAAGACCCCCACATTAACCTTTTTAATGTGGAGTTTGTATGTATGTTTATGTATATAGAGTCAATGTTTTGTGCCTGTTAAGAACTTGTACATAGTCGATTATCAACTGAAGAATCATACACCAAATAATAAACCGAAGGAAGCAGAATGTTCCTCAAAATACGTATCTTGCGGAAGTATGTGGACATAAAATTGTGTGCTAAATCGGCGACCGTTTTGTTGGACGTAGATCTTGATATGTGGGGTTATATTGTGACATGGCATAGGAATATTGTGAGCTAGATCAGCCGCCAAATTGTTGGACATAGATCTTGATGAAGTATATTTATTTAGATTTATTGGAACTCTCTATCTCCCCCGTGGGTGGAGTGAAATGATGCATTATCTGTGCCCCCTGCATGTCATAAGAGAGGCACAACCACAGAATATGTACTTGCTCTCTCTTCTTCTTATAAGTCCAAAAATTATATCCATGATTCTATACCCTTCTTTGTAGCACAGTAATTTGCATATATCGTTTACTAGCTACCCGCCCCGGCTTCGCAAGAGAGCAGTTATGAATTTTAGATGATAGGTTACTTTTAACTTACAAGAGTTCCTTGTATGTGACATTAGACGTTTTTCCTCCAATAATGAACATGAAAAAATATTGTTTTGATGTAACACGCGATAAGGACACGTACTGTAAAGCTGTACATGATAAAAGCATTCTCCACTGAGATCAACTCCAGCCACGCTAAGTTTCAAACACTCTGCTTTGTTTATTGCCATTCCAAAGCAGACTCTTGCCGGGAATTGGACTCGTTTGAAATCAAAAGGCAAATCTGAAGAAATCACAGGGATTGGCGGTATTAAGACCACTTCTCCTGTGTCACAGGCAGTTAAATTAGTAGCTTCAATCAAATAGTTTTTCAAACTTTTCATTACCAACTGCGTCCCAGTACATAACATTGATGGGTGTAGATTACGTAACAATATAACAGGCACATCCATTATCAAAACCGGCTTGAGAGGTGGCAAGCCGGAGGGATGTAAACAATTTAGAAGTTCGGTAGGGTAATGAACAGCTTCTTCACTTTCGACTGCTGTATATATATACTGAGTACTTGAAAGATGACTGCCTTTGTCTCTGTGAAGTCATTCTTTCTCTGCCCTGTAACATTCGAGAATCCCTTTGTCGGTCAATTTCATTGTTACGTGATAAACACACTTTTTCGAATGCAATTTATTGCGGCCTATATTCGCTTTCTGTCTTGGCACGATGAATTATCATAGATTTTATATAGATAACGAAAAACAACTGGAATAATATTAATTATTGTATCGTAGCATGCTCAACGTATCGAACTACCACTCGAGGTTTTATCAGAGAGAGAATGTCCTAGCAAAAAACTGGTCCTCTGAAGCGAATGAATACCATACATTTAACACATATTTGAAGTTTATACAGCATTAATCAGATCTCCTTTCACAGCCGTTATGAGAAAATGTTTCATCGCAAGCTCCGCTTCATTCTCAAAAATAGAAAGGAAGTAGTAAAGAGAAACCCAACGTCAAATTGTGGATATGAGGATTATAATTTACCCTTTAGTCTGTACTAGTTGCTTTGGAAATATGTTTTGTGTCCTTGTGGCCTACAAGGTCACCAGATCTCATTCCAATTCAAATAATGTATTTTATACACACTCAACATCACAGTTAAAATAAACGTTAATATAATGCACCATTAAGCAACAGATGCATATTAGAACTCTTATAATAATTACATTGTTTTGGCCGCATATTGGGGAGCATCAGTATCATATTGAAGTGATAATAACATTTTACATCAGCGTATATAGGGCGAGTGGGTGTTTTCATTATAATACATTCCACTATTTGTCTTAAAATGAAGAAAAAATATCCTTCCTGTTGATAGTCTCCCATACAACATTATCCCTATCCCATAACACATCGTTCTTCAAATCTTCTTCTACCGCTTTTCCCATACCTGCGGGGTCACGGGTGCGAACTGTGTCGCACAGGTGGATTTTGCCCTGTGCTACGATCGGATGTCCTTCCTGACGCCAATCCTATATGGAGGGATGTAATCGCTGTTGCGTGTTTCTGTGGTGTTTGGTAGTGTAGTGCGTTGCCCGAATATGAAGAAGCCGGAAGAATTAATCAGACGCAATTGACATCCCCAACATGGCCGAGAATCGAACCCCGGACCGTCTAAACCGAAGGCCTCAACGTTGACTATTCAGGCAATGAGTGAGACTTGTTCCTTTCCACTGTTAGGTCTAAAGAAAGCGCCCCGTTCTTCAATACGGTATTATATTTCTAGTCGTAGATTGCTAGGGACAATAGTTTCTAACAATCTATACTTAAAATACAATGACGTTATATCATAAATTATTATAAACATGAGAATTGGATTTGAGTACTACAATAATCATGAGATAATAAATCAAGTAAGATAGTCACGAATATCCAGATTGTCCGTCTTTATTTATCCTCCAAGTTGCCAAAGACACCACAAATCCCAGAGAATATACCTGTAAGTGTATCTGAAAGTAAGCAGAAGTGAGCCGGAGGTAGTTGTCGTTTTATATCTAATTAAAGTAAATGGTTTAGCCTTTTCTGGGTCACCTCCGTGACCACGAGGCCCCACAGGGATGCTATCTATAGCCAGTCACGCAAAGGACTGGAGAAAGGGAAGTTGGAAGATGGCGTAATCTAGTTTATTTATTTGTAGACAAACAATGGCTTTTAATCTTATCTCAGAGCTTTTAAATATCCGCCAATCAAATTTCACTTTCATTAATCTTGTAAACATTGTAAACATTCTGAACCATGAAGTTTATTTTTCTTCCTCAATACTGCAAGTAATTAATCACCTAGTTGCTTGAGAGAGTACTGTTACGAATAAATGACAATAATAATAATAATAATAATAATAATAATAATAATAATAATAATCTTCATTTTCGCACCAGCTCCACTTCTATCAAGGGCCACAAAGATCGCATCATGCGGCACGGAGCCGAAGTCATTTGATAAATCCAGCCAAGCTGCTAGAAACTGGCCTTTCTCACATCTAGCCTTATCAAATTTCGTTTTGAGCGTGAAGTTATGCTCAAAAACTCACCAATATCGGTGATAATCCCAGCAAACTACAGTTGGAACAGGGCAAGATTGAGAAAGTCAACAGAATTAAGTACCTGGGAGAATGACTGGAACCCAATATGTCAGAAGGGATAGCACTAACAACCCGGATTAACAAACTAGAGCTAGCATATCGACTGACCAAGAATATTTATAACAAGAAATGTCTCTCTCGTAACACCAATTGAAGCACTACCAGACTGTTATCCACCCAGAAGCCCTATACGCCACAGAATTCTTGATGCTGAACAGGAAAGGATTGTTGTACAAACCGGAGGTTCAGGAGAGGAAGATCTTGAGAAAGATACTAGGACCCATCAAAGTTGATGGTGAGTACAGAAGGCTACACAGTTATGCTGAAAAAATCACAGACGTAGCCAAGGAGAGGCACCTGACCTTCTGTGGATATGTCACGAGGATGAACCCAACTAGGATGACCTACCGGCTTCTCAACTACTGGGCAAACAGAAATATAGGGACACCATGGCTAACAGAAATGAAGAAAAACATGCAGGAACTGGGAGTAACTGAAAACCACATCAGAAACTGTTGTAACCAAAGATTGAAGTTTACAAAACACAACTTTTATTGCTTCACTTTATGATATTTACACAAATAACTGAAATTTATTTTGAAGCAAAAAGGAATATTGAATCTTGAGAAAAGTCTGTCTTATACAATATGTACAGGTTTACAGTCTTTATATACACTTCTATCTTGAAAAGATAGTCTTTGTGAATTGACACGTTGATAGTCGAGAACTATCTGGCACACTAACATGAATGTCTTTGAGAGTCCTTGTTTGTTGAAGTGCCTGAATTCCTAAAAAGCAAGTTCAATTGATTGAAGAAATTCCACCTAGCGAAACTAAGGGAGCTTGCGTAAATTAGGGAATGACAATGGCTTGTAAAAGAATTACGGAACATAGGCAGTGGAAACAGGTAAGGGAGCGGTGACCAGAGGTGAAACCTCGTACTGCCAGAAATTCAGTCCACCTGGTCGAAGCACATTTTCAAGAGGAGTAGCCTCCGTGCTCGACGTAGGGTGTATTCTGGAGCTGGACACCGGGCAAGTGGGCAATTGAGCAGGCAGGGAGCTCCTATTTATAGTACACTCGATGGTCAGGCACGCGCACTGAGGGCTGCGCGTCGAAGCTAGCAGAATGATACACAGGCGCGCGTGCAGCTGGCTGGTGGAGCGAGAAGTGAGCGCCGGACATACAACACCCTCCCCTCCTAAATACGCCGGTACGGCGTGAAACGGCGGCGGCGCTGGCGGCGACTGCGATGCTGGGGCGGAGCTGCTGATTTCTCTGTTGTATTGTCCGGAGCTGGAACTGGGCGGAGTGGCGCTGTCTCGTCCTGAAAGGAACCCATTGTTATTAAATGATCTAAAGCTCGTTCAGCAATAGATTTATTTGGTTTAGCAATAGCATCAATAGCTGGACAGGGGCGGTAGCGCAGACGTATCTGATCTTGATGGCGGCAGATACGTTTCTCCGTAGTCTGTATCTCGTATAGACGATGACCCAAAGATCTGCAGATGACTCCAGGTATCCAGAGTGGGTTGGATTTGAATGTCCTGGTGTAGACCTTGTCGTTGAGGGAGAACTTCGTTGGTGAGGTCTTATGCTGGGCCGGAAGAGGCTGTAACAGAGAAAGTAAAGTTCTGTGAGGTCGTCCATGGAGCTTCTGTGCAGGAGTGATATTATCAGCGCCGGGTAGAGTTCTGTAGTTGTTTAAGAGTTGGAGCAAGGCTTGGTCTTTAGTTAAGCCTGAAGAGACAGCTTTCTTCATACTTCTTTTAAATGTTTGTACGAAGCGTTCAGCTTCACCATTAGAGTGAGGGTGAAAAGGTGGTGCTAGGATATGACGAATGCCATTATGTGTACAAAAGTTCTGAAAAGCAGTAGCTGTAAATTGAGGTCCGTTGTCCGAGATGAGTACTTGCGGTAAACCTTCTGTAGTAAAGATTTTCTGGAGAGCACGAATGGTAGCTTCGGTTGTAGTAGTCGAATGCATATCCACGACATATGGAAAGTTTGACAGTGAATCGATGACTATTAACCACATGGAATTGAGGAAAGGACCTGCGAAATCGATGTGAACTCGTTCCCATGGAGTAGTAGCAGGAGGCCATGAAGCAAGATCAGAAGACGGGGCGTTCTGATTCGTTTGACATTGCTCACAATGACGTATTAGCTTTTCGATGGCGGCATCAATACCGGGCCAGTAGCAGTGTTGACGGGCGAGTTGCTTTGTTCTGGAGATACCCCAATGGCTTTGGTGTAATAATCCGAGAACTTGTTTCTGTAGGCTAAGTGGGATAACCACTCGGAAGATGGTGCCTGCTTCTAGTAATACAACTCCGGCACGAGTCGTGAGACGATGCTGCAGACGATGATAAGGTGCCAGGTGGGCAGGAAGTGTGCTCTGAAGAGGCCAACCGTTGCGGATGTAAGTACGTACAGTAGCAAGTGTACTGTCCTTATCCGTAGCTTTAGCTATGCAGGTAGCATCAATAGGAAAACTGGATACAGTATCTTCAAGTTCTATGTCCAACTGAAGACATTCAGATTCTTGAGCATCGAAGGCAGTATCAGGACCAACGGGTAAGCGGGAGAGGGCATCAGCATTACAATGCTGGGATGTGGCTCGATATACAATCTGATAGGAATAATCAGAAAGGAACATGGACCATCTTTGAAGCTTTCTGAGGGAATTCTCTGGGATCTTATTACCAGGATGGAATAAGTGTACGAGAGGCTTATGATCGGTAATGATCAGGAAATGGTTGCCATAGAGATATTCATTGAAACGGCGAATACCAAAGATGATGGCTAAAGCTTCTTTCTCTATCTGTGAGTATCGACGTTGATGGTCATTAAGTGTTTTCGAAGCGAAGGCGATGGGGCGTTCTTGTCCATGACGATCCTTCTGGGAGAGAACGGCACCGACACCGTAGTCTGAAGCGTCAGTAGCTAGCGTGATGATCTTGTCGGGCTGAAAATGAGTGAGTTGTATAGCTTGAATTAAGGCGTTGTTGATTGTTTTCCATGCCTGTTGGCATTGCGGAGTCCACTGAAACTTAACACCTTTTTTACGTAGAGCGTTTAATGGAGCTGCCACTGTAGCGAAGCGTGGAATGAACTTATTATAATAGTTCGCTTTGCCTATGAAGGACTGAAGCTGCTTGAGGTTCTGAGGTGCTGGCATGTGTACTATCGCTGATACATTCTGTGTACTAGGACGAAGTCCATTCTTATCAAGTATATGTCCTAGGTAGTGAACTTGAGGCTGAAAGAAGGTACATTTAGCGAGATTCGCTCGTAGGCCATTGTCTTTCAATTTCTGGAGAAGAAGGCGGAGATTAGTTAGATGTTCCTGATGATCTTGTCCAGTAACAATAATATCATCCAGGTAGTTAGCACAACCGGGAATGGAGGCGGTGAGTTGAGCCAAATAGCGCTGAAAAATAGCCGCTGAGGATGAAACACCGAAGGGGAGCCGCTGGAGCTGTAGCAGTCCGAGAGGAGTGTTGAGCGTGAGAAATTTCTTAGATTCTTCGTCTAAAAGTAGCTGGAGATATGCTTCTTTAAGATCAACTCGAGAGAAGAATTGTCCACCAGAGAGACGACGGAATAAGTCTTCTGGACGTGGAATAGGAAAGATATCTGTGTCGAGTTGTGCGTTGACTGTAGATCGAAAATCGCCACAAAGTCGAACATTACCATCAGGTTTCTTGATTACCACGAGTGGAGTAGCCCATTGACTAGAAGTAACTGGTACAACAATTCCAGTTTGTATCCATCTTTCTAATTCTTTCGTGACCTGGTCTTGAAGTGCTAGGGGTACTGGACGTGCCTTGAGGAAGCGAGGCTTAGCTCCGGATTTCAGCTGTATGTGAGCTGTATAGTCTTTGGCTGTTCCGAGCTGAGAGTCGAAGACTTCAGGAAACTGCGCTAGGAGAGCGGTAACGTCAGAAGTAGGATGCAATGTAGATACGACGTTAATGTTGTCATGTATCTGGAAACCAAATAAGTTAAATAGATCCATGCCCATAATGTTTGATGCAGTGTAGTTGTTAACTACGAGAAGAGGAATGGCCTTCTGAATTCCTTTATAACTAGCCTGAAGCTTGATTTGACCTTTGATGTCAATTTTCTTCTTGTTAAATGTCACGAGCTGGATGTCAGCTGGAGAGCATGAAGGTGAACCTAAGTCGTGGTAGGTAGTCAGGTTAATAATAGAGACAGGTGATCCTGTGTCTAATTGAAAATCGACAGATCGATCAGAGAATGAGAGAGGAATGATGATTTTGTGAGAATCCTTTGTGGGAAGAATCAGATTGATCTGATCAACTTCCATGTCTTGGCGGGGCTGTATATGCTTCCGGCGTGCTGCAGTAGTCTTAGCAGGGCGGAGCGAACTTTGACAGACAGTCTTAATGTGTCCAAGTTTATTACATCGTTCACAAGTAGCTTTGAAAAAACGACAATCACGACGTTCATGATGCTTGAAACAACCTCGGCAGGAAGGCAGGAGTTTCGAGGTGCTTTTAGAATTGGGCTTCCTTGTAGCATTACGAGAGGGAACCTGGCAAGAATGCTTGGTGGAGAGTGCCTTATCCGTACGGTTCACTGGAGCAGAGGACTTGCGGGCCTGAGGCGAGACTTGTGCAACTTCGTGTGGAGAAGCTATGGCTGCGGCAGTCTTGGTAGTAAGCTCATAAACCGTAGCAATACGCTGGACGTCTTCTAAAGAAGGGTTACTCTGCTTGACAGCGTCAAAACGTATTTTGTCTTCAGGAGTATGTAAAATTATCATGTCCCGAATGAGAGAATCAGTGTAGGATGAACCACAACCGTCCTTGGAGCAGATGAACTGGCAGGGTTTGGCTAGACCACGCAATTCAGTTATCCATTCAGTATGTGTCTGATGGGGTTGTTTTCTGCTCTGAAAAAATTTATAGCGAGCAGCCACTATGTGAGGAGCTTTGGCATAGTGTTCCGTTAGACGGGCCAAGAGCTGCGTGAAGGGTACCTCAGATAAGTGCTCTTCCGGACTTAATTTACGTAGTAATTCACACGTAGCATTGCCAACCGAACTAAGAAATAGTGCGCGGCGGCGTTGATCATCTGTGACAGAATGGCAGATGAAATGCTGTTGCAAGCGGGCTAAATAAACTGACCATTCTTCCTTAGCTGGATCAAAAGCAGAGAACGGAGGAATAGCTGATGGCTGTGTAGAGACAGAAATAGCTTGAATAGCCTGAATTAATGCTGCCTGTTGTTGTTGCATAAACTGTTGTTGTTGCTGCTGTAAGGCTTGGAAGACCGTAGCGAGTTGTTCCGCAGTAGCCATTGCGAGATGCGTGCAAGAAAGAGTAAGGTAAGCTGTGTGTCAGAACTGGTTGGAGTGTCGTTGTTGTGTAGCACGTCGCCGTAGAGCTGACAACTGGGCCTGTTGAATTGTAGTGTCGTGTTTACCTCGTTGCTATAGAGTTGGCGATTGGGGCTGATGACGTGTAGTTTGTTGCTTTTTTACCTCGTTGCTATAGAGTTGGCAACTGGGGTCGAAGAATGGTAGAGTTGCTGTTTTACCTCGTCGCCATAGAGTTGTGTTGTAACCAAAGATTGAAGTTTACAAAACACAACTTTTATTGCTTCACTTTATGATATTTACACAAATAACTGAAATTTATTTTGAAGCAAAAAGGAATATTGAATCTTGAGAAAAGTCTGTCTTATACAATATGTACAGGTTTACAGTCTTTATATACACTTCTATCTTGAAAAGATAGTCTTTGTGAATTGACACGTTGATAGTCGAGAACTATCTGGCACACTAACATGAATGTCTTTGAGAGTCCTTGTTTGTTGAAGTGCCTGAATTCCTAAAAAGCAAGTTCAATTGATTGAAGAAATTCCACCTAGCGAAACTAAGGGAGCTTGCGTAAATTAGGGAATGACAATGGCTTGTAAAAGAATTACGGAACATAGGCAGTGGAAACAGGTAAGGGAGCGGTGACCAGAGGTGAAACCTCGTACTGCCAGAAATTCAGTCCACCTGGTCGAAGCACATTTTCAAGAGGAGTAGCCTCCGTGCTCGACGTAGGGTGTATTCTGGAGCTGGACACCGGGCAAGTGGGCAATTGAGCAGGCAGGGAGCTCCTATTTATAGTACACTCGATGGTCAGGCACGCGCACTGAGGGCTGCGCGTCGAAGCTAGCAGAATGATACACAGGCGCGCGTGCAGCTGGCTGGTGGAGCGAGAAGTGAGCGCCGGACATACAACAGAAACCGAGCACCTCTCAGAAGAATAATCAAACAAAAGAGGTTTCAGGACAGACAGTCATGTAAAAAAGAGGCGCCTTTTGGACAAATCATAGCCAGAGAATGCGGGAATATTGGGCAAATATCAAGTCCCTCCCCAAGCAGAAAAGTTGAACATCGTCGTCCTTCCTTCGCCCATTCGAAGAAATAATAATAATAATAATAATAATAATAATAATAATAATAATAATAATAATAATAATAATAATAATAATAATAATAATGTTATTGTTAAATATTCCAAGCGGATGTTTTCGTTTAGGTCTTATTGTTTTGTGATAAGGTTCCAGGAAGCTCCGAATCTTCCTTACATGACGTTCCGGGCTCTCCAGAATCCTAAGGCCCGGTTGCACCACTTTTCGAGGTGAGGTTCTTCGGTTTCCGGCTGCCACCTGGAAACAAATTATGGGAGGTCAGATATATTGGTTAATGGGCTTGATAAAGAAGAAAATAAGGGGCCAGAAGGATGGAGTTAGCCTATAGAATAGTACAGAACGGATACAACAAAAGAAGGATATATTACAGGGCAAAGATCAGACACTATAGCACGGTTATCAAGCCAGACAGTTAAGAATGCCTGATACTGAATAGGAGAGGGGAAGTGGATGCGCTAGAGAAGAAAAAACGATCTTGAGAAAGATCTTAGGAACCGAAAAAAGAAAGGATCAAATCATAAAATTAAAAGCAGCTGCTAAATGGGTACAAGAAACAAGAAAGGACATGGAGCAAATGGCATCAATCCAAAAGAATAATAGAATGAAGCGGAGCGTGCGATGAAACCTCTTTTCATAACGGCTGTGAAAGGAGATCTGATTAATGCTGTATAAACTTCCAATATGTGTTGAATGTATGGTATTTATTCGCTTCCGAGGACCAGTTTTGCTTTTTTGTTGTTTATTTTCTTTTTTTGCTAGGACATTCTATTGCTGATAAAACATGGAGTGGTAGTTCGATACGTTGAACATGCTACGATACAATAATTAATATTATTCCAGTTGTTTTTCGTTATCTATATAAAATCTATGATAATTAATCATGCCAAGACAGAAAGCGAATATAGGTCGTAATAAATTGCATTCGCAAAAGTGCGTTTGTCACGTAACAATGAAATTGACCGACAAAGGGATTCTCGAATGTTACAGAGCAGAGAAAGAACGACTTCACAGAGACAAAGGCAGTCATCTTTCAAGAATAGAACTCAGTATATACAGAAGTCGAAAGTGAATTTCTAAATTGTTTACATCCCTCCGGCTTGCCACCACACAAACCGGTTTTGAAATTAGCTTCATTCCTTTTCAGTTCATAGTGGGACCGTATCGGCACATGAATCACAACGCTTGTCATCTAATATTTGCGTCATGTACTCTAATATTGGTCGTCCTCTATATTTTTTCACTCTATGGAACCCTCTCTTATTTTCTTCAATAACCCATCATGTCTAAGTATATGGCCTATTAGATGATCTCACCGTCTTTCTATTTGTGTCATAAAACATCTTCTATCTCCTGCTCTTCTAAACACTTCTTCATTCATGACCATTTCTCTGCAAATAATTTTCAGTATTCTCCTATAGCACCAAGCTTCAAATGCAAGTAGTCTCTTTTTTCCCTTTCACCTAGTGTCCAGGTTTCACTTCCATATAAAGCAATTCTCTGTACATAGATCTCACACATTGGACATCTTCAAATATGAATGTCTTTACTCTGTCTGTCTAGGTATTCAAGTGTGTTGGACCGACTGGAAAATTGTCACACCTTCATAGTTACATAACATATTTCTGTTATTTACATTTTCATTCACGGTTAAGGCGTGCAGTTGTTGGTAAGTATTGTCGCGGAGAACATCAGAACGTTGTGAGTTGCGTTTCTTGAAAACAGCGCGCACTGTCTGTCGTTTAATTTTAGTTTGCCGATAAATTAGTGTTCCCGAACTGTCTTTTAATTGTGAAACTTTCTTATGCAATTCGAATAAATAGATCAAGAAAGAAGGAAAGAACGAGGAAAAGCTCATTAAGAATTCTTTATTATTTTTCTACAACGCGTAAATAACTTCTTCTCTTTTATAATGTAGTTTAGAAATACTTAATTGTGACATTTATAATATTCCACTGTGGGTGGCATTTTGTGCAGTATGAGCACGTCTTGGAAATCTTAATTAAACGAGCACAGTCCGTAACTAACAAGACTTCTTGGAGGCTGCTCCAAGTCTTTCTAATCTCAGAGCACGGCATTTAATGGGATTTGTTGGCAAAATCCCGCGCGCTCTAACAACTTTCAACAGCTCTTGGGCGTTAACAAATGTCGTCGTTCTGCTGATAGGGCTCTTTGGATTCCTCGCTGCTATCTTCGAAGAAGCAGTCGGTGTGTCATTGGAGAACAATTTTCATACTGACACGAGACGTTATCTTAGTGATAGTATTTAACCCTGGACTGGAGGCGTAGGGGTTTCTTAGCACATGAACTGAAACTGATACTCCATATTTTAAATGACAATTTGAGTAAAGCATCCTGAAACACACTTCTTCTTCTTCTTCTTCTTCTTCTTCTTTTATGACCACATAGGATCACTTTAGTCAGTCCGTCGTTCAGGTCTCTTTGAAGGGATTGTTCGGGCTTTGCGGTCCTCCCAGTACTTCTTCAGACACACTATAACATGAAACTACTGCTTAATGACTGTACACTAAATATTTTCAAAAATCATACTTTCACCAATAATAAAACAAAATTTGCATAGGTATCTCCACTATAGTCCGCCTCTGTGGTGTAGTGGTTAGCTGCCACCCCCGAGGCCCGGGTTCGATTCCCGGCTCTGCCACGAAATTTGAAAAGTGGTACGAGGGCTGGAACGGGGTCCACTCAGCCTCGGGAGGTCAACTGAGTAGAGGTGGGTTCGATTCCCGCCTCAGCCATCCTGGAAGTGGTTTTCCGTGGTTTCCCACTTCTCCTCCAGGCGAATGCCGGGATGGTACCTAACTTAAGGCCACGGCCGCTTCCTTCCCTCTTCCTTGCCTATCCCTTCCAATCTCCCCATCCCTCCACAAGGCCCCTGTTCAGCATAGCAGGTGAGGCCGCCTGGGCGAGGTACTGGTCATACTCCCCAGTTGTATCCCCGACCAAGAGTCTGAAGCTCCAGGACACTGCCCTTGAGGCGGTAGAGGTGGGATCCCTCGCTGAGTCCGAGGGAAAAACCGAACCTGGAGGGTAAACAGATGATGATGATGATGATGATCTCCACTATATCGTTGGCAAGCTTCATGTTTAACCCGCTGTGAGATAATTTCGGTTTTAGTGAAATGAACTATATTGTTCAAAATACCAGCATTTATAAACAATCTCAAAACTTCGGATGTTGTTTTCATGTGCATCGCACGGCCTTTAAGAGCGGTTGTAATGAACAGAATGTTACACCACGCTGTTCTCGCAGCTTTCACATGAGGTTTGGATTACCATTGATGGCCGTTCTTTCCTTTCATTTAACATAACCTTGGAACATACACTGCCTGACAAAAAAAATGTTAAGCACCCAGAAGGAGTGGTCCAATATTATCCCATTTCGGTTTACATGTATACCTTTAATGTGTGAGTAAATGATTAGATTTGCAAGGATTTGTAATGTGTAGAACGCTCACCAGAGTGCATTCGTAATGTCACCGTCCTGTTGTTGATAAGTTGTTACCAGTCAACTGTTGTGAGTGAGACAGTTAAGCAAGACGTGCAGAGAGGACTACGTACAGTATGTACAGTACGAAGCACGTGCTATGCCTCGCAGATGCATTAGACAGCCTATCCACCAACTGACAGTATTTGACAGAGGCCGCATTGTGGGACTGCATGAGGCTGGTTGGTCGCATCGTGCAATTGCCAGGCATGTGGGCCATTCAGATCTCACAGTGGCCCGATGTTGGACTCAGTGGGTGCATGAGGGCATCCAATCACATCGTGCAGGTTCGGGTCACACGTCCTACCCCTTATGGCACAACACTCTGGAATAGTGTTCTATAATGATGGGCTGGCGACGGAATCGAGTAGAATCGAGTAATGTGCTCTTAGAATCGGTATACTCGACTCCAGACTCGAGTCCAAACATACTAGTGTCGCTATCTGTGGACATATCTATAATCTATAATCTATTGTACTGGATTGCACGGCATTCAGGGTCACTCACAGAATATTTTTGTGATGTGGATTGCAATATGTTTGCTGCTGATGATTGGTTTTATTGAGTCATCGGTCGTCAATAATTTTATTGTTACGATAATTATTATCATAGGCAAAATATTTATGACTTACTAACAAACCGTCAACTTGAAAGATAGACACGTAGACCGAAGAGGAGCGTAGGATGGGGACAATTTCCACACTGTGGTGGGACCCTTTTCTAATTTTGATAACAGCAGCGTTCTATTATTATTGTCATTATTATTAGTAGTATTACTTTTATTACTGTGCAGCCTGGAAGTAGCCACCAGGGATTTGTTGATAGCTATGAAATATTATTGTGCGAAATAATGACAATATTACTGCCAGAGAATTTATTGCAAAGATACATGTGTAGGGCGTTCAGAAACATACATGCGATGTAGTATCACTTATTGTTATTGTCCAACTCGTTGGCTGAATGGTCAGAGTACTAGCCTTCGGATCGGGTCCCGGGTTCGATTCCCGGCCGGTTCGGGGATTTTAATCGCCTCTGATTAATTCTTCTGGCTCGGGGGCTGGGTGTTTTTGTCCGTCCCAACACTCTCCTCTTCATATTCACACAACACACTACACTAAAAATCACCACAGAAACACAAAGTTCGGCTAGGGGCGCGCGGCTGTGAGCTTGCATCCAGGAGATAGTGGATTCAAATCCCACTGTCGGCAGCCCTGAAGATGGCTTTCCGTGAGTTCCCATTTTTACACCTGGCAAATGGCGGGGCTGTACCTTAATTAAGGCCACAGCCGCTTCCTTCCACTTCCTAGGCCTTTCCTATCCCATCATTGCCGTAAGACCTATCTGTGTCGGTGCGACGTAAAGCAAAAAAAAAGTACTGCTTACATCCCGCCGCTATTCTTCGACCTTCGCTCAACCTCTAAAGACTACACTCGGTTTTGTTCCTTTGCACAGTCTTGTGTTGCAATGATAAACGTCAAAACGGAGGGTGTATTTCGTTCACTGCGTTCATTGTTTAGCTAGAACAGAACGACGTTCTGTCTGATGACTTGCTTCGTGTACATACATCACATTACGGACGCCTAATCTTAATACCCTACATTATATCTGCCGAAAGTACGATGTATAAACTATTCACCTCTCCCCTCGGACGATTGTAGGCATACCGTGACAGTGAAAAATATGAAATGGCGTATGGCTTTTAGTGCAGGGAGATCCCAGGAGGGGTTCGGCTCGCCAGGTGCAGATCTTTTGATTTGACTCCCGTAGGTGACCTGCGTGTCGTGATGAGGATGAAATGATGATGAAGCAACACATACACCCATCCCCCGTGCCAGGGAAATTAACCAATGACGGTTAAAATTCCCGACCCTGCCGGGCATCGAACCCGGGACCCTGTGACCAAAGGCCAACACTCTAACCATTTAGGGATGGAGCAGGGCAACATGAAAGTGATTTTAAATAATAATAATAATAATAATAATAATAATGTTATGTGTTTTAAGTCCAACTACGTACATTTTTATGGTTTTCGGAGATGCGGAGGTGCCGGAATGTAGTCACCCAGGAGTTCTTTCATGTGCCAGCAATTCTGCCGACACGAGGCTGACGTATCTGAGCACCTTCAAATACCATTGGAATAAACCAGTATCGACCTGCCAAGTTGGGCTCAGAAGTCCAGATAACTATGCTATCATTATTAGAATAGATTGCATATTCAGTGGAGTGGGTGAGAGACGCCGTGAACGGATATTTTCATACTTTATTATGCGTATGTAGTTGTAGTATTATCTTTCGCAAGTCATCATCAAATTCAGATTATTTATTTTGCTCACTCATTAAGAACATTTATATCGTACCGGTCTATCGCAGTCCCATAAAACCTGGGCGACCACTTGCACATTATGCTCCAGCCATCCAACATCGGGCGAGAGAGCGAACGTGTGACGTCATGCTGTCATCGAGTCTTCGGAAGCGAAACGAGCCCGAGCCTGGACTCGAAAGAGTCGAGTACTGCGATTCCAGGCATCACTCGCGCACATCACTAGTGTTCCAACAAGATAATGCACGTCCACACACAGCACATGTGTCTGTGGACTGCTTAGAGCATGTTGAGGTCCTCCCGTGGCCAGCAAGATCCCCGGACCTCTATATCATTGAACACGAGTGAGATGGCATTGGAAGGGGACTCCGTCCCAGTACCAACCTGCGGGATCTGGAGGGACAGCTGCAACAACTGTGGATGGCGGGGGGTGCGACACCCTACTCGACTGGCGCCAACATTCCACCTGTAACTGCCAACGGCCTTGTCTCTTTCATCCCATATTGTAATCAGCATATGTAGTTTCATTTCCTTTCAACCACTCCTTCTGAGTGCTTAACTTTTTTATCAGGCAGCGTATTTGCAGTTCTATTTCTGGCAGTCCTCAATCGCAGTATCCTCCTCTTCGTCATCTGAAGTGAATGATGTTCCATCTACACTTACCCCTTGGTCTGACTTCATCGGTTCGTCTTGAATTCAGTCACCATTCCCAGCAATATAAGTAGGCCTATACTATTAACCCATAAGTATTAAAGGATTCATTGAAAACAAATCCATTGTGTTCTTTGTCGGAGAAATAATGACAGTTCTACAAATAATAAAATACTTGGAAGAACAACAAAATAAAGTAAACGGAAACTTAGGGGTATTGAATGTCCCAGGGCTATCACAGAGTACGGAAGCAAAACTCTACACACTAGCCAATTGTTATAATCGAATGCTGACTACCTCCTAAGAAAAGTCGCATCATTTAGTGTTCAGAGATAGTACCAACACAAAATGATAGCGAAAAGAAATGTATATGGGACACCGTATCCCCCATGTTTTCATTCCAGGTTTAAAGGAAATTATTCCTGGAATAAAACTTCCAAAGTTTGTGCTTCAATAACGTGCCATTTTGCTGTCAAATTCAAGGATTCCTAAATTATATTTGAAGCTATCAATGACTGTCTTTCTGATGTGTCCGAAGAACAAGAGAATGATATTAAGAAGGCATATTGTTGGAAAGATCTGTCCTGAAAGCATAAATCTCAAACCTATCAAAATACTGCGAATGAATTATCGGAAAAGAATATGCAGATGTAAAAGAGATATGTGACATTTAAAATAACTAAATAGCTTCTAAATAGATAACAGCAAAAATATGTAATATTATTAGAGGATTGTGGGAATGGAAATCTAAGGAAGATGAAAACGGAGGAGATACACTTAGCTATTTATAAGGACATGCAAGAGGAGGTATCCTACGCCGTATTACTTATATTAAAAGTCTATGTTTGATTAATGATAATAAAGATACGTCCAAGAGGGATTTATAGGATATATAGAGTACATAAATTATTTTTAATTTTTCTTTTAATTGGAATATGTTTACCATTTTGTATTATAGAAACTCTACGGAATAGCAGTTATTGCAATAAATGAATATTCTCTCCAATTGCTGCTCATTCGTGATTGAGAAACATAAATATTATATTTATTCATTCATCAATCCATTCATTAATTCAAAAATCATAAATTAACCGCAAACATGCCAATGTATGCCCTGGTTACATCGTTGCTGCCCCCCCCCCCCTCCCACACTGCTGGAGATAGGCTATGGTGGCTTCAGACCGGCCCTGGTTCTAATGTAAGAGAATAACTAACCTTGACAGGCCACTCTGCACTTTGTGCGTGCTCAAGAGCCCTTGTCTTTCATAGCCTTGGTTGTCAACAGCAGAGGCAGCAGGTCGATATCTAGTGTTTCAAGGTAGCTTTAAGAAGAAACACCTACGCTGAGAATGGACGGAGCAGGTAATGATACTATATAATTTCTGAAGCCAGTTGAAGTATTGGTTATAGGCTGCCAGAACTTATCAAATTAACTGCTTGTTGGCAACAACCGCACACTTCAGTCTAGTATCACGTGCGACCCCTTTGGGTGGGGGACGCAAACGAACAATACTCCCATGGTATCTCTCTTGCCTGTCGTAAGAGGCGACTAAAAGGTGCGACCAAGGTATGATGTAATTGGAAGGTATGATGTGAGAAACACCATGGGTCTGGGCGTTGCCTGTGATTAGTACCATCGTGTGCATTCCACCGAAGCGAGGACGCGGGCGCGCGGCATCACGGACGTCCGTTCGGGAGGAGCTGCCGTGTGCAGCGCTGAATTGCGTTGGTTCCCCTGTATTTAGAACGGGTCGACATTACCTATGAGTTGTGCCACTATATGAGGAGCATCGTGGGTCTGCGTTGCATGTGAGTAGTGCCTTTATGTGAGGGTGGGTGGTATCACAATGTGTGATACACCGTCAGTCTACATTGCCTATGGTCAACAACACCATGAGTATATGTGGCCTGTTATTAGTTGTCCTACGTGAGGAACACCATGGGTCTGCGTTGCTTGTGAGTAGTAACCTTACGTGAGGAACACCATAGGTCTGGGTTACCTGTTAGTGGTGCCAATATGTATTACATACCCTGGGTCTACATTACCTGTGATTAGTACCACCATGCGAGGAACACCATGAGTCTACGTTACCTGTGATTAGTACCACTATAGGAGGAGCACCATGGTTCTCTTTACCAGTGGTTAATACAATTATGAGGTGCCGGTGACCTGAATTTTGGACCCCTTTGGACAACAAGCATCATCTCAGAATATGAGACATTGTGAATTGGATCCATGGTCATTTTGTCGCCATCATTCGTTTTAGATTTTAGTCCGTGGATAAATATTTAAGTTTTAATTGTCGTTTCATTTCATTGCACCTCGTACCATTAGGGGCCGATGATCTAGCTATTAGGCCCCTTTAAATAATAAGCATCATCATCAGTATCGTGTTCAAGACCCAGTGGCGTAACGTTATGGACCGGAGCATAAGGATCCCAGAGACTACCCCAGAAAAAAGTAAAAAAATGAACAAAAAACTTTAACCGAAAGCCACTCCGCTGGGTTCCATGGTTCAAATCCCGGTCACTCCACGGCGGGACAGGTTTTTCTCCGGGTACACCGGATTTCCCTGTCATTTTTCATTCCAGCAACACTCTCCATGATCATTTCCTTTCATCTGTCATTTATTAACCATTGCCTTCAGAGGAGTGTGACAGGCTTCGGCAGCCGGCACAATTCCTATTCTCACTGCTAGATGGGGGCTTCATTTATTCCATTCCTGACCCGGTCAAATGACTGAAAACAGGCTGTGGATTTTCATTTCTTTATTATAATCATCACAACGATGTGCCCAATTAAGAAGTGCGATTTAACTTTTTTTATCAGATGAATTTGCTTTCTTTCCTTCCCATAATCTCTTCATACTCTCCGTTATTATTATTATTATTATTATTATTATTATTATTATTATTATTATTATTATTATTATTATTATCGAAGCCTCTAAAATCGAACAACAAAAAGAAATGAAACATTTTTTTTTCCCCTTTCGCAGTTGTAAAATATTGCTTGAGTAAGAATTTCGAAAGATTTAGATCATGATGTAACCTATTCACACACATCCCCCTGCTAGGGGTTTGGTATTCTCGATCCAAACATTCATTTAGATGCTGATTATTCACTGTTTCTGCTGTCGCTTACTACTTTGCATTTTGTGCAGCTGTGCTCGACACACTGTTGTTCATCAGTCCAGTGAGCCGTTATGTTTATCTTCTTGATCACTCAGCCATGTCTGTGTTTGTGATCGTACGAGCTCTGTTGATCGTATCATAGCCCCGCATTGAAGGTCTCAGAGCTCATCAACCTTTGATGCTCAGTACGCTTTTTCTGATCTACACACGTTGTGAAGGTAAATAAAACCGATGTGAAACCATCCTGTCCAGAGACGTGTTTAGAAACCGAATAACAGTACATTCAAAATGGACTGTAATAACTTATTAACAACAAATTTATTGAACGAATCATCGATGTCTCGCAATTACGGGTTACCACAATGGACAAAGTATGGCGTATTAGGATAGAGAAATATTTTATAGAAATATATATATATATATATATATATATATTTACAATTTGCCTTACGTCGTACTGACACAGACAGGTCTTAGGCGACGATGGGATAATAAAGGTGTAGGAGTGGGAAGGAAGTGGCCGTGGCCTTATAAGGTACAGCCCCAGCATTTGCCTGGAGTGAAAATGGAAAACCACGGAAAACCATCCTCAGGGCTGCCTACATTGGGTTTCGAATCCACGATCTCCCGAATGCAAGCTCACAGCTGCGCGCCCCCCTGACCGCACGGCCAACTCGCCAGGTTTTATAGAAATATAGCAGTAATATGTTTTCTTTTTAATCATGGAGGTCCGAAAAAAAGAGATCTCAGAACGCGTACAGATCCACGTATGGTGGTGGTAACTTCGCTTGCAATGCTTTTCATAGGCAGCCCGAACTTCTTCCAGAATTCCATGAACAAGGCAAGTATTGTGTCAGGAGTAACAACCATTATTCCGATAATCTTCTACTTCATTCAGCTGATATTTGTTTTCGTACGACGGTATGGTGGGTGCGTAAATGTTCAGCTTCTCTAGGTGGACGTCAGTAGGCTGGCTAACATGGTGCTCGAATCGAATGACTGGATCGGTTATGAAGCATTTCTTGACATTATCTTTAAAGGCAATTATGTCAGTTGTCTTGTTCTGCCATTCATAGACAAACAGTCGACTTCTTCATGTACACTAAATTTTTACTACGCATTTCTTCTGCAATCAACGATCGTATCTCTTGATGACGTGAGTTTCTCAGTAATTCGCCGTAGGGGCAAGAACCCAAAAGGTGAGCCAGTGTTTCTTTCTCTCTGGCGCATCTTTTTTTACGGTGTTCGGAGACGCCGAGGTGCCGGAATTTAGTCCCGCAGGAGTTCTTTTACGTGCCAGTAAATCTACCGACACGGGGCTGTCGTATTTGAGCACCTTCAAATACCACCGGACTGAGCCAGGATCGAACCTGCCAAGTTGGGGTTAGAAGGCCAGCGCCTTAACCGTCTGAGCCACTCAGCTCTCTGGCGCATCTGCAACAGAGGTTTCTGCCCGGAATAGTTCGTACTGCAGAAACATTCGATGCCATCTTGATTGCTTCCTGCCATTCGCTACAAGAATATCTTTGGTGATGCGTAATCCAATTGTTGGCTGGAGTCAGGGGAGTCTCGTCTTATGGATCACACGAGCACGTGAACACCCTGATAAAACCAAAACTCTTGAAATGTGCATGATATTGTATGATGAGAACAAGATTTCTGACGTTGAGAACGTATTTACGAAGTTGTAAGTGCCGATTCATTTTCCGTTTCCAGAATTTTCTGAGCCATTCATTCATATATCTTTTCTAATAAAGTGGGTAATCTGGGTGGGTGTGGAGGGATATATTCACCATCTTTTTGGTTATCACCTGAGGGGACTTGGGTTGGTGAGTGGGAAGAAGTGGAAGAAGAAGAAAGAAGAAGTGAATAAAATTCTCACTTATTCCTACTTCTCACCTCCAACCACTTACCGTGTCTCCTCCATTCACCATCAAAAAAATTATTATAATAAAAAAATGCTCGTCCATCATTCATACTTCCCACTTCCTGTCGCTTGCCTCATATTCGTACCAACCCCAAACTATTCAGCACCACCACAACAGAAAAATAAATTAGTTTAAAAAAGTAACAAATAAAATTATCTACCGAGTTTAATTAACCTGATAAAGTTAAAAAGTAGTTAGCCAAGAGACCGTATACCCCTTCCCATCTCCTTACTGTCAAAATCCTTTACCTATCTCCTTAATCCTTCACGTATCCGCAACCTTCCCGAATCTCCTGGCCAGAGAGAGGGCGTTACCCTCTAGGTGGCCCGCCCCTGCCCTTCAGGGAGGGTTTGAAAACATTTAGATAGATAGATAGGCTCGGCGAAGAACGTTGCATGTGCTTCAATAAAAAATATTATTGTAAATTTTAATACATTAATCCTCAGTCTCTAACCCTTACAACAGTTTTCGTAAAAATATCATGCGTATAATGAAACGATACGAAGTAAATGAAATGTATTTTAAATTATGTTTTATTTTCCGATTTTACTACTTTTCAGAGAAACTTCCACTTACCACAAGTATCAACTACCAGAGGGTTAAACTGAGATGTTATTGGTTTATTAATAAATATTAATACATGGCCATCCAATTAACACAGAACCGCAGCTGTGACGAGACTGAGGCGGGCAAGCTATACGAGAGCAAGCTAGAGTGACTGCCTGATAAATTCTATTACACTTCAAAAGTACTCATCCCTAATTTCTCGTCATGAAGAAGTTCCTCATGGAGCAGATTCTTTTTTTTTTTTTTTTTTTTTTTTTTTGCACTCCGATATCGGCTGTTTACAGAAATTACCTACCCACATCAGTGAAACCACGCTTCGTCTGAGAGGAGAATGAGATTGGGATCAATTTCTCCGTCATGCACTTCATTCAAAATCCACATAAAAGCACCTAATAGTACATTCTTGTAATAAATCATGTATCGCATAGGAGCAGAGACTGAAAAAATTTACTAGGAAGACAACTTCTTTTTAGTTCTAAATACAGCAGAACCTATAGGATCACCAGTGCGGGATGAAGTGTTTTCTTACCTCTCCAGGACATCGAAAGACAATAATAATAATAATAATAATAATAATAATAATAATAATAATAATAATAATAATAATAATAAATACCGAGTGAGTGGCTGCGGGGTTGAGTCACATAGGTGTGAGCTTGCATTCGGGAGATAGTGGGTTCGAACCCCCACTGCTGGCATCCCTGAAGAGGGTTTTCCGTGGGTTACCATTTTCACACCAGACAATGCTGGAGCTCTACCGCGATTAAGGCCACAGCCACTTCCTTCCCACTCCTAGCCCTTCCCTGTCCCATCGTCGCCGTAAGACCTATCTATGTCGGTGCGACGTAAAGCAAATAGTAGCTTCCTTCCCACTCCTAGCCCTTTCCTATCCCTTCGTCACCATAAAACCTATCTGTGTCGGTGTGTCGTAAATCTAGTTGTGTGTAACTGCAGTTTCCCCGGTGGCCTCGGCTTCGATTCCCGGTAGGGTCAGGGGTTTTTAATTGTAAATGATTAATATCCCTGGCCTGGGGACTGGGTATTTGTGTCGTCCTTAACGTTCCTTTCCTCACATTCAACACTTTACACTTCCGGCATTTACAAAATACACGCAGGTTCCTCACATATGGTGCAAGTAGGGGCAAAAGATCTGTCTAGGTCGACGTCCCGAACAAATAGCAATTTAAAAAAACTACAGTTTTAGTCTGTCGTATATGTTTGGACAGCATGATTTTGTGATACAACCTTTAGGGAATTTTTCCAATGTGTGTATATATATGGGTATTTATTTATTTTAAAAAATCATTTATAATAGCTATATTCCAGAAAGTAATACTACATGCATATGTAAACATAATGACAGTACTAATTAATGCTCTATATACAATTAATTACATTTATGTCTCTGCTAATATTAACTGTCTGCTCGTTGTAAGATGTCAAAATTTATTTTGCTAAAAAATTTAGAAAATTTCTTTAGGTGGTTGTCCACGAGTTCGTATTTCTCCACCGGCCAGTGGACCACTTCTACAAAGTTCACCTCTCTCGGAACTGAGTATCTTACACTCCCAAAGGATATGCTCAACTGTTGTTTCAACACCCACAAACATGTGGGGCCTTCTGTTATTTTGAACCTAAAGAAGTATTCACCAAATTTTCCGTGGCCTGTTGTCATAGCTATCATATAATTTACTTAGCGTATGACTTACATAAAACACAAAACAGTGGAGAATAAACAAAGAAAGAATGAAGTTCATGATGGACGCTTTCTAGCAACCATTATAAATTACAGTCCACGTTCTTGAGCCATTCAAGGTGTTGACGGAAGATCAAGGATCTGTCCAATGTCACACCAAGATATTTAGCGTGTTTATTGTGGTGAAGCTGTACGCCATTAAAGAAAGAGATAGTTCCCTGTTTGCGAACTTGTTACTTACGTACTTCAGATTTTGTCATATTAGGGCAGAGTCTCCACTGTTTTTAATAGTCAACCAGTATGTATGTATGTATGTAAGAAAAATGTAAATATAGGCTAATTAAATTTTAAATCCGATATTTTTTTCTGTTTCAGGATGTGGCGTTCATCAACCCAGCAAACGTAGTGTTCGTCTATATGTTGGTGCGAGAGCTAATACAGGACGATGACCTTGAATGTGAGCAAGATCTCCAGGCGGTGGTCCTGACCTGCCTCTATCTCTCCTACTCGTACATGGGCAACGAGATCTCCTACCCGTTGAAGCCTTTCCTGGTTGAGGATGACAAGGATAAGTTCTGGGATCGCTGTCTGCTCATCGTGAACCGCCTTAGTCGAAACATGCTCAGGATTAACGCGGAGCCCGGGTTCTTCACCGAGATCTTCACCGAGCTGAAGGCGTGTGGTACAAATGCGGGAATCACCACCGTATCGCCCGTTACCACTCCGAACAACAACACCGTGCCACCTCCACCACCCCCAGCACTGACAACAACCTCGCCCCCGCCAGCTTGACCTCCAGGCCGGCAATGCCAATACTCGACCCTCCTAGTCAAACTAACACTAGCTAAATCCCGGCAGCGCCATTGCCAACAATACGTAACTACCCTGTGACCGAATGTCCAATATTAGTGAAATTTT
The DNA here is from genome assembly GCF_040414725.1 of Anabrus simplex. NCBI lineage: Eukaryota > Metazoa > Arthropoda > Insecta > Orthoptera > Tettigoniidae > Anabrus > Anabrus simplex. Next base: position 822,425,599 of record NC_090265.1, on the reverse strand, counting down.
TATTAAATCTACGAGAAGGGAAAGAAGGGAGAATATGTATATTGTTGCATTTGCATTACCTCTTTAACCTACTTCCAAATACCAAAGATTTTATGATAGTCATATTAAAACATTTATAAAGGAAGACCCTTTGGACAATGCAGTTTATTTGTTACGTAAAAACCAGCTGATATTATTGTTTTGACGTGTCGCTATAGCTCTTTAATTTCTCTGTAGAAAATATCAGTTACTTTGTATTGTTAAATGAACTTAGGTTAGATATGCTAAAAGGGCTATGTTTGTAACTCAGAATGACGCACGTGAATGAAGCTTCCTTAACCAATTTGTTAGGAGCTCATTCTACAAACCGAAATATATTAATGTTACCGAGTTAAAAATCTCACAATGTATGACTTGTGAAAAGTACCTGTTTGAATAAAACAACATTCAAATAACAGTTCATTTAACAAGATATATAGCCAAAAACAAATGTTGTTACCATTTCATAAAATCCACATGTAAAATGTAAATACGAACATGATCTGTTTTTAACTTAATTCGTGATATCAAACGCTCATTCAGCACTATATGTTGTGTTGTGGATAATGATCGAACAGGAAGAGTGAGATACAGCATTACCGACATGCAGACTGCAAGATATTTAGATGATTACCATTCAGGATATGTAGCACTTTATCCTTTATCTGAAATGTAGAAGGGATATCTGCAACACAACATAAATTCCAGTGGCGGTTGGTGGTATCTGAAGCTGGGCGTTGCACCAACATTTGTATATGAGAAGCTTACAGAAATAACAAGCAACTCTAGTATTGTTTAGTAATGAACTACATTCCTATTAAAAGTGAAGTATATTCGGCAGTTAAAACACAGGAAACAAGAGGCGAATTACACTGTATATCTGCAGTTATTCTTACCTCACTTGAATTGAAAATTTACCCTCCTGTTTTCCATTGACGTCGGTGGACCGGTGTGGTGTACCCTAGTAATGTGGATAAATATACCGTTGCGAGAGGAGAAAAAGCAGGCATGATGTCATCTCCGCTGAGTGGTGCAATCTAACGGGGACATTTGGAGTTGTTCCTCGATAGGGGGCTTTCTGGTCTCGTGCAACACCCACGAACCGATACTGGCGGGCGTGCTACCTGATGCTTCTTACAGGCTTAGGCTTACGCTTGGGAGTTGCCGTAGGAAAGCAAACCCTTTGAGCTTGATTCGAAGCCGGCAGCGCTTATTGGTCCATTACCGAATGACCAAAGAGGGTTTATTTTAACATATTTTAGAATATATGCTAGGTTTATTATTAAACTAAAACATTAGAAGAAAAGACGACAAATGGTCGGTGGATGCAGAGTGGGTTTCGGCCCTTGGGTTTCGTCCCTTAAGAGGCCACGGCTTGTCCGTGGTCCAACAGCTCTGTACTCTGACCGGCCAACCGAGCAGAGAAAAGTTTGCCACGGCTCTATCGTGGCTCTACACCTCTGCATTCGGGAAAGGGGCCTGGGGCACAGTGCCGGACTTCACGCCTGGTCCCACCCGTCGGCTGTCCTGAGAATGGTTTTCCGTGGTTTTCCATTCTCCTGCACTAAGGTGAATGCCGGGACAGTTCGTAGTATAGGCCACGGCTGCCTACCCCCTCACCTTCTCCGCACATCTCCTGCACCGTAACAAATCTCCCGGCCTGAGAGACAGCTTCACCGTCTAAGAGGCCCGCCTCCCCCTTCAGGGGAGGAATTAAAAGCGTTTAGTAGTAGTAGACGACAAATGAAGGGTAAAATTATTGGGATTAGTGCAACACTGCAACAATACCACACACCACCCCTGATAAATTCTAGCTAACACTTAAAGAATAGGGACTGTATGCGCTAGTACTTCTGACTTTTCAAGTTTTCAAATTTAATGTTCGATGCTAGTTACTACCTGAATGAATCGATAAGTTAGGAAATAAGTCGCATAAATACAGTGTTGTCTGTCGTTAAGTCTTTCAGTCCGGAGGCTGGCTGGATACTCAGATAGCACCACTAAAAGAAAAAGGCTGATGGTGCACCATAAACAAGGCGTTCATGGCATGATGACTGAGGTAATTTGCCGTGGCTTTCCTTACTGAACCAGAAAATGGTATTATAGCACGATTGGTTCTCATAATATCCAGATGCATTAGTCGTGTTCCTCAGCAGTTTTCATTGCCATAAATGAGACTGAGACTTCAGCGGAAGACAGATGGAAGAATACTGCATCCACAAAGAAGTAGAAGTAGGCGAATATACAATTTTATGGAGTAAAAAATCAATTTTTCCTCTCACATTATGAATGGACTTAAAGAAAATATGCCTAAACTGCAGGGAGAAGAAAATACAGCACGTGAGATACTTAAAAAGTGAATGAGAGGGTCATCAACCAGCTTCTAAGGTGAAGGACAAAGGCCAAAAATGGTAGCGCATATAATGGATTTGTCTTCAATACTAAAACGACGAAACGAAACATATTTCTAAAAATTGACTTGTACGAATAAATACTGGTGATGTTTCTTATTTTAAGGGGCATCTAGGTCATCCGCCCCGGTGTTACTTACTTCCATTTCATTAATTTCTATACAGAACATCAGTAAATGCTTTGAAATTATTTTGGAGGAATGTAGCACATTGAACTATGATATTTAGGGTTATCAGTGCTGATTTTCTGGCCGTACGCTCCGGAAGGCGTACCGTTAAATTTTTCAATGGTCAGAAAATCATCAAAACGAGAGAAATTTAGATAACACTGACATTATTAGTAAAAACGGTAAATATTAGTCAGTTTCATCTACATCTGGAACAGTATGTTGTAATGCTTTGAGGTACAATGGCAGTCAGTTTCACAGTCTTCTGAAATCGCGGTGAAATTATTAACATAACAAAATTATTAAAATCGTAGCATATCTATGCTATAAGGTCCGAATCACAAGATGAACAGTACAGCCACATCCAATTACGTTTTTCATTACATTTTGAGACGCCACTGAATTCATTTTGCTTCGGTATGGCATTACTTTCTCACATTCACATTCGATGATTAAGAGGTGAAGCTGAAGACTATTGCCAACTTGATAATCATCGAAATAGTACGACCTCCTTTTACAACTGTTCAGTTTAACTGCATAATGTCGAGACGTGGTTTTTAAAAGGAAGACATCTGGTTACCGATAACAAAAGTAGGGCATGGAAGCGTGGAATGCTGTGAATTTCTAATGTCTATTTGGAAGCTGCTTTGAATGGTACTTTACTGATGTTAATTCTGGAAATGGCATATAATCTGTATTATTTGTTTTTCAGTCAGCGTACTTCTCAAAATCATGTTCTGGAACATTTTATGTTTACATTTTTTGCTACGGTTGCGATTTCTTAATGCCAGCAACAGGTCCCCCAGAGAGTACAACTTATTTTTCTAGAAAATCAGCAAAATGAACTATGGAAAAGAATAACCCGCTATTACAAAGTCATAATCTTATCAAACAGAACGGGAGGGATCTAAGGCTTTTGAGGCTGGAAAACAAATCATATAATGTAATTTTCACGCACCTCGAAGAATATCCCTTCAGTTACGCATTTCCAGTCTGAAGTTTGAAGTTTGTGGCGAAATACAGGAGCGACGTCGCTTCTTCGCAAGGTGTTAAATGGCTATAGTACATTGCATACGTCCAACATTCGTCCTTTACAAATAAATTTGACAATGTCTTTCACCACTTCAACGAATAACTTAGAAAGAACGCATAGCCTATTTTATCAGATCCTACCTGTGCAGATAAAGTTCTCTATAATGATATTATTGATAGATGTGGCTTGATATTCACTCTATAAATCCAACATCTCAACTCAATGGAAACTACCATATAAATGTAATAGGTACTTATGACAGTTAATTTTTATGGATCCTTTATTGTTGAAAAATATGCTACAGAAAAATGCACAAAAAAGTAAACTTATGATAGATGAAAGAGATAAAATCCTTCTAATGATTTCCAGAAAACGTCTGTACATAGATCTTGTAATATAATTCGAATTAGAAGAAATATTAAATAAAAGAATAGTTTAGTAACTGGTTTATATTTATATAATATTTTCATGAAAAAATAAAATGTCTTTAATTATATCTTCAAAGGTATGAAGAGAAAAGTAGAAAGCAATCTAGGAACTTTATATTCAGCAGCATCTATAGAAGTAATAATAAAGTGATCTGTAAAATTAGTTGCAATTCATTTTTTGTTAATTAAGAGAATCATTTCTTGTGTCGTGGTACTTCCTCAAATATTTTCAAGAATATTTATAAATACTCATTTTTACATCATAAGAATAGCGCGGGTAAGTTATTTTTGAGCTTTCAATATTTAAAAGGTTCCATAAGAGAATCACAAGTAATTTGCTCGTAATTCAGGAACCAAAGATATAAAAGATATGTCTTGTAAATACTGGCTAACATCATCATAAGAGAGAAGATAATTAAAACACTGTAACTAAACAACTAAAATACTAATTTTGTTAGAAACAGCTATGTTGACAAATCATCGAAAGTGACATTTCATCCGGAAATGATCTTATATTAGACAATCACTGTTTATGATTGATTGCTGGTAGTAGACCTAAGGTTTCCCCTATTGCAACGTACGGAAATCTGTAACATTTGTCAGGAATCACAGTAGAATTGAACTAAAATGAATTATACCACCCGATTAGATCAGTATTTTGAAATACTAGCTAAATATATACCCGGGGATGGGAGATGGACGGGTTCGAATCGCCAGCCGATTGCTTTTGCGCAAAACGAAATGACTTTATCACAAATATTCCTGTTTTCGTGACTACAAATGAATACAGCGCTTTACCGAAAAACATGCCCAGCTCCATGGCTAAACAGTTAGCGTGCTGGCCTTTGGTCACAGGGGTCCCGGGTTCAATTCCCGGCAAGTTCAGGAATTTTTACCATAATTGGTTAATTTCGCTGGCTTGGGGGCTGGGGGTATGTGTAGTCTTCATCATTTCATCCTCGTCACGACGCGCAGGTCGCCTACGGACTTCAGATTGAAAGACTTGCATCGGGCGAGTCGAACTTGTCCTCGGATACTCCCGGCACTAAAAGCTGTATGCGATTTTATTACCGCAAAACGTGACAATTCAGTGCAGCAGCTTGTGTTTAAAACTGAAAACTTACCACACTGTCCTGCACTAATTCTCGCGATGAGCCGCTTATCCTAGAGTAGGAGAGGCTGGAGTCCATGCTAGGTTAGGTTTGGGTACGTTAGATATCCAACACAACTTTTGACCTCGGCGCCATATACCGACAGCCGAGCAGTCAGGGTAAAAGAAAGTAATATGGAGTTACCAAACTGTGCAATTATCATTAGAAACTAAACTTTAAGGAAATGAAAAGCAATTTGTGTCTTTTGCTAATGGCAATTTACTTTTGTGTCTTTGTGTGCATTCGCTATCCAGCCTGAATACCATTGTCCGTCATCCTCAAACTCGATACCTGGATGGAATCAGTGCAGTTGGGTAGATTATTTAACCATCCAACAACAAAGGAATATAATATAAAAGTCGAGTATCATTATCTCCATGGAAAATATTCCTTATTTATAACAATGAACTTTTGGATGCTAAAAATATGTTTTGTTTCAATAGTAAAGTATATTTATCAGAAAAAGGCACGTTTAAATATTTTCCAACATTCAAAGTAAAGTTATGATCATTTCGAATAGTTTTCATACATGAAAAGCTGTATAGTTAGCTACAGAGGATACTACCGTACCACACTTCAGCCTATGAAAAAATCATTACCCATGACTGTCCTGAGATAAACATCATTTTATCTTCAGTGATTAGAGTGTACACTTCACCGCAGTTAATGAAGCTAAAGATTGTTCATTGTTAACACACTAGCGGCACCTAAAAATTTCATCTCTAAGATAGGAGTTAATGCGCACTTCTGCAAAAACCTTGTAAAACAGAAATAACAATACTCAACTCTCGAAGAGAATGATCAAGCGAGTAAATTCTCCCTTCCACATATGCAATGCTGTGTATTTAAGGGTAAAATGTGATTTACTGCATAAAAATCTCGCTTCTACTCGTTAGTTTTCTAGGGAAGAAACGTTTAAGGAAGGGTGTTGCACTGAAATCTGAAGCAATTTTGCACGTGGCTTGTGTACAAGGTTTGAACCGTGCTGGACATGAAGTTTCATTAAATATTTTATCCCTTCAAGAAAAACGTTCATCATAACTTGTGAGTGTGCGAATTTTCAAAGGACTCTTATCTACCTGAGTTCTCTCATACTTTCTTATTTCGATAAGCTAATTTTCTCGATACACTGTAGGCAAAAGACTGATAAAGTTATGACTATAGTAGGCTATCATAATATATAGTTTGCAAATAAGGTGGAGCGACAGGCATTCCACTATTTATTTAAAACAATCCCTGCAGAATCAATCACGCTCACTTGAGACATCGTACGGCTTCATCCTCTCCATAATCCTGAATAATCCAATAAGGTTCTGACGTCACTCGCTGCTGGCACTCGACAGCAGAAATAAATCATGAGAAGAAGACGTGCATTGGATGAAAACTTCTGCCGTACCGATATAGATGTTCAAAACACTTCTTAATGTAATCAGACAGTGGCAGGCAACGTGAGGCATAGCTTCTCAAAAACAATCATAGAAAACTGTTATCACGCATTCATATGCAAGGTGCAGGGATCTATAATAGTGCTTGATCGATTCATGCTATAGAAAGGAAATGAAGCTTCGAGGTTGGATTAAATAAGAGATTTATGGGGATCAGTCTAGCAACCTTAGTGTATAGATAGATATAAATGATGAAAATAGTAAGATTCAATTATAATCACAAAATGTCTTGAGAGAGGTAGTATTTCCTTACCGTGTATAGTAGTTTAAAATCTCTCCGAAGTACAATATTCTCCAAGCTTCTACTCTTTAAAGCGACTAGAGGGGGCGATCGTATTGTTCATGGAAGTACCACAAGTCAAAGGAATAAATTACTTACAAGTCCGAAAAATAAATATTTTGTGAGGAATCTGAGGGGAAATACAATACTAAACAGTAATGTAAACGAACTCTTTTTCATCCAAAGCCTCTGTGATCTATGCCGATTAACATCAACCTAACACTTACGCCCAATAAAGAAAGGAAAAGAAAAATCTGGTTTCTTGAAGACGAGGATGTAGACGTAGGTTAGATGTACAGTAGAAGACAAGGATAAAATTTCGATTAATCCACATCGTGTAAATGTGAATCTGGCTGACACAACCACACAGGGGAGATCTTTAGAAACTTAGGCACTCGCCCTGCTACATTATTACTTTTTATTTTTTAATTAATGAATTCATACAACTTATCCCCATGAGGAGGCTATCACAAGGACAAAGTATATCGATTACAAAATATGCCAGATGGGAAAGACATCAAAGAACGCAGGGTTTTCTTATTAATAAATGCATGTTGCCAGATAAAAAAACATATTCCTGTGAAAAGGATACAATATGTATGTTATATTGGCGATTAAATGTTATTTTTATTGCTTGAGGAATGACCAAGTCATAGAGGGCCGAAATAAACTTTTCACTAAAATAAAATTCTGTTCAAATAAACAGAAAACAAAATGCACTAAACTCGGTAATCCGATCTTCAATATCCCGACCTCTAAGCAGAGGTGAGTTTCTATACTGTCACGAATCCCTATCAACAGCTGTGTCTCTGCTACAGTCAGACTATTAACTCGATGCCTACAATATGTCAATTATTTTATTTAAAACTGTAGCTTCAGTTACAATTCATTATCATGGCTTCGGAAAGAAAGCACGTTACGTTAGACCTGAAACAGAAGCTGGAAATGCTAGACAAGTCAGACCAATGAATAAATAAGCAAAACTGAGCAGAAAAGTAAAGATGAAAGTAATGAAGAAGAGAACACAGCATAAGCAGAGCATGAAGATTTCCAACAACGCTGCTGCTGAAGGTGCAGATATCTTCCTGTAGTATACAAGGCCTGTAAATAAAGTTGTGGAAATATTAATAGAACGCAATTTTTAATGAACTAACAAGTACAGATACATTACATTCCTTCACTGCAGTCACCCGGAAAGTCTATTACCTTTTGCCAAATCTCGGGAAGCCATAGGGGACCGTTGGCAAGGCGTTCTCTGTTCATGACAGCGACGGAGCGCACTACTACGCGGAGTACAGATGCCACGTCAGGAAATCGGTGGCCTCAGAGGAGTTCCTTCAACTTCGGAAACAGGTCGAAGTCGCAGGGACTCATGTCTCGTGAGTGCAGATGGTGTTCCTCCAAGACCTCCCAATGCCATCTTTGCAATAAGAGCTTGACATTGTTTGCGACATGACAAAGTGCGTTGTCATGCAACACGATATGGCGACTTTCTTGCAATAAACGTGGACATTTGCGCGGCATAGCCGGACGCAGATGTCGCTCCAGAAATCGGTAAGAGTAGTCACTGCTGGCGGTTTGTTCCTCAGGCACAGCATGCGTAATAATAACACCCTCCTAGTCGTATGCCACAATCAGCATAAGCTTCACCCGACTGGGTTCCTGTCGAAATTTATGTGGACGTGGTGAACCTGCGTGACGCCATTCATTCGATTGACGCTTTAATTCAGGCTCGTAGACTCGTGCCCACGTCTCATCAATGGCGTCAATACGCTGCAGAAATGCGTCTCCTCCGATGCGGTATCTATCCAGGTGGATGCCAGCCAGTGCATACCGATGCCATTTCTGTACGTCGGTGAGTTGATGTGGAACCCAACGGGATGCAATAATCATCATGTTAAGACATGTCGTCAGTATCTGCCACACCGGTTCATGACTGAGACAGATAATTCCTGGACAAACCACCGATGGTCTACGGAAACGAGATCACTCACGATGTCAATCTGATCTTGAGGAATGAACGACCAACCTGTGCGGAGCAATCGGCATTCTCATTCCGACCCGCACGAAACACCTTGATCCATCGTGCAACCGCCCTATACGGCAATGCATTCTCACCACAGGTGACAACATTCTGGACATTTTTGCCACGGGCAACATCGATTTTAATCCACGAACGCTGATCACATTTTGAAAACAGGCTTTAGAGCGGTGAAATCGAAACTTTTCACTTCTACGCCACACATCAACAACACCCCCAAATGGATGCCTGTCAAATGCACACTACATATCGAAAATAGCCCCATCTGACCGCTCCCATATCCCATTTGTATATGCTCGATCTCCTGCGAGTGTTTATAATAAGTACAATGCAACAACATTATACGCGTAGTATCGACGTAATACTTGTAAAGCAATTGCGTGACAAAGCATTCCTCTATAAGCATCTTCATTCTGGCAACTATAATTTCGGGACATATTTCATTATGAGTAGGAAACTAAAAAAAGACTATTTTATTTTTTCTTCAATGTATGAATACTATCTACCTTTGCTGGCAGGACCTAGTGTTTACAGTGCACTATGTTTTCTGGTATAGGCTAGAGCAATTTTGTTACTTTCATAGATCTGTCTCTGTCTTATCCTTGGCTTTGACAATATGAAAGTGCCTGAGGTATGAGCGATGCCAGTAATGCCATTCCTTATGCAGCCAGTCCCTGCTATGATTGGTGTGAAAATGTTGCTCATAGGGTCGGTTGGTGTATGCATTTCAGTGGGCTTGGTAGACTGATATGTAATGGCAACCTCTGGCTCAGTGAGGAAAGCAACGGGAAACTACCTCACTCTGCATTTCCCTAGTACGCCTCTTCAGTGATGCCTAGGCCATCTATGACAGCTGATGGCAGAGCTGTTGAGGATCCAACCAGCCTTAGGGCTGAAGACTGAACATACATAACTTACATGAATATTATAGTATAACAGTGGATTTATTACAGCACAATTGGTATAATTCTAAATTTCTGAGCAATTCAGAGCTCTTGCTAATCCCGCTTGATATTATCGCTTAGATATTTGTTGCACAGCAGTGGGCGCAATACTGCGACTCGAACGCTAGCTCTCTGTAAAACCTGGTCAATATTCCATCGCCGCGTGAGCGTTCGTGGCGTCGACCTCTACAGATCTTTGCCACTACTTTCACCATTTGAGAGGAACCTGCGTGTAAGTGTAATTGCGGAAGTGTAGTGTGTTGAGTGTGAGATAGTGGTGGTGGTGGTGGTGATGATTATTATTATTTTAAGAGGAAGTACAACTAGGCAACCATCCTCTATATAACACTAATCAGAGAGAAAAAATGGAAGGGGTCCGACACTTCGAAAAAATGAAGGTATCGGCCAAAGGAAGACAAGGGCCGCGAAGGGCATGAAAATTAAAGACTCCCTAGGCCTCCATACATAAAACCGTCGGAGTCGGAAAAGAACAAGAGTTGACCAAGGGAGTTCGGAAAGGATAGATGAAAGTGAGGAGCCTGGCACAAGTGGAAGCAATGCCAGGACTCATCTAAGGGACCCGTGGTCGCCAAAGCACGCTCCAAAGTTCAGAGCCCCTGGAGCCCCTTTTAGTCGCCTCTTACGACAGGCAGGGGATACCGTGGGTGTTATTCTATCGCCCCTACCCACAGGGGGTTGAGTGTGAGGAAAGGAACGTTAAGGACGACACAAACACCCAGTCCCCAGGCCAGGGATATTAATCATTTACAATAAAAAACCCTGACCCGGCCGGGAATCGAACCCCGGACCGCCGGATGACAGGCGGACGCGAGGCCGGACTTCAGACCAAGATACTTGACCGAGTTTGACCAAGGTACGAATTTTGAGGGGACGGATTCTCGGGACTCGCCTGTTCAAGATTATGGCCAGGATTTTCGCCGGGTTGACCTTAACCTTGGTCTGTAGTTTAGCAAGGGCACCGCGATATCGTCCCTCAGTGGAATAAGCTGCGATGTCGTCCGCGTACTGCTGAATTTCAACGCCTGCCATACGCGGGATGTCGTTCACATAGAGCGCGTACAGGGTTGCCAACAGGATCGCATCCTGTGGCACACCCGCAAGGAGATGCCGTGGGGTGGATGCTACACCATCGCAGGTGACAACAACTTGTCGGTGGTGCAGATAAGACGAGATAATTTCGATCAGAAAAAGTGGAACATTGCAAAGTTCCATGAGTTTGGCTATGAGGTTGTCGTACCAGAGAATGTCAAAAGCCATTTGAGCGTCGAAAAATACCGCTGGCAAGAAGCGCCTCATGATAAACGACCTCGTCACGAATTGTACAAGTCGTCGGATTGCAAGTGGAGCAGATCGTTTTTACCTGAACCTGAACTGCTCCGGTCGCAGCGTGCGATTGGTAGTAAGGTGAGCGTTGAGACGTTTGAGAATAAGTCTCTCGAAGACCTCCCTGCAAGAAATGGCCGAATTAGCTAGAGTTTAGTGTGTAGTCGTCTTTATTAGCAAATGACAGTGATCACTACCGAAATACGTTTTTCGCTCATGTGAAGTTCTGTGGCTGACGTCCTGCTTTTAGACCGAGCAGGTGGCCGTGCGATTAGGAGCGCGCAGCTGTGAGCTTGCATTCGGGAGATCGTGGGTTCGAACCCCACTGTCGGCAGCCCTGAAGATGGTTTTCCATGGTTTCCCATTCTCACACCAGGCAAATACTGGGGCTGTACCTTAATTAAGGCCACGGTCGCTACCTTCCCACTCCTAGCCCTTTACTATCCTATCGTCGCCATAAGACCTATCTTTGTTGGTGCGACGTAAAGCAAATTCTAAATTTAAAAAAAGGAATTTTTAGAAAAATCAATAGAAGTATGGTCCCACTCCGAGATAATGGCGCGTTGCTCACCGCGATGGAAATGAGGGGAAGAAAAGGAGGGATGAAAAATCAATTTTAAACGACTTTTCTTTGTCCGCGATGATACATCTCTTACAGGTGTAATGCTGAATGAAGGACTCTTTTCTGTTTACGAACTTAATAGGTCGGGATGTTTGAGAAAAAAAGTAGGGTGAAGCTTAGAACAAGAAAGATTTAGCTCAGGTTCTCACACCCTTCAAACACACATTTGATGAAAGTAACTACATCAATCCCTAAACACCCTAGAAATTCTTTCAACGAAGATGTACGATTATGGGTAGAGTTTCAGACAATAAAACATAACGATCAGTGTTTATTTTTGTTTATAAGGACAGCTTTCTCTTTTATACATTATCCAACTGATTTGTCTCAACAGAGGACAGTTTCTTTTGTAAAATAAGTTACAACTGGTCCATAAATCGAGAAAGAGTGTTTGTCCTACTTCTTAGGAGTTTAGAGAGAAAAGTTTCATGCCGTCTAGGGGATTGTAGAGACACTGCAGCGCCACAAAGCGCTCGCTCGTCTCCTTCCTGAAGGAGAGCCCGTGAATCAACTCCAACGGAAAGAAAACAAGAGAGACTGCAAAAGCCTTCAATGTCAATAAGATGAGTTAAGAGGATAGTACAACGGAGATCCAAAATAAATTCTTACTTCTACTGCTATCATAATAAAAACTACAGCAGTGTAATGCAGGGGTAAATTTATATTTTACGAATTTTAGGTTTAAGGAAGGATTTGGATGTCGTTTTACCCATAATGAACGAAGAAACAGATAATTCAGCTTCTATTAATGCTTAATTAAAACACATTTTGGCCCAGAAAAACGGTCGGATAATAATGGAGATATGAAAATAAAAGAAGTCGGCTGCTTAGCCGATACGGTAAAGGTGTGCTCGGATCACCTAGAAAGGCTAGGGTTCGATTCCCCATTAGGATGTCGAAAAATCTAGAAACGAGAATTTCATATCTGAAAAAGCACACGGCCCTGATTTCACTCGGCCTATGCCAGAAATGAGTGCCAGGTTAATTCGTAGGAGCAAAGGCGTGCATAGAATTAACAACTCTATCCTACTTAGCGCCGAGATTACGGATAGTGGAAGTCTTTACCTCCCACTCATCCAGGCCGGAATGGAGATAGCTTTGAATTTGATTTGCTGAAATGACATATCAGCTACTTCAATTTCAATTACTTTCAAACACTTTGACTGACTGACTGACTGACTAACAAGTTTTCATTCCCCACCCTGAAGGGGTGGGATGGGCCATCTAGAGGGTTTCGCCCTTTCTCTGGCCAAGACATGCAAAACACTTTGTAAGGTGTCGGCTTATGGTTCAGGTGAGTACGTAGGGGTACTAAGGGAAGGCGCAGAGCGAAATACGCATACTGGTAAATTTGCATTCCCTCCCATGAAGATCAAATTTGAATGTATCGTTTATACAATTCAGTTTGGAATCAGAATCATTCTGAATAGAATGGAATTTTTTACTGGGTCAGGGGATCGTTTCGGCCCCGTCCAGTCCTGCTTGATCAAGCTTTCAGACTTTACCTGTCTCATTCCACCGCATACTGTATTTCTTGTTCTTCCGAGCTGAGTGGCTCAGAAGGTTGAGGCGCTGGCCTTCTGATCCCAACTTCGCAGGTTCGATCCTTGCTGAGTCCGGTGATAATTTGAAGGTGTTCAAATACGTCAGCCTCGTGTCAGTAGATTTACTGGCACGTACAAGAACTTCTGTGGGACAAAATTCTGCACTACGGCATCTCTGAAAACCGAAGAAGTAGTTAGCGTGACGCAAATCCAATATTTTTATTATTATTATTATTATTATTATTATTATTATTATTATTATTATTATTATTACTTCTAAACGTGCGGCTTCAACAATAAATGGCGTGTAGAATAAATGCAATCTTTACTTATTCACAGAGTACAAAATACAGCTACACTCTGCACTTCACAGTTGTACTGTCAACAGACACAGTTGAAGGTGGAAAACAGTAATAATTACTCTCATGTCTCACCAGAAAGACTAATTTCTTGAAGGAAGCTTCGTACTCTAGTAGAGTAATATTGCAGCATTAACATGGCTGAAAAATAAAGCCATAAGGAAAAATGAAATTAAAATTGAAGAACATTGAAACTGTAATAAGGAAGCAATTCGTGAAATATAGAAGTGTTGTGAATACATCGAAATACTTCAAAGAAAACCATGTAAATAACTACAAGTTTTTAAAGTACTTTTACCAGCGGCTTACCATCGCTATAACAGACTTTCAGTGACGCTGCGGTGAGAAAGATAGAACTAAGAAGGAAGTTGTGGCTTAAAATCAAGGTACAGCCCCAGCATTTGTCTGGTTGAAAATAATTATCAGCACGGCTGTAGTCGAAGGTACACGCAGATATACGCCGTATGCTTTCTGCTTAACTCCACTCATTAAGTATGCCTTCTGATTTCTTGCCTATACCTTCTACATTGGTTTCATTTTTTTTTTTAATTTCGCCATTCTGTCAGTGAGTTTTAACGCTCCAGCTACACTCGTAATCGTGAACATCGAAGGTTCAGCTCGATGAATAACATTATCAACCATCACTTGTTTAAGGTCATCACTGTTCGTCGCTTGCATCTCCAGCCTTATGCCCATACATTCAAATGCCTCACCAGTTGACCGATTTAAGCCTGAAAAAGATACGAAGACGTGGCTGCAAAACCACCATACTACAACATACACCCATTGAAGAGTTTGTTCCAGTGAAAAGTGTGATCGCAAATCAAAACAGACACCTGGAAGGAGGTCCAGTAGAAAACTACTGTGTAAGCAAATTACGATGTTTCAAACTAGTGCATTAAAATATGGATTTCTTCTTTGTCATCATAAAATAAATAATAAAAGTGCAGTTGCTTGGGCTCTTGCATCCTGTGGAAATTCAGTTAATATTTTGTAAATGTTGGACACATTGTGGGCGTGAAAGCTGTCTGACACCGTCACTAGCTTCTGATCAGGACAGCTACGATTCGAATTTGTGAGAGTTCTGAAATGAAAAACCATGCCCCACCATCCCCATCCTAGTTCGGATTTTACGTGGCTATGACCACGCTACTGACAGCCATGCAGAACTATAAACATGCTTTAGTGATATTCTACTTCTTTTTATAATACTGATCGGTGAGTAGCTCAGTTTGTCGGATACTCGTCTTCTGCTCTCAATGTGGCGGGCCCGAATTCTGGCGCAGTCAGTTGGCGTTGAAAAATGCTTGAATGCGATAATGGTGGTTGTGGTGATTATTGTTTTAAGACGAAGTACAACAAGGTAATCAGGCAATATTAACAATAATCAGAGGGGACAATAGAAGAGTTCCGATCCTTTGAAAAAGTGAAGGTATCGGCAAAAGAAATGGAAGGGACACGAAGGGCGTTAAAATGAAAGACACTATAGGTCTCGCCAAACTAATACCGTTGGGGTCGGAAAGGAACAAAATTTGATCAAGGCAGGTTGGATAGAGGATTAAAGTGAGGAGATTACAAGCAAGTATAAGAAATGTCAAACTGAGATTGGGAGCCTGTGGTCACCAACCCACTCTCCCAAGTCAAAAGCCCTTAAGTTTCCCCTTCCAGTCGCCTCATATAGCAGGCAGGGGATGATACCGTGGGTGTATTCTACCGCCCCCGCCCACAGGAGGTCTTAAATGAGAGAGACTGGTGTCAGTAGGTACAATCATACTGGCACGTTAAAGAATCATTTCTTAACATAAAACTCAATGGTCTCTTACAAACGATAGTAACAGAAATTGGCATTATTTGAGTATATCTTTTTAGTTTTTCCTGTCTGTGATAACATGAAAGAGAACACTATAACATACCTGTTAAAGTATATTAGTTACAGAATGACATGTTTCGTTCTGCAAAAACATCCTCAGATTCTATCAAATCACTTTTGAACATGCGTGTCTTCTTCTTCCTAGCATTTTCACTCTGGTGCAGGGCCCGCTGTTCTAATCTTGACTCGCCATTTTGCACGGTCTTGGGAATCATATGGACTTAAGTCCAGAGTCTTCATATTAGCATTCACTATGTCATGCTAGCGCTGCGCTGGACGTCCACTTGGTCGTTGTCCATTAATTTCAAACGTGTGGGTGTAATTAGTAACTGTTCCAGGTGCTGCATGCAGGACGTTTCTCCCGTGCCTTCACAATGATGGGTGCAATGCCCATTTGCTGGCGGACGGTGTCGTTTTTGACATGATGCAGGAGTGTGATGCCCATCGACCAATGGAACATACGTAGTTCCATGGTGTGTAATTGGCGCTCTGTATCTTTGTCAGCTGGTCTATATTCAACACCGCATAAAACAACAGGACATACTATCCTGCGGTATTTTTTGGAGTACGCCTGTTACTTCCCTCCATCCTACTTCGCACTTCATCCGGTATCCCACAATCAGTCTGTAGGTGACATCCTAGATACCTGAAGCTTACGGTCTTCGTTAAGGTCTCTCCATCAACTTGAACTGAGCCGTTGCTTGGTATAGTTTCCAGGTATTCAGTCTTATTTTTATTCCGTCTAAGACCGTATTGTGGGAGGCGGCTGTTCTAATCTTCAATTTCACAGTGCAAACCACTTCTGGTGGTATCAGCAAGTGCGACATCATCTGCATATAAGAAATTCCAAAGGACACTCCTCTGCAGGTCCTGTGTAATTGTGCCCATGACGAGAACAAAGAGCAATGGGGACAATGTGGAGCCTTGGTGTACACCGACTTTTACTGGGAGGCTCTCCGAGATGCGGACAGCACAACGTACACGACTAGTGGTGTTCGTGTAAAGCATCTTGATCGAATTGATAAGCATTTCTGGTACACCAGATCACACGATGTGGAACACGGTCGATAGTAAACTGGTGATATTATGAACAGGTGTGACAAATTATATGAACGTAGAAGCCCATTATTTACATTATAGTACATTTGAGAACATTTTCTGTACTTGTAAAACCAGCTTGGCTTCATATCCGTTACGTCCAGCATTACCAGCTGGAAGTTAAATGAACTGAGTCGACATTGAAAATGAATTGCTTCCTTCTTACAAAACAGGTGGTGGTTGTGATGGTGGTGATTGTTCCTTTAAGAGGAAGTACAACTAGGCAACCATCCTCTATACAACACTAATCAGAAAGAAAAATGGAAGGGATACGACACTTCGAAAAATGAAGATGTTAGCCAAAGAAAGACAAGGGCCGCGAAAGGCGTGAAAATGAAAGACTCCCTAGGTCTCGAGTGCTCTAATACCATCGGGGTCGGAAAAGAACAAGTGTTGACCAAGGGAGGTCGGATAGGATAGATGAAAGTTAGCAACCTGGCAAAAGTAAGTGGAAGCACTGCCATGACTCAGCTAAGGGCCCCATGTTCGCCAACCCACGCTCCTAAGTTAAGAGCCCCTGAGATCCCTTTTAGTCGCCTCTTACGACAGGCAGGGGATACCGTGGGTGTTATTCTACCGCCTCCACCCACAGGGGAATCTTAGCAAACCAAGAAAATGAACAAATAATAATATAACAGCAAATACTTTCACAGCCAATGTTACGATGATAATGGTTCCGTGGTTCAAATCCTGGTCACTCCATGTGAAATTTCAGAACGTGTAGGCCATGCTACAGTTGCATATCACTGGATGGTGTGCCTAGTATTTTCAAGAGTCTTCTCTCTATGAAGATGAGTAGTGGAAGTTAATAATCTTTCTTCAGATACGTTTAATATATTAATTTTGAGAAAAGCACTGTTAACATGCAGCAAAGAGTTCACAAGAATATGCCTACTTTCTTTACCATATGAGAATGTAGATGGGTAACATCAGTGGGTTGCAGGGTCAACCCAAGTTTAAGGCAGAGCTTCTTAACAGTAATCCAGTAACACTGACCAACAACAAGTAGGAAAGTACGAAAGATCATAGTATGAAGATACAGTTGGAATTCACCAAGAGGACAAACTGGGGCAAATGTTCATTTATAGGACAATGAGTAAGGGACTGGAATAAATGGTCAAGGGAAATGTTTGATAAATTTCTAAGTTCTTTGAAAATGTTTAAGAAAAACAATTGGTAGGGAATCTGTCACCTGGGCGGCAGCCCTATATGTAGATTGATTGATTGATTGATTGATTGAGTAAGTTTTGCAAGTTGCTTTACGTCGCACCGACACAGATAGGTCTTATGGCGACGATGGGACAGGAAAGGGCTAGGAATGGGAAGGAAGCGGCCGTGGCCTTAATTAGGGTACAGCCCCAGCATTTGCCTGGTGTGAAAATGGGAAACCACGGAAAACCATCTTCAGGGCTGCCGACAGTGGGGTTCGAACCCACTATCTCCCGAATACTGGATACTGCCCGCACTTAAACGACTGCAGCTATCGAGCTTGGTGATTGATTGATTGATTGATTGATTGATTGATTGATTGATTGATTGATTGATTGATTGATTGATTGATTGATTGATTGATTGATTGATTGATTGATTGATTGATTGATTGATTGATTGATTGATTGATTGATTGATTGATTGATTGATTGATTGATTGATTGATTGATTGATTGATTGATTGATTGATTGATTGATTGATTGATTGATTGATTGATTGATTGATTGATTGATTGATTGATTGATTGATTGATTGATTGATTGATTGATTGATTGATTGATTGATTGATTGATTGATTGATTGATTGATTGATTGATTGATTGATTGATTGACAGGAAAAGAGAATGGAACAGATTCCTCACCTCAGGTTCATTTAAGCTCAGGATGTCTTCTTTGTACACTCTACTGTTAGTTACAAGGGAGATCAATACACAGAAGATGGTATGACAGTGAAAATCAGCCATAAATGTTAAATTATTATAACAGTTAATTAATAATAATTTGTTGTTCAAAGCTGATCATATGAGATTCTTATACACAGACAAAAATTATTGAAGTAGGCCCTACCATTAGAAGAATATTGTTAAAAAGGCAGCAGTAGAGAAAACGGGGAAGCCTCCGTGGCTCAGATGGCAGCGTGCCGACCTGCTTGCCTTTCACCGCTGGGTTCCGTGGTTCAAATTCCCATCACTCCATGTGAGATTTGTGCTGGACAAAGTGGGAGCGGGACAGGTACTCTGGTTTACCCTGTCATCTTTCATTCCAGCTACGCTCTCCAATATCATTTTCATTTCATGTGTCAGTCATTAATCATTGCCCCAGAGGAGTGCAACAGGCTTCAACAGCCAGCACAACTCCTGTCCTCTCCACTAGATGTGGGCTTCATTCATTCCATTCCAGTTAAATGACTAGAACCAGGCTACAGATTCTTTAGAGAATGATGAGGAACAAATAGAATTCCCTCTCTTTATATCTTGGCACTTTGCTGTTTAACCTATAACATTTCTTTCATGGACCCTATTTGACCGACTATCCACATAATTTAGAAAGAACACCTGATCCTCAAACTCTCGCTCAACTGGGACAAATACCAGTACTATACTTCTCATGGATCAGTATTGACCTCATAGTTCCATTTTAGTGGCTGGATTAAATCAAGAATAGGTACAGAACATATATATACAGAATAATATATAAGTCTTTGTTAACAGCTTGTTCAAAATAGGAAGAAAGATCTTTATTATCAATATTAGTTCTAGATGCATGCAAGTAGTCTGCAGGTTAAAACAAAGTCTTCAACAGAGAATGGTATTACTTGTAGCCAATGGGCATGTCCTGAGGTGAGACCTCTCAATTTACTTGCGTCCACCTGTTCAGAACATATTCAAAATAGGGAGGAGCCCTACGTGTCTGAAGTACAGTGTAGTAAACCACTGGATGGTGATCTGTCTTCTCCTGCTGGGTCTCTTCTATATTTACTAGCCTGAACAGTGACATCAGCGCTGGAACTCGCTGGCACAAACTGGAACGCTCCTCACAGTGCACCAGTTTCAAATCGAGCACCACAGTAGTGATCATGACTCAGATACTCTACTAATGATCCACCAAGGGATTTGAGATAACTGCATGGTCTCTTGGATCATACATTATTCTAATGAATTATTTAATGATTTCCTCATTTATTATCTCTTCAATGAGAAAGGATTTCCCTCCCACTTTTTGGTGGAAATTAAAACCAATCTAGCAGTGATTAGTCTGATTACAAGAATAACAGTATATCAATCATCTTCAAATGTTTCTGAAACAGCATATACATAGGGTATGTAGATTACACCTGAACTAAACATGAATGACCACACATATGGCACAAAACTATTCAGATCGTCCTGACATATATATGAAGAGAACATTCTTGTATAGTTACTTATAAGGACAATTATTGGCTGCTCACCCCAGAAATGACACAGTGAATATTTATTCTTTCCACTAAGGTTGTTCTCCATCCCTCGTGGGAATTCACGCATGATTATGACACAAATATGTAATGAAATTGAGCAGTGCAATTCAATTGTTTGAGACAAAACATGAGAATGGTACAAAAATAGATGTAGGTCTACTGTTCAATAAATCTTGAAAATATAATAAAAATAGGATTCCATGTCTTGGTTATAAACAATAATACAAAAACAACCCTGGAAAGGTTATTTAAAGAGAATATGCAAAAAGAACAAAATCCCAAGTTGTGACTTGAAGTAATACAGTTAATTCATCGTCAAACGAATAATACAACTTTGAAAATCCAATCAAAAATATACAAAGAGATTACCTAATATTGAACAAAAATTGAATAGCCCAGATACGTGTTCTTTTAAACCCATATTTGGACAACATTAATCAGAAAGGAACCAATCAACCACTGGCTAGAGGTTCATTTGTGCTGAATATAAAAGTGTCTATTTTCCGTCAATCTGAAGTAGCAATAACCTGGTTCCTTTCTTCTGAAATGGAAATGCTGCATTTTCATATCAAGAAAATGTTCTAACAATGATATTATTAATTAATGAACAGATTTAGGACTGGTGCCTTTCTTTTCTCAAAACAGGCACACTCGAAAATGCCACCAGTTCATTTTATTTCTTTACACTTTTGAGGGATGATTCCCTTCTGCTTAATGTTGCCCATTGTTTTCCCCAGAAATGCAAATGGAGTATTGTTTAAGAGTTTTTCAGTGTAGTTTTTTATTTCCAAGAACATTTTACAGTATTTTCTGGTTTTTCAGGTAAAATATTATTCTAAATTTGTAAACTGGATAATCAAACAAATTTACCTCCAATAAAATGTGAAAAGTAGCATTTATAGAGTTTAAATTACAAGTACTCTTGTTCCCAATAAGTCAAAAATGAATAAGGGAAATAAAAAGATATATGATGGAGTACTTGTATATAGTGGTTGCAATTATTGTTAAATGAAAAACAGAAATGTAAAGGAATCCATCATTTTCAATATCCTAATACACACGACTGACTATCTATCTCATTCGGTCACAGGGGTTTCTTGTGCGGAACTTATGTTCATGTATATTATTGTAGTGTAGTGGTTTTAAAGAGAAACACGTTAAGTGATGCATTTCTTGCAATCAATATGAATAGAAGGACAGCAAAAAGACTAACACTTCTAACTTCGCTCATTAAAAAAATGGAAAAATGTTAAAAGAAAAGATAAAAATGTCTTTGTTAACAACTTGTTCAAAATAGGAAAAAAAACTTTACTGAGGTTATAGTATTAATTAGAATGATAGGCAATAATGGATAATTAATGACTAAGAAGAGAAGTCTGGTATGGCAAAGATGTGTTTAATCTCACATGACATGTGAAAAGTGGACAAAGAGGAGCAAATTAAAGTTGTTGCTGTGTTGCGACAATAATGTTTCGCTATTATGTCTCAACATTTGATGTGCACAGAAAATTTAAATAGCTTGAGACATATAATACAGTGAAAAGTGTTGACTGTTTGGTTTATTTAATTTGTATATTAAATTACATTAAGTACGCAAAGTGTTTCAAAATTATACTGTACATACAACTTACAGAAGTGTGTACAGAGCAATGAAACAAAGAAAAATGTCCTCATAAACACAGGACTAGAAACCAACCATTTCTGAGGTATGATATAATCACATTTGCAAACGACAGAACATCGTTCATGCTAATATAGCCCAGAAAAGGAGGCTTCACATCAGATATCAACATCATCCTGTATCTGTAGCAGTTGTCATGTCACATAACAAGATTTCTAATGAAGAGATGACCAACATCCATTTCCTGTATGGACACACCTACCAGTTACGTCAATGAAACCTGCGTCGTATGTTGCTACAAAAGAAAGAGCCTGGTACCTGGAAAACAAAGCATAAATAACGTTCTAACAGTTGCAAATGTGATAATGTCATACCTTGGATACAGTTTGTTTCCTGGATTATGTTTATTAGAAATTTTCTCCTTGTTGCAGTGTCATCTACTCAGCCATGCAGGTTGTTCCTACAATTTGAAAAACCTTGGATACGATGAAAAGAAAGCAAGAGGAGAACATTGCAGAGAAATACCTAACAATAAAATATCATTCAAATAAACAGAAAAGGGGGAGAAAGAAAAAGAACGCATCTTCTGAGATCAAGGTTTCAGGATTGAATACTGACACAGTTGGTTGGCACTTACGAGTGCTTAAATATGTGAAACCTACATCAGTACATTGATAAGTATACTTGAAAAATGATTTATAAGCCAAAAATCCAGTCCTCTGACGTCAAAATATCTACAGCAATTGATAGATTATTATTATTATTATTATTATTATTATTATTATTATTATTATTATTATTATTATTATTATTGTTATTGTTATTATTATTATTATTATTATTATTATTATTATTAGACAAAGAAGAATTCAGGACAGCAAATCTAACTGTTCAGCAAAATCGAATAAGATGTGTGTTATTTGATGCTTATGTTCACGAACAAATAGCATGCTGAAAATACAGAACAGAAACCGTGATATTAAATTACAGCACTCCCAGAAGGAGTTTAGTTATACTATAATTTATTTCCTGAAGCAAACCAAATCTATAATGACTGGAAGGATTTTTAAGCAAATCAAAATCTCATTCATTATTGAAACTGAATGTGAAAGTTCAGGAAAACATACAGTAATTTAACATACTCTGTTTCAAAGTACATTGGCTGAATGTGAATGTACACATACAGTACAATATAGGAACAGTCTCTGCTAAATATTGTTCGCTTTCTGGTATAGTGAAATTCTCTATTAAACATTTTGCCTCTAATTTTGACCAAAGTTCTTGACGTGGAGAATATCTAATCATATTTCATTCTTTGTACTTTCTTAAACTCACTCATAAACAGCACAGATCATGAAATTTTTCACCCTGACTACAAGATGTGATCAATTGTAATGGATGGAAGTAATATAACAATTTTCCACTTTTTAGGTAAATGATTTAGAAAAAGTTGGAGATAAACTGTAACAACTCATTGAAGAAACTAAGAATAAAATCTGTATATTCAAGGTATTTAAAATTTGTATGCACAAAAGATTTTGAAGACATTTGCTATTATAACATCAGAGAAACTATGCCAAGCTCCAAGTTCCATTGAACTAAAATAAATAAAAATCTTTCAATTTTTAATACATGCATTACTGTACTATTCACAATACAGTACCAAAATGTTTAGAACGTAAAGTAACTCAGAAGGCCGGGTCAGTGCAATATGTTCCCCTGTTTAGTTAGCTGTTGCAATGTTATGTGACAGAATACTGTTCAGACAGTTCATTTATACATCAGATGTATACTCCCATGTACATATATTCCAAAAGACTGTTTTATTGTGCCTTGTAAACAGCCACTCAATCTCATGTTATCAAAATATTTTTAAATATTTTTTTTTCCTACTGATTTTGATTTGTTTCAAATAGCCACAGGTATTGAGGTGTAAGATTTTAATTATGACTATCTCATTCAACAGAAATTTTATACCAGTACAATTTTCATCCTGTGGTAGGTATCACAAGGTACAAAATTCTCTCAAGGTTATTGATGTGAAAACAACTTGGTCTTTAAATTCCCTATATAAGACTCTTTAACAAAAATGTTAGCAGACCCAGCCAACAGCCAGAAACTGCATATGCTGATGATAGATGATGATGATGACAATGATTATTGTTGTGATGATGATGAACAAAAATATTGCCCCAGTAATCACATTCACAGTTTTTAACTTGAATTTACTACATTTGCTTGTATCTATTGCTGTATTATCATAATATTATCATGTTAACAATAATTTAAACAAAGAGCCAGGCTGGGGGGGCTCAGAGGGTAGAATACTGGTCTTCAGAGTCCAATTGGGCAATTTGATCTCAGCTCAGTCCAGTGGTATTTGAAGGTGCTGAAATATGCCAGCCTCATATCAGAAGATTTACCAGCACACAAATCTGCTTCAGTGGGACAAAATTCTGGCACCTTGGACTCTCCAAAAACTGTGAAAGTAGCAGTTAGTGGTCCACAAAACCAATAAATTTATTATTATTATTATTATTATTATTACTATAAACAGAGAGTACTTTAGTTAAAAAGGGAAACATGCATAAAACATAGATTTCAGAAATGAATTCGTCAACATTATTGCACTGTACAATGATAAATGATTGAATTAGTTAGATAACAACATAATACATGATTTTGGATTTCACAAAATACTAATGAGATACAAGAGCCTCCATGGTACAGGTGGCAGTGTGCCGGCCTCTCATCACTGGGTTTTGTAGTTCAAATCTCGGTCACTCCATGTGAGATTTATGCTGGACAAAGCAGAGGTGAGAGGTTTTTCTCTGGATACTCCAGTTCTCCCTGTCATCTTTCATTCCAGTGACACTCTTCAATTTCATTTCATCTGTCAGTCATTAATCAATCCCCCAGAGGAGTGCAACAGGTTTCAGCAGCCAGCACATTTCCCATCCTCCCCGCTAGATGGAAGCTTCAATCATTTCATTCCTGACCCAGTTGAATAACTGGAAACAGGCTAAGGATTTTCACTAATGAGATACAAGAAGAAATTTGTTCCCAAATTTTCATGGCTGAATTATACACAAGATACTCTAAATTTGCCCATTGAGCAGTAGCTATTTCCTAAATGTCCTATAGACAACCGTACTCACATACAAAAATGCTCAACCTGATTATAACCAAGAAAATTACAGATAAAACACATCATCATCATCATCATCATCATCATCATCAACATCATCGTCATCGTCATCATCATCATCATCGTCATCAATTTTTAAAGGCAATGCCTTGTCTAAGCAGCAATTGTTATCTGTCCTCAGCTCCTTGTTTCATTTCATTGTAGGAACCATAATGTTCTGTGTCAAGTCTTCAAGCAAATTTATCCTTGGTCGTCCTCTGCCTTTCTTTCCCTGAATTTTCCCTTTCAGCAGATTGGTTAGAAAGGTACTATGTCACAAAATGTGGCCAGTGAATTTAGTTCTTCTTCTCTGTATCATTAGCATCACTTCTCTCTTCCCTTGAACTCCTTGCAAGATGCTGTTCTTTGTTCTCCTTGTAATCCATTTAATCTGTAGCATTCATCTCCAGACCCACATCTCAAACACTTTAAGTTCTTAAAATACAGTACATTAAATACTTTTTG
Organism: Anabrus simplex; assembly: GCF_040414725.1. Classification (NCBI taxonomy): domain Eukaryota; kingdom Metazoa; phylum Arthropoda; class Insecta; order Orthoptera; family Tettigoniidae; genus Anabrus; species Anabrus simplex. Next base: position 822,400,122 of record NC_090265.1, on the reverse strand, counting down.
TTGGTGGAATTTTATCCTGAATCATATGCACAACAGCTCACAATTAACTTTTCACAAATAAATTGTAAAATATTTTCTATTGTTAAAAAACTGTGAATAAAATGGTAAAACAGAAATTATGATAAAAGGTATTCGACATACAAAAATATAATTGTCACTCTTATGCCAGAAAATGGCTGAAGAGAATGAATTATAACTAATTTTCTGGTGCAGAATTTTTCTTACATTTCATTTTACATAAAATCTTTTTTTAAGTATGTTGTGTTCTAAATTCAAAGTGAGTCCCATTTATCAACAATACATCTCACTTTTAGACTCGAAATTTTAACTGAAATCATAACAGAGCATCATGAATACAATTCTTCACAATTTTACTAATTTAAATAATTTTCTGTTACGGTGTAAATTATTAACAGAAATTCAAAATAACAATATGATGCAAGTTTTTGTTGAGAAGTTTACAAGGCTCATTAAAACAATCATGCAAGCGATACAACTGTGATAACATTCCATACAACCATTGCAATCATAAAAAATTATGATATTCATAGAAAATGAAATAATTAAGGTAATAAATTCATGTGAGTTAATTATACTCCTTTCAAAAAAAGCAAGGGTTCATCAGAGGAATAGCTTGATAATAACCAGCTGAAGTAAAATTGCCGTTTTCATTTTCATTTCTTGAGCTATAAGTTCCAGATTAATCTGAAACAAAACGCTTTTTGAACCATTTAACAAGTTGATGCTATTTATAGTGAAGCTTTCTCATGATAAGATATTATTAATGGATGTTATCATGGTAAATCTCAGTGGTTTTGTTGGAAATATTCAAACTGGATATTCACAATGAAATATGTCTAATATTTATATTGATATTAACTACTATTTGTTTTGTACACACTGAGATATAACATTTTCACTTCTCTTCATAGTTTCATACTCATCTGGGATGTTGTCAGTGATATAATGAAGAAATTATAAAATAGTGAACCTGATCGCTTTTTGAAGTGTAATGCTATTTTGTAAATGTATGGTGTCTATTAGTGTGCAATTGTTACCCTGGTTCATAAGAAAAGGTCTCTTTTAGATGTGTCTATTGAGGTTGTATGACTAAGTCTGAAAAGGAATGGATGGGTGTAAGAAGTAACGATATCTTAAATAAGTTGTTGTATTTTGTGGTTTAAACATTTTTACAGCTCATTGTTAAAATGGAAATCATTATTTGTTATTGAAATTATTATTGATCTTTCATTCTCTTACATACATTTTGTGCCTGATTTCCAAAATTCTTGCGTGGGCATATTTTGCAATGCAAATGAATTGACAAAAAAGTATTGTAAGGTACTGATAAGATGTACTAAGCATGAAACCAGGTAAGCTCTGCATTAAAAATTGTATCAATGTTCGATAGAAGTGAAGGCATGCTCAAAAAGTTGTCCAGGATAAAACTAATAAAATCAAGTGTGGAAGATTGTGAGAATACATGCGTGAGAAAGTGTTGTAATTTGTAGACGAACTAGAAAACAAAAACTTGAGAAGGATTTTAAGAAACTTGACTGAAAATTGGTTAATCAACAGGTTAAAATAAAATAAAAAATAAAAACTCTTTTCAATTATTATTTTGGTGCAAGAAAACTCTGTAATTGATGTACACAGTGTTTATAATGACTAAACAGATCATTTTAGTTGCAGCTGATGGGAAATAATATCACTCCTCATTTACCCTGAAATTTACAGAGATTAGGAAACACAGGTAAGTATGAAGAGGACATCTCAGCAACTTCGCAGCCAAGAGTTCATGTTCTATAGCAGTGGTATTCAAGTGTTTTGATTGGCGTACCCCAAAAATCCAATTGTTTTACCTTCACACCCCCAAAGCACGAATAAATTGTGATTATTCCAAAAATAACAAATTTGTTTTGCTGGATGCCAAGTTAATAATATTAATAAACAATAATAAAAGTGCTGATAGAATTTGGAATTGATGGCAAAACAACTAATATAATATAATATAATTATTATTTATTATTTACATATTTTACGCCCACATTGGAGCACTGAAATCAATACATTTGAGTTAATTTCTTCTTCTTCTTCTCCCAGAACTTTTTCATCCTCTCCGACCTGGAAGCCCTTTGTGTGTCCGATATAGTATATTGTTTCCGTTCAACTGCTTTTAGTTTGAGACTTATAATATAATATAATATAATATAATATAATATAATATAATATAATATAATATAATATAATATAATATAATATAATATAATATAATATAATATAATACAACAGACATTAACAAACACCTGGTCATGAGTAAAATCCCTTGGAGAGCTATTAGAACTGTTTGAAATTAAGACAGGTATGAGGCAAGGAGATGGCCTCTCCCGAGTCCTTTTCAACTGTGTCTTGGAGAAGGTGATTAGGGAGTGGCAAAAAGAAATGAGTCAGAAAAATATCCTGAATGGAATCAAGATAGGACACAAAAAGGCTGGACTTAAATTTGAATGTCTTGCATTTGCAGATGACTTAGTGTTCTTTGCTGAAAATCTAGAGACTGCCACTACATAGATAGAGGTTTTGCAAGAAAGAGCAGAAAAGACAGAACTTCAAATATCCTTTGAGAGAACTAAATACATGTACATAGATCCAAAATAACCAAAATGGACAATGAAGACCCAGTATGGTGACATTAAGAAAGTCAACAAAATCAAATACCTAGGGGAGATTCTGACTCCTAATAATGATGGAAAGCCAGCTATCAAAGAAAAAGCAAAGAAGATGGAGAATGCATTCAGACAATGCCAGGAAACTTATAAGTCCAAATCCCTCTCCTATCAAGCCAAACTCAGACACTACAATACTGTGGTGAAACCTGAATGTCTCTATGCAGCAGGGACAACTGGCAGAAAGGGGATTACTGAAATAGAAAAGAAAGAGCTTAAATTCTTAAGGAAAATTCTGAGACCCAAGAAAGCAACAGGAAATGAGTTTACCTTCCATTTGAGATCAAATCAAGTGCTGTATGAAAAATGCGAAAACACTTCAACCTTGATACGTAAAAGGTGACTGACTTTCTATGGAAACCTGAGAAGAATGGGACCAGAACGCCTAGCAAATAAGATCCTCATTTTCCAGGAAAGAAGAAAGACCCAAGTACCATAGCTGAAAGAAGTTCATCAGGATCTTAAAAAATGTGGCATTGAGGAGGGAGATATCACAAACAGAACAGTGTTCAGAAGGAAAATTGCGGAGGTGACGGATCTGTTCGTATAGAAACCCAAGAGAACAAGAAGGGTGTTCTTGGATGAGGAACGAGCAAAAGCGAGCCAGAGAATGAAGGAGTATTGGCATAAAAAGAAAGAACATTAACAGTCAAGGAAGTTGTGTAATCGTAACCTATAGGAGGTTAAAATGATCCTAAATAAATAAAAACATTATCGTTATCGTCATCATCTTCCGCAGCTTATCCCACTTGCTCAGGATCCCTGCATGCACTGAGGCATAAAAGAGTTATGGCTGGGACACCAGGAATCAAGCCGAGGTCACCGGGACGATAGGCAAGCAACTAAGCCATTACACCATCCTGTTCCCCAATAACAACAAGAAAATATACAGTATATTGTTGTTGAGCAAAGGAAACCACATTACACTTTCTGAGTAAAGTTTACAGAAGAAGCCCATAACTGAGCAATCAGCAATCGCGGGGAACTGTTCCTGGCATTTTCATTGCTTAGCGATAGCCCAGTTATTCTCAGGTAATGCGGCAAGCCTTCACAAGACAGATGGAGAAACGTGGTTCTCTCTTGAGTGGAATTTCGAGGTTTTCATTGCCTGGCAATGATACAGGGCCTATATAAGAGTATAATTATTAATGCAACAATACTAGTGTACTATATACACAGCCACTGAAAAAACTGAAGTGAGTAAGTAGATTTCAAAACAAAAAATTAAAACAGATCAATGTAACATGAGTAAGCATTTTTACATACTTAGTCAATGGGAGGTACAAACTGACACACATTTTAGAATTAATAGTTCAGAAAGGGGACTCTGTGCAATGGTAGAAGATACACTAAATCAAAACAAGATTTTATTGAAAACTAGCAAACGTACCCGTTCTTCCTACGAGAATTGGTGATAGATTTCACGACTCCTTCATGAATTTACGCAAAGTTACATCCCTGTAATCAAAGTTTAATATGGCATGTAAAACTGATATTCTTCTACAAAAGCAAGTGCCAGTAGTCTAACGTGAAGTACGATAAAACTGAACAAAGTGGAAACAGGATGAGGATGATCCAACCAACCCCCATGGCACTACAGCCCTTGAAGGTCCTTGGCCTACCAAATTACCGCTTCTCAGCTTGAAAGCCTGCAGATTACGAGGTGCCATGTGGTCAAGACGACGAATCCTCTCGGCCGTTATTCTTGACTTTCTAGACTGGGGCCGCTATCTCACCATCAGATAGCTCCTCAGTTCTAATCACGTAAGCTGAGTGAACCTCGAACCAGCCCACAGGTCCGGGTAAAAATCTCTGACCTGGCCGGGGATCGAACCCGGGGCCTCCGGGTAAGAGGCAGGCATGCTACCCCTACACCATGGGCCGGCACAATGAGGATGAACACAGAGTTTATTGAATGGTACAGTTCCTGGTCTGACATTTTGTGTAATTCTCCATACTTCTAGGTTACATATTCTTGTTTGTCTGAAACCGGGAGTGGCTCTGTAACTGAAGACTCATACAACCAATCATTGACAGTAACGTCTCTTATTATTAGTTCTATCGAAAAGAGTAAAATGGCTCTTTACTTAAACCCTGTAATTCACCTTGAAATCACACGACAGCAAGTAGATAATGAAGTCAAATAAATATTAAAATTTATTTATTTCACCTATTCAATACATAAATAGAGATTTTAATTAAGAAATTAAACCTTGAATAAAATTATAGGGACATGTTTCGCCCTTTAATTAAGGGCATCTTCAGCCTTAATCTCAATCTGAAAGGTAATTAATCAGGTAACTGATTGTATTAAAATTACATATGAATGTGAGGATGATGTTGGAAATGTGCTTCAAATGGTGAGCAAATGGTTAACAATAGTTATGATATTCTTAAAATGAAGCCTTAATAAAGTCTTAAAAAACAAATAGTCATAAATTTATACACTTTCTTGAATGTCCTTGTTTAAAAATTGGTAACAAATTGTATACTGGTAATTTTATAAGAACGTAAATTTTTACATTAAACCTTGTAAAGTTGCGCCCAGTGGAGGTTGAGGGCGTTTTATGATAAAAGAAAAAAATGTAGTTGATAATTCCAAATGAAGTATTAAAACATATTAAAGCTAGTAAAGAGACATTACCATTGCTCATTTCAAGTGAAGTTTATAATAAAATTGTTACGCTGGAACAAGTAAAGTGGGGCCTTGTGATGGTTGAGGGTGTTAGATAAAATTACCGGGTTTTGAACAGTTCAAGCGTCAGGATAATGATGAAGAATGTAATTAATAACTCTGAGTGGAGTTTAAACACAATTTTAAAAATAGTAAAGAGACGTTTCTGCTGCTTAGAACAAGTGGGGTTTATAATAATATAAAAATGGTTAGACTGTTATAACTCTCGTGCGAAGAGATAAAACTGTAGTCTTCTAAAAGCACGAGTGAAGCAGAGTGCTTGATGGTAAGCAGCTGTGTTAAATATTAGATGGAAGGAGCGACTGTAGTCTCTTGTATATAGTCGAAAGGGAAGTTAGGTTTAACGTCTGTAACAATAGGAGAAATACGTGTTAAAGAATGAATTTGAATGAAAGGAGAGTTCAAAGAGAAATCGAAGTGTGTAAAAACGCTTACCTCTTTATTAATGTTGAATTTGGTTAACGTAAAGATGAGTTGGAGAGAAAATGTTGTGTGTAATTTCATTTATTTTTAATTGTAATAGTGTTAAATAGTTGCTATGGTAGCATTAAAATGACTGATATTTAAGTTACTGGTGTTACAGAAGATGTGAGATTAATGGAGGAGACGGTTGAAGCGGTGTGTCAAGTTTATAAGTTATTGGTCATAGCGGGTAGCAAGAAAAGAGTTCAATTAGAACAATATAAAGAGAAACGATATCATCAGTAGATTATCAAGTGGATTTCAAATAAAAGTTAGAGCCAGCCTATAGTTAATCCTTTGTGAGGAGATAAATTAGCCTTCTTCTCGAACTGTGGTGCGGGAGCGAGGGAAAGTGTGACACTAAACATCTATAATTATAAAGTTCTATAAGAACTCAGTTAATATCACTAAAAGGTATTCTGTAAAGGGTTGAGGTTATAAGAAATCAAACTGTAGTATTAATAGTTTGGCGAAGCAAAAAATTTTATTTTTATTTTTATTTTTTATTTTATTTTGTGAAAAGGTAAGTTTAGTCCTTACAAAGCATGTAAGAGTGAGGAAGTGTGTTTGATGGCATTTTTTTTTTTTTTTTTTTTTTTTTTTTAAGGTAAGTTTAGTCCTTTCAAAGCAAGTGAGAGTGAGGAAGTGTGTTTGATGGTAAGTAGCTTTTTTTTTTTTAATATACATGGAGATTTTGGTTTAAGGTCTGCAATAAGGAGGAGAATTATGTATTAAATGTATGAGATTATAGAGTTAATCAGTGGTTTGATAATTGTTACTTGTGCTTCTGGTATTATAATGGTGAGAGAATATGGGAGGTGGAATTGGTGGAGGTGGGGATTTAGGTGGGGTTTTAAGTTTATGTGTTGTTGTTAGTGGTGGGATTGTGGATACGGACAAAGTAGGAGTTGTGTTTTTTGAAATTAATGGGGACTTGAAAGATAATAATTTGATATTATTTAGAATGTTATGTTGATTTAAATTTAGTGATTGCAGTAATTTTGGTAAAATTTCATATAATTGGTTTCTTACTTCAACTATATCATTGAGGTTTAGATTTTTGTTATAGTATTGGTCTAAAAACAAGGACATTCAAGAAAGTGTATAAATTTATGATTATTTGTTTTTTAAGACTTTATTAAAGTTTCATTTTAAGAATATCATAACTATTGTTAACCATTTGCTCACCACTTGAAGCACATTTCCAACATCATACTCACATTCATATGTAATTTTAATACAATCAGGTACCTAATTAATTACCTTTCAGATTGAGATTAAGGCTGAAGATGCCCTTAATTAAAGGGTGAAACATGTCCCTATACTTTTATTCAAGATTTAATTTCTTAATTAAAATCTCTATTTATGTATTGAATAGGTGAAATAAATACATTTTAATATTTATTTGACTTCATTGTACATTTCAATACAGACCAAAACATGAGATTTATAACATGTAAAGCAAGTAGATATCCATTAAGTTTGGCTGTGTATGTTTTATTGGAGTGCAAAATCACGGTTTTGGTTTTGTACAACTCCACCACTCAATTCAGGGATTTAGACAATATTGGCCCTAAAATCTACCCAAGGACAGGTGGATTCTAAATATGAAGTTTGGTAGAAATATATCCAGTAGTTTTGAAGTTATAAGAACTCATGAAACAAACAAACAAACAAACAAACAGACACCAAAGCCAAAATACAGGGTCCGCCAGAAAAATGTATACACTCTTTACGGAACAAAAACTATTTATTGTGTGTTTTCTTACATTTAAATTTTGATTACACATGTAGTACTGTCTTCAGTTAAACATATGGTTACATGAGATGTTCAAAATGTTCACCGTTGGCTGCCAGATACATAGCAGAATGACGAGCGGTCGCTGCAACTATGTCTGTCAATGTTTGAATAAGGATCTCTGCACACGCCACTGTAATCTCCTGGCGAAGGGCCTCCAGCATGCGTGGCTTACATTGATAGACTTGATTTTTCACAGTTCCCCACAAGTAAAAGTCCATAGGGGTAAGATCTGGCGACCGTGGGGGGAACTCAATGGGCTCCCATCGTCCGATCCAATGTCCCAGCAGATTCTCATCCAGCAAAGTTCGTACAGCTACATAAAGCGCACGTACAGCTGGTAAAATTAATGTGCGTAACATCTCCAAGTACACTGCTCCAGTGACAGTACAGCCCCTCGACGACAGCCCACACCAGCCATTAACTCCTGGTAGATTGACCGCCTTGTCTACATCAGCCCAGTAGACACAGTTATGTCGATTAAGTTTAAACTGGGCTTCATCAAACCACACTAACTTCTTCAGAAATTGTTCATCTTCGGTTACAATTTGCTGATACCATTCGCAAAATTGCATTCGACGATCGGGATCATCCTCATTAAGCACATGCAGTAATCGTGGGATGTAAACTTTCCACTTAGCTGTTTTCAAAATTCGTCATACACTTGTACTGCTAATTCCCACTTCCCATGCACATTGCATAACAGACTTCTGTGGAGAATTAGCAAAACTTTCCAACACGTGAGCCGACGAAGCAGGACTGGTAGCTGTGCGTGTTCTTCCCGATCTTCCTTTGTGAATATCACAAATCGTTCCATGCATCTCAAACTTCCCAGTAATGCATTTAATTGTTAGGCATGTTGGGAGTTCTGTTTCAAACGCCCTCCTCCACTGATGTTGCACTTCAACGGCATTATCAAACCTTACAAGTGATAAGCTTTAAGAGCTTCATTTCAAGTAATACACACTTACCTCGGTAGAAGTGAGTCCTTCTCCGCACATCGGGGCCAATAATAAGGAATAAAATTATATCCATTACCACACAGAACTTTACCATCACGGCCCCGATCTGACTTTAAATTCTGAAGCATTTAAATTTTATTATACCATATAAGGAATGCTTATTAAGTTTCAACAAATCTTTCACCAAGAGATACAAATCAAGTGTGCTATTTATAACAAATGATATTTTAAGATTTTATAAGCAAAACTGGTATTTTCCAAGAACATCAACAAGAGAAATATGGACAATTTAACTGTTTTATCTGTCTTATGACTTACAATTTTAACAAAATTTCGAAGATCTTATTTTAAATGTTAAAAATGTTAAGGTGTCTTTCCAATTTTAATATTTATTTCTGATATATTAATGTTAATTTATTATTAGCTGATGATGACCCTTAGGGGACGAAACATGTACTAGATACAATAAATTATATATTGTATTGAATAGGTGGACTGCTTAATTATAATATTTAAGTTTATTTTGAATATTCATTGATTGATTATCAAACCTGATAAACCACTTCAGAAAGTACTTTCGTTGCTCGAACGTCAAGCGTGCTCCAGCCATTTTGCATTCCCACTATTGTGATAAGAATACCTACATCTGTTGAGCGAAAAACCATACTACTACATTTAAAAACAATGATAACAGTTGACAATGTCCATTTTTTTTTTTGCTAGTTGCTTTACGTCGCACCGATATAGATACGTCTTATGGCGACGGTGGGACAGGAAAGGGTTAGGAGTGGGAAGGAAGCAGCCATGGCCTTAATTAAGGTACAGCCCCAGCATTTGCCCGGTGTGAAAATGGGAAACCACGGAAAACCATTTTCAGGGCTGCCGACAGTGGGGTTCGAACTTACTATCTCCCGAATACTGGACACTGGCCGCACTTAAGCGACTGCAACTATCGTGCTCGGTAATGTCCATATCCCAATATCGTCTAACAAAGAGTGTATACATTTTTCTGGCGGACTCTGTATAAGCAGTCGGTCATCATTAAACCTGAAATGGACAAAAAATTTACAAAAGTAGTCAATGATGACTTAGATTAATCACTACTGATCTGCATTCAGGGCAGTCACCCAGGTGGCAGATTCCCTATCTGTTATTTTCCTAGCCTTGCAAAGAAATTGGAAATTTATTGAACATCTCCCTTGGTAAGTTATTCCAATCCCTAGCTCCCCTTCCTATAAGTGAATATTCGCCCCAATTTGTCCACATGAATTCCAACTTTGTCTTCATATTGTGATCTTTCCTACTTTTAAAGGCATCACTCAAAATTATTCACCTACTAATGTCATTCCACGTCATCTCTTCATTGACAGCTTGAAACATACAACTCAGTCAAGCAGCTTGTTTCCTTTCTCCCTAGTCTTCCCAGCCCAAACTTTGCATCATTTTTGTAATGCCACTCTTTTGCCGGAAATCACCCAGACGTGGTCGTTATGATTTTATTTCTGTAGATAAGGAATCTGCTCCTTGTACAACACCTTTTGTGCCATGTCCACTGAACTTAGCCTGTAAAACCGTCCATTAATTATATCTCCCTTATTAATCCTCCTATCGAAAAAGTGCACATGAGAAAAAGTTTTAGAAAAGGATTTCCATTAAGGTTGATCGATTCCCATCCATGTTGGTCTGGTATATTTTGTGGGAGAGTAAAATCATTGTTTCAGTTTCCTGTAAAACCCCAGTCCACTCCAAGAACTTAAAATCTACCTTTGGACAGTGAGATGCTAAATATGAAGTTTGGTTAAAATATTTCCATTAGTTTTCAGTTATAGGAAATGTGCTTTACACGCATCCACTTTTAGGCTAAGTCTGCTTGAGCTTAGACTGAAAAATGGTCATTTATTATATCTTCCTTATTACTCCTCGTATCAAAATGATGCACATGAGAAAAATGTTTTATAAATTGATTTCCATTAAGTTTGGTTGCGTATTTTTTGTGAGAGTGAAAAATCATGGTTCTGGTTTCATATAAACCCCAGTCAGTTCAGGGATTTAGAAACAATATTGGCCCTAAAACCTACCCAAGGACAGGTCAATTCTAAATATGAAGTTTAGTAGAAATATATCCATTAGTTTTCAAGTTATAATAGCTCGGACAAAAAAACAGACAAATGGACACCAAAGCCAAAATTTCTGCAGATGGTCATTATTACACCTGAAACGGGTAATTTAATGAAAATTTCACCAAAATAGTCAATGTACAGACACACATACATTACAATTTTATTTATATAGATAAGGAATCTGCTCAACGTACAACACCTTGTGGGCTACATCTACAGAACACAGCCTGTAAAATCATGCATTAATGATATCTCCCTTATTAATCATCCTATCAAGATACTGCACATGAAAAAAGAGATTTAGAAATGAATTTCCATCAAGGTTGGTCGATTCCCATCCAAGTTGGTCTGGTATATTTCCTATAAACCCCCAGTCTACTCTGGTAATTTGAAATGCTAAGGGCATTAAAACTTACCTTCGGACAGGGGGATGCTAAATACGAAGTTTGATTAAAACATTTCCAGTAGTTTTGCAGTTATAAGAAATATGCTTTACACGCTCCCACTTTTAGGCTAAGTCCTCTCGAACTTAGACTAAAAAACATTCTATTAATGATATCTCCCTTATTAATCCTTGTATAGAAGTGATGCACATGAGAAAAATGTTTTAGAAATTTATTTCCAGTAAGGTAGGTTGATTTGCATTAAATTTGGTTGTGTATATTTTGTGGGAGTGAAAAATCATGGTTTTGGTTTCATATAAATCCCCAGAGAGTTCAGGGATTTAGAAAAATATTCACCCTAAAACCTACCCAAGGACAGGTGGACTGTAAATGTGAAGTTTGTTGAAAATATATCCATTAATTTTCAAGTTATAAGAACTCAAACAAACAAACAAACAAACAAACAAACAAACAAACAAACAAACAAACAAACAAACAAACAAACAAACAAACAAACAAACAAACAGACAGACAGACAAACAGACACCAAAGCCAAAAATATATGCAGTTGGTCATTATTACACATGAAACGGGTAATTGAATGAAAATTCTGCCAAATTAGTCAATGTACACACAGTCATTATGATTTTATTTATATAGACAAGGAATCATCTCCACGTACACCATCTTTTGGGCTATGTCCACTGGACTTAGCCTCTAATACCATCTGTTAATGATATCTCCTTTATTAATCATCCAATCAAAAAAGTGCACATGACAAAAAAGATTTAGAGATGGATTTCCATCAAGGTTGCTCGATTCCCATCCAGGTTGGTCTAGTATATTTTGTGGGAGAGTAAAATGACCGTACTGTTTGGTTTCCTATAAACCCACAGTCCACTCCGGTAATTTGAAATGCTAAGGATCTTGGATAGGGGGATGCTAAATGTGAAGTGTGGTTAAAATATTTCCAGTAGTTTTGCAGTTATAAGAAATATGCTTTACACTTTTAAGCCAAGTCCACTTGAACATAAACTAAAAAACGGTCCTTCAATGATGTCTCCCCATTAATTCTCATACCAAAATGATGCACATGAGAAAAAAGTTTTAGAATTTCTTCTTTCTTTTAACAATTTGCTTTATGTTTCACCGACGCAGATAGGTCTTATGGCGACAGTGGGATAGGAAAGGCCTAGGAATGGGAAGGAAGCAGCCTTGACCTTAATTAAGGTACATCCCCAGCATTTGCCTGGTGTGAAAATGGGAAACCGCAGAAAACCATCTTCAGGGCTGCTGACGGTAGGGTTCGAATGTTTTAGAAATTGATTTCCAGGTAGATTTCCATTAATTTGGTTGTGTATATTTTGTGGGAGTGAAAAATCCCAGTTTTGGTTTCATATAAACCCCCAGTCAGTTCAGGGATTTAGAAACAATATAGGCCCTAAAACATAACCAAGGACAAGTGGATTCTAAATACAGTATGAAGTTTGGTAGAAATACCTATCCATTAGTTTTCAAGTTATAAGAACAAACACACAGACAAATGGACACCAAAGCCAACATACAGTATATGTAGATGGTCATTATTACACCTGAAACAGCTACTTGAATGAAAATTTCACCGAAATAGTCAATGTACAGAAACACGGTCTTTACGATTTTATTTAATAGATGAACAGGTTCAACTCTTTTCTGAACTACTCACCGAAAACAGAAGCTATGATAATTCTGCGTACCCCTTGAGATGATCCTATATAACCCTAGTACCACACTTTGAATACCACTGTCCTATAGTGATATCCATTTTTAAAAAAGCAAGTAAACTGAAAAGACTTATTAAGATGTCTCACAGTACATGATGTGTAGCAGAAAGCTTACATTCGTGAAATGGTGAGTTCGAACACCACCATCAGGAGCAGTAAAGATGGTTTTCTATGGTTTACCACTTTCACACCAGGCAAATAGTGGGGCTGTACCTTAATTAAGATCACAACCATTACCTCCCCAGTCCAATCGTTTTCCCATCTAATCTTGACAGAAACCCTATATGAGACAGTATGATGTTAGCAAAAAGAAAAAGATACCCTTCAAGGAGATTAAATTATGGGATCATAAAATGAAGACAAGATATGCACAAAAGAGTTTGGGATTTTTTAATTTTATTTTTACAATTTACTTTATGTCACACCGACACAAATAGGTCTTATGGTGATGAAGGGATAGGAACAGGCTAGGAATGGGAAAGGAGCAGCTGTTGCCTTAATTAAGATACAACCCCACTATTTGTCTGGTATGAAAATGGGAGACCATGGAAAACCATCTTCAGAACTGATGACAGTGGGGTTTGAACACACTTGTATCCCAAATGCAAGCTCACAGCTGCACCGTGCGGCCGACTCACTCAGTGACAAAAGAGTTAATCTGGGAGAAGAGAAAATAGTGGAAGTATAATTTGTTAAAAGGAGGATGCAAAAGACATACACATTTTTGAAAAAAATATTCATTGCCATAAGACGTGTCTGTGTTGGTGTGACATAAGACAAATAGTAAAAATTAAATAGGGGTAATAATAATTGCACAAAAATCCCTCTGATAGCCCACCTGATGGGCATGATCATTACGGTGTCAAGTCTTTAAGGTCTGACACATGGTTTGCAGGTTCAAGACCCAATGACGGAAAAAAATTTTCACCATCAGAATGTTCACTGGCATGGTTTTTTTTTTTTTGCTGGGGGCTTTACGTCGCACCGACACAGATAGGTCTTATGGCGACGATGGGATAGGAAAGGCCTAGGAGTGGGAAGGAAGCTGCCGTGGCCTTAATTAAGGTACAGCCCCAGCATTTGCCTGGTGTGAAAATGGGAAACCACGGAAAACCATCTTCAGGGCTGCCGATAGTGGGATGCGAACCTACTATCTCCCGGATGCAAGCTCACAGCCGCGCGCCTCTACGCGCACGGCCAACTCGCCCGGTCACTGGCATGGTAGGAGGGGTGGTGACACTGAATTTCTAACCACAAGATTGCAAGCTAAACACCTGGGTTCATTTCTAAAACCTCTCTGCAATGTTCATATGGAGTGAGCACTGTTGATGGTGATTCGTCTGTTGGATGGGGACATTAAGCCTTGAGCAGACTCCTTGGTATTACTCGACAAGAGTAAGCTGTCTGCCAACACCAGATTTCCTCCTCTCCCTACCTCATCATAATCATCATCACACATCCAACCATGCAGGTTGCCCATGGGAATCAAATGAAAAGATCTGTACCAGATCTCCCCCGAGGCCACACTATGTCAATCGGTCAACCCTTTGGCATAGGGGTAGCATGTCCATGTCTTACCCAGAGGTCCCATGTTCAATCCCCAGCTAGTCTAAGGATTTTAATCCTGATCTGAGTGCTGGAACAGGATTTATGAAACTGAGGAGTTGGCTGACATAACAGACAGCAAACCTGATTGTAAAATCCATGTGTACCGAGCAAGTGGCTGAGTGGTTTGGGTCATGTAGCTATCAGCTTGCATTTGGGAGATAGTGAGTTCTAACTGCACTGTTTGCAGCCCTGAAGATGGTATTCCATGGTTTTCCATATTCACAACAGGTAAATGTACCTTAATCAAGGCCACAGTCGCTTCAGTATAGATATGGCATGGAATGACATTAGTAGATGAATAAACTTGAGTGGGGTCTTAAAGGTAGGAAAGATCATAATCTACACGAATATATAAAGAGGTAAAGTTAGTTAGTATGTAATGGCTAATCTCAGGAACTACTGGACTGATTCTAAAAATACTAATGTAAATATATATTATCCCTGAGGGACATGGGCTGTATTTTATTTTCAAAACAATTTGAGGGGGGGGGGAGGGGGGATGGGTTGAGATGTAAAAATACTAGGCTAACATAGGCAAAATATTGAATTTGTCATACAAGGACGAGACAAAGCTCAATTTAAGACCCTTGACACAAAGAACAAAACTTGGTAAGCCCTATGGGCCTTAAAACATGATTTTCAGGCCCTAAAACCAACCGTTATGGAGATAATGGCATCACACCACCCCTGCTCTAGGAATCGAATAAAGAAATGAACTGCCATAACCATGGTGTCAGCTACAGTACTCTTACAGCAGCGAGATTTTCTACAATATATCACAAAATTCTAACATGCTACAGATATGAACATTGGTATTTGGAATCTCCTTTAAAAATAAAAGAACTCAAATTTTTGTTTTCAGAAAATCCACTTAAGGGGAAGGCAGGGGCGGGAGGGTAAGGAAGGAGTTGAATTCTTTACATGAGGATAATTATATGCAGTATCTCAGAAACTGAAGATATTACAGATGTTAAAATTGGTACTTGGAATCTCTTAATAAATGATCACACATTTTTGGAAAATCCACTTAAGGGGGTGAAGCGGGTGAATTATTAAAATGAGTATCTTCTTCTTCTACCACTTTTCCCACACCTATGGGGTCGCAGGTGCAAACTGTGTCGCACATGTGGATTTGAAACTGTTTAACGGCTGGATGCCCTTCCTGACACCAACCCCATATGTAGGGATGTAATTACTATTGCGTGTTCCTGTTGTGGTCAGTATGTGGTGTGTTGAGTGAATATGAAGAGGAGAGTGTTGGGAGAAACACAAAGAACCTGTCCCCTAGCCAGATGAATTAATCACACATGATTAAAACCCCCAACCCAGCCCTGAATCGAACCCGGAACTCTGTGAACCCAAGGCCTCAACGCTGACCACTCAGCCAAGGAGTGGGTCAATTTTTAAAATGAGTATATCAACAGTATATCTCAAAAACTTAACATGTTACAGATGTGAAACTTGGTATTTGTAATCCCCTTTAAAAGTAAAGAAACACGTACTTTTTGTTTTCAGAAAATCAACTTAAGCTGGAGATCGCAAATAAGTGAAGAAGGAGTTGAATTCTTTTGATGAGGATACTTATATCTCAATAACTAAGATGTTACAGATGTGAAAATCAATATTTGGAATCTTCTCTAGAAATAAAGAAATCCTTTTATTCCGACTTAAAAGAGGACTGTTTCTCACACGTAGAGTACCATAACGCATGTTCCAGATTTAGCTTTGCCAGTAACCTGGTCATCTTAGCCCCAAAAGTCAATGCTACAAACATGGTTTACAAAGAGGTTCTGGGGTAAATGAAATGCAACTTTTTGGTGAGTTTTTATACTTTAGGGATTTTCAGATAATGTCTTAGAGCAGTACCTAGGAATAATTAATTTTTATCAACTTACCAAATCCTTACGAGCGAAGCCGTGGGTAACGGCTAGTATGAAGATAAAGAGTTTGAATTCAAGAGGACAAATTGGAGCAAAGATTCATTTACAGGAAGACGATCAATTTATCAACTAAAATATTCAATAAATTTCCAAGTTCTTTGAAATCATTTAAGGAAACACTAGGTGAACAACTGGTAGGGAATCTGCCACCTGTACAACAGCCCTAAATGCAAATCAATGATGCCTGATGATGCCTAAAGGGCATATAGGGGACAGTAGTCCTGGCAGTAATATTAGTATCACCACTGTACTAGTCATGTCGTCAATTGCTCCTGCACAATGCCCCATTGTACCTGATATTAATTTGCCCACAATAAAAATGCAATAATTTACAGGAGACATAGAATCATGCTCTAGGTTCTGGTAGCAGTCTGAATCCACTGTGGACAAAAATCCAGCTGTTTCCACCATAAATGGTCCGTTATGCTCAACTTAGCACAATGGGGTGAAACGCTGGCAACAAGGAATGAGTTAGCTGGAAAATTTATAATGTCCAATAGCAGACCATTTATATTGGTATTATAAATGTACTCATTCGGGACAAATATTTCAGATTCCCTATGGGAATCAACATCTATATCATCTGATGGCCAGACAGGCATCAATTTTTGGTAATGAGACAAAGTCTTTCATAGTGTATTGGCACTGCTGGTGACTCCAAGTAGCCTACGCAGTGGCCTCCGCGGTATGCACTAGCCATGTTTCTTGGTGGGTGTGCTATTTACCAACTGATGAGCCCAACTTAGCACACTGGGGCAAAACACTGGCAACCAGGAATGAGTTAGCTGGAAAATTTATAATGTCCAATAATGGACCATATACGTATAATGGTATTATAAATTTACTCATTCGCGACAAATATTTCAGATTCCTTATGGGAATCAACATCTATATCATCTGATGGCCAGACAGGCATCAATTTTTGGTAATGAGACCAAGTCTCTCATAGTGCATTGGCACTGCTGGTGACTCCAAGTAGCTTACACAGTGACCTCCACACACCACCACCTTCTGCCTATGCTAACACCTATAGCTGCGTGGTTTGCGGTGTAGAGACTAGCATACCATCTGCAGTCATCGCCCAGGAACTCCGCCAGGCAGGACTACACTTGCGAAGAGCTTTCCGCATTTACAACGCCGACGGTCCAACATATTTAGTCAGACTTCTCCTTCCAACTTCTGACGACGACGCACGACTCATCGCCACCGGGATACACGTCAACGGCCGCCACCATCGGATCGAACCATCTCGTTCACCTCCCCAAACTTCGCCTCGTCCCACCACACCTCGTAGCCGTCCCCGGCCTGCCCCACCTCCCCAACCACCTAGTCCATATCTTCGCTCTTATCCACCCCCACCTCCACCCGGTTATTTTTCACCACCACCACCTTCCTTTGACATCATTCGACTTCTCTTCACTTCTCTTGTTAACTTCTCCTCCTTCTATCATAGCTTTGCACTTCATATATTTCCCTCCCACCTTGTCTAAACCTTCGCTACATAGCATCGCTGTCCTGTCTATTCATGTCTTGTATCCAGTCTCAATCAAACACAGTATAATTACCTCCACTTCGCCACCTCCACTCTTTAATTACATCACCTATTACCCATCTCCTTCTTCTAATACCTCTCCTCAACCCCATCAACTCTCCTGGCCAGAGAGAGGGCGACACCCTCTAGGTGGCCCGCCCCACCCCTTCAGGGTGGGGAATAAAAACTTCGATTGATAGATAGATAGATAGGCCTCCACAGTATGCACTAGCCATGCGTCTTGGTGGGTGTGCTATTTACCAACTGATGAGCCCAACTTAGCACACTGGGATGAAATGCTGGCAACCAGGAATGAGTTAGCTGGAAGATTTATAATGTCCAATAACAGACCATTTATGTTGGTATTATAAATTTACTAATTTGGGACAAATATTTCAGATCCCCTATGGGAATCAACATCTATATTGTCTGAAGTGTAGTGCTTCAGTTTCAGGTTGCGTGTTAGGCATTTTTTATGTGTTCTTTGTCAGTCGATTGGTCAGTTCCAACTTGTTGACTCTCATGGATAATGATGCTCATTCTGAGAATTTGGGTTCAATCCATTCGTCAAGATACTTAAATTTCTCAGTCCTCTTAATTTTTCCCCATTCTAGTAGTATATCTCTGCTTCTTTGATGTTGGTGAAGAACTCTGTTTTCTACAACAGCACTTGAAGACCCACTTTGGCTGCCTGTCTTCTGAGGCAATTGACCTGTATAGATGCTGTAAAAGTTTTCAGAATGTTGCTGCTATCCAGCACGCATGATATTTTCTCTTTAGACTTGAGGTGCTCAGGCTGTGGCAGTGGAGCCCTCAGTCTGGTTCCTAGAGAAGGCTTGTCTGCAGGATGAGGGAGGAGCCTGAACGTTGGTATGAGCTTGGCAGGGAAAGGAAGATTACAGGCAGCTGTGAGGACAGTTCAGCAGAGCCCATGACAACATTGCCAACCACTTAACAATGTACCTAGATGTTTTCCCCTATGCCTTACATTAATTGTTATTATTAGTGATAAATTCCAAAACAGTTTAAAAAATAATGAATTCCATTATACTGACCATTTAAACAACCCAGTTCTATGAAGAAGCTAAAAATCTTCTCCTTCTTCTTCTTCTTCTACTACCACTTTTCCCATCCCTTGTGGGGTCGCAGTAATGAACTGGGTCACATATATGGATTTGGCCCTGTTTTACGGCAGGATGCCCTTCCTGACACCAACAGTATGTGAAGGAATGTAATTACTATTGGGTGTTTCTGTGGTTGTTGATGGTGCGGTATGTTATTTGCATATGAAAAGGAGAGTATTCGGACAAACACAAACATCTAGTCCCCAAGACAGAAGAATTAGTCACACACGATTAAAATCCCCGACAAAGACGGGAATCGAACCCGGGACCTTCTGAACCGAAGGCCTCATCACTGGCCATTCAGCAAAATAAAGATTTAAAATTTAAATATAAGGTGATAGCATCCTTTGTAGGTTGGTCAAATGGTTAAATACATCTTCATGCTTTGGCTGGGATTTCACACTTTAAATCATCTGTATCAAGAAGAAATAACACTCCCGATTTGTTTACAATATTTGCTTTTGTGAATGTCATTTGTGGTCTGTGATTGCAGTATAGTGAATTAAATTTTTAATGAACAGTCTACCGGGCAAGTTGACCATGTGGTTAGGGGCGCGCAGCTGTTGGCTTCCATCCGGGAAATAGTGGGTTCAAACCCCACTGTTGGCAGCCCTGAAGACAGCTTTCCATGGTTTCCCACTTTTACATCAGGAAAATGCTGGGGCTGTACCTTAATTAATGCCAAGGCCGCTTCCTTCCCACTCCTAGGCCTATCCCATCTTCGTCATAAGACCTATCTGTGTCGGTGCGATGTAAAACAAATGGTAAAAGAATTAACAGGCTCATTGTTTATTGTTGGGTTTAACTGGACATTTTATTATCAAACCAAGGGTCCAGTCCCATGCAGTCTACTGTATTTTCAACCAACCTTCTTCGCCTTTCCTGGCTTATACTTAACCATCTGGAACTGCCAATAATGTGAATTAAGCTCAGTTTTATGGCCGGATGCACTTCCTTGACACCAACCATATAGGGATGGAAGTATTCACTATTGCATGCTTCTGTGGTGGTTGGTATTGTTGATGATGATGATGATGATGATGATGATGATGATGATGATGATTATGATGATGCCTGTTGTTGAAAGAGGCCAACATCTAGGTCATCAGCCCCTAATGGTACAAAATGAGATGAAATGTGCACTCAAGGAAAATGAACAAAACAGTGGTCATAGCTCAGACCCGGACGGTGGATATTAGAATACCTGGTAACATACTGTACCTACATGCAGAAGCACAACTCTAGTTAGGCATTTGCAATCTGACGATGATGATGATGTTGTTGTTTAAAGGGGCCTAACATCTAGGTCATTGACCCCTAATAGTACGAAATGAAATTAAATCAAAAGACAAATTAAAAGCCCAAAAACATCCACTGATCACAATTCAAAATGTGAGGATGAAGAATACATGGATGGATATGACTTTAAAACGATCAGTGGAACCGACGCACAGTGTCTCACATTCACAGAAGCTGGCGTAGAACAATAGTATTACTGACCAAGGGACTGCTTCTATAGCACAATACTGAATCAATTATACTTGTAAGCGAAAGGAGTCCAAAATCCAAGTCAGCGGCCCCTATCCTGTGTTCCTCATATAGCCATAGAACCATGGGTTCCCTCAATCCCTGGTGTCGCTCATATAGTGCTACTAATCACAGGTACTGTAAAAGCCGTCATGCTCTCATTTGCTACTAATCACAAACCTATTTGGTACCCAACATAGTGGTACTACGTGCAAGTAAAAGCAACCCATCATGTTCCCTGCGTGGTGGTACTAACCACAAATAGTTTCATGGTTCTAATTTGATCATCCCTTGGTCGCCCCCTTTTAGTGGCCTCTTACGACAGGCAGAGGATACCGTGGGTGAATTCTTCATCTGCATCCCCCACCCACAGGGGGTGGTTGGTATTGTTATGTGTTGCATGTAGATGTGTAATAAGATGACCCAGCCAGGAATCAAATCTAGAGCCCTTTAAATTGAAGGTCAATAAGCTGATCATTCAATTAAAAAACTGTATTTGAAACCAGTATACCTAAGAAATCAAACTTATCCACTACCTTCAGATTGCCCATTTCCAATAAACAATGATCCATCTCCGTAATTCTTGCACTAATTGATTTTTCTCTTTGCAGTAGAAACTAAATCATTGTTCATTCATAGAGTGACCAACCAATCCGCATTTTAAGGTATTTTGTAAATGTTCTGCAATTGTTTCATTTTCTATCTGAACAAATTTTGTGTTATTGTCATCAGCATGAATTTTCACAATACACAACTGTTCTGCCATCTAGCTTCAACTACACTAAACCATTGCCAATAATATGATCTTTGAAAGTGCAAAGATGCATGTTATAGCATTTTAGAGAAGCGTTCTGAATTTACCTTCTGACTGCTGGGCTGAGTGGTTCAGACAGTTGAGGTGCTGGGCTTCTGACCCCAACTTGGCAGGTTCGATCCTGGCTCAGTCCCGTGGTATTTGAAGGTGCTCAAATATGACAGCCTCGTGTCAGTAGATTTACTGGCACGAGAAATAACTCCTGCAAGAGTAAATTCTGCCACATCAGCATCTTTGAAAACCATAAAAGTAGTTAGTGGAATGTAAAGCAAATAACATTATTATTATTATTATTATTATTATTATTATTATTATTATTATTATTATTATTATTATTATTATTATTATTATTATTATTATTATTATTATTATTATTATTATTATTATTATTATTATTATTATTATTATTATTATTATTATTATTATTATTATTATTATTATTATTATTATTATTATTATTATTATTATTATTATTATTATTATTATTATTATTATTATTATTATTATTATTATTATTATTATTATTATTATTATTATTATTATTATTATTATTATTATTATTATTATTATTATTATTATTATTATTATTATTATTATTATTATTATTATTATTATTATTATTATTATTATTATTATTATTATTATTATGAAATGATCGAAGATTTCGTTGGTAATCACCCGTATATTGACATGGAAAGTGAGTATAAGTAATATTTAATATCCGTGCTTTCAACATTTAATAGGATAAACTACGGTAGTGGGTGAAAAGTTCAAGATATTGACATTGTGTGTTAGTGAAAATGCGTTTTTAGGTTACCTAGTTCTAGTTTCATCATAGAAAATGAAATGATCGAAGATTTCGTTGGTAATCACCCGGATATTGACATGGAATGTGAGTGTAAGTAATATTTAATATCCGTGCTTTCAATATTTAATAGGATAAACTACGGTAGTGGGTGAAAAGTTCAAGACATTGACATTGTGTGTTAGTGAAAATGCGTTTAAAGGTTACCTAGCTTCGTCATAGAAAATAACAGAGAATAGATATATCTCTGCGACCTGAGTCACGGCCAGCTGGACTCCCTACTCACGGCACGATGTCGGGTGCTGGAATCCAGTGCGACTCTGAGGATTTGAATCCAGCATCTATGGAACATGGCCACAATATCATGGACGTGGAGCGCACACATGATACATGCAACAGAAGTATTGAGCAGAATGCGGAAACGAATCTGAGGCTTGATATCACTCAACAAATTATGGAGGATATGCTAAAAGAGGAAGAACAACTGGAAATCGCCAGGGGCCTGTTGAAAAGTATTCTTGCAATTCAGCAGAAAAATATGAAGATTGAAATTCAGCAAGGTTTAAGGAAATTGGAGGAAGCCCTAGATGCGGGATCTACGCACAGAAAAGCCTGGAAAGCAACTAGAGCATTAATGCAAAAGGATTTGACCGATCAAGAGAAAGTAGAACAGAGCACCGCAAACAGAAACGTAGAACAGGATAACTGGGAAATAGCGTTATCCAAGAAGAAGAAGAAGAGGGAACAGAGGCAGAAGAAGGCAGATGAAGATGAAGGTACTCAACCTGAACCAGTACCGGTATCTGAAACTGTTAAAAAGAACGAGCAACGGAAACGTTCAACTATAAGAAGCCGCCCAGAAGCCGTACTTATTAAACCGATGAATGGCAAGACTTTTGCAGATGTTGTGAAGGATATCCGCAGCAAGGTGAACCCAGAAGACAGTGGCGCCAGTGTTAGATCTATCAGGAAAACTATGTCTGGAGCAGTTCTTCTTGAATTTAATAAGGCCACGGAAAAGGAGAATAGAGACAATTTTAATAAATCACTTAAAGGCGCTCTTGGACATGATGGCGAAGTAAAGGTTTTGACGCCTAGAACTACATTGGAAATTCGGGATATGGACAGTGCCACCACTATTTCCGACGTAGAGGAGGCTGTAAGACGTGAATTAGAAAATTTTAATCAAGAATTGAAGGTCTCAATCACAAATCCGAACAGCAGGGGACAAAAACTCGCCATCGTGGAGATAGAAGATAGCGAGGCACGAAAGCTGTTAGACATAGGCAAAATTAAACTAGGCTGGCTATACTGCAGAGTAAGACGGTGGGCCGTAGTTCCTCGGTGCTTTAGATGTCTGTCATATGGGCATCAAGCACGAAACTGTAAAGGATTGGACAGAAGTAAGCTCTGCTTTAAGTGCGGAGAAGCTGGTCACAAGGCAGTAGGATGCAAAACGAATCCACGATGCATAATTTGCACAGATATGGGCGTTGAAGAGCCAAAACGACATCATGCTCTTGGCTCAGGCAAGTGTATTGTGTTTCGTGAAGCACTAGAAAAGGCCAAAAAGCAGTGGTGAATGGTACAGATCCTTCAAGCCAATATACACAGGAGTCTAACTGCCAATGATCTATTGACGCAGATAATCTATGAGATAGGAGCAGACATCTTGATTCTCAGCGAACAATATCAAGACAGAGAACAACCAGGCTGGTTTTCAGACAATCTAGGGACAGCTGCGATATGGGTACCAGACCTTGGAAAATACTCAGTTACAAATCAAGGATGCGGAGATGGTTTCGTCTGGGTCCAAGTTGAGAAGGTAATTTTTGTCAGCTGTTATTTTACCCCGAACGAGGCTATTTCTGACTTCCAGACAAAACTAGATGGGCTTGAAGATACTCTGCAAGGGATGAACACTAACCTAGTTGTTGCTGGTGATTTTAATGCTCAAGCAGTTGAATGGAACATGCCTCAAACAGATTCTAGGGGGCGGCGTACAATGGAGATGGTCGCGAGATTGGGATTAATGGTTATCAACGTTGGTAATGTGACAACCTTTCGGCGACCAGGGTGTCAGGGAACCATACCAGATGTAACCTTTGCTTCTGAAGACATTGCGTCTAGGGTAACTGAATGGCGAGTAATTGAAGAATATACTGGAAGCGATCATCAGTATATCACTTTTCGTATACTTCAAGAGACTCCGAATCTAAGGATTACCACGCCCAAGTCAGAAAGATGGAACATAGCCACTATGGACAGAGAAAAATTTCATGAAGTAATACAGAATGGAATGGATTGTATGACGGATACATGTCACGGAGGCAAAAGAAGCATTATTGCTAATAAATGCGTGGAACACACCATGAGACTCCTTCAGCAAGCATGCGACGCATCTATGACCAGAATCAAACAACGGAGAGGCAAGCGTCCAGCATATTGGTGGAATGAAGAAATTGCTGAGTTGAGGAAACAATGCCTGCGACTCAGACGAAGGACACAAAGAGCACGACATAACGACGCAGCTCTCTCAGTAGAGTATAAGACTATGAAGAAAAGACTGCGAAATACAATTAAAAAGAGTAAAGCCGACAAGTGGTGGGAAATGTCCAAGGAAGTGGATGAAAATCCATGGGGATTAGGGTATAAAATTGTCATGAAGAAATTCGGGATGATACCAAGCCCTATTATGGATCCACGCACCATGGAAGAAATAGTGCACACATTATTCCCTGATCATGCAGAGAGGATTGATGATGAGGCCGAGAAAGAACTAGACAATGTACCACCTTTTACAATTGAAGAATTGATAACAGCAATTAATTCCCTTAGAAATAAGAAAGCCCCTGGTCCAGATGGTATTCCAGCAGAAGTACTAAAGGTGGCAGCCGAATTATGTCCTCAACTGCTGTTGAGAATGTATAATCATTGTTTGAAAGCGGGAATTTTTAGCTTTCGTTGGAAGATAGCTAGATTGGTTCTGATCAGTAAAGGGAAAACTGGGGGTTACAGACCTCTATGTATGCTGGACACTGCCGGGAAAGGTTTAGAGAAGCTTCTACAACCGAGAATACTAGCAGCAGTCCGATTAGCTGGCGACCTATCCGACCAACAACATGGATTTCGCAGAGGTCACTCAACGCTAGATGCTGTGAAGGAAGTGGTGAAGACAGCAGAACGAGCTCAAACGGGTAATCATTATTCTAGGAAACTGACGCTTCTTGTGACTCTAGATGTTAAAAATGCCTTCAACTCGGCAAGATGGAGTGATATATTGGAAGCTCTAGAAGAAACTTTCAAGGTACCAGAATATCTCATGTATATACTGCGAGACTATTTGAAAGACCGTACATTGTTATACGACACGGAAGACGGTCAGAGAAGAAAACGGCTCACAGCTGGTGCAGCGCAAGGCTCAATTCTCGGACCACACCTTTGGAACATCATGTATGATGATTTATTACGGCTGGAGATGCCAGAAGATGTAAAACTTGTGGGTTATGCTGATGATGTGGCTGCTGTGATAGTAACCCGTAACCTAGAGCTGGCTCAATTTAAATTGAATCAGGTGATGCGACGTGTCAAAGAATGGATGATAAATCACAAGTTAGAACTCGCAGATCACAAAACGGAAATTGTCCTCCTGACGAGGAAAAGGATTAATACTGTTGTACCGATGCAGATCGGACAGATAGCCATCGAAACAACTAGGAGCACAAAATATCTTGGTGTAACGCTTGATACTAAGCTTACATATTGGGACCACATCCAACGGGTAACAGATAAGGCAGCGAAAACCATGACTGCACTGAGCAGACTCATGGGAAATATCAAGGGACCGATATCTAGTAAAAGGCGGCTTCTCATGTCAATTGTTCAATCGATACTGCTATACGGTTCGGAAATTTGGGCTGAATCGTTAAAAATTGTGAAATATCGGAGAAGAATTGCGGCTGTACAACGGAGAGCAGCTTTACGAATTGCTTGCGCATATCGCACAGTATCAGAACCCGCGATTCTAGTAGTAGCAGCAGTAGCTCCCATTGACTTGTTGGCTTTCGAAAGACAAGAAATTTGGCTCACACAAGAAGAGCTAGGAAGGAAAAGGGCAAAGGCTTTGGCTCATAGTCGCAGAATGCAACGATGGCAAACAAGATGGGAAGATGATTCTAGAGGGAAATGGACGAAAAGACTGATACCTTCTCTGGGCGTATGGGTTGCCCGAAATCATGGTGAAGTGAACTACTATCTCACACAGTTCCTGACAGGTCATGGATACTTCCGAAAATTTCTTCATAGGCTAGGGCTAGCAACTAGTCCGGTGTGCATATACTGCGGCGATATCGATGACGTATCACATACTTTCTTTGTGTGTGTTCATTGGCTGCCACAAAGAAGATGCTTAGAAGTTATGCACGGAGAATTGACGCCAGAAGGGATCGTGTCAGTAATGCTACGAAGTCGAGAATCTTGGGACCAGGTAGCAGTCTACGTAGAAAATATTCTGCGTCAGAAGAAGAAGGACCTGGACGATTACGACAGATAGTAAAGCAGAAGAAGGAAGATGAAGCACAAGATGCATTAAGCACGACATCCGCCCTGAAGTAATGCGAGAGCGGTTCCGGGGCGGAGATAAACGTCGTGGGAAAAGGGAGTGTGGTTTTTAGTGGGTAAGAATCTCCACACACTTGTTGAGTGCGGACCCTCACAAGCGTCTTATGAAAGATTTTCCACACTCCCTCGCAAAAAAAAAAAAAAAAAAAAAAAAAAAAAAAAAAAAAAAAAAAAAAAAAAAAAATTATTATTATTATTATTATTATTATTATTATTATTATTATTATTATTATTATTATTATTATTATTATTATTATTATTATTATTATTATTATTATTTACCTTCTGACTTCGAGTTACCACTAGTCCGTGACCATTCTGTAGCACAAAGTGCATCAGCATAGACGTGTTATATTAACTGGAGTTCTTCTTTTAGTTTTTTGATTTTTGAAATGGATTCGGCATAAGGTAGTACCTCTACTTCATCACAAGAAAGAAAAGCAAAAGGGAAAAAATAAATGTGTTTGTGAATATAATGCAAAGTGGATAACCAACATGCCATACTTATCTCCTGATCGAAGTAACTTCCACAAGGCATTTTATAAACTTGGCAAGAAGACGTTCAGTGTTTCTCATGCTTAAAGAGTCTTCAATTCACAGACTGAAAATAAATTGTACAATAAAGATGAATGAAATGTTATTGTTTCAGTAAGAGTACTCTTTGTCAAAACAGTCTCTCTTACCCCTCATTCTTTCTTTCAACAGTTCATCACTCTACTCATCCAGCACATTCTCTTCTAATCGTACATTATAAGTTTTTAGGTACGACTGATGAAATGATTTTAAGGAGGATATTTTCCTATTCTGAAAAGAAGACAGAAGATATGTTCTGGTAAGTTCATAAAATATTGAAGTACTTTGAAAAGCCAACACCAGGTTTGGAGGTAGCATGGCTGCCTCGTATCCGGAGGAAACAGGTTTGATTTAGAAGTTTAATCCTGTACTGAGGGCTGCAATGAGCCATACTCAGTCTCATGAAACCGAATGAGGATCTGTTTTGTATAAGAGGATCTGGTCAAGTAATAAAGATAAAGCTGCAGATCTCATCATGTTGACAATGCGACACTCTAATAACTGCTGGCAATCTTGTTGAATAGTAGTTGTTTTGGATGACCAATGTTCTTAATTAGAGCCAGTTGAAGGAATTTTGGGGCCACCTGCAAGGTATTATTTTTGAGCCCCCATTAGTTTATCCCAGGTCAATCTAACCGAACCTATTCACAGTGCTGGATGTTCAGATTATTACATAATTTGCCACCATTAACTTAGTTTCAAGAACAACAACTTTTCCTCATGCACACACGGAGAGATCTTAATTGGAGCTTAATGATGTCATCAGCTCCCGCTCGGAGCACTGTGCCAGCATATTTCCACCTAGTTACAAATGAGCATACCACTACTGTTCCAACAGTAAAACAATCTTAAATTTGAACCCTCATTATTGTAGAAGACTTCCTCGGGAACAGTCAAGATTTTCTTCTGAAGATGTGTAGCAAAGTTCTCTGCAATAGGTAAAGAGTTTCACCTTGTTCCCTTGACATGGCATAAGCCCAAAAGCCCATACCATCTTTTTCTTCTAGGTATGTAAACCAATAATTATGCTTTATTGTTTCATCGTTTGTATGCCAGTGAAAGCAGTGGTATGGTATACACTAAAACAATATTTAGTTTCTTTGTCTGTAGGAAATGTCACATTCTTAGCACAGATATTTTCCTTAACTACCTGGAATTTTTATTTACAATTTCTAGCCAATTTCCTGGATCACTTGAGTTGAATACACACTGAAGGTTTTGTACTTCTGATGGTCTTTCTTTCTGTGGAGTTGAAAGTTAGCTGAAGTCTTATTTTCATTACACAACACTGAAGATAAAAGTGAATCTGCTATGTTTTAGCTTCAGAAAAATTCATGTTCAATACTGGCAACAATTTACCACAATAGCTCATGTTGAATTTCTCACACAACCTTCTAACTGTACACTGTTCTTATTCAAAAGAAAACGGATGGATTAATTATTATTTTAACCATAATGGTCAACTAATTAGGTCCTTGTTGACTTCAACATAATCATACATTTATATACTTAACACAATTACTCCACTTTTTTTAGATCTTTTAATCATTTTTAATAGTTTTATGGATATCTAAAATTATGTTAAGGATACAAGGTTAGGGATTCCGGTATATATATGTAACAAGTCCGAGAATATTTTGGTAATTTACACTACTGAAGAAGAGAGTATTTGAAGCTTTTAGAAACATGTACGGATGTTAATCACAAGAAAATTAAATGGTATTGACAAGGTGGATTAAGTGAGTTAAATATATAAATGTATGATTAAACTGATGGATTTTCACTACATTCATTTGTCGTATTACTCTACACTATTGTTTGCTGTGTTCTCTGCACTCAAATCACATTGTTCATTCACAGGCACAATAGCTGCATCAGTATCAAGTGTTCTCTATACAAATGTGTTTATCGCACCTTCCTGCCATGATATTTCTTTCTTCAGCTCCTTCTTACACTTCTTCTTTTGTAAACCTGATAAGTATTTTCTATCATCTTTATTGCACTGATAAATTTCAATTTGAGCCCATATTGTCGAGAAGTATTAACTTGTGAAAATCTTAACAACAAATGTTCCACCTTTACAATACCATAATCATCTTTATTGATAAGACTACATTAAACTATATTGGAGATACATGTTTTGTCCCTCTTTTGGGACATGTTCAGTCACAACATAAAATAATTTAAAATATGCTAAGGATACAATAAAATCAGTGGATAAAAGGTCTACGAATCTTCTGATGCAACGTATTGGCATCTCGTCAATCTTGAGTCATAAAATAACATAAACATGAATATAATGTGAATCATTAAGTCCAGTTATTGCACGGGTTAAAATATCATTGCAAGTGTGGAATTGCACAAATGTAATACAACATGAGTGGCTATGCAAAATAAATTAATCATGTAGTTAGCCCAACATTGTGAACATATTGTTCATGGTGTTGACATGTGTACATAAACAGTGCAAGATTAATGCCACATTAAATTAGCTTTTTGCAATGAGTTGAAGAAAGGTGGACTTCTGTTGTATGACACAAGTTAATCTTGGCTGATGTTGTTGACAATATGGGCCTAAAACGGCAGGAAACATACATGAACTAAAGAATAAGTGCAAGGTGAAATGTAAATTGTGTGTTCATCTGGTCACTGTGGCGTGATAAGTCAATGTGGGGTGCCAATAAATATTTTATTCATACCAGTGGCAAAAGGAACGAAAACCTTAGCATAGAAAATGAGATGGTTGACCCACAACAACAAAGATCGTCAAAAGATAATCATTGGGACACCACAACGCTCAAAGTAAACCAAAGTTATTTCACTGGTGGTGACTTGTCGGACCACGGAAAGACTTGCGGTCAATGCCTCGTTGGGTGAAACCTAGTATATCAGATTTTATCATTCACCAATCAGCAGAGCCAGTGGACGCCACGGCGGGCTACCCGAGAGGGGTGTCCATGGTAAGTACAATTTTTTTTTTTGTTTTAAAAAGAAGAAGGGAAAAGGGAAAGGTAAAGAATGAGAGAGAACGCACAACTGACCAAATGTAAGAAAAGGAGAATGGTTTTAAAACAAGTTGTATTTTAAACTTCAAATGACTAGAATAAGCAGGGTACAACAAGCAAAGAAGGGGAATTACAAATTTTGGACAAGGGCTCAGCCCATTTGACAACCAAGACACAATCAAGAATAATAATTATTAAGATTTCTTGGGAACTATTATTATGACTTTCAAGAAAAGCCCAAGAGCAAGGTTCGACAGGGAAAACTAGAATCAACACCTATATAAGTACACAAACACTTTAATTAAGAAACAAAGCCACTAAATCTTTATATAAACAATGATTTAAGGCCACCCTTACAATCTTCATTTTGCACCCAAAGGAGGGCAGGAGAGTTATAGCGCATCGGAGGACAAGAATTTTTAGAACTCAGTATCCAAAAGGAAGAAAAGGAAAGAAAAAGGAAGCGGAGTAAGGAGGGAAGAAGAGAAAAAAAAAAAGGAATGAAGAGGGGGGGGAATCCTTCCAGGCTGCTTAGACGCTATCACGTTGGCAATGTAAACGACCACTCGGGTCAGTGAAAAGTTCAAGGTGTGGCAATACTACTCTCACTTGTCCAAGCACAGTTTATTCTGGCGTATGAGGTTGATAAAGGTTCCAGTCTGAAGGACTTACTTAGAATAGAAACCATGAAACCCCTAAATAATTTAACATTCAAAGTTCAAATCTTGATATTGAGCGCGAAAGATATAAAAGGTTGTAACTTTTGCTCACCCAGTCTGTTGGTAAATCAATGCAGCAATTCACAAATAAAAGTAGGTAAAACGTCGCAACAGACCAGCCGTTGGCGAACAGTTCCGCTCTCCCCACTCGAGTTGTTTTCCAACTGAATGTCTGACCGCCGAGAGTAAGGAATAGCTTGCTTATATAGGTGGTGAACATATTCGAGAAGTTACTCGATGAACAATACGTAGGTGTGACGTCACAACGAGGAAGCAGCAGCAGTGCCAGAGAGCAGGCCAGTTAGTGAACAGCTGGGCGAGCAAGCAGATGAATGCGACAGAAGGCAGAAGGTAAGACGTAGT
Source organism: Anabrus simplex (assembly GCF_040414725.1). Lineage (NCBI taxonomy): Eukaryota > Metazoa > Arthropoda > Insecta > Orthoptera > Tettigoniidae > Anabrus > Anabrus simplex. The sequence goes on along the minus strand of NC_090265.1, from coordinate 822,368,584 downwards.
AGAGCGGTCGTAACATCACTCACCTCCTTGCTCGTCCCGTGCCGTCCAATTCACATCAAGTGTTGAAGCTAACTGAGCGCAATCCTTGAAAGTCATTGAGAACTGACTAGGAAGGGAGGTTGTGGGGAGTTTGTTGTGAGGGGAGAAGTTTGGGGCCGTAATGCTTTACTTATGCGCCTTTGTGTAAAGAATTTAATGATTATCTCCTTGATATGGATATTGATTTCCTCTGATATTTCATTCATATTATGAGCTGGGTTGCATTTTTTACCAGTATTTTTTCAAAAATATTCAATAGATTCCCTTTCTTACTTAATTGTAGAATTTGAAGGTCTGTGAATGTATGATTGGTATCCACCTTATGAGAACCCATTGCCAAGAATCTGCCGTATTTCAATGCATTAACATGTTTCTTATATCTGATGGAAAAATTGTGGCCTGCCTGCCCAATGTAACTTGCGGGACATTGCTGGCACTTTAATTTATCCTTACTTCTGAAATTTATTATTGACTTTGTTAATAGTGTACTGATTATCAAAAAAGATGAGCATTGTTGCTAGTTGTTTTGAAAGAAACTCTCATATTAAGGTTTTTTAAACATTTGTAATTTCCTAGATTTTGCTATGACTGTAGGTGAAAACGGCATAACTGACTTATTTCTCTTTAGTATCATTAGTTTATGTCAAAAACTATTTCCTTCTCGACTTTGCTAATAATTTTGTCCACAAACTGCTTGTTGAACCTGTTTCTTTTAGCTATCAAATAAATAGTATCCAATTCATTCTTTTGATCTAAGTCTGACATAGGTATACTATAAGCCCTACGAATTATACTATAAAATGAGGCCCTTTTATGTGATTCTGGATGCATGGAATCTTGTCTGATTATGTTCACTGTCTGAGTGGCTTTTCTAAATATTTTGTATCTAAGTTTATTCCAGACACTGATATTGATACTGATAATTCAACTGGAAGATTGAAGGAATTTATAGGAAGACAGTTTCAGCATGAAGTTCAACCTGTTTTTACTAATAAATGCTTTTACAGGGGACAATGGGTCCTCTCAAACTCAGGGTCTCCGCAGCTGAGGGTGTTGCAGGGCCCTTGAAACAGCCCTGTTCTTAATGAACTATACATTTCACAGAAGGGCAGGAAATACTTTGATACCTGTATTCAAGTAAAGTTTAAAACTGATTGATTTAACTGGTGTCATGAAGCACTTAGAGAGGCCTAGTGCAGGTCTATCTGGTTGACACCCACAGGTGACCTGTGCTCTGCATGTGAAATGATGATGATGATCATGATGATGATGATGATAAGGTAGGGAGAGGTTGAACACTGGTGTCAGCACACAGCCTACTCCTGTCAAATAACATTAAGAGATCTGCTCAAGGCTTAACAACTCCATCCGACATATGAATCACCATCAACAGCATCATGTGCCATCACTCCTTATGAAAATATTTTGTAACCTTAATATGGTAAGAATTTAAATCTATACTTTTTATATTTGAGGAAGGTATAATTCCTGTTGAACACTGAAAAATATCTCTTATATTATGTATACTGAGTACATCATACAGTTTTTGATAAAAGCTAGTTCCAGTTAAACAATCTTATTTCTGTCCACTACATCACACATAAATTCATTCAAATTTTCAAGGAAATGATTTATGTTACCTCCTGGGCTCCTGTACATACAAGCTTGTGTATCCATTGTCGATCAGATGCCAAAAGGATTCCTCAAGAATGTGGACCTGTTGTAAATGAACACACTCAAAGAGATTATTTCACTTCCAGCTGATGTTCTGGTTGCCATGATTTATTCACCTATGAAATATAAAGGTTTAGCATTGGTTATAGTCCAGTGGGAAGAATTTATTCAACATCTGGAAAATATCTAATAATGTATATACACTCTGTGGGAGCAATACTGAGAAATAAAATTCCAACTCCTTCCATAATTTGAACACTTCAGTGAGAAAAACAGGCTCACAAACAAGGAGTTTTAAAAATGGTGCTCTCTTCCTGAAGATGGTAAAGCAGCCTCAAGGAAATAAATGGTTTGCAGAAAAGATAGGCCTTTCAACATCTCCTCCCTTCCTTCACATTCCTCATGGCCCTTAATATTATTAAGATTATCATTCATCCTTCATGATGAAACATGAAGATTACCTCACCTTTCAGTTCAAATCTATAAAGTGTTGTGGTCAGGTCAGTCAATTATAACTTATCATTGATATTTTACTTAATAATGTGTTTTTAAGATAGTTACCAGTAAATATGATATAGGCCTACATTAGTGAATAGTTATTAACACTGATACTATTTATTTAATTATTTTTATTCTTAACTGTACATTATATTATCTTACAGTACCAGGAATTTCAATATGTGGACACACAGATGACAGAAGTAATTTTATAAGTTGGTAGCAACTTAGGTGTGAGGATAGTCACGAACTTGAAAAATGGTTGCAACGTGGTTCCTATAAATAGATATCTCTCAACATACAAAATGAACTGCTATCCATTTGCGTCACTCCTTACTTCGAAAATTGATCACAGATATTAAAGCTGCAATTGAATGGGTGCTCACAAAAATGGGCTAACCAACAAATTTGGAAAAAATTAGTTATGTGCTGCCATCAGTTGCAGAAGGTTCAAAGTATCTTCTGTGAGTTGGACTAACATGAGGCAATTCTGTGTGATGAGATACAATGCTTTGAATTTTATACCATTTTATTTAGGCCAATTTTGTTATTGCAAAATCTGACAAGGAGGAGGCCGTAAAGATAGCATTGCTATATATGTAGGTTAGCAAACCTTATCCCCATGTATACTAGGGGCTGTGGATGTTTCTTGTGTTTTTGTGCCAGATTAATGGAAGGATTTAGTAAAAAGAGCTAGAGTAAGAAAGCCATTTCAAGTAGTAAAAATGACAAGTGATAAGTTTGTGAGCACTCAGCCTTTGCTAGAAAAATTAACCAAGAGAATGGTATCTGTAAATAAGCAAAGAGTGCTAATTAGTAAAGTTTCAGGCATACTATTTATGAAAGATGTACCGTTTAAGTATTTTTATAATATTTGTATGGTATTGTTGAAGAATATGATTGTGTTGACCTTCACAAAAGGAACAGTAATGGTAGTCGGCCATCACTTGCTAGTGTTCAGTTGTCACCAAAGTACAGTGTTACAAGGCCAATAAAGCCAGCAAAGCTTAAGGACTTGCTTGAGCTACTTGAATATGTCCCTGTAATATATCACCAGTATTACAGAGAACTGACAGCTAGCAATGGCCAAGAGGTGGCTGAGGAATCATTTTCCAATGCATTAGAATATGACTCATATGACTGGTGATTGTCCCATGAGGGAACGTTATGTCATATTTCAAAATAAGTCTGAAGCACCTTTATGTCTAAAAAACCCACAGCACTTATGCCCTTGGAAGGGCTCTGGCCTGCCCAGCGACCGCTACTCAGTCTGAAGGCCTGCAGATTACGAGGGGTCGTGTGGTCAGCACGGCGCATCCTCTCGGCCGTTATTCTGAGTTTTCGAGACCGGGGCCACCATCTCACCGTCAGATAGCTCCTCAATTCTAATCACGTAGGCTGAGTGGACCTCGAATCAGCCCTCAGGTCAAGAAATTGAATGCCTGCCTCTGGGTGAGAGGCAGGCATGCTACCCCTACACCATGGGGGCCGGCATCTTTATGTCTAGTTTACTGTATAAAACACCTTTTTTGTATTGTATGATCATAAAATCAAGTTTGATTACGAATCTAAGGTAAACTATTAACTATAGCTAGGTCAATGCAGAAGTCAATTTTCTTCCATTTTTTATATTCCTATTTTTCCAAGCCCTTTTTATTTTTAATACAGTTCCAATATATGGTATTGATAATTTAAAGGTACTACATCAATATAAAATAATGAAACAAATATAATTTTTGTGGTATAATTTTTGTTTTTTTAGCATTTGTAAAAGTTGATTTATCTCTGTTCTGACAAAATGTTGGTTAGCCCATTTTTGCGAGCACCCATTCAATTTTTTTTTCTATAATAAGGGATAATGTGAGTGTGACCATTACTGTATACATACATTAATCAGCATACTGCCTTGTTAGTGATCATTTGCTGTGTTGGTTGTTGAACACTGTAGCAGTGATGTGGTTGTTGTCCTTGCAGTGCTATAGCTCTACTCAAAATGAATAGATTCATAGTAAAGAAAAGTGTTGAAAATAAAGGTACTTGTGTAGGGAATCAGAACAATGAACCGATGTGCAGTAGCAAAAGCGGAAGTGATAGTTTGTGGGCATTATCATTACAAGAGTCCGCAAAAAGCTAGCAAAACAAGGGTAAAGAACATAGTTTTCAGCTCCCTTGGACTTCTCAATTTCCGTATGCGTGTGTTTTCTTTTTCCTCAACAGCTCTACCATTAGCTATCATTGTTGGCCTAGACATCACTGAAGAGGCAAACTAGGGAAATGAAGAGTGGTTGTATGAAAAATCGAAAGATGGTTTTTTTCTGTAAAATATGTAAACAAATGTATACGGAATGAATTGTTATTCATTTTGCATCACTACTTACTTCAAAAACCAAGTGCAGATATTATAGCTGCAAAATATTTTTCTATAATAGGTCATGAAACCAAGGACATATCAACACAAGAAAAATTCACTATTTAATATTTGTTCTGGACTCTGTAGAAATATAATAATTCTAGGAAATTTACTCTACAGAAAACACTTTAGCTCTTTGTTTAATATCATTATTGGCATCTTAAGGTGCTTCGACTTACCAATGTCTGACTGTCGAGGACAGAGTTATGATGAGGCAGCGAATATGACTGGTTCTACAAAGGAGTGTGGGCTAAATTTATAGCAGTTGAAAATAAAGCTGTGTTTGGGCACTGCTTGGCACATTCTCTGAAACTTGTATTACAGGACACCTAAGAGGAATAATGGAATGTCAGAATGTAATAGGAGTAATGAAAGATTTAATCAATCTTGTCTAGGAATATCCCAAAAGTATGTCCCTCTTCACTCATTCTAAACCTGATGATACTGCAAACCTTAGACTATTCTGTCCTACTGGATGGATAGTTGTTGTTGATGATGATGATGATGATGATGATGATGATGATGATGATGATGATGATGATGATGATGATGATGATGATGATGATGCTTGTTGTTTAAAGGGGCCTAAAATCTAAGTCATCAGCCCCTAATGGTACAAGGTGAAACAAAATGACATGATAATTAAAATTTTAAAATGTATCCACTGACTAGAATTTAAAACAAATGATAATGAAAAATGATTATGAGTTTAAAATAATCAGTTGATCTAATTCACAATGCCTTATTTTCTGGTAAAATGATTAAAAATATAGATTAGGTAGAATAAGGGATTGCCTTGGAAGGCAGTAATATATATTATTCAAATTAATATTTTTAAAACACATTAAAATATACAAACACAGACTAAAATAGAATAAAACATAGCAAACAATAATATAAAGTCTAGTAGGAAATACTATGTTTATATACGATAAAACAGCCCACTATCCCTCGTAAAACAGATAACGAGGTCTGCTGATTGCTCATCATCTTGTAGGAGGAGGGAGTTCTAGACTATGGTGCAAATCGGCCAGGTCCATGCACCATGGTAATATTAGCGCCGCAAGTACACTGCCTTCACTGGATGGGCATGATGCATCATCTTCCATTTTAGCCAACTATACCGAACTACAGGAATTTTTTCGTACAATTTGTAAGGATGATAAATCTGATACAGGTTTCTTAATGCAGATGCAATCATACAATTTCTTTTTCACATTGCAGGTTTTGGTTAAGCTGTTTGGACATACTGACATTATAAATACTGCCCTGCAAAGAAAGGCCCTTCATTTTTTGATGGCCAGTAAAATGATTTCAACAACAATTCAGTATCTAAGAGAAAATTTTGAAGAAATCTGGAATGTGACCATGTAGCATGCTAGCAAAATGGATGTTGAGTCCCTAAAATGACAATGGAAAAAAAAGAGCCCCAAAGATATGATGAATCTAGTAACACTGCCGTGCATCAGTTTTCAGATATTCATGGCAAACATCGAAAAATTTATTGCGAGGTAATGGACGTAACAGTCACCTGCCTGGCATCAGATTTTTATACAAATGCACAAAAACTCTTGCAGAAAATAAAGCAGTTTCTTCTAGGTGATGACAACCGTAGTGATGAAATTTTGTGTTTGTATGAATCGGATGTTGATAAGTACGATTTGCTTCTCTGTCAAAGTATGTTATTTGAAATTCTATAGAGAAAGGTAGATGGTATGCTTGGTTCTTTTGGTTGTATGGTAGAATACCTGAAAAAGGAGAGACATCTGTAAGATCTTTTGCCTGAAATTGTAAAATTCATAAAAATAGTGTTGACTGTTCCTGTATCAGCATGCACTGCTGAACTATCATTCTCGGGGTTGCAGAGTTTAAAGATGTATCTTAGGTCTGTTATGAGGTAGGATCATCTAAATGTCGTTTCTGTTACCCATTGGGTCATCATGTAGAAGCCATGAACTCAGACCTTCATTCAGTGGCAGATGAGTTTATTGACAGGAACGAGCTGAGATGCAACACTTTCGACATTAACTTTATTGCACAATTCTGCCCCCCAAAATATTCAGCAAGTTGGCACCTATACTTTTATATATGCCTCCTCCTGGGAACAGAAGAAGAGATAGGCCCGTCAGGAGATAAAGGCACTCCGTCATCTCGAATCTTAAAGAACTGGAGATGGAGGACGACCTAGTGTTCAATAAAAATCTCTTTATTTAGTGTATGGCTTTTAGAACCAGGGATATCTGAGGATATGTTCGGCTCACCTGACAGAGGGGTTTCTATTCGATGTCCATGAGTGACCTGCACGTCTGGGTGCGAGGAGGGGGAGGAGAAGGAGGAGGAGATGATGATGAGGTAGGGAAAAGGTGAAACCTGGTGTCAGCACATAGCCTACTCATGTCAAATGACAACACTAAGGGGTCTACTCAAAACTTCATGTCCCCATCCGACGGATGAATCACCATCAATGGCGTCATATATCCTTAATCCATATGAACACTGCAGAGAAGTTTGGAATCGAATCCATGCTTTTTGCATGCAATCCGGTTTTAGAAATTGCATACCATCACTTCTCCTACCCTGCCGGCAAAATTCTGATGTCGATTTTCTTTTCCACCAACACGCCCCCTCGTGTGTGCTTCTACAATTGTAGGGGGCTAACCTTGGTTACCCTCTTCAATTGAAGATCCTCTTCGCGGTAAGGGGGACTAGTAGCTCCTTTCTTGCGATGCCGAATTGAGCCCTATTGGGTAACCGTTCGGCATACAAGGAGGAGGAAGCTAAAGCACCGCCCAACCCTAAGGTGTAACGCGACCCATGCCGATGGGGTGCATGGCACATGGGAGATGTGTCTTGAACGGAGCCTTCGAGATACTTAGCGCCCTCTTGAAGTAAGTAGCCTTACCCAGGTATGCGGGGCTCTGCCTGGGCGGACATATATTTCCCTAGCTACTCGTGGGACTTGAATGAATACGGTAGCCATCCATACACCGGAGAGCTCTTCTGGGGCCTCCGAGAGAAACACTACAACAACAACCGAAGGGGACTCTTCGGAGATACCCTCGGATAGTTCATCTTCGACAGTTAGAGGGCTCACTCAAGAGGTGGGCAATCTACAGGTTCAGAAGAAGAAGAAGAAACAGCGCTCTGGCGCTGAAAAGAGGAGATACAAGAAGGCCTTAAAGGCCTGGGAGCAGGCCAAAGAGGGCCTAACTCCTGGGGCTGAGGGGACTTCTACTACCACAACAGCGACAACAGTGGAGGGATCCAATGGGCACAAGAGGCGGGACCCTGAAAAGGGCTCTGCTTCTAGGGCACAGAGGACCCCACCCACTAAGATGCCAGCGGAGAAACGACTTCTGTCGGGGTCAACCCCAGAAGAAGACCGGCAGACCCGCAAGAGACCCAAGGTGGAGTACGCCAGGATAGCCAAAGCTGGGATCAGGATGGCCATAGTAGCTGTGGGTTATCCTGACCAGCAGCTATCCGAGAAACAGGTGGAAGCTGTGGAAGAGGCTATCACCAATCTGATAGACGAGCTTCCGGAGCAGGGGCCCATTAAGCCTCAGTTCCTGGACTGCTATCTGTCAAGGGGTGCGGCCGTCATCATAGCAGAGAACAACGAAACTGTAGCATGGCTTTCTAGTCTTGTTACAGGTATACAACTGTGGGAAGGAGCCAGGCTCACAATTGTGGGCATGGACAAACTCCTTTCCTACAAGAGAGTCATGGTCTGGATACCAGGACAACCAAAGGACAATAATGTCCTTTTGGGAAGAATGGCACGCCAGAACCATGGCTTAAATCCCACCAGCTGGAGGGTCTACGACCGCAAGGAGGAGAAGAGAGGTGTCCGCCTTGTGGTCAGCATGGACTCCAGGGATGTGAAGAAAGTGGTGGGGAAGAAGATCTTCTGTGGGGTGCATGTGGCTACCTTCACCTTGGTGGAGGGCAAGCGTGACAAGCAGGGGACCAACCCCACCACAGATAAAACCGAGACCAGCAGGGGCAAAGAGCTGGAGCCCGGACAGGAACCGGGGCCAGCCAAGCCCCAGGATCCATTGCGGGAGACGGAGCTGCAAGTTCCGGAGACCGCATAAGGTAAAGTATTCTATGAAAGTAAAGAATGATTACTTTCATACAAGCAAATATACAACATTGTATAGCGGCCTCTAGGGTACTTAATAGAAGTATCCAGAAAGGCGGGTTTTCGGTCGCCCTGATACAGGAACCCTGGCTTAGACAGGGGCATATCATGGGACTAAAATGTGCAGGTTTCACTCTATTCAGTGGAATAGCAGAGGAGAAGCCTAGAGCATGTATACTAGTTAAGGATCATAACGCTTGGGCTATACCGGGTTTCATTAGTAGAGACCTGGTAGCAGTCCTAATGAGATATGAAGAGGGCAGACAGCCAAGAGATTTGGTTGTCTGTTCTGCATATTTCCCAGGAGACTCTGAATCTCCACCCCCACCGGAGGAGTTCAAGAGACTGGTTATATACTGTAGGAAACAAGGATTAAACCTCGTAGTAGGATGTGATGCCAATGCTCATCATAGCATTTGGGGAAGTAAAAATACAAACCGAAGGGGAGAGCACTTCATAGAATTTCTATGTACAACTGATCTTGAGATCATGAATATTGGTGATACCCCTACCTTCATTAATAATAGGAGCGAAGGGATCATAGATCTTACCCTGGGTTCCATGGGAATCATGCAGGAATTTAAAGACTGGAAGGTCTCTTTGGAGCCTTCCTTGTCAGATCATAGACACATTGTGTTTTATATAGAGGGCTCCATCGAGATCCCGTCTTACAGAAACCCTAGACGAACCGATTGGATATCTGTTATGGAGGACGTGAGGAGGGGACTGGAGGGAGGACCCTCAAACATAATTAAAAACAAAGAGGAGCTGGAGCTCAGTGTGAGTTTTCTCACACGGACACTGGTTACCTCTTATGAATTAAACTGCCCTATTGTTAAGGCAAAAAGAGTAACAGGAAGCTTCAAGTGGAATAGTTATCTTGAACACCTGAGGAGAAATACACGAAGGCTCTGGAATAAATACAGGGAACTTCAGGATCAAGAAAGCCTAGATTCTTACAAAGAATCACAAAGAAGGTACAAGTCAGAAGTCAAAAAGGCTTCTAGGAAATCTTGGAGACAATTTTGTGACTCAATTGAAAGTCAACATGAAGCGGCAAGGCTTCATAAAATTTTAACCTTGGATAGAAGGGCAAGGCTGGGCTCACTGGAGACTCCTTCTGGTGGATACACATCCACAGAGGGGGAGACCCTGAGCTTACTGCTTGATGCCCACTTTCCAGGTTCGGTAATCACGAATAGTGAGGTAGAATCGAGCAGATCCTTCAGACCCGATAAAAGTGGCTGGAGGGAAGCCGCAGAGATTGTCATCCCAAGAAGGGTTAAGTGGGCATTAGAATCCTTTGCCCCTTACAAAAGCCCAGGTGTGGATGGGATCTTCCCAGCGCTTCTTCAGGAGGCGGGGGAGGTCCTTATACCATACCTGGTTAGAATCTTTAGAGCCTGTCTCACTATGGGGTACGTGTACTCCTTGTGGCGTCAGGCGAAGGTGGTATTTATACCTAAACCCGGAAGGTCTTCATATACTAGACCTAAGGATTATAGACCCATTAGTCTAACGTCTTTTCTACTTAAGACCTTGGAAAGACTGGTGGATAGACATATCAGGGAGAAAGTATTAAGAGACTTTCCCCTGCATTTTCATCAACATGCATATCAACCAGGGAAGTCGGTTGAGACGGCACTACACCAGCTGGTTTCTAGGCTGGAGAGTGCCTTGGATCAGCAACAACTTGCTATGGTTGTATTCCTAGATATAGAAGGGGCCTTTAACTATACATCTTCGGGCTCCATAGAACGTAGTCTAGAGAGAAGAGGAGTGAGCAGTATGCTCATAAAATGGATTATGGCCTCACTGCAGGGCCGTCAAGTTCTGTTTACCCTCAATGCTGTAATGTTGAGAGCTAATATAGACAGGGGGTGTCCACAGGGAGAAGTATTATCACCAACATTATGGTGTCTGGTAGTGGATGAACTACTTACCAGGTTAAATGTTGGAGGAATATACATCCAAGGCTATGCAGATGACATAAGCCTGATGGCAGTAGGAAATTTCCCCAGTACGGTTTCCGAACTCATACAGAGCTCTCTACGTAGGGTGGAAAGATGGTGCCACGAGACAGACTTGTCGGTTAATCCCGATAAGACGGAGCTTGTGGTATTTACCAAGAGGAGGAGGCTAGACGGACTGTCAGAGCCTTTCCTATTTGGGAAAAAATTAGTTAAGACAACCTCGGTTAAGTACCTAGGGGTAATCCTTGAGGCAAGACTGAGTTGGAAGAAACATATAGATCATAAGGTGGATAAGGCTCGCAAGATTATGTGGGCCTGTCGCAGGGCCATCGGGAAGACTTGGGGCCTAAGACCTAAGGTGGTCCAGTGGCTCTATATCTCCATTGTACGGCCCACGATCACCTATGCATCTATAGTCTGGTGGCCAGGCTCAGAGAGTAAAACTGTGAGCACCAAGTTAAACAGTGTCCAAAGACTTGCGTGTCTAGGAATAACAGGGGCACTGGATACTACACCATTATGTGCAATGGAGGCCATCCTAGGTTTTCCCCCCTTACATTTATATGTTAAGGTAATAGCGGGAATGAGTGCCTATCGCCTTTGGTCACTCGGAGGATGGTCCTTCAAAAACCCGAGTAGAGGTCATGCCTCTATTCTTACAAGGCTTCACCAGACTTGCCCTATGACAACGATGATCGGGGATCTGATGAAGCCTAGCTTTAATTTAAATTATAACTTTACAGTGGTGATACCCACAAGGGAGGAGTGGGCCGCGGACGCTGGGGCCCGTCTTAAGTCTGGGGGCTGTACATGGTACACAGATGGCTCGCGGACGGAGACGGGTACAGGCGCCGGGGTCTGGGGGCCTAAGACAAGGCTCTCCCTTCCTATGGGTAAATATGCTACTGTTTTCCAGGCTGAAGTATACGCAATACTAGCCTGTGCTGTAAATATATGGAATATGCCTGGACACAGAAGACACATCACTATTTGTAGTGATAGCCAGGCAGCACTAAAAGCACTATGTGCAGTTAAAACAACATCAAAACTGGTATGGGAATGCCAAAGGATGTTAGATCAGCTGTGTGAGCTTAGCTCAGTTACCCTATTATGGGTTCCTGGGCACATAGGTATCAGTGGAAATGAAGAAGCTGACAAACTAGCGAAACAGGGCTCAATGGGTTCCTTCACAGGACCAGAGCCCTTCCTGGGAGTGTCACTCCGAAGTGTGAGACTGGCAATATCCCAATGGATAAACCAGTCTCACCTAGATATTTGGAAGAGGTTAACCATAGCAAGACAGGCACGTGAACTTATCAAAGGGCCTAGTCAAAGCTATAAAAAGGTACGAATGAATTTGAATAGGACCAGAATGAGAATGGTAGTTGGACTGTTAACAGGCCACAATACCTTACAGAGACACCTACACATCATGAAAATCACCCAGGATCCGATGTGTGGAAGATGCGGTAAGGAGGAGGAGACCTCCGCGCATGTGTTATGTCAGTGCGAGGCTTTTGCAAGCACTAGACATCGATACCTGGGCTCACATTTTGTGAGCCTGGAGGACATCAGGAATGCCAAAATCCGGACACTGGTATCCTTTATAGGAGCACTAGGGCTGGACTAGGCAAACCCGTTCAAGGGGCACAAAGGGTCTTCATAGACCTACGTGTGGAGCTCTGCGAAAACAGGGCTCACCCATTTCTTATCTATCTATCTATCCATCCACCAACACGTCTCGAACCGGCTGACCACGGTGTCAGCCCATAGGGACTTAACGTCCTAACGATTTCAGTCGGAAAAAATGGAGGAGACGGATCCGCATCAGCGACCCCACAAGTCATCGGGAATAGGCCTAATGCTGGAGAAGGGAAATACTCGATTGACCTGTAAAACGTCATGTTCGGGGATTTCGAAAAGGATATTAAAAAAAAAAAAATCATCATCAAGCGGTTATCCGAAAGAGGCAGAAATAATCACAACGGCGTTCTCTACCAAAGTCATCACCAAAGACGAACAAGTCGTCATCACCAACTGTCATCACTTCCAGCTTCGCACACGTCTGGTACACGTGGCCGCACGTGGCTACCTAGTTGAGAACTGTCAAATTCGATTTTCGAATATTGCGGCAGATGATGTGTACGTGATGTTGGCACGTGAAGGATGGCCAACTGTTACGTGTATTACTTACAAGTGTACTAAACGATTAACAACAATGTTTGCTCCATAGAATTCCTTATATGATGTAAATAAATAATAGAATTAATAGTACACGTACTTCATTTATGTGTTTGATATACTTACAGATTTACAGATCGTAATTTCATTTCGGTGTGTCTCCTACATTGGTAGTGGATTGTCAAATAAACGTAAACAAAATACAAGATGGCGGATTTAAAGAAAGATTTGGACGAATATTTATCAAGAAATGACAAACCACAGGCTAAGATCAACATTCCAACCTTATTTACTGCTCCAACTGTTGGAAAATGGTTTACAAAATCGCCTAGTAATGAAGAAACTTCCAATGGATGGTTTTCAGACACACAGATGGACTGCTGTCCTAGCATGGTTTGTTTACAAAGTTATCGTCATTAACTTTTTCCTTCTTTCAAAGTGATAAGAACATGAATTATGCTTATTATTGAAGTATATAATAGACACTGTTAAAATTTAAATGTTACACATATTTTTCCTCTTGAACTGCTAATGGCAACTTGATGGTAACAACAGAAACATAACCTGTATGTTCGTTCATATTCTATTTATTTGGTCCGATAACGCACAACAGAATATTTACCCTCAACTCTTGATGGGCATATATATTGTTATTTCTATAGTATCTTTATTCCAGACACGGATGCAGCGAATATTTGGCTTTTGTTTCTGTATTGGAATGGGGATATTCTGCTTCATTGTAGCTGCTATGTACACACCTGTCCTCATATTGAAAGCAAGAAAGTTCGCGCTCATGTATACTATGGGAAGTTTGTTCCTTATTTGTAGGTAAGTGTGATCTCATTGTTTGGATTAGACAGTGGGAGAATTAATTATAGAGGAGACTTACAGTGGCATATTTATGGACTGTTACAAAATGACTATTTTTATCAACACACACCTATTTCCTTTCTTTCAAACATAAATAAATATTAGGTTGAACTTCCTTAGTGCTACTGATGAATAAGTATTTGGGAATAATCTAACTTGAATAGAGTTTTAGGATATTCAAAGAGGTGTGTCTCGCTTGGATACTGACGAATAGTGTATGCACTCATTTTTTTTTTTAAATTAGGCTATTTCATAACTTTTAATAATGAGACTTCATAGTTTTGCTTCCTATTGGCTGGATTTGATGAAAAACCACAATATTTCTTAATGTTTTGACCAGTATGTCTTTGCAGCCCATGGACATATGGCCTGAACTACTCAGCCCAGCCACATACTTTATCCAAAATTAGTTTATGGGTCTGTCTCTGATTTCTTTTCCCTGCAGTAATGTATATAGGCAAAATTATAGAAAATAACTTTGGCACCACACTGGAACCACACCGTTATAACATTTCATAATCAAGGAAATGACTCACATTTGTTAGCTTATTTTAAGCAACTAACTACGACTTACATTTAAGCTTGACCTTAAAGCTGTGGTGGTATTTCTGCATCTAGGACACATGTTTAGGAAAGAGGAAAAATTATAGAAAAATGATGTGAGGTGATACCTGAAGTAGCAGAGAGAGAGAGAGAGATCTTTCCTCTGTGTTTGCCAGAATCCACCAACCTGTCCCTGGAAGTATTCTTTCTTATAGCATATAGCATTCAAACCAAGTTGTGTAAATCTGTGAAATGCAACCATTTTTTTTGTGTTGCTATTGGCTGGCTGAAACGAAGACAAGTTTCCTATTGTCTTTGATTGAGCTTGTATCATGTCTGGTTACAAGGCTGCCATATTCAGTGAAAATAAAAAAATATCACAGTTAGAAATTGTCATGACATGTCACAGTAGTCACTTTTTGTCTCCTTGTAGGAGGGTCCTAGCCAATCTTTGTTGTGGAAATAGTGGCCTGGCCAGACTCCCTTCAAGACAGGCTCTTTTCTATGGCTGTAGTGCATAGGTTTACTATTGGCACAGCGAGAAAAAAAGTCATCCAGTAGGAGTGTGAAGTCATCGTTCTACACAAGAATCACTTATGTAGGAGGGTCCAGGCCAAACTCTGTCACAAAAATAGCAGGGCCTACTCCCTTTAAGGAGGCTGTTTTCTATGGCACTGACATTGGCAAGCGTTGTAGTAACCTATCTTTTGCATCCCAGGTAGAGAAGCTTTACAAAAGCTAATTAGCACTGTGTCTTAAATGAGTTTCCACCATCTTTGAAGGGCTATCCTCTAGGTCACAGCAAAGCCCTTACAAGTGGTACATCACCGAAGACAGCAGAATTCAGAGTGCCTTCCTGCCATTATTCCCACCCATTTGTAGCTGTAATCATTCTCATTTCACGTCTGTTACTTCCAACTTATGAATAAAGTATCCCGAGTCTACCCAGCTTTTACTCCTTAAAACCGAAGCTCTTCAGGCAAGTAACACAGTGTTGAAAACATCCTAGGGATATGAGCTACAAATTTTAGGTAAATATAATAAAGTGTGAGAATATATTCTATAGGTATTCCTAAAAATTACAATCTTTTCCTTAATCTCATTAACCGATCAAGTAGATTAACAGTTTACTTTTTCTATCACTGCGAGCGCTAGTGTGAGTCATTGCATTGTTTCACTTAAGCACCACTATGAGCGTGAGTCAATGCAGAGTTTCACTTAAGCCCTTATAACTACATTCGGTGTTGACATTTTTCAAAAAATCAAAAACACCTGAGGGTATTGAACCAAAAAACACATTACAGAAAGAATTATGTAAATAAGTTAATTTGGCTAGGATTTAAATCAAAAAGAAAACAAGTAAAGAAACAAGCGATTTTAGGCTGTTTCTCCGGAACTGTACTTAAGACAGAAGTGATTTTCGAAATTTTTTTTTTAGTTTGATAGAGCTATCCAAGACTCACAATTTGAAACCTATCTGGGCCCTTTAGCCCTTCAATTTTCAGCACAATTGAGGAAACTGCTTAATTTTACATTTTTCTTCGTCTGCTGAGAAATGTTTTCAACATTAAAATAGTTTTATCTGGGAGATGATCTTCCTTATAAAATACCATTTATTATGACTGTGGGTTCACTTTGTCAGTTTAGGCTACTACAGTAAAACCTCTCCTCAGCGGAAACCCTATGGAGCAGATATTTTTCCTGTTGTATGCAGGATTCTGTTTCATAAAGGTGATTAAAAATAAAAAATAAAATAAAAATAAAAATATTAATCATAAGTACACACCTCCATTAGATAATCCAGCAGTAGATTTATATGATTTTGGGCAGTAGTAGACACTATAATGACACTTATCACGCACTTATATACGTTGGTTCATCAGCACTAACACAGTCTTTTCTTGCTTAGAATTTCCTCACAGTGCTCAGTAGTACAGTATTATCTGCGCACTTTTTAGCAATAGATTTACACCCTTGTGTATTGGCAACCTTTGAAACACAAACTAAGAATCGCTTATCACCACTGTAGCGACATCTGGCATACACTTTACTTACTAGTACCTTCGTTGTTTACACAGCAAAGCCAAACTATAAAATTCATGCTACGAACACGTTTCGCATCAGGAAACGTTATATAGTATTATAATGTGTGTGTGATACAGTTGTTGGCATAAGATAATAAAGGTTTAGAAAATTCATATCGATCGATCATATTATCGATTCAATTCAGATTTCATTTCCATTCAGTTGGTATTACCGGAACTGCCAGTGCTCCCTTCTTACTCCTCAACCGAGTACAAAAATCTATCACTAAAAAGTGCGCGTACAATACATAAACTTACTTAATACACACGTTATGTTTTATAGAAATAACACCAATAGTAATACTGTACAGAACTGTCATTTACTTCTTCCAGTAATCCAAAATTGTACACTGGATATCCCTGGTAGCACGGTTCTCAATCAAATGGCAATGGCAAGTAATGTCGAACAATTTCGTGTCATTCTTTGCAACTTTTATTATAATTTGGATCCACCTTATTCAATACATAAAAACTGTTGTTTAGATGAAATTACAACATATATTTCAATCAGAACTAGTTTCGACGGCCGTCTGCGTTGTCATCAGCTGATATAGGTTTTTGGAAAAATTGGCAATTACATAAGTTTATCTACGTCAAATTGAACAAAATTTAAAAAAAAAAATATATTAACAACTTAAAACTGTGTTACGATTATACTGTCTCAAAGTCCATATTTTCTACAAGTCCGAGACTTGTGAGTCTTAAACCATAAATTGATGAAAACATATGCAAACTGGTTTGCTCACTTATAAAATAACGTGGATTTAAAAGAACAACAACTTAAAAATAAAATAATCTTGAAGAAACATTAGCTTAATTTATCACACTTCTTAAAACGTGATGTAGAATCGTATTAAAATAATTCCATAAAATCTTCAGAGTCGCTTTAATGGAGCTATCCTAGTGAGGTGGAAATGAGCAATCGGTCCTTTAAGATGTTAACAAGTACAACGTTCCCAGTTCAATGTGGACCTGTAATAATAGGAATGTAATAAACTATCACTTAACTGAAGAGGCAATATATAAAATTACGTCTTATAACGTAAACGTTTTTACGTGACTCACCTCAAAAGATCGCTGTCCATGCGAAGCACAATGAAGCCTAGCAAGCCGTGTTGTGATAGTAATCAAGTGTCCAAGGTTGGTCGGGACCAAAGGGGGGAAATAGGGGAAAGTGGGAGGAGCAACTGAGGAACGGCAACCTGTTGAAGCTTCGGAGGGTGTGGTCGTAAAAAGCAACTAGTAAAGCTATTACGCATAATATGAAACACCGTCCTATTGACCGGAATATGTACATTTTTAAAAAACTCAATAAGGAAATCAAATAGAATATCTGTTATATTTTATAGCATTAGTATGTTCCGTGTATCTAATTTTAAAACTTCGTCCTGTTTGACCTAGATATGTGCACCCACAGTCGTTACATTTAAATCTATACACACCCGATTTAGAATATGGGTTCGATCTATTAACTGAGGTTGAATTGTGCAATACAACTGTATTATTATTATCAATACAAAACGAAACCTTGACATTATGTTTCTTGAAAATATTAGTAAACTTATATATATCCTTATTATAAGTAAATATTGCGAACGCCTTTTGATTAGGTTAGTCTTTGGGCAAAGTAGTTTGTAAACGGTACCTGAACTTGTTGATGATACGTTCAATAAAGCATTCACTAAAACCATTAACCTTAGCCATTGAACATATTATATTGAGTTCTTTATTCAAATTAGCTTTTGTCATGAGGATCCTAAAGGCCCGTTCTACTAAACTATTGTATGTAGAGTTTTTTTTGACTCTGTGGGTGTTCTGAGTCTTGTCTAATAGTGACTGCCGTTTGTGTAGGCTTTCTAAAAATGCTATAAGCAAAAGATGAATCCGATCTGTTGATTTTTTAAGTCAAGAAAATTAATTGATTCATTACTTTCTGACTCCAAAGTAAATTAATCTGTGGGTCAATGTTGTTAAGTACATCTAGAGTAGCCGTTGCGTCCCTAACACGTTCGTCTAAAATTACTAATGTATCGTCCACAAATCTACATGATGGAGAACGATAGAGAATTTGACAACATTCGGCATGGGTGATGAACTCTTCAATGTTTTCTAACACCGCCTTTGTCTCAACTTCCAGCTCAGTGGTCACGTAATCTTCTGCATTGACATTACCATAATTACGCTGTTCGAGAGTTTGTTTGTAGCACATCTGTATTTTAGTTTATTATAGTTCCTTCGTCAAGGTGTCAGACAAACTTGGCTTTGTGAATGCAATCGTGTACCGTATTTAACAACACTCCTTTCGCTGTTTGTGCGATCCAAATTACAGCATCAAGTACAGAGAGGGATTTACTGGCTGAATACTATCTCGGCCATCTTCGATCCATCTCGGCCATCTTCGATCCATTCAGAATACACATGTACTGAAAAGGGTTAAGGAAGGAAGTTTACATCAATTTTTCCTTTATAGCAGCAAAATTTCCTCCCATTTCGACATCAGACAGGTTCCGCTAAATACACATAAACTTATATAAATCTTAAACCATAATTCACGGGACTGGGAAAATTTTCATCAACATTTTTCCAGTTCATAAAGGTTCCTCCGCTATCCTGGGAGAATACATACCCTATATAGGCCCTAGTTGAAACAAGCCACCTGTTCCAGTTCCATATTCCCTATCTTGACTTCAGTCCTCTTTAAGTTTATTTTTTGATAAACCTTCTCTATTCAAAAAAGAATAATGAAAGTGATATATTAGCATTTTATCTTAACTGGAATTAATTTCAAAACTCTATCCTTCAGTAACCTCAAAATGGGTTTTATGCAGCACTTCCCTAAGCCTACATGCTTGAGATGATTCCTTGAAAACAGTTATATCCATTCTGGAATCTCCCTTTTGTATTACTGAGTGATCATTAATATGGAAGAATGGTAACGTACGTGAGAAATAAAATCCAAGAACTATGTGTCGTATATGACCCATTGGCCTAAAATGGGTTATAATCTTTCCGTGCTGCCTTTACGATAGTGGTCTGTAATTTCAAAAAATCGCTTAAATAGCTGTACGTTCTTGATAGTTTTTCTGGTATAAGTCGACCTCAAGTTTTTAGATTCTAAAAGTATTAAGTTACTAAAATAGCCTCTGTTTCAGTGCAAAGTAGGTTCTAAAAATGAGCAAATGGACTGTCAAAACTTTGATTATATTTATAAATCATTGTCAATTAAAATGTAAACATTCAAAATGTAACACAGAGAATCTGAAGCAAGTAGTATATTTAAAATAATATTCATATCGAAAATATTTCTTGTATTTGCACATTTAGATATTCTCTTCTTGTTTTGTTGAGGCTCCTTGGACCACGTGGTTCCTAACTCTGGTGGGCTTTCTTCTTAGCCCAGTGTTCCTTCCTCTTTACGCTGTGGGTTGCTTTCCTTTTCTGTGTCCACTTCACTCCCACTCCAGGACGCAGTGTTTTAGCTGTCTGTGACTGGAGAGTGCTGGATGTTCTGATCAGCATTCTAAATTTATCCCTATTGAATATATCTTTGGGATCAATTTTTAAAAATTCTAGCTCCTTTCAAACCAGTTTCATTCATTTAACATCTGCCTCCTTCCCTCTAGAAAGGGTGTTGAAGATTCTTGAGGTCAATCTCTTGTTGTCCATTCTATGTGACCCTAGAAGGTCTCCTCTTTGTCATCAGTTATGCTCTCTATGTTCGTAAAGCTCGTTATTATGCCTGATTCTGTATTCACCTCCCTCCTTAATGAGGCCCATGATTTTTCTCAGGATCTTTCATTCTTTCAGTTCCAAATTCCTGAGTTGTCCCTTTTTGACCATATTCAAGCATTCTGAGGCATACAGTACCGAAAGTCTTACTACTATTTCATAGTATCGGAGTTTAAGGCGAAGGGAAAGGGATTTGGACTTGTAAACTTTCTTACAGAGATGGAGAGCTCTCTCTTGTTTATTTCACCTGGCTTGATCTTCACTGACGTTCGAGGTTATCCATTTTCCGAGATATTTGTAGGAATTAGTCTTCTTTATTACTGTATCCCCATGTGAAATTGAGTTGGGTGCATCTCTGATGTTGGTGATGAACTCCCTTTTGTTAATGGCAGTCCTCAACCCTACTTTAGCTGCTATTTGACGAGAGGGAGAGTTGGTGTGTAGCTTCATCCATACTTGATACTTGGAGTGCGAGGTCATCTGCGAAGGCCAGGCAATTGATGTTTAACTTGGCCTTCTTGAAACCAATTCTTGACCCCGAGTTATCTGGTATAGTTTTCGTCCATTCACAAACGACTTTCTCTAGCATGTAATTGAAGAGAATAAGGGATAAACAATTCCCTTGCCTAACAACTGTTCTGATATCAAAGCTTTTTTATAGTTCCCCTTTGAATTTTACCTTTGAGTTGGTGTTTGTCAAAGTAGCCTTTACAAAATTCAGGGTCTTATTATCTAGTCTCATTTGTAGATGTTCACTCTGGAAGCCCCTGTGAATTAACCAAATGCCTCACAATCTCCTGTTTCCAGTTATCTCTGGGGCCTCATTTAGTTCCTGTCTTCTTATCATTAGATCACTAAAAATCGGGTCCAGCCATCATCGCCTTGGTCTCCCTTTAATTCTCTTACCCTCCATAGCTCAGTCCATTAATCTCTTAGGTAACCTATCTTCTTCCATTTGCCTCACATGAAACCATCACTGAAGCCAGTTTATACAGGGTGCACACAAAGTCCATATCCCCTATATTAAATTAAATTCAATCTGACCTGATATAAAAGCACATATACTCATTATTTATTTCTACTTACATCCTACATCTTAGGAATCTAAAACATCCATATGTGTCCCTCCATAGTCTCTGCACAGCTGAATACACCACCATGTTCTGATGCTCATATTAAGCAACATCCTTGGAGAATTCAACACCATTTTCAGTCACTTTTACCCCCCCTCCATGGTCTTTTGCTGATCATTCTGATAATGTGCCCATAACACTGAAGTCTGTGCTTCTTTATTACACTAGTAATAGGGACCTTAGTTCCATCTACCTTCCTATTTACTTCATTCTTGATTTTGTCCTTTTGAGGGGTTTGATTCCTAGTTCAAGTTGCCTATTATCTTTACAGGTAAGTTTTACACCCAGAATTTCATGTTTTTCATCCTGATCGTTTTCATTGCTTACAAATTCTTCTTTCACCAGAATGAATAATCCCCTTTCTATCATTCCTAACCTGTCTCTATGATAAACAGTCCACTTCCGCGAGAAAATTTCCCACATCCAAAATATCACTTCTCGGCTATGATTCAATTCGTATTACAATATCTGATAAATATACACAGAGCTGCCATAAGTTCTGTCAGTAAAATCTAAACGCACTGTAGTATGATAATTTGCAAATGAAGAAGTGTGGCAACGCTGTATGTCATCCACAAGGTCACCTTCACGACTCCGCCAGTAACTGGCTTGCAGTGTGCCAACAGCAAGCAGCAGTGAAAGATGGAGTGGTAAGTGTATGAGAATTGTATAACTGTATTGGCATTATTTTGTTGTGGAAAGCGAGCTAAGGAACATTTTTTTACACTGAAACCTCTTGGTATCAATGAACGATCTGTATTTCGGAAAATAACATGGTTTAAACAAATGGATGCTTGATTGCATCAGATCGGGCCGTCCTAGGTGTGTATGCAGAAAAGAAGTTGTGAAAGCTGTTCATGCAAGGATTCAACGCAATCCTTTGTGTAAACAAACAATTTTGTCTCGTGAGATGAATGTATCTCCACGAACTATATCATGTATTTTGAAGGATGATTTACTTATTGGTGCATATGAAAGATACACACGGCATTTACTAAAAAATTAAAGGAGATGTACCAGGTTCGATCCCGGGCTTTGTTAACGACGTATGGGGAGAGCCAGTGTCGTGACATCCTATTCACATGTGTAAAAATATTCACTGAGGAGAGTCGTTTAACAAGCAAAGCGATCATGTGTATGCACAGTCCTCCAAGGAAGCAAGAGAGAAAAACCCTTGTGTGCAGTGCGGACATCTCCCTGTTTTTCTCATGGTATGGTGGGCGGTTTTCTGGCGGGGAGCATCGGAGGTGCATTATTGCGAAGGTGGAGTAAAGACTTCTGCAGCTCGTCTACCAGTGTTGGAAAAGGTGATACCACATATCATTTCGAAGTTGTTTGAAGGGAGATCTTGGATTTTTCAGCAGGATAGCGCTCCTGTACACAGAGCAAAAACGACGCAGTAGTGGTTGTCAACCAATGTCCCACAGTTTTTCGCTGCTGCTGATTGGGCTAGTGCAAGTCCGGACCTCAATCCATTGGATTATTCTCTGTGGCAGAAGCTCGAAGCGATAGCATGTCAAAAATGGCACCGCAATATTGAGATGTTAAAAAAAATCAATCACATCAGCTGTCAAAAAACTTCTACTGGACATGATTCGTGCAGCTATTGATGAGCAGCCTCAGCGTCTTTGCATCTGTGTTGTCGCACATGGTGATCATTTCGAATAAGAATATGTTCATTCTGTAGTATTTTTTGTGGTTTTTTTTTTCTTTTCAGAATGTGTATTAATGGGTTTGAGTAGTTATATGCATTGAAAGTACTGACAGAACTTATGGCAGTACTGTGTATATCTATCAAATTACTTAATTCTATTTCTTTCTTTGCAGTACGTCTACAGTTTAACACTAACAATTTTATGTCATCCTTACTGGACTTCATGCATCCTATACTGTCATCTTCGCTCCCTAGTCCACCCCGTTTCTAATCAATCTCATTGCTGTTACCTGAATTCTGCTATAGTCATTGTTTAGTAGAGTATGTGCCTCTAAATGATACATGGAAATTGATATGGTACATGGTTGTTTGATTGTATTGTTAAAAATGTAATCACTGTTCAAGTTTTAATATTATGCTTTGTAAGAAGGTAATCTTCAAAGCCTTCATTAATGTATAAATTTGTTTCTTTCAGTTTTTCCTTCCTTTGGGGTCCAATGAATCATCTGCGCCATCTCTTCTCCCGTGATAGGCTTCCATTTACATCTGTATATATTGGAACATTACTTGCAACATTATATTTTGCTCTCAGTGTTCAAAGTACTCCATTCACAGTTTTATGTGCTGTTGGACAAATTGTTGCCCTTCTGTGGTTTTTAATGAGTTATATTCCTGGTGGACAAACAGGACTAATGTTTTTTACGAGACTTTGTTCATCGGCAGTGACTAGTACAGTATCGAAGACATTACCTGTTTGATACCTCAGACAAGAAAAACTATCTATTAATATACATCAAAAGAGGAATTGTGATCCTAAGTGGTGAAGTTTGCTCAGCGTTATTTGTTGGCTGCTTTTGTAGTATATTTTATCACTGAAACATAAGATTATGATATTACTTGTATATGTCTTTATTTGAACTAGCCATATCATATCAATGCATTATAAAACAATTATATAATAAATATTTATTTATGTTATGTTATTAATGTTTTGAGAGCTTTTAAGAGATGAATTTATACAGTGATGTGTTTAGACTTGATTTGAATGCTGTGTCTTACTATCATTGAAGGTAGAGGTTATATTCTATAAGAGAAGACTTCTGACATACAATTTGACTGTATGAAATGTGATACCGGTAGATAGAAATGCACAAAATGTCAAGTCACACAAAGCAATGACAGAAAGAAGAATACTGAACGAGTTGGCTGTGGCGTTAGGGTTGCATAGCTGTGAGTTTGCGTTCAGGAGATGGTGGGTTCAAATCCCACCGTCAGCAGCCCTGAAGATGGTTTTCCTTGGTTTCCTATTTCTACACCATCCACACCAGGCAAATGCTGGGGCTGTACCTTAATTAAGGCCACAGCTGCTTCCTTCCGAATCCCAGCCCTTTCCCGTCCTTACATCGCTGAAAACCTTTAATGTGTTAGTGAGACATTAAACCACTAGCAAAAAAAAAAAAAAAAAAATGAAAAGGAAGAGGAGAAAGAAGAGTTTTGGGAGTTAAACTATACCCATATGCACACATGAAGAAAGTATAGAATGATAAAAACTTCTGTTTCATGTCTGAGAATTAAAGTCATTGCTCAATAACTCGTGCTGAAGAGGGTGGAAATACATCCGAGTCATGAAAAGTTTGTCTTATCGAAGGGAAATAAAGTTGTGCCTCAAGAATAAAAACACACTGTGCTTTGTGTATAGTAGTATGTAATATAAACATCAAAGCCAGCCATTTTGCTTGTTTAAAATTCAGTGTTCATTTGCTTAGCAAATCTCTCAGCTGCTGCCTGCATCTCTACACTATGAACTTCAACACCCCCTACCCCTAGACCATTCTTCTTTTTCTTCTTTGTCTTTCAGACCTACTGAGGACCATGGGGCTCATATCTACTCTTTGGTAAAGTTTTTGCTTTCTTCCCACACTCCTTCATTTGCTGACTATGAGTCAGCTTTCTTTCCTCTGTCCACTTAGTTCCTGTAAGTCTTCTTACTTGTAAGGAACGTTGGGAAAACTCCCTGTCGGATGGCTTGACTGAACAGTAGTCAGTCATGAGTTTGTCCCAGTGGGATATCTAGTGGTTCCATATCCGATTTAACTGATGTGATCCATTTGTTCTTAGAAGCCTTGCCTCTTCCTGTTACAGTGAATATCCTGTTGGTGAGTCTTTCGGAATCCAGACGGGCCAAGTGTCCATAAAAGGTCAGGCGCCTTTTCCTTATAGACGTGACGATGTCCTCCTGGTGTTCATACAGTTCATCATTATGACGGATTCTGTAAATGCCTCCTCTGATTGGTTCATTTATCCTCCTCAGGATCTTCCTCTCTTTTAAATCCAGCTTTCTGAGTGGGCCCTTCCTGGCCATTACAAGGCACTCAGAAGCAAACAGAACAGATGGTTTGACGGCTGAGTTGTAGTGTCTGAGTTTGAGGTTCTTGGAGAGGCACTTAGATGAATTGATACTACGATACAAGTGATAAGCCTTTTCAAATCTGGTACATCTGGCATCTGGCTAGGTTCTCGCTCTGATTCGCAGGGATCCATTCTCCCAAGTACTTAACTGCAGATACTTTTTGTATGGTAGTGTCTGTGAGAGGAATTGTAGAAGGGACCTCCTTGATATTGATCATAAATTCAGTCTTCTGGATGCTGATCTTCAGACCAGTCTTAACCGCTACACTATAAAGACTCTGTAAGTTGTAGGTAGCCTCCTCTATACTGTTTGCCAGTAGAATGAGGTCATCGGCTAAGGCTAGGCATGGGACAATGAGGTTGTCTCTCTTGTACCCAAGCTTCAGTCCATCTCCCGGTGGTAGCATCATTCTCCATTCCCTAATGATCTTTTCCAGGACACAGTTGAAGAGAATGCAGAAAAGAGCATCACCCTGTCTAACTCCTGTTCTGATTGGAAAGCTTTCGGATAGTTCACCTCTGAACCTGACCTTGGACGTCGTGTTCCTCAGAGTGGCTTGAACTAATCGTAGGGTCTTCCCATCCAGACCAAGTTCCCATAGTATGGAGAAAAGGGTGTCTCTGTCCACAGACTCATAAGCTTTCTGAAAATCTACTAGGACTACCACCCAGGGATGTCCACCTCGGCTTTTGTAATTGAGAACTGTCTTTAGATTGTGTATCTGTTCCAGACAAGGTCTAGTCTTATGGAAACCAGCTTGGTATTCACCTAATTGTGAGTCTAGCTGTGTGGTGACTCTATTGAGTAAGGCTACAGAGAGGATCTTGTAGGTAATTTGTAACAAGGAAATACCTCTTTATTTGTTGAGGTCTGTCTTACTTCCCTTCTTGAGGAGGGGATGAATCATGGCAAACGTCCATCCTTCGGGTAGGGACTCTGTTGTTCACATGTCCTTTATGATTTGATGGATGATCTGCAAAGACTGATCATCTACATGTTTCCACATCTCGGCAACTATGCCATCTTCACCTGAAGCCTTGTTGTTCTTGAGACCACCGATGATGTCCATTATTTCTTCTCTCATAGGTGGTTGAGAATCAGGGTTCCTGTGTGAAGGCTCATGGAAAATAAGCTTTTCTATAGGTTCCTCTGCGTTTAGTAGCTTCTGGAAATAATCTGCAAGAGTTTTGGTGCAGTCTTTATTGTTAAGTTGAAGTTTTCCATCTGGCCCGTGGGGGATGAGGGTAGGAGCTGTGTACTGGGTTCGAATCCCACTATCTCTGAATGCAAGCTGACAGCTACGTGACCCTAACTGCATAACCACATGCTCGGTCATCCAACCTATTGTACAATCAGGGAAGAATTTGATGTTTTACTGACCCAAGATACATTGTATGTGAGTTGTCTCTGATGGTTTGGATATATACTGAAGGTAGGAGCTGATAGTATCTTGGAGATGGGTTACGTTTAATAGTTGCTTGCAGGATAGCAAAGAGATAACAAACAGTGATTCACCATTATTCACAAAGATCTGAAGATTGGCAGTCTCCACCCAAACATAGCCCAGGACAGAAGTAAATAGAGACAGTGAATCCATGTAGTGTAGGCCTCCACTGCCACCAGGTGGGTCAAACACTGAAAAAAAAGAAAAGAAAATAATATTATTATTATTTTGTCAATGTTAATTTGTATTTTTGAATTATTCTTCTATCCATATATATATATATATAATTTCCTACATTATTATTATTATTATTATTATTATTATTATTATTATTATTATTATTATTATTATTAACAACTCGGCTGTGATCTCCAGTTTCCACAATATATACAAGGAGGAAGTTAAGAGATGCTTGCTTGTTATTTAAAGGGGCCTAACATCGACCCAAGTTAAGAGATAGACTGGAATTTTCCTCATGTAATATACTTCACCATACACTATAAATCTCATAAAAACTCTTCGGTTTATGTTTAGAGTTTCAAGAGATAACAAAGAACAGAATTCATTGGAAGGAAAAAAATATGCTATTATTTATATCTACTGGCAATATATCATTGTTGCGCCTGTGAAAACCACTATGTGAAATATTTCAGCTTAAAACTTTGGCTCCTTCCGACCGCAACTTGGCATGTTCAATTCTGGCTCAGTCCGGTGCTCAAATACGTCACCTTCAATTCGGTAGATTTACTGGCACGTAATAGAACTCCTGCAGAACAAAATTCTGGGACCTCCTCGTCAAAAATCTGAAAGAGTACTTCGTGGGATGTGAAGCCAATAACATTAAACTTTGGCCAGTAAGGTTCTGTCAATGTTGTGTGAGTAATTTCAAGGAATTTTTTCTCTTGATGACATGCTGTAGGTTATTTCTACGAAAATGTTATCACATAGCATTTTTTGCAGGTGCAACAATGACATACACCTCAAAAAGTTTGGTATATTGTGGGATTAGGCACATTATGAGGTAGAGTGTGTGTAGTCCTGTTGTAAGTGGCAGAGAGCATATCCACACAGTAATTCAATTACTTGTTTACAATACAGCAGATATCACTCTCTACAGTCTGTGTTGAGTCTGGAGTGAACTATGCCATTTCACATGAAGACTGGTAATGGTGTATACAGTACAATATAAGCTTCAGCTAAGGTTTGCATGTGCAGTGTGTATTTCCTAGTTTGACCAAACCAGAATTGTGATATTGATTCAGGGTGGACATAAACATATCCAAAGAGCAGTGTCAAAAATTTGGAAAAGGTACCTTGAGACCAAAGATGTGACTGACAGACTGAGGATGACAACCTCACATCAAGATCGGTATATTTGCATAAGAGTGCAGAGGAGACCACCTTCGACTGCTCAACAATTAGAAGATGACATCTTGAGGGCAACCGAGATCCATGTATGTGGACAAAATGTTTGCAATCTGCTGTATAGTATCTAGTTAATGTCATTTCAACCGATTCACCATGTTCCACTGGAGAATCATCATGCTGGGAGGAGAATATGGACCATCCATCGTCTTAATTGGCGGGGGGTTGGATGAATGGCATAATGTCAGGTTTGCAGATGAAACTCAGATATCACTTCATCCAGATACACAATGACAAAGGATGTGGAGACGTAAAGGACATGGTAGAATGATTGGCGTGAGAGCACCAATCGAAGAAAAAACTTTGCCAGGGAAGAGATTTAAACACGGAACACCAAACTGACAGGATTGTGCCATGGCAAGTATGCTATACTGGCACCGGCTGGAACTCATGGTGGGTTTGTGTTTGAAGCTGATTTCTTGGCATCGTTAGCAGCTAGGCGATCGGTCAATCACAGAAATGTTCGTTAAGCAGCGTTGTGACATGGGTACAGTGGACCTGAACTCACATTGCAATGCACGTCTTAAGCCATGTGCAGATTTAGCAACACCACCTCACAAGGTCCAAACACTGATATATCTGGTTTACATTGTTTCCAACCCCCTGTGGGTGGGGGACGCAGATGAAGAATACACCCACAGTATCCTCTGCCTGTCGTAAGACTCGACTAAAAGAGGCGACCAAGGTATGATTGAATTAGAACCATGAAACTACTTGTGATTAGTACCATCATGCAGGGAAAGCCATGGGTCGCCTTTACTTGTGAGTAGTACCACTATGTTAGGTACACAATAGGTTTATGATTAGTAGCAGCAGAGAGTGGTTCACTGTGGGTTTCCAGTACCTGTGATTAGTACCACTATATGCGGAACATCATGAGCTTACGTTGCCTGTGATTTGTACCATTATGTGAGAAACACCACGGGTCTGGGCGTTGCCTGTGGTTAGCACCGCTATATGAGCAACACTGTTGGTCTGCGTTGCCTGTGATTTGTACCCACTATGTGAGGAATACCATGAGATAGTACAAGTCCCTGTGATTAGTACACCTATTACCGAGCTCGATAGCTGTAGTCGCTTAAGTGCGGCCAGTATCCAGTATTCGGGAGATAGTAGGTTCGAACCCCACTGTCGGCAGCCCTGAAAATGGTTTTCCGTGGTTTCCCATTTTCACACCAGGCAAATGCCGGGGCTGTACCTTAATTAAGGCCACGGCCGCTTCCTTCCCACTTCTAGCCCTTTCCTGTCCCATCGTCGCCATAAGACATATCTGTGTTGGTGCAACGTAAAGCAACTAGCAAAAAAAAAAAAGTACACCTATGTGAGGTGCACCATGGATTTGCGTTGTCTACGAGTGGCGCCATTATGTGAGAAACACCATAGGTCTGTGTTACCTGTATGATGTACAATACTTGTGAGTAGTATCATAATGTTTGGAACACCGTGAGTTTACACTACCTTTGATTAGCACCACAACTTGAGAAATACTATGGTTCAACTTTACTAGTGATAAGTGCCATTATGAGGGACCATTGGCGTGGATATTGAACCCCTTTAGAAAACAAGCATCATCAATTCAGGATTATGCTATGGAAGCAGTCCCTTGGTCAGTCATATAGTTTCTGGGAAGGCGAGGCATTGTGAGTCAGATCCACTGATTGTTTTAAAATCATATTCATCCATTCATTCTTCATCATCACGTTTTGAATTCTGGTCAGTGGATGAATTTTGTGCTTTTAAATTGTCATTGCATTTTGTCTCATTTCGTACCACTAGGGGCCGATGACCTAGATGTTAGGCCCCTTTAAACAACGAGCACCAGGCGAGTTGGCCATGCGGTTAGCGGCAAGTTGCTGTGAGCTTGCATGCGGGAAATAGTGGGTTTGAACCCCACTGTCGGCAGCCGTGAAGATGGTTTTCAGTGGTTTCCTATTTTCACACCAGGTAAACGCTGGGGCTGTAAGGCTGCAGCCACTTCCTTCCCAATCCTAGGACTTTCCTATCCCTCCGTCACCATAAGACCTATCTGTGTCGGTGCGACGTTAAGTCAAGTGCAAAAAAAAAAAAAAAAAAAGAATCATCATCATGATCATTGTTTCCAACCACTCTCTCTGTATATGATTGTCAAATTTAGGTAGACATCATCTTGGAAGATAGTGATAAAAGTGAACAGGGCATGATTAGCTCAGTGGCTTAGGTGTTAGCTTCCCACCCGGAAGGCTGAGAGTCGAATTGTGGTCGATCGTAGGTTGAGAACTTGGCATCAGGAAGGGCATCCAGCCTTAAATCCCAAGCCAAAACCAAAATCAGCTTGGCTGCCTCCATTGACCCCAGAGACACCTGGGATAAGCTGAAGAAAAGTGAGAAAATGGGGAGTTACTTATCTGAGATAGTTCAAGTTTAAAAACATATTAAATCCGTATTGAACTGAGAATGTAATGGGAACAAAAAAGTGGGGTCCAACTATTCAATACAATACAATGTTATAAGATGAACTATGATATTTTATTATTAATGGGACCAGTTTCGATGCTGGTGTGCATCATCTTCAGCCTCAAAATTAGAAAAACATACAATGACAACTAAGGTTCAGACTCAAAAAGTTTCCAATAGCAAATCAGTTTTGCAAAGCATCCAGAAAACGTTCTCACGCCACGCCCTCTCACTGCATTGCCCTACATAATTCCCCTCTCCATTCCCTCCTTCCTTGCCTTTACTCTAAGCCCCTTCTTCTCCTTTCTCCTGTCCCTACCTATTCTGCTACTTCCCCTGATCAACTTCTCCCACTTCCCCTCCAACACAAATACAATGGTCACAGTGTCTTACGACTCTCATTGTCTTCTCTAACATACCGAGCAAGTTGGCCGTGCGGTCAGAGGCATGCGGCTGTAAGCTTGCATCCGGGAGATAGTGGGTTCGAATCCCACTGTCGGCAGCCCTGATGATGGTTTTCCGTGGTTTCCCATTTTCACACCAGGCAAATGCTGGATCTGTACCTTAAGGCCACGGCCGCTTCCTTTCAACTCCTAGGCCTTCCCTATCTGATCGTCGCCATAAGACCTACCTGTGTTGGTGCGACATAAAGAAACTAGCAAAAAAAAACTTCTCTAACCTCCTCTCATTACACATGTCATACATGCTGCCAGAGGTGAGCCTCTTATTCACGTTAATTTTTAGGGCAGGACCTTATCTTTTCTCGAGAGTTTTTCTAAATATCCCCCTCTTTTTTCTTTATCTGCTTCAGGTCCTATATTGAACCGAGAACATCGTTTAGCACCCTGGGGAAAACATGGCGTCTGCTCATTTTCATGTAAAAACTTGCTATAGAATACTTAGTAGACCGACTCCAGCCACAATTTCTTAAGTTAGAGAAGACATGCATTTTACTACGTAAAAACGGGGTTTGAATTCCCTTCATGTTCTCTTTAGATTTATAATTTGTTACATCTTAAGACTGGTTAAGCTGTATTAACGACCGATCTTTTTCAATTGAAGTTCTTAACATTTGCACCATTTACTTCAAGACTTGGTGAATGTTCATCAAGAAGACTTTCATACAAATACTCTCATGAAAAAAGAAATATGGTGTTAGACTTTTAAGATAGTGATATATAAGTTATTGTCCTCGGCTCATTGTTAATCTAGTCACATATCATTCAAAGTTTTTAAGATTCAGTGAACTCTTGCTAAGAGGACGTTTATACAAAACTTTTAAGATTATTGGTGCTATATTTTTAGAAAAGAGGATTTTTAGGTTAATGTTACAAGTTAATGTTCACGGCTCACGTTTTTTTTATCAAGTCATTCCTCCTATCATTTATAAGATGAGTGTACACTTTTATGCATTGTTTTTGCAACGTTAAGTTGTCATTGTATTTTTTTCTAATTTTGTGGCTGAAGATGATGCACACCAGCATCAAAACTGGTCCCATTAATAATAAAATATTATAGTTCATCTTATAACATTGTATTGTATTGAATGGGTGGACCCCACTTTTTTTTCCCCATTATATCTGAGATAGTCCACTAGGTTGTCTTTTTGGGCAATCTGTATTTCTGTGGCTTCCTTAACATTCAAAGTTTTTCTTGTTTTAACGTAGAATTTTGGGTCCATTTTCATGTCCATGAAGTTGTGGTTATTATTGTACAAGTGATTACAGAATGCTAAATACCTTTTGAGTTTTGTTGCAACATAGTTGATGTTCCAGTCCTGTTGTTGGCAGCTTTGTATCAATACTACTGACCACAAATAAAAGAGTCCTGTTTTGATGAATTATTGTTATTGTAATCATAATATATGCTAATATTTTCCCTTATCTTTCTTTTACTTCCACCCACACCAACCTACCTTTGTGTATGTGGATGCCTTATCCTCCTTTGTATCTTTCTATCATTAGATGTATATTCTTACACTTTTTTATCTCATTATAATTACATATAATGTCCGCCTCCAAAGCATAATGGTTAGCACTATTAGCTGCCATTCTCTGGGACCTGTGTTTGTTTCTCGGTATTACCGGTACTACCAGAAATTTAAGAATGTGGTTAAAATTGTGCATGCAGCCTCAAAAGAGCTGTACCATCTCAGGACAAGGACACAAGTTTACTTTTGTCTGGCTCATCGCTGAATGTTTAGCATGCTGGTCTTTGGTCCAAGCAGTCCTGGATTTGATTCCCAGCTGAGTCGGGGATTTTAACCTTAGTTCCAGTGTCTCGGGGGTTGGGTATGTGTACAGTTTTCAGCATTAGAATTCATCACAGCTAAGGTCCCATCCTCACAGATGTGCAGGTTGCCTACAGACGTCAATTCTAAAGACCTGCACCAGGCCTCCTTGGAGGCCACATGCCATTTTTATTTTTATTATTGCATATACATTAGTGTCCAAAAGATAAGCATAATCACTAAATGAGGCCATACTGCCTGATAGGAATGTCAGACGGATTGCTGAACAAAGGGAAGCTGACTCACACGTCATATATCACACAACATGTCCAAAAAAACAGTGTCTGAAAGGTTCTGATATCTGAGGTACACCTTTGACAACAACTAACAAAGCTTGGCAATGTCTTCCACAACAAAATATGCTGTTAATAGGGTGTACGGTTACTTCTAATGGGCACACGTGCTTCGCAGCAACGTGGCATGCTCTCTATCACATGGTCCAAGAGCTCTTGTGGCAGTCGAACCCATTCCTCCAAAAGGGCAATGTGAAGGTCTTGGAGGCTGACGGGATGCAATTCGCCTCCCCAATGCATCTCAGGCATGTTCTATAGGATTCAGATCCACAGACTTTGCTGGCCAGTCCATGTGATGAATGTCTTCCCCAGCCAGAAATTCATCCACCAGAGTAGCGCGGTGTGGTCGGGCACTATCGTCCATTAAGAGAAAGTCTGGACCATTCACACCATTGAAGAGTCAAACATGTGGTCTCAGTACCTCACCCTTATATCTCCAAGTGTTAACAGCGTTCCTCAGACCACCCATGAAGATGTGCAGGTCCGTACGGCCATTCAACATGATGCCGCCCCACACCATGACGCCGCCACCACCATAGTGGTCCCGTTCCATGATGTTCCTGTGGTTGTATCGGCTACCCGGTTCTCTCCAGATTAATGTGCGATGGGAATCGTTCTGCAAACTGAAGCGGGATTCATCTGTGAAGAGCACATGCCTCCATTCATTCATGGTTCAGTTTCGATGTTGACGGCTCCACAGTAAATGGGCCTGTTTCTGTGCTGTAGTGAGCGGGATGCACACTGCTGGACGTCAGGCAAACAGCCTTGCTGTTCTGAGCCTCCGGTAGGCCTACACAATTTGCCAGGAAACGGCAACCCCTGAGACGGCTGCAAACTTCGCCGACAATTGTCTTACAGGTGCACTCCAATTTCGTTGGGCGGTTAAGGCCAGATATCGGTCCTGCTGTGGGGTGGTTACCCTTGATTGACCTGGTACTGGTCTACGACTAACATCTCCTGTGTCTCAAAATCGTCTCCAAAGCCTGGAAATGACACTTTGTGGCACATTCAAGGATACGGTGACTTTGGTCTGTGTCTGGTCTGCTTCCAGGTGGCCAAATATTCTACCCTGCAAAACGGGGTCCAAATGGCATCGTTGTGCCATTATGTTGTCACGTTCACCACGAGGCTACACTCTGCACACTATAATAGGGCAAACACGACTGAGGGAATATGGGACGCAGACACTGACTGTGTTTACCTTGCTGTTACACTGCTAGTCAAAGCAGGGAACACTCCTTTCCTCTACAGCGAACACGTAAGGTTGGTAGGTGCATATGTCGTGTGATTTGCGGTCTATTTCCTGTTGCTCTGCTTACTCGTAACTTATGCTTAACTTTTGGACACTAGTGTAATTCTGAAATAAGATGTAGCAAAGTTGATGCAGTGAACTCTCGGACAAAACTATTTTTACATTTGTCTGTTTTCAGACCAACTCTACTATATAGGATTGAAAGCTGGGTGGACTCTAGGATTCTTACTTCTGAGTTGGAAGAAATAGACCTGAAAGAAGCAAGAACGATTGCTGGTATATCTGAGCCATTGGAAGCTATTTAGCTATGAAATTAGAAATTAACTCAATGGATGAAGCTGTGTGAATGGAGGAGAATAATGGATTCAGTCATGAAGGCTAAGAGAAGCACTGGGAGACCAAGGCATAGATGGTTAGACTTGGTTTTTTATTTGAAGGTCGTCAGCTGAGACTTGTATTCCAGTGTTCATTTCTCTTTTAAAGTTTTTTCATTTTCTACATGCTCTTTGCAGATTTTTTTGATGGCTTAGCAGACCAATCCTGCCACATTGATTGCTTCTAATGGAAGATGGAGGGCGTAGCTGGATAAGGCGTCGTTTACATCTCTGACGTTTGTCTTCTTCCAATATGAAGGTAAGAACTGCAAAACTAAATGACCACAGAACCAGCAAATAGAGGAATGTGGAGTTGCTTAGTAAATTCACAGAGGTTTGTAGACTGAATGCTGAAAGGCATAAGCACTCTAAAGTGAAGATGACATATGTACATGAAATATTTTAAATGATGGGCACGGTACTTGAGAAAGGAGTTTCAAAATAAGACAAACATTGTAAGTTCATTTACAGTTTTATTTAATTTAATAGAAAGAAATATATGTACATTTTTACATTTACTGGTGCTGTGAAACAAATATGCCATGCAGAACATTTGGAATATGTACATTAACTTCTGCCCTGGCAATTTCAGTCAAGTCTTCAGCGTTCAGCACCAAAAGGAAGTCCGGGTGTTCTTTCCTCACATCTGTCACAGCAGTCAAAAGAACACCATCATCTTCATCGACGGCTCCAGGCCGACTCACAAACTGTGGTTCACCTGGATATGTATACTCATTTTCTTTCCATGTCTTTGTTTCTCCAGTTTCAGCATCAACTTTAAGAACCTGGAATGAAATATTTGGGTTGCTCTATTAGATTTCCTTAATATATAATTTTCAGGATACAAAATTAACTTTGGTTTTATTTAAGTTATTTATTTTTAAAAAGTCATGGCATTACAGTCCTTATGGATAGAGCCCTACACGGATGCGGATATCTGCTGATTTATCCGCGGATATCTGCGAAGTTAGTGTCTTGGAAGATACAAACTGTATGGCAGTGCAGATAATTTTGGTGATAATTTCTAAATAATGACGTTTATTGATTTTCACTCAGGTGTACTCTTGTTTTTGCTTGTGGTTAGGTGACCCTCAACATTGGTATGGGAGAATAGTGATATATAAAGAGCCTCAAAACCATAAAGCTATAAATCTGACCCAAGCCTAACTGGCTCCTGACCACATTTAATGGAAGGAAGGAACAAAGGTCAATACGTCAGTAGTTGTCGTAAGAGAAAATCCCTCATAAACCTGCAAATATAAGGGTTCTGGTGCCAGGTGTTAGGTCTATTGTATTATGTTACCAGATCTATGTGTTTCAGTACATTGGGTGTAATATACTGTAGTTAAATATTTAAATTATCCACAGATAACCATTTTGCGGATGCGGATAACCATTCGCGGATGCAGGTGCGAATGAAGGAAGTGCGGAGCGGATGTTATTTTGTATATCCGCGCAGGGCTCTACTCATGGGCACTTGCTCGGTTCTGAAGCTTTTGAAATGTTCTTGTACAGAAGAAAAAGGAGCTATTAACTACCATCAATGAGTGAAAGCTCAGTTACATCAGGCACAATCAACATCTATATCATTAAAGGCTTGTGCCACTGATATGGAGGAACCTGTATTGAAATCTTTTGAGCTGCTGTTTTGTGAGTAATGTGCCATACCTGACTTTGACTTCTAATTGTATATGCAAAGTCCAAGGAGATCACAGATGTTGCCTGTGTCGTCCTGTGATTTTACGGCATTATGTTCCCGATCTTGTCTGTCTTGCTTTTCCATTGCTCTTCTTCTAAGATTTTATCTTGGTGAAGGGTAATGGAGAGCAACACAATGTTTCTCAAGGCTTGTTATTACTGTCTCATTTGTCCTACAGGCCTTTTCCCATCAATCAACAATGTTAATACATTATTTTCTGATACACAACCACATAGCGGGGACATTGGATAGCAAATGTACATGAATAATAAGCTAGAGACCTCCACAACATCAACAGTAGAATAAGGTCGACGTAACACACTTCCGAGGTGCAATAGAGCTCATTCACTCAATACAGACACTCAATGATAGTAAGACGCAGATAAGTGTACCGAGTTGTGACACCAAGAAAAAGACATAGCTAATATAAATAATGTCACATGGACAACAACAGTATGAACCAAGATGGGCCACAAAATAAATAAATAGCTACGGAGAATACAGAAACAGTAGCCAAGCATAATGTCACATGGTGATATAAAACAAACATGATCCACGAGGACAACCCCCCCCCCTCCTCCCAGAAAAAAAGGGATAAAGAATGGTGAAAGAACCACAAAAAGCAAGTACATGGGAGGCTGGTGCTGCATAAACATTTGAGTTGTATATGAGAGACGTATTGATGACGTGAATTGGGCCTCCGATCTTGTGTGGGTTTTGTTTCGCATATCCGCGTGAGACATTATATACGAACCGTACTTGTACATTTTTGCGTTTTTTTCGACCGTTGTTCTCTGTTATACGTTCCCTGTTCCTTGGACCCTTTTAACCTATTGCTTGAGTGTTCGAATGTGAGATATGTAGGATGCAAATCATATTGCCTAGTTGTGTTATTTGTTTGTTCTTATCTTTGCATTTTCTTGGCCACTTGCATTTTTTTTGGTGTGTGTTCGAGTTTCTATTCCCTTAGCAAGTTCTTGTTTATCCCAGATCCCAGATGCCATGCACGCGTGTGACCCTCTCTTTCTTTTGATCTTTGTTCTGGCCATATTTTATCTTTCTGCCTTTTTTTTAACCCCCTGTGGGTGGGGGATACAGACAAAGAATACGCCCACGGTATCCCCTGCCTGTCGTAAGAGGTGACTAAAAGGGGCAACCAAGGGATGACCGAATTAGAACCATGAGACTACTTGTAATTAGTACCACCATGCACGAAACACCATGGGTCACTTTTACTTGCACGTAGTACCACTATGTTAGGTACAAAATAGGTTTGCAATTAGTAGCAACAGAGTGTGCTGTCAGCTTTTACGGTACCTGTGATTAGTACCACTGTATGAGCGACACCATGGTTCTGGCTTGCCTATGATTAATACCCACTATATGAGGAACACCATGGGATGGTACGAGTCCCTGTGGTTAGTACACTTATGTGAAGAACACCATAGGTTTGCGTTGCCTGTAAACAAAGACTTTAATATTACTTACCTAGACTCACAGAGCGCGCTGATGCTAAGCGGAATATTGAACACTTTCGCGCATCGCCATGCTGCGGGTGCTTCAGCTTCGAATGCATGGCTAGCACGTGGTAATGTTTACAGACCCTTGAATGTTTTCGATTTGAATCATGCCTGTTAGTGGATCTGGTTTGGTATTATATGTGATGGAGTGATAATATATTGTCAAATATTTTCAAGGAATGTGGGAACTGATACATTATGTTAGTTAACTTGATCAGCAATATTAGGCCTAAAGTTAGGCATTACCTGTGGAATGGAAAGATATTCACGAGGGTGAATTCGTGTGCAGCCTTCATTTGTACAGACTATCAGAAGGGATCTGGTATTTCTTTTCACATGTGAGTAGAAATTGAACTGTTAAAAAATAACTTTCATTTGCCATAATCAAGAACTAAACAGGTTATAGGGTGGTTGATTCACAGAACGCATGGAGATGAAATTTAGAATATTTAGGCTTCTTTTTCTTGTTTGCCTTCTTCCAATTCATCGGGGATAATTGTTTAGAACTGAAAAGCTATTCTGAAAAAACACACATTTTTCATACAAACTGTGTAGCGGTATTGCAAATTTGATAAACCTGGGCCTAGAATCCGTAAGATATGATTGATACAACTTGATAAAACCTTCTAATAATAGGGTACGGTATTGCTTCAAATTATCAATTATCTGAAAAATGATTTATTAGTATCGTATGTCTTAAATTATCCAATTATTCCCACTTGCTTTATAATACAAGAATACAATATTGTTAATATGCTATTCCAGCAAAATCTTACAATATAAAGTCTAAACAAAGCTCATTACAATCTTGTCAATCCTACTCTGCATTAGGTAAGGTAAGGGTTATTCTGCCTGAAGGCAGGTCCGAACCTCTGCAGAGGTGTTCCTGAGCCGGAGTTTACGTGCGGTAGGGTGGCCAGTTCCTTTCCGCTCCTCCATTCCCTTACCCCCCCGACCAACAGCGCGTGGCAAGCCATCCAACTCCTGACCACGCCCAATGTTGCTTAACTTCGGAGATCTCACGGGATCCGGTGTTTTAACATGGCTACGGCCGTTGCCACTCTGCATTAGAAAACACTAATCAAATTAACTTTTCACTATGATATTAATCTTGTTTGTTTGCAAGAGCTTTACTTCCATTTTCATTTTATTTTCTTTCTAGTGTAAATCATGGTGCTCATATTAGAGAAAAATTCGAACTCACTTTCAATTTTTATGTGCTCAGATAATGTTAATTCAGAATGAGTTTGTAAAAGTAGTAATATTTAAGAAGATAATATTATGAGGAGGGTTTTACATCTTAAATGATAATATTCTTACTTAAGCCTAACCGGGCGAGTTGGGAGTGCGGGTAGGACCCGCAGCTTGGAGCTCGCATCCGGGATATAGTGGGTTCGGACCCTACTGTTGGCAGCCCTGAAGATGGTTTTCTGTGGTTTCCCATTTTCACTCCAGGCAAATGCTAGGGCTGTACTTTTAATTAAGACCACGGGCTCTTCCTTCCCATTCCTAGGCCTTTCCTATCCCATCATCGCCATAAGAGCTATCTGTGCCGGTGCGACGTAAAGCAAATTGTAAAAAATAAAACTTAAGCCTAAACCACGCGGAGAAACTCAAACTAAACCTAGACATTAATTTCATTTTAAGAAATACACAATAGAAGACTAGCACCAGTGTAACGAATGTCAGGCAGCATTTACCTAAATCCAAATCACACAAACATTATAATTTAACTTCTACTCAGCCAATTACGTTATTTCATATCCAAACCAAACCAAACCCCATATCACAACAGGCCCGAAAGGCCATGGTCTACCAAGCGACCGCTGCTCAGCTTGAAGGGCTGCAGATTACGAGGTGTCATGTGGTCAGCACGGCGAATCCTCTCGGCCGTTATGTCACGTTCAGATAGCTCCGCAATCGTGATCATGTATGCTGAGTTGACCT
The DNA here is from genome assembly GCF_040414725.1 of Anabrus simplex. NCBI lineage: Eukaryota > Metazoa > Arthropoda > Insecta > Orthoptera > Tettigoniidae > Anabrus > Anabrus simplex. The sequence continues at coordinate 822,328,565 of NC_090265.1, read as the reverse complement.
CAAACCAGCACTCAGATCCAGGTACAAATCTTTCGCCTGGCCGGGGATTGAACCCGGAGCCTCCGGGTAAGAAGTAGACACGCTACCCCTACACCACAGAACCGGCATTTCATATTCAGAAAATGATAAAACATGTATCTGATTGTTTTAGAAAGATTTCTGCAGTTTTGTACTTTTTAAACAATCTGTCGAGATAATTGAGTAAAATTTGCTGTAATTACTTATCTGAGAGGAATCATAAGCTATGTACCTTTCATAGAAAGATTTTATTTCACATGTTTCCTTTTTCTGTTGATATTGAAGATTATTGTTATCGGTACAAGAGTTTGTAAATATTTAATTTGTGTGTTCTCCAGTCTGCTGAGAGACAGGTAATTTTTATCTCACGATATGTAATCATACTTAAGTTGAAGACCGCTTTTTGAACATGTCTTCATATTTTCAATAAAGCTAAATAATTGTTGATCCTAGGTTTCTCAAGAGACAGATTGCCACGTGATTCTCGTCCTTTGAGTCTGGGCTTCTTGCCATACATACAATGATCAAACGCATCAGTTACAAACATGACCCTTATATTAAAGTGAGTGACATGATCATTTTCGAGGTACCGCTAGTGTATTCTTTTAGTAGTGTATTTTTCAGTCTTCTTATTCAGTCTGCTAAAGATTTTTTTTTTTTTTTAAGGTTATAGGCTATCTAAAGGATTTGTGTAGATTGTTCAGTTTTTATACTGAAGTATATTTTAATATTACCTCAATCTTGATATTATGTATATTTATTGTGTGTGTACACGGTAGTCGGCGTAGGGTGTCATTAATTTTATAAGGCGAATGTTTTTTTGTGTGCAAAATGTATGTTAAAGCATGAATTCCATACGATCTCCGCGTCAAGCTGAGGAGCACCCGCAACATGGCGGTACGCGCATGGACATATCCTCCCCAGTCACTCGCTTCTGCGCAGCCAGCGGTGTGGGGCCTTGCCTGTAAATGGCTCTGCAATGTGCTAAACACCATAGGTCTGTGTTACATGTGTGAATTTCATTACCTGTAAGTAGTACCATAATATATAGAATACTGCGAGTCCACGCTACTTTTGATTAGTACCGCAACATAACAAATACCGTGGTTCCACTTTCTTAGCAATAAGTACCATTATGAGGGGCTGATGACTTGGATTTTGGACCCCCTTTAGACTACAAGTATCATTGATTCATTATTGTGCTATAGAAGCAGTCCCTTGGTTAGTAATATGATTGTTTTACGTCAGTTTCTGTGAAGGTGAGGCATTGCGGGTTGGATCCACTGATTGTTTTAAATTCGTATCCATCCATTCATTCTTCATCCTCATACTTTGAATTCTGGTCAGTGGAGGATTTTGGACTTTTAATTTCTCATTACATTTCTTCTCATTTCATACCATCAGGGGCCGATGACCTAGATGTTAGGCCCCTTTAGACAACAGGCATCATCATCATCATCTACCTTTTTTTTTTGAAGTTCGTTGGAAACCTTTGTTGCGAGTTGAATTTTATTTTATGACCGTGTGTTATGTTTGGTAAATAGTCGCCCTGTTAAAATAAATATCAAAATGATATATTGCTTTGGCCAAGGGCTGCATAATGCAACAAGGATATTTTATTCTTAAGGTAACAGTTTCTTTCCCTATACAAGGGCTATGCCGAAAGTTTTTAGCAGAGTGTGAGAAAAAAATTTTATATGCGAAACAACAACTACAACTTTTCAAAATACTCTCCATTAGCACGTATACATTTTTCCATTCTCTGAAACCATTTAGAAAACGTTTCAGTCCAAGCTTCTTTCGGGATGTCACTTAGTGCACTCTCATGCGCTGCAATGGCCTCTTCATCTGACGAAAACCTCTGCCCACGTATTTTTTTCCTTGGTCTTAGGGAACAGAAAGCAGTTACATAGAGCCAGGTCAGGTGAATAGTGGGGGATGAGCTAACACTCGCACTTTTTCCGTTTCCAAAAAGTCCATTGTTTTGGCAGCCCTGTGTGCAGATGCATTGTCATGATGCAGCAGATGATGCCCACTCTTGGACTTTGGGTGCTGTGACCTCAATGTGGCGAGGACTTTGGGAAGACAGTCATTCACATACCATTCAGCATTGACTGTACAACGTGTGTCCAAGGTCACAGAGGTGAGATGCCCCATTTTCGTAAAAGAAGTTGCCACCATCTTCTTTCCAGAGCTCCGACTTCGTCGAACTTTTGTGGGTGATTCCTCCCCTGGAAAGCACCACACAGAAGACTGTCTCTTTGTTTCAGGGTCATAATGGTAGACCCATGTTTCATCACCTGTGACGTTATTGTAGGTGTCTTCGGACTGCCCTCCATTGAATTTTTCTAGTATGAAATGACACCAGTCCACTCTCTCCTCCTTTTGGCTTTCTGTAAAGGAATGTGGCACCCAACGGGCACATCTCTTGGTAAGGCCTAAATAATCGTGAACGATGGTCTGCGCTGCTCTTGACCCAATATTTAAGGTCCCTTCAATGTCACAAAATGTAAGATGTGGATCTGCTTTGATCATTTCCCTCACAGTATCAATGTTTTCTTGAGTCACAGCTGTTGCTGGGTGACCGGGACGAGGTTCATCTTCGATTGACTGCCGACCCCTTGAATACTCGCAAAACCAATTTCCAACTGTGGCTCTAAAAGGGGCAGCCTCACCAAAAACGCATAGCAAAGAAGAATGGCATTCTTCGGCACTTAATTTCTTTTTATAATCATAAAAAATCATTGCTCGAAAATCGTGGCGTGACAGATCCATCTTCCACCATGTCTGACTCAGCACTGTTTGTTCTTTTTTCCCTTGCTGTGGAGGAACTACCGCTAGGAGGGGTTGCGCGCGCATGTTCCAAGGTCGAAAAACATCGCTCTTTCAAATGAAAATAATCCCATTGTCCTCAGAGTTACGGTTTACGCGCTGTTAAAAACTTTCAGCATAGCCTTTGTATTCTGTATATTTAGGAGGGTTGAACCTGTTGACTGGATCCTATTATGGGTAGACACAATGCTATGATGATAGTGAAAATGTTTATAGGCCTATGTATTGATCCCACAAGGCCTGTTTTTATTCATTATTTGTTTCTGATTTTCGTATGGCCATTGGTATTATTTTGGTTTTCTTAAGTTTATTTAATAAACTCTACGTTTCCTACTCGGCATTATTATGAAGGAGTAAGCAGGGCACTCTTTTAAATCTTATCCTTTTGATTTAATAGGCTTGAGTTCAGTTCATGACTTTTGTTTCTGGTAATTTTCGAGCCTGTCTGCGCAAAATATTATAGGTAAGTATTTATTTATCGCCCCGTTACCTCTGGTTGATTGGAGCTTCCTTTGATCTTTTTATTTTTTTATTTTTCGATTTCTTTCTGCCTGTGTATGTGATGTGTTTTCTGCTTATTTATTCCTCAGTGCTCTTTGTGCCCAACCCTGCCGTGGGCATACGAGAAGAATAACATAGGCTGGTCTAGCACAAGGACATACCATAACTATCTAAATAGCAGAGGGGGCGCAGTAATCATAATCAATTGGATCGTTTGCTCTTCGAGAAGCACCATGAGAAATCGAACCACCTATACCTTGCTTTCCTCGACCTCAAAAAGGCGTTTGATCATGTGACACATGACTTGATCTGGTATGCCCTCCATGGTCTTGGTGTCGCTGAAGAGCTGATAGATTGGGTTAAACCGCTTTACTACAACCCAAAGAGGCAAGTACAATCAGTGGCTGGATAATCTGGTGATTTTCCTGTTTCTGTTGGTATCCATTAAGGATCTGTACTCTCACCTCTCCACTTCATTATAGTCATGGATACTGTTACAAGAGATCTACAGAAATCTGTACCTTGGACCTGCTGTATGCTGATGATGTGATTTTGGCTTCATTGGCCACTGAGGATAAGATTAACCTACAACTACAAATCCAAGCCTGGACCAACTGCCTCACAGTATTTGGACTACAGCTCAATGTTAAGAAATCTGAATATTTAACAACAGTTCTCAATGATCAGAATATGATTCAAATTAATGGCAATTACGTTCCAAAGATAATGCCATTTAAATATCTTAGCTCGAAAATTACCGCAGGTGGAACCTTCAATCCTGAAATATCAAATCACAGGAACAGCGCATGGCTGAAGTGGCACACAATGGCTGGTGCCCTATGTTATAGAATGATTCCAGACCAGCTAAAATCTAAAGTTTATCGATCTATGGTGTGTCCATTTGCTCTGTATGGTGCAGAATGCTGGTCTTCCACTAAGGAGATGGAACAGCAACTTGGCATGATGGAAACAAAGATGCTCCAATGGACATCTGGCATGACACTTCATGATCATGTCAGCAACAGTGAGGTTAGGAGGTTATATGGGAGTGTCATCAATCACTAAAAAGATAAAGGGAAGCAGTCTCCACTGGTATGGGCATGTTCTTTGAGCCTCTGAAACAACTGTTGAAAATAATGGATTGACATGGGAAAAGGCCTGTAGGACAATCGAGACAGTGTTGGCTTGACACCATATATGGAGATCTAATAATTGCTTGCCTTCATCCTGAAATGGCACACAATTTTGTAAAGTGGCAACATAGAGCCATAAAAAGCTGATCTCGCTAGTATGTGGGACTAATGCTAAGGAAGAAGAAGAAGCTGTGAATATCCAGAGTAGAAAAAAAGACCAACGAGGAAGTCCTCACCTTGCTTAATTAGAAAAAAGAGCTAACAACCATCAAGTAGCAAAAGCTCAGTCACATCAGGCACATCATGAGAGGTGAATGATATGAACTTCTCTAACTCATCATCAAAGGGAAAAGACTGGGGAGACAGAGTAATTCCTGGCTTAAAGGTTTGCACCACTGATACGGATGAAATTCAAATGAAATCTTGTGAGCCACTGTTTCGTGAGTAATCATAATCAATTGGATCGCCAACCTTTATAGGCAGATGGCGTTTTAAGAAGAAGCAGCTATCATACTTATCTTTGACAGATCTCCAGGTAGGTGGTTCAGGTAAATGGAGAAGTCAATTATAAAGTGGCACAGATTCTCACTTTTCTCTAACAGTATTACACTTGTGATCTATCAGTGCCAAGCTCCAGTGCTAGAATGACCTAGCACAGATAGCAGAGAAGACTGCTCTGCTGTGTTCTGTTTGGTGTGTAAACTCCCCGTTCCTATCAGTATCTCCATGGCATGTGGATCAAACAGCTCCAATATTATAATGGACCAGTGTGTCAAGTATCAGTAGTTATCAGAATAATGAATCAGAGGAATGCTAAGATAAAGAAATAAAGTAATCTAACTCTCCAGCTCTTCCCCGCCAATATTCAGAGGTTATTCCACTTGGCGAGGTAACTTCCTAGATTGCAAGTCACAGCCCATTTTGGAACAGGAAATGCATTGATCTATTGGGACTGGTAACCTTTTTACTACAATAAATATATATAAAGCATGGAAGATCAGAATTTACTATTCCTCCTCTCTTTGCTTCAAAGGATTCTTTGGTAAGATTAACACTAACAATGGTAAAATGTATGAAATAAATAAAAAGTCTACATAATTTTGTTATAATACATTGTAGGATCAACTTGTGCTGCATATAAGATCAGAAATTTATTTTCTACAATTTTCATAATGTAGCTTTTATCGGTTGGAGTAGTAGTCACAGAGGTATTTGAGAATTAATTTTTAAACCTTCAGCTAAACTTCTACTTCACCCACCTAAAATTATTTAGAGCCTAAATTGTGCTGCTTTCTCCACTTGATGTTAATACCAGTATTCATTCAATTTTGTTTAGCTGTTTTCTTTCTTTCTATATTTTTACAATTTGCTTTATGTTTTACTGACACAGATAGGTTTTGTGGTGGTAAACGGAGAGGGAAAGGCTAGGAGTGGGTAGGAAGTAGCCATGGCATTTATTAAGACAAAACCCCAGAATTTGTCTGGTGTGAAAATGGGAAACCATGGAAAGCCATCTTCAGGGCTGTCGACAGTGGGGTTCCAACTCACTGTCTCCTGAATGCTAACTCACAGCTGCGTGACCCTAGGCGCACAGTAAACTTGCTTGGTAGTTGCTTTTTCATGATGCACATGAATACATACATCACAGAAATTTAAAAATTTCATTTTCATCATATTCTGTACATGACCAGCACACACATACCAATTTTTAAACATTTTACTACAGTACAGACAAAACTATTACTGGGTTTTTTTTTTTTTTTTACAAGCTGCTTTACGTTGCACCGACACAGATAGGTCTTATGGCGACGATGGGATAGAAAAGGGCTCGGAATGAGAAGGAAGTGTCTGTGGCCTTAATTAAGGTACAGCCCCAACATTTGCCTGCTGTGAAAATGGGAAACCATGGAAAACCATCTTCAGGGCTGCCAACAGTGGGGCTCGAACCCACTATCTCCCGAATACTATTTTACACCTTAATGTTTTGTTAATTCTTTTTCAAATATAAAGATAGGGAAATATGTTTTGAAGTTACTGTTCTAAAATATCTTCATTAAAGTTTTGCAAAAATATTCCAATATATTATTCCAGTTAATTACTATACACTATTCTGCGCTACCACATATAACTGATCATCATTTTTATTACAATACTAGCTGATGTACCCATGCTTCGCTATGGAATTATACATTGTATACAGAATTCTAGGTTAGCTAGTGTTCATGTTGTGAGCAAGATTGTATTAAATTGCATAGCCCTTAAAGTTACCCTAGAAATGCAATGGTGAAGTCACCAAATGTCTGTCTGATATGAAGACTGGCTTTCAGAATTTTCATTGTAAAGGTAGGCCTGCTTGCCTACCATCAGTCACAATCAAGTTGGGAAGTTTTCATTATAATGGCAGACACTCAATCTCCACCTGCCTTTTTACATCCTCAGAAAGACTGTCTTAGTAGTTTCCCCAACTGAACTGTACCTAGGTCATTATGATGACGTCAGTAGGAATGGTACGATTGAAGGCACTGCTTTCACATGAAATACTTGACCAAATGAAAAACAACACATTTTCTCACTTTTAACGAACAGTACTACGCTTCCGATCTAACAATCCAAAGTTCCAGAGCTGGAATGACCAAGCCGCAGGCAGCCGTGACTCGTGAACAATCTTCGTCCTTTATCAGCGGGGAGGTGGAGGGTCAAATAGTTGAGAGTCCCAGGGCAAAAACTATGCCCTTTTACTAATCGGTTTCCTAGGAATACCTGATGATTCGGAAAATATCAGCTCACTACACTGGCGGCGGAAAAAACTATCTGATTTGGAGGCAAATTCCTCCCCCAAGCCAGGGGAGAAATCCCCTCTTCACTGCTAATTTGGAATAAAATGAATGTAGAATTTAATAAAAGTGAAGAGGAAGAAGCTTCTATTAAGAAACGGCTCTTTCCAGGGTTGAATTTTGAGTTACTTAGTGAATTGTGGTGCTATAGTTTGGAATAGGCCTAAACTGCAATTCTAGACCAGATCATACTACTACTGATGATGATGATGCTTGTTGTTTTAAGGGGCCTAACATCGAAGGTCATCAGCCCCTAATGGAACAAAATGAACGACATGAGATATGAAGTTGAAATTTTAAAAAGTATCCACTGACTGGAGTTTAAAAAAATGGTGATAAAGAAAAATCAGGTTGAGATTAAAACATCCAGTGGATCTAATACGGAATGCCTTATTGTCTAATAAAACAAGAGAAAATACAGGAAAACGAAGGAATAAGGCATTGCCTAGTAGTACAGATATTAACACATAATTTACGTTAGACGTAAAATAACACATTAAAATGCGCAACACCAACCACCACCGCCACCGCCACCACCACCACCACCAATCGGAGGCGAGTGGCACCATAAGAGACAAGCAATGGTCAATGTAATGTTATTGTTGATCAATGTTATGCGTTTTCGATATTGTAGGCCTTCACATTTAGTTTTCTTTCGACTCTAAAATACCACTCTTATCATAGTCGGTACGGTAAAACTGAATAAAACATAAATGATCGGAAAGTGTATTCTCTATTACTTTTGTTATGTAGTACTTTTCGATATATATTTTTATATAAAAATATAATTTTAGGCGCCTTCCTCTAAACTACAATTCAGTCCAAGGTGAATAAAATTGTTTATAGCTTAGACTGTAGTATCTTATTCTCCAACTCTATATACCGATTTTCATTAAATTCTGATAACCCATTTTCTCGTGGCTCAGCATTGATGTGGACTTAGCAACAAAAATACAAATTCATGAATATCTCTGTTATCACAGGCGGTACGGAAAAAGCGTATAAGACATAAATGATCGGAAATTTAATTCTATATAACTTATGTTGTATTTATCGATAGAACCATTAAGAATGTAAATATTTGAGAGTTACAGTTTGGGCCTTCCCCTAAACTACCATTTCACTCAAAAAGCAAAGTCACCTTCGTACAGGCCATGAAGGCCCTTGGAGGAGTGGAAGGTAAAGGCTTCCACCATTGTTAACCTTGGCACGTGATGGGGTGGAGTGGTTAGCTCTACGCCCGGCCACCTTTGCCCCCAGGAATTAACCTGGTACTCATTTTTGGTGTAGGCTGAGTGAACCCCAGGGCCATGTGCACCTCCAGAAGTGGGAATCTCGTTTCTTAAATTTTACGACTTCCTGACGGGGATTCGAACCCACGTCCTTCCGGGCTAACTGAGCACGCCTTTACCGCCTCAGCCAGGCAGCCCCTACCATTTCACTCAGCGTGAATAAAATGATTTATAGCCTAGATTGTAGTGGCTCATCCCCCGACTTTGCATATGATTTTCATTAAATTATCTTCAGCCGGTTTCTCGGATGCGTGTACATACATATAGACAGACAGATAGAAATTACGGAAAAGTAAAAAATGCATTTCCTTGTTACCGTGGACATGACCGATACAGAAATACCATAATTTTCAAATTCTGAGCAATGTACAGACAAAACTCTTATTTTATATATATAGATAAAGGCTTTGTTAACTTTTATAGTAGAATTATAGCCTTAGAATAAACTGCTTCAGATTCCGATTTTAACAAGTACAACTACTCATTTCTAAATATCAAACTGTTTTTCTTGGCATTAAACATTGAACATTTTTCAATTGTACTTTTTCCAATATCATTTTTTTTTTGCTAGGGGCTTTACGTCGCACCGACACAGATAGGTCTTATGGCGACGATGGGATAGGAAAGGCCTAGGAGTTGGAAGGAAGCGGCCGTGGCCTTAATTAAGGTACAGCCCCAGCATTTGCCTGGTGTGAAAATGGGAAACCACGGAAAACCATCTTCAGGGCTGCCGATAGTGGGATTCGAACCTACTATCTCCCGGATGCAAGCCTCACAGCCGCGCGCCTCTACGCGCACGGCCAACTCGCCCGGTCAATATCATTTTTGTTACAAAACAAAATGCAGGCCAAAAGGTGCAGAAGTTTATTTTATTGCATTTTTTTGGTTCTACTCTATTTGCATAAAGTATGGTTATCTGACATTTGCAGGTAAACCAAGTCCTCTAGGCCTATAATATTGGAAAAGGTTTGGAGTATACCACACAAAGTTTTGGAAGATTAGTTAATGTGACATTACATAATACATAGGTAAGTTATATTTCTGCATCAATAATTCCAGTTCATTATGAAAAAGCTTTTAAAATATTACTGCAGTACTAACCGAATTTCTGAATTCTCCAGGGTCATACATTCCTACACTATAGTAGTAACGGTACTTCTTGCCAAAGTATTGCTTGTTAATGACTGGAAGCTCGTAGCCAGGTTGGGACGACAAGTCTCGAGGTGTTAGGTGAATTATTTTTCCAGTCTTCTCTGCTGTCACTTCACTGTCCAGAGTTACAAGATTGTGATTATTAACCATATTCTGAAAAGAAAGCTTAATATTAGAAATAAATCAACTTCATTATTTGAATGTGACAGACTCTGAGTTTGATAAAATAGCAATTGATTTAGGCTTGTTCTTGAAAAAGAAAGATGATTGCATATTTTGGCAATAAAAAGCATTTGCTGTTTAGTTGCATAATTTTGTGATATGTAGTGAGCTTCTGAAGAAACTCCTAACTGCAGTATTTGTGAACTTATTCATTACAGTATTCATTCAGTATGTTTCTCAGAAATCTCTACATCTGTATAGTTAGTTATAAGCTTGACCATGCTGGTTGAACAGTTAAGTCATTAAAATGCAAAGGTAAGAATTTCTGGATAGTTTCAAAGAATGGATAAGATTCTATGGTCTTGATCATAACAGAATGCTAGATAAATTGAAATAAATTATTCTGAGCTTTTATACATATATTTAATTTTGACCGTGTTCCACATCAGTTGATCAAGTTGAACATTGCGACCATGGTACGCCACAGCAGCTTATCAGCTGAGTCGGAATGTTGTATAAGAACACCAGCAGTTGGGTACACTGCACCATCGGTACCTCAGACAGTTTCCCGATGAAAATCAGTGTTCACTAGTGCTCAAACTGTCACTGCACCTCTTCTTCATCGTCATGGATGCCATCTCTTGCTACTTGCAATGGAGTGTTATTTGGACCCTCCTATATCCTGACAATGTTGCGCTCACAGATACGACACAAGCACAATATTGTAATCCCAACTTGAAGAATGGAACAACAGCCTTATCCTATACGGTCAGGGAAGTCTTACATTTTCACACCCTTTTTGGCCCTTGTTTTTCTTAGGTTGTTACCTTCATTTTTGAAAGTGTCACACCCTTTCCATTTTTCCCTCTGATCAGTGTTAATAGAGGATGGTTGCCCAGTTGTACTTCCTCTTCTTAAAACAATAATCACTACCATCACCACTATCTGCCTGAAAATCAGGAAGATGGAATGCCTGGAAATTAATCCAAGTGATGGCGCCATCCAAGATGGAGAGATCTTAGCAAAGACAGATAGCTTCAGGTATCTTGGATCTCACCTGCAGAGTGACTGTAGCATTAGCAATGAAGTGTGAGTTAGGATAAATGTCGCTTGGATGCAGTGGAGGGAAGTCACTGGTATACTTTGTGATAAAAGAATGCCTCCTCACCTGAAGTCAAAGACACGTCAGTAATGACGCAATTTGGCAACAAATGGGCATCACATCAATTATGGAGAAAATTCAGGAAAGATATTTCCAATGGCATGGCTGTGTTCTATGTGCAGCATCTGACACAGTCACCAACCTTGCCTCCCATGGTTGACCACCTATCTGGACGACCAAAAGAGCACTGGCGAGATGTGGTAAAAGCAGATATGAACGACATTGGCTTGAGATCAAACAATGGCAACAGATGTCGAAAATGGCATTAAAGGCCTTAAAGACCTTGAAGACAACACTAGGAAGAAGATTTAATTTATTTATGAAGAAGTGAGCAAACACTTCTCAGTCTGATTGAAGGCATGTCGTTCACATCTGCTTTTACCGCATGTCGCCAGTACTCTTTTGGTCGTCCTGATAGGTGGTCAACCGTGGGAGGCAAGGTTGGTGACTGTGTCAGGTGCTGCACATAGAACACAGCCATGCCATTGGAAATATCTTTCCCGAATTTTCTCCATAATTGGTGTGATGCTCATTTGTTGCCAAATTGCATCATTACTGACGTGTCTTTGACTTCAGGTGAGGAGGCATTCTTTTATCACAAAGTATACCAGTGACTTCTCTCCACTGCATCCAAGTGACATTTATCCTAACTCGCACTTCATTGCTAATGCTACAGTCACACTGCAGGTGAGATCCAAGGTACCTGAAGCTATCTGTCTTTGCTAAGATCTCTCACTGTCTTGGGTGGCACCATCACTTGGATTAATTTCCAGGCGTTCCATCTTCCTGATGTTCAGGCAGATAGTGGTGATGGTAGTGATTATTGTTTTAAGAAGAGGAAGTACAACTGGGCAACCATCCTCTATTAACACTGATCAGAGGGAAGAAATCTTGTGATTGCATTTGTGGACATTGAAAAAGCATATGATAGTGTTCCTTGAAACAAGATATGGGAATGTCTGGAAGACCTAAAGGTGCCAAAGTACTTAATTGACAAAGTCAAGATGCTATACCAGAAGTGCTACAGCTGTGTCCAGATAGGCAACGGACGATCAAAACGGTTTGAAACAAGGAGAGGTGTCCAACAAGAAAATGCTCTGTCACCACTCCTGTTCGTAATAGTAATGGACAAGGTCATCAAATCTATCAAGAAAATGGACAGTGAACCAAACGCCCTGGTATTTGCTGATGATGTGCTTTTATGGGGAGAGACAGAAGCTGAAGTTTAGAAGAAACTTAATGAATGGAACAACACATTCAAAAATTTTGGACTGAAGATGAGCAAAACACAGTGGAAATGACCATCAACAGGGAAGGAACAAGCTCAAATATATTTCTGGAAGGAGCAAAAATCGAATCAGCTTCCCACTTCAAGTACCTCGGAAGCACAATCTCGAAAGACAACACTGTTAGGCTGGAAATACTCAGCAGGACACAGAAAGCATCGAACTTCTACAGTCAAGTCAGAAATCTTCTCTGGGACTGCAAAATACCACAAAAAGTGAAAACAATCATGTACCACACTTACTTCATACCAGTCCTCACGTACGGTTTAGAGACATGTACCCTATTAAACAAAGACTTCAGTAGAATCCAAGCAACTGAAATGAGATTCATTAGAACCATGAACCAAACTACCAGAAAGGACAACATCAGAAATGAAGTGAATAGGAAAGTAGGTGGTATTGAGGTTCCTATTACCAGCGTCATAATGAAACGCAGACTTCAGTGGTATGGGCACATAATGAGAATGAAAGACCTGCCAGAAAATATTTTGACCTTAATCTCGTAGGAAGAAGACCACAGGAAAGACTCAAGAAAACATTGGATAGAGACTGTAAGATCAGATGTGGAGGAGAGAGGATACAAACAGGAGGATGTACTGGAACAGAAGATGTATGAAGACAGAAGGAGATTGTGAGTGCTTGTACACCACACCCGGGAAACTGGAGTTAGGAAATGATAATGATGATGATGATGAGCACCAAGATACTTGTACAATCTGGACAAGTATGGTATGCTTCCAGGATGACCAGTGCACAGATGGATAAACAAGATATGTAATGCTAACTGAACATAGATAAAACTCCCTCAGTGGATCACTGCTAGAGTATCAACCTCTGTATCCTAAGACTACAGGTCAAACCCAGAAGAGACAGTCAGAATTTTTAAGAGCAGTGTAGAGAATCATTGGCTCTCCATGTTGTACAGAGTCAGCATGTAAAAGATCTAGTCTAGCGACACATTAAGTGTATGAACAATAAAAAACAGAGTAATAGATTTCCCAGTGGTGTTCTCTGCCTTCTGGAGAGTAAAGCAAAGTGTAGAAATTGATATGTAGGCTGTCAAAATGTTTGCACGTGTGCTACTTCATCCAGAGAAACCATGACAAGGTAATTTTTTAATACAGCATAGCATTTGAAAGAATGTAACTTCTTAAAATGCTCTGTCGAGAGGAATATCATCATCATCATTTCCCATTATCCAGGTGGAGCCGGGTAGGGCCAAAATGGTTCCTCTCTACTTTCTTCGGTCTTTCCACCACTCGTCCTCCAACACTGTGTCCCAGTCCAGGTTTCTTTCTCTAATACTGCATTGGATTGTGTCCTTCCATCTTGCATTTGCATTTCCATAACTTTTTTGGCATTCTTTCATCACTCATTCACTTTATGTGCCCAAACCATCTTAATCGGCTGTTGTCTATTCTGTCATTCATTCCTTCCACTCCAATTTATTCCCAGATTTTCTTATTTTATCTCTTCTACTCTTCTGTATCATACTCCTCAAGAACTTCATTTTGGCTGCCTGTATTCGACTCTCATCCTTCTTTGTCACTGTCCAAGTTTCTGCCCCGTAAGTTGTTATGGGTATGTAATACATCTTGTACATAGTTTTCTTTGCTTCCATTGGCACATTTTTGTCCCATAACATGTTTCTTACACTATGATAGAAACAACTTCCAGCTTGAATCCTCTTACTAATTTCAGCATAATACATCATCATCGTCATAATTTCTTCGCTCCAGCAAGCCGGGTGCAGTTGTGTACGAGCCTCCTCCAGTTTGTCCTGTCCATCCACAGATGCTGCTCGTACATGAGACGCCAGTTCACATCTCTAATTTCATGGTCCTTCAGTATCTGTTTTTTCCAAACATCATGAGGTTTTCCTCTTGGTCTCTTCCCAGGAACATTGTGGTCAAAGTATGTTCGAGGAGTCCTGTGAGGGTCCATTCTTTACATGTGGCCATACCATTGCAATCTCTTCATTTCTAGAGTCTCCAGCAAGCTTCTTTCCAATCCAAGCTGTTGCTGGATATCCACATTCCTTATTTTATCCATTTTTGATTTTTGTAGACAAGGACAGAGGAACTTCATTTATGTTGCCTTAAGACAACTCTTTGTTGGTCCAGTAAGTGTTGCTGCTTCCAGGCCATACGTCAGTATAGGTACTAGATATATTTTGTACAAGGTAATCTTGGAAACTAACATAAATGTTTCATCCCAAAGTATTTGACGTACAGCGTGATGGAATTTGGAAGCTTTCTGTATTCTGTTGCTAATCTCTTGATGTATGGTATTGTCTGATGACAGAACACTACCTAAATACTGAAAGTTGTGTACAATATCCATCTCCTCATCTCCAATTCTTAGATGAACAGTTGGAGAGTTTCTACTCATCACCAAGCCAACTGTCTTCGTTTTGATGATTTTGAGACCTAAGGTTGTAAAAGCTTCATGCCAGAGATCTAGTCTAGTTTGTACTTCTGCTTCTGTCTCACCCCATGCCATTACATCATCAGCAAAAACCGGGACATTAGTTGTTACGATCCTTTCTTTTAACTGCTTTTAAAACTTCATCCATTATGATTATGAAGAGAAGTGGTGAAAGACAACTTCCCTGCTGGACTCCACTGTTCGTTTTGAACCAACCTGACCTTCCTTTCTAGACATGGACACAAGACTTGGTCTCATCATATAGTCATCGTACTCATGTTATGATGTCATCGGGCACTTTCTTATGTCTCGAACATTCCCATATGTGCCTGCGTGATACATGGTCATATGCTTAATACATTAGATAATTAAAACAACGGCAGATTAAGGTCTAAGGGCGAAAGAGTAATTATAGTAGTTTTACATTTACTTTGACAATCACTATTTTCCTAAAGAGAGGGTTGCATTAAGTAGGTGGATTATTATCAAAATAACAATACAGGAGCAACAACTGTTTCAACTTTTAAGGTGACTTTGGAAATGAAAAATATAAGAGGAATGACTATTACACATTCAGAGTGCCTAAGAGGTACTACTTAAGCTTATTATGAAATGGCA
The DNA here is from genome assembly GCF_040414725.1 of Anabrus simplex. Lineage (NCBI taxonomy): Eukaryota > Metazoa > Arthropoda > Insecta > Orthoptera > Tettigoniidae > Anabrus > Anabrus simplex. The sequence goes on along the minus strand of NC_090265.1, from coordinate 822,313,148 downwards.
CAGTTTTAGAGATGATTGCTATATTGTCAGGAACACTGTTATATTCAGATGTTAGTAAGTGTTGCACTCCCTTAGTGCCAAACTTTGTTGTATAATTTTGAATAACGTGTAATTTATTATTTTGCCTTGTCTTATATAAATGGATTATAGTGACTTTAGAAATTTAGAGTTGGTGAACTTTTTATTATGCAAGATCTAAATATTTTTAAAATTTTAAGCAATTACTTTTTGTACATATGTAAGACCAATTTGAAAAAAAAATATAGCTTGTGAAATGTTGAGTAAATGTTTACAATTTTGATTGTACCAACTCTTCACTTTAAATAGGTCCCAAAATAATTCAGAGTGGCATGGGGATAATTGTAATAATTTTCTGAGTATTTCTCATAATAGATGGGGCAGAGTATGAATAAAATAATGTGGCAATTCTGGGGAAATATAATAAAGGTATGTGTACACCATATACATACCCCATTTTGCGAAGGAAGAGGCAGGATGAATCTTCTCCCGATTGCCATATCCTTAGGATGGTAATCTGAATTCCGTAACTTTTCAAGAAAGAGTTGGTCAACAATGTCTGGGCTGTCCATTGCAATAACGTCAACAACCAGCTGAAAAATAAAATAGGTAACTTAAGTAAAATATATACCTTGAAACAGGTACTGTCAATACTATCTGTGCCTGATGCGAAGTCATGGCTGCTTGTAGGTACAGCACGAGTAACAAATACTACACTCTAAGCTACAAACATTAGTCATGAAGACTGTGCAAGCTCTCTGAAACAGATGCATGTTCATTATTAAACTGTTCATTATACAGTACTTACAGTAAATGTTTAACTAAAGCACAACTGCACTACCATTTTTAAACTTCACAGTACAGTTCAGTTCACAAGGATCACCATGGATGGAAGAAATGTTTATTTTCAGGCCTTCACATTTGAGACAGGCACATGTGCAGCAGCTATACTTTCCCCTCGCAACCCTTATCCCGCATCCATGCTACTTCTTGTCAGACGACCATAGTAACTAACAGCTTCCTATTGGCACTTAGACACATAAGAAAGATATGGGGGTGACCTTTATTGATTTAGAAAAGCCTTTAACAGTGCAATCGGCTGAACATATGAAACTGTTAAGGGTTAACATGTTTTGTCGAACATCTTATTTTTCTGTGAGTTTAACGTTGCACTAACTCATGTACATTTTTAGTGATGATGGGATAGAAAAGGTAGTTGCCATGGGCTTAAAGGTACACCTCAGCATTTACTGATGTGAAAACAGGAAACAGTGAAAAATCATCTTCAGTGTTGCAGTTGTAAATGCAGCTTGAGGAACTAAAATACATCAGTCATGCAATGAGTCAATCTTTTAACACAGAGAACGATGCTGCATTTAAATTAGAACTAGACATGAAGACATTATGAATGTAGCACATTTGAAAGTCACCCATTAACTACTGTATAACCTTTGCTACATTATCTTTAGTATGTGGTATTGAAAGATAAACACTGAGTTTAATTTTTAAAACACAGCTTTAGCTAGGTACCTACTAGAGTGAGATCGTTAGTTCTTAAACTCAGCTTATACCACTCATTTTGAGCGTTAACATTTCCTGACACAGCTAAAACAATTATAGACCTATTTGCAATAGTAGTCTAACCAACCTCACCACAATTTTTGACATTTTTGTAGATTTTATCTGGTGGTTTGTGGTATCTGAAGCTGGGTGTTGCACCAAGATTTTTAAGGTCACATTTTTATATGAGAAGATTACAGAAATAACTAGAAACTCTTATGGTTAAGAAATTAACTTTCCTTTTAAAAATGAAATGGTATCTGGCAATTAAAACACAGGAAATAAGAGGTTAATTATACAGTATAACTACAGTTATTCTTACCCCACTTGATTCGAAAATTTGCCCTCCCTTTTTCATTGAAGCAAAATGTTGGTAATGTTGTGGAAGGTCTGGTATGATGTACCCTGGTAGTGTGGAAAAGAAATTACCATGGTGAGAGGAGAGAGAAAGCAGGTGTGAAGTCACCTCCGCAGAGTGGTACAATCTAATGGGGACATTTGAAGTTACTGGTCTTGTGCAACACCCAAGGACCGATACTGGCAAATGTGCTACCTGGTGCTAAGTATAGGCCTTGGCTTACTGCTTGGGAATTGCCGTAAGAAAGCAAACCCCCTGAGTTTGATTCGAAGCCAGCAGCCTTTATTGTTCTATTACGAAGCATTAGTACATTGAATGACCAAAGATGGTTGATTTTAACACATTTTAGAATATATGCTAGGTTTTTAATTTAGTCTGACAAAGGTCATTCTAGGTTTGCCATAAGACACAGAATAATACACAGTAAAAATTTTGATGAAAAGTAATGAAACAGATTAATTTAAAAATAATATATATGTATTACAATTAACCATTTTAAATGACATGAACTCCATATAAATGGTCTTGAAGAATTGAGACAGAGTATTTGATTAGTGAGACGACTATGTCGTCTTGTAGATTTCTTGCCAGTTGATATTAGAAGAAAAGACGACAAATGAAGTGTAAAATTATTGGGAGTTGTGCAATACTGTGGCAATACCAAGCACCGCCCCTGGATTTTATATGGATAAGGGTCTTCTATTTTATGTCTTACTGGTGGTTTTAATTTTTTTTTTAAATTGAGGATATTACAAGGGCTTATCTGTTGAAAATTGAAATCTCTTTTGCAGTAATGGTCTACTAGGGAATTAGCAGAAACTATCCCATTTTCACACCAGGCAAATGCTGGGGCTGTACCTTAATTAAGGCCACGGCCGCTTCCTTCCCACTCCTAGCCCTTTCCTGTCCCATTGTCGCCATAAGACACATCTGTGTCGGTGTGACGTAAAGCCAATAGCAAAAAAAAAAAAAAAAAAAAAAAAAAAAAAAAAAAAAAAAAAAGCAGAAACTAATCACCCAACAACAAATGGCATATTGTGTACTGGCTGATATTGTAAATGCATTTGCATGCTGTTTGGAGCATTTGTAAAATTATTTAGCAATATTAGCACTGATCTTGCACTATACAATGTCATTAACTGAGAGTGGTAGCAGTTTTGATATTACTGGAAGTGAATTTGATCCTATGGATGACTTCAGTGATGAGGCATCAAATAAAATCAATAATTGATCAGTTGGGAAAAAGCTGTGAGCTTGGTAAAGTAATTATTAGAATTATAGTAAGTAAAACACTTTAAGCCTGTGCTTCTCATTTCAGTAATAGTGTTAGTTAGACCACTATTGCACACAGGTCCATAATTGCTGCAATGATATTTGTTTAATACAAATAATAAATTTATGATAGTTTTCTTACCTGATCATCCTCCTCATATGTATTGATATGATGGAAGACAAAGAATGGTTTCTTTGACCTGTATTTCAGTGGAACAATTTTCCCTGTTTTCTTGTCAACAACAATGAACCTATTCTGTAACATAAAAATACATTTTATATTCAGAGTGAACAACTGTGAGAACAGAACCTGCTATTTATCATAACTACAATCTCTTACTTAGGTATAGGCTATATCTAAGTAGTGAGCCCACAAAAGGGGAAAAACCAAAGACTGATCAGCGATCTTTATTTTCTTTAAATTTTTTTTTTACATTCTTTCCTGTTTCCTAGGATTTTGGCTAAGTTATTTCTGATCTCAATTCCTATATGAGATATAAAAACATTATATACTATTACTGGTTTCAGTGGCATTACAGATCCCCTACCTTTCTATACCAGTCACCACTTGGGAGGGCCCTTGGCCATGCAGAGAAAGAAGATTTGATAAATCAAAATTAAACTTTTATTCCACCTTATCAATGCTATATATTTATTGCCTTAAGCAATTTCTTCAGTTAGTAGTACATGTTCCATTTTTATACAATCATCATTAGCTACAAGTGTCCTTACTTAGGTGAAAACAATAAAAATGTACTAAGATATAGCTTTTCTAAAATTTTCTAAAATCATGCATAAAAACATAAAAACTATTGGTTATTAAGGTAATGATGTAATGAGCTGGGGGTGGGGGAGGGAGGGGTAAGAGAATTGGTTGTGGGAGAATTAATTGTGTTAGTATCTACCAACTTTGAATGCTTTTTTTATAAAAACATTGACAGTTTGTCATAATGTTCATCAAAAAGTTCTTTGTAAAAACTTATGTTCTGTAATTACTACAGATCAAAGTATCATATATATTTTCTTGCTGCACTGTGTTGAGAATCTCTTGAAAAATCCCTAAAATGAATGACTTGTGGTGTTTCTTTATGTAAAAAGAATTCAGTTTTTAATGCTGTTAACAAGAGAGGAGCAATGACAGTGTTTGTCATACTCATTTCCTGATTTCAATGTTCTCAGCCCTCCATCCCTCACCACAGCCAACCGGAGATGCGTTTCTATTTGCACGCTATTGGATGAAGGTCACGTGATTTACCGAGGTGCACACCAGCCCAAGGGCCTTCCGAAATGGTGAATACTATAGTTGCTTATAGACTACAAATAAATACTGTATTCTACCAATCAGTAGATTAATTAATTGCAACACAAGCTACATAGGGTCTTAGGGTGTAATATGATTTCAGTCTAAGTAGTACATTATAGGTTTTCACTCTATGAAACTTAAAAACAAAAGAGTTTATAAATGCATCCTAAGCAGGGTTATTATCTACAACATAAAAGTCTCACCAACTGCTATGAAAAAAATTAAGATTATTTCAGTTGGTAGATCATTTTGACATCTAAGCTGATGGTGCAGCTTTTGAGGACAAAAATAGGGTTCATTGTTAATTCGAAGCGATCAAGTAGTCTATGAAAATATTAACCATTTCTCATGCAATACATTTCCTTAGTACCTATTTAAAATTCACAGTATTGTTTACTGTATATAATTTGGTCAATAGCATAACAGCCTACTGAAGCTGTAATGTTTATAAATTCAAAATCTGCCAGTAGAAAATAACATTTTTGTCTTCATGGGCCGTATCATATATGAATGGGAAATTTTCAGGTTAGGAAGTTAATAGGAGCAAAATATACTTACCAAAGAAAAAATATGGAGAATAGCAACTTATTGTAGGTAAGCACATTTTAAGAGAATACACACAAAAGGAAATAACTCAGAAATTCAATTTTATGACTGCAGCCTTCATTGGTAGAAGATATAAAATGATAAAGACCATAGCTGAAACCTAGATGCTGCAATAAAGATGTGTAAAAGAGAGAATAGAATGAAAAAACAATAGTATTTATCTAATGTTCAGGCTTGGTGCTTTTCTAGAGGAAAGAAATGAAATCCATCATTCAAATAGCTTCAGCTTGCCACTCCTTGGCTGAATGATCTGTGTAGTGGCCTTTGATTCAGAAGGTCTCGGATTCTATTCTCAGCATGGCTGGGGATTTAACCCTTTTTTAATTTCCCTGGCTTGGGATTTACACACAACTCTACCAACCACTACAGAAACGCGTAATAGAGTGTTAACATCAGGAAGGGATCCAGCTGTAAAATGGTGCCAAGTCCATAAATTGCACCCATGACTCCACATGGTATAGAAAAAGTGGAGGAAGTACAAAGAGACATAGCTTTGGTTTCTTGGGTGCTCACGTCCTTGTCTTAACATCGCATAAATACTCCTTTTTTTCAATTCTCTTCTCTCTTTTACTCCACCCCATTAACTCCCAGCATCATCTAGATTTCAACAGTTGACAATAATCTCAATCCTCCATCAATGATGGCTACAGTCCAAAATTCTGGATTGTTTCCTTTTGCGTGTGGCATCATCATCATCATCATCATCATCATCATCATCATCATCATCATCATTTTGAACCAGCTCCAGTTTCCCAGGTGCGGTGAATGAGCGTTCTCCATTTACATTTGTCCATGTAGATGTCTTCTTCTATGACTTGCTGGAAATCCAGACCTTGTCCAGCTAGATCACTTCTAATCTGATCGATCCATCTCTTCCTTAGCCGACCTCTTGATCTTTTGCCTTGGAGTTCTTTCTCAGACCACACTCTGTCTGTTCTTTGTGAGTCCATTCTTTTGAGATGACCAAACCATTTCAGCGTGGCTTCGACACAAATCTCACTAAGGGATTTTTTTCACTTGGACAAGATGGCATATCTCATCATTTCTTATTTTGTGCCTCTTTGTTTTCTGAATCATAGTTCTTAAGAACTTCATTTTCACTGCTTGTAGTTTGCTGATATTTCTATTGGTTTGATGCAGGTTTCTAGACTGTATGTGGCAACTGGTACAAAGAAGCTCCTGTAGAGCATTAATTTTGATCATAATGGAACTTGCTTATCCCAAATAAATTTTCTCACAAGGTGATAAAACTGTGCTCCATTCTGTACTGTACTAGTGATTTCTGCAGATGGTTGGCTATCTGTTGTTACGGTTGATAAACTTAACCATAATAGGTATTTTATTTGATCCTGGTTTGACTTGTCTAAATCTATTATAGAAACTATTTAAAATAGTTTATGTTAGGTCCACCTTGTCAGTACGCTTTTAATGATTGAAAATGTATTCTATCATACATGTTTCAGGAATAAGCATTCCCTTCATCAGTGAAGTCAAATCAAGGCATGATTTGATAAATAAATAATAAATCATTTTCTGTAATAGATTTTTCTGTTGTTACTACACTGCCAAGAAAACAGAACTGATGTACTTGTTCCAACTTTGAACCATCTAGAATGATGTTAGTAGAGATGTTCTGTTGACTAACAGGCAACACTGCCATGTGTGGCTTATCTACTAATTTAGCTGGTAAGCTGCTGCTTTCCATCTTCTTTAAAAATTGTGTAAATAAGTTAATTCACTCACTCAGTCATTTACAAAGCAGAGTGGCTGCTTGTGTCATAGTGCCATAACTCTGAATGTCCTAAGAATTGTTTTCTGAGGTTTCCCACTTCACTTCCAGAGCTGGGACAATTCCTTCACAGGTTGCCTCCTTACCCAATTTCATTCACCATCCATCGTTCATTTCTTCTTCATTAGCTCTTCAACCGAGGTTGGTGCCAGGAAAATTTCATCTCACTTCAACCCCCACCACATATCAGGAAACAGGACTAAGGGATAGACATATACAGGGTGTCCGAGAAGTCCCTGTACCCCTAGTTACATACGTTTCATATTATAGTGGAGTACTTACATATAAAAAGGGGCTGCCTGGCCGAGGCGGTAAAAGGCGTGCTCGGTTCGCCCGGAAGGACGTGGGTTCAAATCCCCGTCAGGAAGTCGTAAAATTTAAGAAACAAGATTTCCACTTCTGGAAGTTCATATGGCCCTGAGGTTCACTCAGCCTACACCAAAAATGAGTACCAGGTTAATTCCTGGGGGCAAAGGCTGCCGGGCGTAAAACTAACCACTCTACCCCATCACATGCCGAGGTTAACAATGGTGGAAGCCTTTACCTTCCACTCCTCCAAGGGCCTTCATGGCCTGTACGGAGGTGACTTAGCTTTGCTTTGCTTTGCTTTGCTTTGCTTTGCTTACTTATAAAAACTATGAATCCAGGGAATCTGTATGTGCACCATCATGCCTTGCACAGAGTTCTATCCGTCTCCAAGTCCTCATTGACATCTTGCGGAGCATCTCAGGAGTTATGGAATGAAAGGCTTCCTCCACACTTTGACGCAATTCGTCATTAGTTGTGTACCGACGTTGAGCCACATGGGACTTGATTATTTCCCATAATGAGTTGTCTGGCATGGTAAGGTCCGGGCTTCATGGTGGCCATTTCAACGGGGCTGGAGATGTTGGTGAGCCACGGCCAATCCAGCGGCCTTGAAATTGTTCATCAAGGAACTCGCGCACCTGAATAGCAAAATGTGCTGGAGCCCCATCCTGCTGTAACCATACATGACCCATGATTCCCTTGTCTTGAAGCTGAAGTATTAACCAAGATTGTAACATATGCAAATAAGATCTTCCATTCACATACCCATCAAAAAAAAATACGGTCCGCACAAGTGACGTGATGATATCCCGGCCCATACCATAACATGAGGGGGGTTCCTTTCCAACTCTTGCACATAATGAGGATTTTCCTTAGACCAGAAAACCACATTCCTCCTATGTGAACTGCAATATATCGCACATTCATCAGAAAATAACACTCTTGAGCGAGACACGGCAGTTGGGAATTGTGCCAACAAAGCACGGCAGGCTGCAACTCGTTGCTCCGTGTCATTGTCAGATAATTCATTCACATGCATCGGCATAAATCCTTTCATTTTCAGATCTCTTTTAATGTGGTCATGCATTGTTGACTGCAGTACTTGAACTTCAGCTGCTCTTTTGCGGACTGCTCAATTGATTGAGCGATGGCGGCACACGTTTCCTCCCATGTCTTCTTACGTCCACTACGCGGCCTGTCTTTGATACTGCCTGAAGCAAACGCGCGTTTCTGCCAATCAAGCAGAGTAGCTTTACGAGGTGGGGGTTTGCCAAAGCAATTTCTGAATGCACTCATTATCACTGTCATTGTTTGCCCCGTATGTGCTTGTTCGTGCACCCACACACATGCCACTAATCGCTCCTCAACAGTGTAGCTGTGTCCACTCACGTCCGCCATGACTTAACAACTGAAATGAGACGGACAACAATGCTAGCAGCAGGGATACCAATACCAATAAAACAACTATTGAATTCCCCAATTATACAAATTCAACTGTCCATACCATAATATAACAAAATAATAATATGAAACTAGGGGTACGGGGACTTCTCGGACATCCTGTATAATCATTCATTCATTTATTAAAGAAAGTTTATAAACATTTGGTATGATCTCAGAAATAAAGAAATATTAATCATGAGGCTTGAAATTTTCATTTCAAATAATGTCTTTTCATATTCTAGACTAACAAGTGCCAACGGTGTGGACAAATGAAAGTGAAATAATTTCATGTTGATTATTTGAGAGTCCAGTGTTTCTTGCATGAATAAATATTATTTTTGTGTAAATTATTATTGTGTGATAACAAATAATATGCTTTCCCAATTTGAGGATTGATGTAAGATAATGTCTATCAAACAATTTGATTATACAATTAGAAATAAGAGGGTGTGGATGATCTTAAAAATAAAGATTGTAATTTTGTGTTGGTATAATTAAACAGATTGTAGAATTTTTATTTATTTACTTTGACTTCCTCAATTGGAGCGTGCCTGAGGACAGCAAAAATTAAAGTAATGTTGAAAGTAACTGTGAGGAGCTGATTGCATTAACCAAAAACTAAGCAGATCAGGTTCTAAATATAAAACTAGTAAAATCCATTATGATGCAAATTAGAAAACAATAAATCCTAAAATTGAACCATAATAGGATTCTATGGGAAATAAATAGAACTTAAAAGTATCTACGAGTGCTTAAAATGTTTCTCCCTTACTTATTATTGCCTTTGCCTTTAGCTTACCTTATGGCCATGATCCTTAAGGCATCAAGTCTATAGGTCTGACACTGTGGTAAGCCTGTTCGAGTCCCATTGGTGGGAAATATTTTCACCATCAGAATGTTGGCTGGCAGAATAGGAGAGGTGGTGGTATTCAATTTCTAATCACTAGATTGCATACCAAAAGTCTGGATTCAATTCCAAACCTATCCTCAGTGTTCAAATGGAGTGAGGGCATATGATAGTGCTCATTACCTCCTCTGATGATGATGTCAGGACGGGTTATGCCCACTTTATTCAGTCTCAGTTAAAAGAACACTAACACACTTTGTTAACATAGTGTTAAAAAATTAGCAGCATGTTAAGATTCTTGAGTTTATCCAACCATTTCCTGGGAACTGTTAGCTAAGACGGTGGGGTGTTTACTCTCACAAGAGTCAAGATCAGTGAGAATCTAGAAGGCAGTGACAGAACCATGTAATTTTTTAGCATAATTCAGTGCACTTTTGTTTGAATAGAGCTGTAAACCAAGGTGCATGAAATCAACATTTGCTAGAATTTTTTGTTTTGATGGTGAATTTTCTGTTGCTCCATAGACCAATATGAAAAAAGCTGAGAAGAAAATGCGTGGTTCAAATTTCTCTTCTTTTGGAAATTATATCCAAGTATACACCTATAATAGAAAGTAAGCAAACTAATGGATTCGTGCTCAAAGCTAGAAGTGATGCTTGACAGAAAATTTGTAGTGAATTCAATGTTCATAACGATGTTAGCCAATGTATGATCAAGCAACTGAAACAACTGTATGAAAATCACCTCTTCTGTTTCTAACACTTTCTGGAAAAGGCCTATCATATTCCAAATATTCAAGATACAGAAGTTCTGAATTTAATTTACCTGCCACACCCTGTGGGTGGGGGACGCAGACGAAGAATACACCCATAGTATCCCCTGCCTGTTGCAAGAGGTGATTAAAAGGGGCAACCAAGGAATGAATTAGAACCATGAAACTACTTGTGATTACTACTATCATGCGGGGGAATACCATGGGTTGTCTTTACTTGCGAGTAGTACCATTATGTTAGGTATACAATAGGTTTCTGATCAGTAACAGCAGAGAGTGGTTCACTGTGGGTTTACAGTACCTATGATTAGTACCACTATATGCAGAATACCATGGGCTTACGTTACCTGTAATTAGTACCTGTATATGAGAAACATCATGGGTCTGAGCATTGCCTGTGGTTAGCACCGCTATATGAGTGACACCATGGGTCTGTGTTGCCTGTGATTAGTATCCACTATGTGAGGAACACCACGAAAATACCAGCGCCCGTGATTAGTACACCTGTGTGGTGAACACCATGGGTTTGCGTTGCCTATGAGTGGTGCCATTATGTGAGAAACACCATAGGTCTACATTACCTGTGCAATGTGCATTACTTGTGAGTAATATCATAATGTAATGCGTGAGTCTACGCTACTATTGATTAATACTGCAACATGAGAAATACCATGATTCTACTTTACTAGTGATAAGTACCATTATGAGGGGCCGTTGACCTGGATTTTGGACCCCTTTAGACAACAAGCATCATTGATTCAGCATTGTGCTTTGGAAGCAGTCCCTTGGTCAGTAATACTTTCTTTCTTCTTTCTTTCATTTTGGCTACCTGTGGACCATGTTAATTCGATTTCAGCTGCTTCTGGGCTTTGATCTGCACCCAGTAATCCTTCATTCTTTCACTCTGTAACCTTCTTCTCTCTTCCGTCCATGGTGTTTGGGTCCGCAAACTAACTTTTTCTTGGAAATTTGTGTTCTTTATTTTCGACTTGTAAGTTTCGGTCAGTGATAATATTGTTTTAAGATATTATATGGGAAGGTGGGACATTGCGGGTCAGATCCACTTATTGTTTTAAGTTCATAATCATTGTTCATCGCCGTCTTTTTGAATTCTAGTCAGTGGATCGATTTTGGAATTATTTTTAACTTTCAGTATTGTGAGTTGGATCTGCTGATTATTTGAAATTCATTTTCATCCATTCATTCTTCATTATCATGTTTTGAATTCTGGTCACTGGATTAATTTTGGACTTTTAAATTGTCATGACATTTCATTTCATACCATTAGGGGACGATGCCCTAGATGTTAGGCCCCTTTAAACAACAAGCATCATCATCAACATGCACCTGCTATATTTTGAGCTAATAGAGAATTTAACTGCTTGAACTTGGGCAGTTAAGTTAACTGAGAGTTTAACAGATTGTTAGTCTTAACCAGTGTTGATTAAATGCTAATTTAGCCAAGTTCACTGTTAAATTATTTTAAACCGGGCGAGTTGGTCATGAGGTTAGGAGCGCGCAGCCGTGAGCTCGCATCCTGGAGATAGTGGGTTGAAATCCTACTGCCGGCATCCCTGAAGATGGTTTTCTGTGGTTTCCCATTTTCACACCAGGCACATGCTGGGGCTGTACCTTAATTAAGGCCACGGCCGCTTCCTTCCCATTCCTAGGCCTTTCCCGTTCCATCGTCGCCAAAGACCTATCTGTGTCGGTGCGACGTAGAGCAAAATAGCAAAAAAAAAAAAAAAATTAATTATTTTAACATGCAGTTAAATGTTAAATGATAACTGAGGTTGAATAAACCAGGCCTAACCATTATAAAAACTCACTAAGAAGATTCATCTCACTTCATATCCGACTCTGTAGAGAAACGGGACAAGTGTTGGAGACACACGCACACACATTGATTACTGCCTTTAATTATCTGGCCAAAAATTATATCAAAAGGGAATAGTAAATTATCTTACACATTCTTCTGGATGCCAGTCCATGCACTCCCTCAGAGACCTGCCCTTCACTTGAATGGATAATAACTTTACAAGGTTGAGAATTAAAGGTTGTTCGATGAAGACAATGTATTTTTCTGACATACCAAAGCTATGATAATAGCTTACACCACTTGACCAGCTTGAAGGTATGTCTGTTAAGATGGATGCTTTACGTATACCTGAAAAATAAAATACGATGCTTCATTACTGATCCAGATTCTAAGATCAACAAAACTAAACAGTGAAAAGAATCTTTGGCAAAGATTATGGTTTTAATAGGCAAAACAACATGATTGTGAGATAAATTACATGAAAACAAAAACATCAAATGTGTCTGGAAAATGTAATTAATTTGCAATGTAAATGTCGATCTGACCTGAAATTTGTGAGTATGGTAGGATGCCTTTTCAAATTGTAAACTTCAAACATCCCACTCTTCATGTTATTTTGTTCTTAATCCTTTCACCCTCCAGGGTTGGTTTTCCCTCAGACTCGGCGAGGGATCTCACCTCTACCGCCTCAAGGTCAGTGTCCTGGAGTGTGAGACTTTGAGTCGAGGGGGGATACAAACGGGAAGGAGGACCAGTACCTTGCCCAGGCGGCCTCACCTTTATGCTGAACAGGGGCCTTGTAATGGGATGGGAAGATTGGGAGGGATAGACAAGGAGGAGGGAAGGAAGTAGCCTTGGCCTTAAGTTTAGGTACCATCCCGGCCTTTGCCTGCAAGGATGGCTGAGGAAGGAATCGACCCCGCCTCTACTCACTTGACCTCCCAAGGCAGAGTGGACCGCGTTCCAGCACTCATACCACTTTTCAAATTTCGTAGTAGAGTTGGGAATCGAACCAGGGCCTCCGCGGGTTGCAGCTAATCGCAACTAACCAACTATTCAGAGACAATTTGTAATAAAGGATTGTGGAAATAACATACAGGAGGGTAAAGTGTCATTTTCCATCCTCTTTTGAGTATGGAAGAAGGTAATTTGTAAAATGGTAAGTCATATCCATCAATAGGGCTTAACAATGAAATTTATTGCATACTCGTCTTAAATCTGTCTCAGTCAGGACCACACTGTCACTGTTCAGACTCAAAGCCACCCCTGTGGCATCATATGCTATAGAAATAACATGACAATATCTGAAATACAAAAATCCTAGACTGAGTCAAGGCTAGATATATTAAAAGAACACTCTGTATCTCAAAGTTTGTCCCAACCCAACTTGTATACCAGATGGCAGAAACTGTATGTTTCATAGAGGACCTGATGAGCACTCACAACCTGTTGCCTACCCCAGCCAGTAAAGAGTTCCTAGAAGACCAATGACAGAAAACAGCAGAAATAGATCCAGAGTTTTTCTGCACCCCAGCCATGAACAATGAGGAATCCAACAAACTTGTAATGAGTTCGTGAATATTTTGAAGTGTTTCCCCCATTTATTATTAACATCATCTGAAAAATATAATAAAAAGTAACATAATTTTATCCTCCGTTAAGAGTCTGAATAAATTATGTAATAATAATAATAATAATAATAATAATAATAATAATAATAATAATATTGGTTTTACACCCCACTAATTACACTTATGGTTTTCAGAGATGCCAAGGTGCCAGAAGTTTGTCCCATGGCAATTCTTTAGCTTACTTGTAAATTTACTGACATGAGGCTGATGTATTTGAGCACCTTCAAATATCACAGGACTAGGCTAAGATCAAAATTTGTTAATTTGAGCTCAGAAGGCCAGTGCTCTACTGCCTGAGCTACTCAGCCCAGCAAATTATATAATAATATACTATATCAAGAATTGTATTTTAATTTCATAATTGTTCTGTACTCCAAACCATACTTCAGGTAACTGTATATGTCCTCCTTTGGACAAAAAAGTAATCTGGTCAGCTTAATGTTTACTTTTTCTTCTTGTGCCATTTCCTCTTATAAGGTTGGCAATCATCAAAGACCTTAGATGTTGCAAGCCCTCAGTACAGTTATATCACAAACTTGTCCAGCCAGAACATACATCATCTAACCTGCCTTATATTTTCCCTTCACAGATCAACACTGTAGCATCACTTGCATCAAGTGACCCAAACATTGCAGTTTCTTGATCTCCACTGCATTCAGAACTTTCTTTCCTTTTTCACTCTTCTGATAATCTCTGCATTTGTGACTCAGACCACCCATCTCAAATGCAGAATCCTCTTGTGTCAAAAATTCGAAGGCATCCAATTTCTTCACTGTGTTCCTTTCAGGGTCTAAGTTCAGTTCCAGTCACTAGCAATATAATTCCTAAAAGATAAATTGATAAGAGAATAGAACTGTGCACAAGTTGGTAAGTTATGTTATCTGATAGATACTTACATATCGGTAGTGCAAAAATGTAAGAATTTGACAGTATGAATTTGGAACAGTACATACAATGGCTGAAATATTTGATTGTTACACATAATGGTAGGCCACCTTGTGTCTAAGACTTTCTTGTTCAAACAGTAACATTTTCTAGTGCCTTGGGCAGCAGTGATCCTAAATAGGCCTGCCTAATCACAGGTACAGGACCAGATTCCTGAATAGTCACAGGATTACATAAAATTAGCTTCATGGTCCGTATCGCACTTCAATAGATTCACAATTAAGTAATTTATTTTCCACCTAGTTGATACAATGATTGCTTAAGGCAATTTAATGCTTAAAAGTGGTACATGTTTCGTATATTATCAACATCTTCAGCCACATAACACTGTTTAGATAAAAAATATCTAAATTGACAAAGTAATGCTTTAGAGGAAGTGTCCTTAAAATTAACATAAGATTGACAACATTAAAGCAAACAAATAACTCAAGAGAAAATATATAAATTATATATTTATATATTGTCCGACTCGTTGGCTGAACGGTCAGCATCCTGGCCTTCGGTTCAGAGGGTCCCGGGTTCGATTCCCGGTCGGGTCGGGGATTTTAACCTTAATTGGTTAATTCCAGTGGCACGGGGACTGGGTGTATGTGTTGTCTTCATCATCATTTCATTCTCGTCACGACACGCAGGTCGCCTACGGGAGTCAAATAGAAAGACCTGCACCTGGCGAGCCGAACCCGTCCAGGGATATCCCAGCACTAAAAGCCATACGACATTTCATTTATATATTTATAAATTATATATTTTCTCTTGTTATTTGTTTGCTTTAATGTTGTCAATCTTATGTTAATTTTAAGGACACTTCCTCTAAAGCATTACTTTGTCAATTTATATATTTTTCATCTAAACAGTGTTATGTGGTTGAAGATGTTGATAATATACGAAACATGTACCACTTTTAAGCATTAAATTGCCTTAAGCAATCATTGTATCAACTAGGTGGAAAATAAATTACTTAATTGTGAATCTAGTCACAGGATGTCGGAGAGATGACCATTTCACATCTGCCACCAAAATGCAGATCCAGACTAGGAGCTTCCAGTTTTGCACAAAACCTGCTCCCACCATCTTATTCCATCATCGTTGGACGTGAAGAGGATGAAACAGCAGGAAAAATGCCATTGGAGTGTGAATTTGTTTAAGAAGGATCACAACTTGACAGAAGTGATCCACACACTGTGATCTCGGAGCCATCTCCATCAGCACAAACAGCATGTATGCAAGCTTCATCAAGCTCAACCATGCCTTCCACCATATTATATAAACTGCAGTTTGTGTGGACATATGTTCTACAGAAGAATTGGTTTGTTTAGTCACCAGAAATGGTATGTTAAGATGGAAAATTGTGTATTTGGAGACGAATAATAGCTGTTGAGGGTGATGGCTGTAGTGGTAGGTCTAAATACAGTAATTTGAAGCCTGTAAATCACATGGATGAGGCATTTATTGTGATTTCTTTGATCATGGTTTGCCATTTTCATACCACGTAAATACTGGGGCTGTACTTTAATTAAAACCCCAGCCACTTCCTTCCCAGTCCCATCCAGTACTATATCTCATGTTTGCTAGTTTGAGTTCTCTAGGTTCTCTTGGTATTTACATTAAGATCATCAGCCACAGGACTGAAGAAGGAGGAAGAACAGTTCTGTCTCCTTAATCCTTACAAGACCAACTGGCTATATACTGCCATTGCTTACCAAAGAGACCAATCGACATTATATCGCCAATGGCTGCACTTGCTAAAAATACCCTCTGGCGATATTTCGGAAATGAAATTTGTATATGATGGTGTTGTAATGTAAAGCTAGTAGTAAGTTCAACCTACAGTATTGGAAGCCGTAGTGTTAAGCACTGGAAATATTTAAGTTGTGTGTGATATATATATATATATATATATATATGATAATACTTGATTTAGAATGTTAAACTGGTAGTATTTCTTGTAATACTGTATTTTCTTTCTGTGGAATTGCTTGTTCTACTCTTGTTGTAGTTGTTGTTGTGTAATTATGTTTTAACTTTATTATCACACTACTGTAAGTGATCATTGCCACCGGAATATTTCCCAATTGTGATGTATTTGTTGTTGTTGTTGTTAATAATCATAATAATAAAGAAATAAATCTAAATGTTCTTAAAATATTTATTTTATTAATTTCTGTTTTCCTTGTAATTGCTATGAAAAATGGTAGTACCCAAAACATTTTGAAAAATGATTTAGAAATCTTAATTACAGTATTGATTTATGAAAGGAAAACTGCAGGTAAACAAGTGGTCTTTTTAGGCACAGTCTTCTTAAACATGCCTGGTCTTAAAAGGGGTACTCAGTATTTGGGATAAAGAAAGAGAAGGGTTATGAATAGGAAAATTAAAGACTTTTAAGGGCTTGTATTACACCATCAAGGGTGTTGACCAAAGGAGGTATATGGTATTAGGAAAATGGAAAAAGGAGCCAAGCAAAAGTAAGTGGAAATAAGGGCAGACTTAATGGAGCATAGATAGAGGCATGATTTTTTGCATTAATTTATGTACGATTTTGAGAAAAGGAAATCATTTTCTGTGCTATTTCATGAAATAGGCAATGCCCCTTCGCTTGAATTTTGCTGTAATAATTTTCAGAAATTAGTCATAAAAAGGTCTCATTTGTATAACTTGTGATTTATTTATCTGAAAGATAGAATATATAAAGAGAAAAATATAAATAATCATTCATTATTACTTACAAAATCTTGATTAGGACTTTATAAGGGAACATTGCCCTTTCACTCTACCCGACTATAACTGATAACTTTGGATAACTTGTTAGCACGCTATCTTTTAATTGGGCTTGCAGTGAAAGAAAATGTTGAGAAAGTCACAGGAAAACCCTTTATCATAATACCATTAAGGAATTTCCTGAAATATTAAAATGAAGAGGTACTTCTGTTGAATTGAGAAATTTTTATTATGTATTCCATTTCCCTTCACACATGTGATATTGGAATACAATTTCAAGCTCATTATTTTCCATTAATTTTGCTGCTGTTTTTGCACTTGTTGCAAAATATGTACATTTCACTTTAAACTGTCTTTATCACTTTAATTTGCTATAATTTGCCAAAACAAAATCACTGTTTTCTTAACCAGAATCATATTATCCATTAAGATATTTTAAAATAGCTTCAAAATATATTTTTATCACGTTTATCATTAATGCAAAAATATTATGCCTCTTATCAAGGAAAAAAGTTCTTCTAATTAGGATATATTCATTGCAATTTCACAGGTATATTATGCAAAAGTACTCACCATCTTCTGCTTTTCCTGACCCTGCTGGAGGTAATTTGACAACATGATACTTCCCTCCAGTAGTGAAGGAAGTGCCAATAGTATAGCAGTTACCGTCTTTATCTTGGTATGAGTGTGGGCTGCTTAGATGGATTCCTACAAGTTTGTTTAGGTCTACCTGGAACATAATAGTTCATCATACCCCATGCTTCACTATAATGAATCTGGTAAAAATCACCAAAGTTAACAAGAATTCCTGCATGTTCTGTGGAAATAATTTCACTTAACACATGAAAGATAACAACTTTCCATGTAGCTTACTTATGTATTTTTTGCAGATATTGAATATAAGACACATTGAGGTACATGATTAGGTCAGTGGCTTCCTATTCAGAAGGGAAATTAAAAGACAAAAAAATAAATGTATCCTGAAGTCATTGTTTAGGGTCTACCTGGCCAAGGCAGTAAAGGTGTGCTCGGTCCACCCGGAAAGACATGGGTTCGTTTCCCCATCAGGAAGTCAAAAAATGAAGAAATAAGATTTCCGCTTTCAGAGGTGCACATTGCCCTGAGGTTCACTCAGCCTACACCAAAAATGAGTACCAGGTTAATTCCTGGGGGCAAAGGCGGCTGGATGTTGAGCTAACCACTCTACCCCATCAACTGCCGAGGTTACTTATAGAAGAAGCCTTTACCTTCCACCCCTCCCAGGGTGCAATCATGACCTGTACAAAGATGACTTTTGCTAACTCATTGTCTGCTGTATAGCCTACAGGTAATTTTAGAAACTTTGTTTCCATGGCTGATAATTCTGCTATTTTTCCTCTGTATCAACATTATTCACCATCATTAAACTTAATTGCTAGAAATGCCGTCAGAAGTAACCAAGTGTGAGAAGGGATGTAATGTGTCTTCCTTCAATGAAAACTATCTTCAGCGTATCGCAGCTTCCAGTGACCCAGGCTCATTTTGGGTTTGGGTTGGGGTTTAAGGCTGTCCTTCCTGACATCACATGATTTTTGAGAAGAAAATCTCAACCCAGGGTAGACCGCAAATCGATGGTCCAGGTGTAAATGGGGACAGGAAGGTCCATGTTAAAGGTTTTGCAGGTACTGCAGTGGCCGCATGTTCGTTTGGCTAATGTGTTGGTAGTTAAGCCAAAGTAGAAAGCTGGGTAGAGTCTGCATTGAAGCTGGTAGATGTTGTTGGATGAAGTGAAGCTTGTGTGTGATAAGATTTGCTGGTGCTACTGGTGGAAGTGGTGCTTCGTATATGTAAATTACAAGAAATAAATTTCCTAGTTAAGCCCGTATTGTCACCTTAACAGTGTTCACCATGGTAAGATTATTCAAGCTCATTTCTCAACTATTTGTTTCTTCCTTTCAGACTCCTTCCTTCTTACATCTTGTGAAAAGAAGCCCAGCAGCCAGTCTGTATACTTTTTAATGGAACATTCCTCCTATTGTTTCATAATTTTTGTATAGAATCAGCCTTCTTTCAGAAAAAATGGAATGTGAACTTTCATCAAGACCTATACTTCAAGATTTTTTCACTGTTAGGTTGTAGCATTTCTTTTAATCAGTATTGGGCAGAACACTCATTAGAAACATCTAGTGTCTTGTAATGTGTTTTCTAATATATCCTTATTCTGTTTTTGTCTTTTAACTCTGGCTGAAGATGTCCCCATGGGGACAAAATATCTCCCATTTTATTAAGATACTGTTATTTTGAAAAGAATAAAAATAATTGCATTGTAAAGGGAGACATTTTACCAAAAAGTACCATTCACAGTTATAAATTGAGATTTCCCGCCTAATCAATACTTTATTTGTTTAAATGTATATATTTGCATTAAAAATACATTAATACAGTACTGGTTTCAATCTCATAGAGATCATCTTCAGCTGCTGAAAACATTAAAAAGATAAAACAAGAAATACATCAGTTTAATACATTACTTATTCTTAAAACTTGTTCTTGCTAGAACACAAACAGCCAGCCTGACAATGAGAGAACATCCCAATCTGTTATGTGGTCTGCCACAAACAGTTCACAATTATACTACCTACAGTATTAACCTGCAAGAATGAATATACCAACAAGACATTAGACCAGAGTTGACAGATGTCCCGTATTTTACGGGACAGTGCCGTATTCATGTTAAACGTCCCACGTCTTGGGCAGTTTCTATCTGGGATGGCAATTGTCCCGTACTTTGAACCTCAAGAGAAAGACGCCAGTGTTTCCACCTCTGATAAGTACCAACAGCCTTTTTTCCCCTTCAAAGAGGATAGATTTCTTCACCCCTTGGTTTCTTTATCTGGTGTGATTTTGTAGATTTTTAAAATTGTTTCTTATTTTCTGTTTCTTTTGTTGCAATTCTTGGCTTGTCTATCCTGGCGAATAAGACACATAATAACAGACAGCTACCTGAGGTAGTCCTAGTTCACCGCATGTTCGTGTGAAAATGTCAACTGTGAGAAATATTATGTTCTGTTGACTTGATTAGGTCTGAGCCGTTCATTTCTGTAAATTTTTCTTCAATGTCATGCAGAGAGTTATAGGAATTTGCTAAGAAGGACAAAAAGCTGTTAACAGCACTTCAGACAAATGAAAATATATTGAAATTGAAAGAACTGGTGTGACTAATTAATTAAACTAAGTTCTTTTTCCTATTTGTTTTACGTTGCACCAATAGAGGCAGGTCTTACGGTGACGATGGGATAGAAAAGGGCTAGGACTGGAATTGACCATGACTTTAAGACAGGCTACAGCCCCAGCATTATCCTGGTGTAAAACGGGAAATCACGAAAAACTATGTTTAGTGCTGCCGACAGTGGGGTTCAAACCCATCTTCTCCCGAATACAAGCTCACAGCTACATGACCCAAACCGTGTGGCCATCTTGCTCAGTACTGTAAGTCTCAGTCTGCATATATAAATGTTAAGGTATGCATTAATAAACTGCACTATGGTGTCAACATAATAATAAGCGTATCATTTTAAAATGAAATTTGTAACATGTAGAATATAAGCCACCGGGTGAGTTGGCTGTGCGGTTAGGGGCGTACGGCTGTGAGCTTGCATCTGGGAGAGAGTGGGTTCGAATCCCACTGTCGGCAGCCCTGAAGATGGTTTTCCGTGGTTTCCCATCTTCACACCAGGCAAATGCTGGGGTTGTACCTTAATTAAGGCCACGACCGCTTCCTTCAAACTCCTAGGCCTTTCCTATTCACTGTTGCTATAAGACCTGTCTGTGTCGGTGCGACATAAAGCCACTAGCAAAAAAAAATATAAGCCTGTTAATTTCCTTGATCACACATCTGTACCATATTTTGATTCTGGGTACCTGGCAACGCTGCATTATACCCAGCTTCAAACAGTTGTAGTGAGATGTTATGTAATTGATTGTACTGGTGTGGTTGTTGGTTTGTAACTTGACCTGCAACCAAGGAATGAAAATAGGAATGTGAGTGTTTGACCAGCTACTGCAAAAGTAATTTCTCATGAAGTTTTAAATCCACATAATATACGACAAGTCTCATCACATTTGAGATGGTCAGCAACTTGAGAAAGGATATTGTGACCCAAGAGGACGCTTTATATGTCTTCGTTTTTAACAATCTGAGGTTACAAGATCAGTCTAAGACCCTTCAAATGAACATTCAGACATATTGTTATGTTTAGTTTTTAAGGAACGAAACCTTTTCAATCAGTGGATAGATATAGTCACCCCTCCTTACACTCCCCACCCCTCCCTCTCATCTGTTCATCATATATTCAATGTTTTAAGTACTAGAGAATGTTTTAAGACCATATATGAAGACTATGTCTTTATACCTTTGTTAAGATTTTTCACCTAAACATATTTGTAGCCGATGATGTTTAAAGATTAAATGAAACATGTACTACTAATTTACAAATTTGCTTAAGGCAAGATATATTGTATCAATTAGGTGGTGCAATTGTTGTTTATTTATCCATTTATGTTATACATCGATATGGACAATGAGGTTGATTGTGTACAGAGGTGTTGATTCTGCCATCCTGAAGGTAGAGGTCAGTGTCAAGGAAAGTGAGAGATGTGGGGGGAGATCTGCCATGTGAAGTGGACACTGTAATTAGAGTTGAGGCAGTGCAGATGTGAGTCAAGTAGGCTTGCTTCATGGTGCCACAGGAGAAAGATATCATCAACGAACCTCCACCAGACTAGGGACTGGAGAAGTTCAGTAGCGAGGAAATCCTTTGAATTTTCCCTTGAATAGGTTGTCACAAGATGGGACCATCCTGATGCCCATAGCAGTGCCACAAATCTGGTAGAATAATTGCCCCTTGAAGTTAAAAATTTGTGGGTTAGGATGTACTGTGCGAGGTAGATGAGGAAGGAAGTACGGATTAAGGCAATGAGTTGTCATATGTTGGGCCTAAGTCTGTTCACATGAGGGGTGTTCGTGTAAAGCGAAGTGACATCAATAGAAATTGGATGGCAGTCTGAGGGGAAGGGGTTTGGGAAGAGCGATAAGGTGTTCTAGAAAGTGACCAGTGTTATGAATGTACGAGTCAACAAACATATGAAAAGTTGAAGATGTTGATCAGCTAATGCCGAGATGGGTTCTGTGAAACAACTGTGGGTGAAACTGATGGGGCGTCCTGGATTATTGGCATTATGCATCATGGAAAGAATGTGGAACTTGGGAATATGGGACTGGTCTGGAAAGAGGAGACTGATTAGAGGATTCACATAGACCCTCGTGCGGTCCACGCAATTTGATGTAAGCAGTTAATTTAAGGTTCTGATTGTGTGTTTTGAGGGGCACACAATTATGAGGTTGAGTTAGAAAGTTGGTATAGGGCCTCACGGTTATAATCTTGGCTGTTCATGACAACTATAGTCGATTCTTTTCCGGCGGGGCGAACAATGATGTCCTGATTGTCTGGTAGTCTCCACAGAGCACAGAATTTGTCCTTTATCAGGTTGTGTTGGCCAAGAAGAGAGGCTAGGAATTTGGGGTCAGATAGACTGGTTATGAGGAAATTAGACTGAAGGGGATGTTCAAGTGGTAGGGTTTGAGGTTCATTACTAGATGGACTCTTGAAGCGAGTTAGGATGGCTCAATATCAGTTGGTGATGAATAACTGTTTTTGTACCAGAAGCAATGGTGGAGTTCCCTTACAAAAGAGTGGGCATCAGCAAAATTTTGAAATGGAGCAGATTTTTAGAGGGGCAGCAATTGACACCTCTGGAGCAGACAGATGTTTCATGATCAGTGAGGGTGTAAGATGAGAGGTTCAGAACATTATGGGTTACGGGTCTTATGGTGACGAAGGGCTAGGAAAGGGTTAGAAGTGGGAAGAAGCAGCTGTGGCCTTAATTAAGGTACAGCTCCAGCATTTACTTGGTGTGGAAATGGGAAACCACGGAAAACTATCTTCATGGCTGCCGATAGTGGGGTTCGAACCCGCTATCTCCTGAATACTGTATACTGGCCACACTTAAGCGACTGCAGATACCAAGCTTGGAAGACTGGAAATTAGTGCAGCTGGCTTAGGTAGGATGAAGAGATCTTCCAGAGATGGAGAGGAGCTTAACAGATGGGTGTTAGTTGGATATACTGGGTGTGAGAGAGAGGGATACCTGCTTTAACAGAATCCATGCAAGCTGTGTTCATCTTATGGAAATATCATGTAGCATGCTGGAAACGTTTGGTGTTGGCCTTGTGAATTTTGGTGGAAATGGGTGCCACATTTTCATCTGAGATAAGGAGTGAAATTCTGATGAATGAGAGAAGAGTGAGGTGGTGTTGTATTAGGGCAGTCTCTTGTGAGAGGATGAGTTTGGTAGGTTTATGGAAGTCTGGTAGCAGAAAACGGGAATAGGTTGTCGTATGCAGGTGGGAAAACAAAAAGAGGAAATTTAAGATTTAGTCCTTGAGAGTAGAGAGTAGACATGAATTCAGAAAGAGAGGAGGAGATCATAATTTGGAGAACTTGAAAGCTTGATAAGAAATCTGTTGTAGGTAGAATTTGAAAGTCATGCTGGAATAAGGTCCAGGAAGTTAATGTACAAAGAGCAGAGTGTATAGGAAGAACAGCAAAAACCGGAAGTGGGACTGGAAAATTTTGAGCGTAAGACAATTGGAAATGAGGAGCAGAAATATGTTGAAATAGATGAAGATGGGATAAGCTGTGGAAGAGAAAGAGTGTATGCAAAGGATAGAAAAGGAAATAAAAGTGTTTCCTAAACATATAATTTTTTCAGAATGTTTTACATGAAAGTAAGTTAAAAAGTATTCCCTATTTTATTGCTCAGAAAGAAAGGAATAGAACTCATTGTAACTTATGTATTTGCTAGTTTGTAGTTCCACCAATAAAAAGCACATAAATGCACAAGTCATTGAAACAGGGCCTTCGCACAGTGATAATCATAAAATGACGAAGGTTCTGAACAAGTGATTACGGAAGGAGGTATGTTCTTGTGGTTCATACTCTGAGGGAGGAGAGTATGGAAATTAGCACTCCTCAGTGGAAGATTATGCCTGTCTAAGGAAAGTTAGTTATGTCTATGCAACAAGCTCAGAAATGGTGTCATTAATTTAGAGACTCAAACAACCACCCACCATATAGCATGGACTAGGCATTTTTGGACTTCAACCATTTTGAGAGAATAAATGAACATCTACAAGGCAAACAGTTTTCTCATAACGATGAAGTGAAAGACAAAATAGCTTGACATACCTTTCTACTGTCAGGGAATGGAAAAACAAATTTCATGCTATGGCATAAATAGCAAAAGATAACTTTAGTGATTTGGTTTAAAAATACAGAAGTGACACCAGAATATAGTTGTGTTCCTTATCTTTACCCATTCACCTACCAAAAATTAAGGAAAATTACTTACTTTCTCACATGTTTCTAAATTATTAATATCTATCCTTCGAATATTATACGTTTCTGTTGCAGCATACAGAGCATCTTCATAGGTAAACAGGTTGATTGCATCATTATCTGTGAGATCGGGTATCTGAAAAATATAATTACATTGATTTGATGTTACATAGAGCAAATAGAAGTCTGTTGAACACAAAATCCAGATTTCTAAAAATACTACAATATACCTGAAAAAAAAAAATCGTTAATAACAATATTCCATGCTCTGATCTACAGTCTTTATAAGCTATAAATTTCATTTTTTTTCCATATTGAAGTGCAATTATAAGAAATTAATTGACAAGAGGATCCACCTTTTTGATACAATATATCAAGTAAATAACATTACATCAGTCTTGGGACTAGTTTCAGCCACTTAGTGGCCATTATCAGCCAAACAGAAATTAAACAGATGAAATTAAAAGGCATATGGCTTTTAGTGCCAGGAGTGTCCAAGGACAATTAAACAGATTATGTGATAACTAAGACGTATGTATACCAGACAATGTAGGCAATGTAAATTGCCTGTTTCCTACAAGAAGTCGGTGCTTGTTGCCTATCCACTCCTTTGTTTACATGGCCTGCCTGCTTCCTCGAGCAAGTCAGTGCTTGTTCTACATCAAGACATTACATTTCACTATAGAGGTGAGTCTCATAAATAATTTTTCTCATTTATATTTTCTTTCCTCTATGTTTATTCAATCCTAATTCTGGCTGTCATTTCCAGATTTACTTCTTTGCCTGAGATCCTAAGTCAACTTAAAGACATTATAACCATAATTTTTGTTAATATACATATTTTAATGTTATAATTATTCCTGCAACATTGTCTTTGTCTGGTATACATATATTTTAGTTATCACATAATCTGTTTAATTTTTATTTGGCTGAAGATGGCCACTAATTGGCTGAAACTAGTTCCAAGACTTATATAATATTATTTACTTGATATATTGTATTGAAAAGGTGGACCCTCTTGTCAATTTATTTCTTATAATATGTGGCATGTTTTTATTGCTGGATGCTCTTCCTGATGCCAGCCTCAGTTGAGGAGCTAATGAAGATGAAATGAATGATGGTGAATGAAACTGAGTAAGGACATGGAATGAATCGGCTGTGGCCTATAAATAGGAGCTGTCCTGGCATTTGCCTGGAAGTGAAAGTAGGAAAGTATGGAAAACCATTCTCAGGTCAGCCGACGGTGGGGCTCGAACCCACGCATCTCCCAAATGCAGAACTTGGCTCCATAGCCGTATCGTGTTAACACACACAGCCACTCTGCTTGGTACTTTTATAACGTGCATATACATACAAAATTATTTACGTTGCATAAACTTGTCATTCTCTTGAAAATAAAAATCCACAGCCTGTTTCCAATCATTCGACTGGGTCAGGAATGGAATGAATCCCCCATCTAGCAGTGAGGATTGGAATTGTGCCGGCTGCTGAAGTTTGTCGCTCTGCTCTGAGACAAGTGTTATTCTCTTATTGATAAAATGTATGTTATAGTGTTTTCTGAAATTTTATATTTTGTGTTTGATAGACTGAAAAAATCTAATGATTATATTAACTAAGGCGACAATGGAAAGAGTGGCTGCTGTTGTTTGATTCATCAGTCTATAGACTGGTTTGATGCAGCTCTCCATGCCACCCTGTCTGTGCTAACCTTTATATTTCTGCATAACTGCTGCATCTTACATCTGCTCTAATCTGCTTGTAATATTCATACCTTGGTCTACCCCTACCATTCTTACCGCTTACACTTCTCTCCAAAAACCAACTGAACAAGCCCTGGGTGTCTTAAGATGTATCCTATCATTCTATCTCTTCTTCTTGTCAAATTTAGTCAAATTGATCTCCTCTCATCAGTTCGATTCAGTATCTCTTCATTCGTGATTTGATTTATCCATCTTGCCTTTAGCATTCTTCTGTAAAACCACACTTCAAAAGCTTCTATTCTCTTTCTTTTTGAGTTAGTTATCGTCAAGTTTCACTTCCATACAATGCCATGCTCCAGACAAAAGACTTCAAAAACTTCTTCCTAATTCCTACATCAATGTTCGAAGTGAACAAATTTCTTGTCTTAAGAAAGCTCTTCCTTGCTTGTGCTAATCTGCATTTTATGCCCTCCTTTCTTCTGCCATCGTTAGTTATTTTACCACCCAAGTAACAATATCCATCTACTTCCTTTAAGGCTTCATTTCCTAATCTAATATTATCTGCGTCACCTAACTTCGTTCGACTGCACTCCATTACTTTTGTTTTGGACTTGTTTATTTTCATCTTGTACTTCTTATCCAAGACTGTGTCCATACCTTCCAGCAATTTCTCTAGATCTTCTGCCGTCTCAGATAAAATAACAATATCGTGGGCAAATCTCAGTGTTTAGATTTCCTCTCCCTGGATTGTGATTCCCTTTCTAAATTCCACTTTGATTGGGGGGACAAACTGCAGCCTTGCCTCACTCCTTTCTGGATTGCTGCTTCTTTTTCGAAACCTCGATTCTTATCATTACGGACCGATTTTTATACAGATTGCACGTAGATAATTCTTCGTCCTTGGTATCTGATCCCGATCATCTTCATTATCTCAAGTAGCTTGGCCCATCAACATTATCGAATGCTTTTCCTAGATCTACGAACGGCATGTATGTGGGCTTCTCCTTCTTAATTCGATCCTCTAAGATCAGACGTAAGGTCAGGATTGCTTCACGTGTTCCTACATTTCTTCTGAAGCCAAATTGATCTTTTCCCAACTCAGATTCAACTTTTCTTTCGATTCTTCTGTAAATAACACGTGTTAAAATTTTGCAGGCGTACGATACTAAACTAACGGTGCGGTAGTTTTCGCACTTGTCAGCACCGGCTTTCTTGGCAATAGGTATAACATTCTGCCGAAAATCGGATGGCACTTCTGTCTCGTACATCTTGCGTACTAAATGGAATAACCTCGCCATGCTGGTTTCTCCTAAAGGAGTCAGTAATTCAGAGGGAATGTCATCAATTCCAGGTGCCTTGTTCCTATTTAGGTCTCTCAAAGCTCTGTCAAATTCTGACCTCAAAATTGGGTCTTCCATTTCATCAGCATCAACAGCCTCTTCTTGTTCCAGAACAATATCATCTACGCCTTTACTTTGATACAACTGTTGGATATGTTTCTGCCATCGTTCTGCCTTGCCCTCTTTCCCTTGAAGTGGTTTTCCATCTAAGCCCTTAATATTCATATACCTAATTTTCCTTCCTCCAAA
Organism: Anabrus simplex; assembly: GCF_040414725.1. Taxonomy (NCBI): domain Eukaryota; kingdom Metazoa; phylum Arthropoda; class Insecta; order Orthoptera; family Tettigoniidae; genus Anabrus; species Anabrus simplex. Next base: position 822,285,033 of record NC_090265.1, on the reverse strand, counting down.
GGTTTCCTTGATTTTCCTGTATGCAGCATCTACCTTTCCTAGGAGCATGCAACCTTCAACATCCTTGCATTTCTCCTTCAGCCATTCTTCCTTTGCTGTCCTACACATTCTTTATCCACTTAATTATTTAATCGCCTGTATTCTTTATTGCCCTCTTCATTTTTTGCATTATTTTATTATTGTCGTTCATCAATCAGATCTAGTATTTCCTGAGTTATCCATTGATTCTTAAGTGTTATTTTCTTTCTTTCTAACATTTCTTCAGCGGCCCTACTGATCTCATTCTTCACGACTGTCCATTCTTCCTTTATCGCGTTTCCTTTAGTCTTTTCATTCGGTTCTTGTGCAACATGTTCCTTGAAACAATCCCTCACTCTCTTTTTCTTTCAACCTGTCTAGATCCATTCCTTTCTTTCTTCAATTTCTTCAACTTCAAATGGCATTTCATGACCAACAACTTGCGGTCAAGGTCCACATTTGCTCCTGGGAAAGTTTCTTAATCTTTGCCTAATCATAATGAAGTCTATTTGATACCTTCTAGTGTCTCCAGGTCTCGTCCACGTGCACAGCCGTCGTTTATGTGTTAGAACCATACATTAGCAAGGACTAAATTATGATCGGTGCAGAATTCAACTAGCAGACTTCCTCTACCATTCCTTTATCCCAACCCGAATTCTACAAATGTTTTACCTTCTCTTCCTTGGCCTACCACTGCATTCCAGTCTCCCATCACAATTAGATTCTTGTCTTCTTTTACATATTGTATTAAATCTTCTATCTCTTCATATATTCTTTCGATTTCTTTATCATCCACTGAACTAGGAGGCATATAGACCTGCAGTATTGTGGCGGGCATTGGTTTGGTGCCTATCTTGACAACAATAACCCTTTCACTATGCTGGTCGTAGTAACTTACCTGCTGCCCTATTTTTTTATTATTAAACCTACTCCTGCATTTCCTCTGTTTGATTTTGTGTTGATAATTCTGTAGTCGTCTGTCCAAAAATCCTGCTCTTCCTGCCAACGCACTTCACTTACACCGACAACTAGAGGTGGCAAACTATCGATAGTAATCGCCATCGATATTTTCCGATAGTAATCGATAGTTTTCAAAAAGTGGAACGAATCATATCATTATGCATGAAAATAGGGCATTCACTGAACACAATCCACACCAAAAAAAAAAAAATCATAGAAATTACAACAATTTCATGCTATGTAATTTCAGAAATTCAAATCGGAATCACTCATAAATCTATTTAGTGGCACGTCCGAGACATTCTCGAGCTGCACGCGCTTGCCCATAACTTGACCGCCCGCGAAATTCTCGTTCAGCTGCAGTATTCATTTGCGATCGCCCGACATTTTCTCGGGTATAGTAATATCTTTGGAAAAATGTTTTACAGCATTCTGAACGGATGGCAGGAGAGTTTTCAGTTGCTTTCGTGAAGCCTTTGGCCTAAAATTTATCTTATCTTCTCTCGCCTATAAGTTATACAATCTCTTGACTCACCAGCTGACAAGGTAAACAGAAATGGCGAGCGCGAAAAGGAAGAAATGTTTGTCTGACGACAAAATAAGTGACTCGCCTACATCAAAGATGAATCTCTAAATGATATTGGTAATTCTGATAGTAGTAATAATGTTTTTTCGCATGATGACCTGGTATTTCTAATGAATGTGAGGAAGATATTTTGTCGGAAACAATGGTGAAGTAGCACATACATTCGTGTGGAAAAAATGTAATAGTGTAAATACTGAACGATCTAATATCATTCCATTTACGGATATTCTGTTGTAGGGGTTCTATTACAGTATTCTACACACATTGCACTTAGCTAACTTGTCATCCTCACTACGCCTAAATCATTTCCAAACGTCAGGTATCTTCCTTTTGGGCATCTATATATGAAGTTCACAATTTTAAACCGGTATATTAAAGTTACTACCAAACAGTGAAACATCTGTACAATTTCTGTTAGTGCGAAAAATAAGCCAATAACGAAAAAACCTATCGTTGACTATCGATAGTAGGCAACTGACTATCGATGTCAGACGATAGTGGTCGCTATCGATAGCACTATCGATAGTTTTCCGCCTCTACCGACGACGTCTAACTTTAGTCTATCCATCTCCCTTTTCAGATTCCCTACCCTATCACAACGATTCAAACTTCTAACATTCCACGCTCCGACTCGCAGAATGTCAGTATCCATGTGCCCTCTCGTGTAGTCCTCACCCAGCCGTCTTTCTTGATTTTCTAGATATCAACTATTGTAATAACGTAGGCAGAATGAACCTCGAACCAACCCTCAGGTCTAGGTAAAATTCCCTGGCCTGGGCGAGAATCGAACCGGGGGCCTCTGGGTGAGAGACTGGCACGCTACCCTAGACCATGGGGCCAGCTAAATTTAATCATACAATAATAATTTTATTGGTTTTACGTCACACTAACTACTTTTAAGGTTTTTGGGGACGCCGAGGTGCTGGAATTTTGTCTCTAAGGAGTTCCTTTACGTACCGGTTAATTTACTGACATGGGGCTGACGTTCTCGAATGCTTGCTTCCCGATTTGCAACTCGTACTGCGTTATTAACTCGCTCGGTGATCAATCGTGATAATGAATTATTTTGCTGATAATATATACTCTGTATAAACATCGCTGTAAAGAGTATCCGTAACCTATTATGTGGCTGCCTTCATTCTTGTGTCCCCTGCAGTGTCGGAATAATTTAATGAGTGATCCTAGGAAAAATAAGAAGAAATTAGTGCACACTGTTCAAGATTATTGTGACGGTAGTGTCTTACATGTGTCAAAGTATAAAAGCTTCATTTAGCACTATTCTGACTATGAACTTACCAATGTGGAAACTATACGAGAGAATAAGTTCTTCTCAGGATCGTTGTACGCCTTAGTGCCGTATTCTGTGAAGACTGGTCGTCCAGTTGCCATTGCTTTCTTGTATGCATCTGACTGCAGGAATCTTTTACAGAATTTCACCTGGAAATCACAATCATTTTTTGATAAATAAATTATAGCCTTATTGTAAAAGCTTTTCAGGGAAATCTATTTTTAGAAACATTATGCTTACCTTTCCATTAGAAATATCGAATTTATAGACGACTGCATATCCATCAAACCAGTGGTTCATCACGAAATCATCGAAATCGAATATTCCAGGTCCAAGGCGAATGAAGCTTCCTTGGAGCCATGCTGGTATCTGGCCTGAAATAATAATAGATATAAAAAATGCTCCAGAATTTCTAATAACAGAAATTGGTCGAAGAAGGAAGGTAAAGAAATTGAGATATTTAGGAGAAACAATTCAAGGAAATTGTTTGGGAAAGTCCTCTGTAGAAAAAAGTACACACAAGATGGAAAGAGCATACGGTATAACTAGGAATATCTACAACAAAAAGTGTTTATCTAAAAACCTCAAAATGCAACGCTACAACACAGTAGTCAAACCGGAATGCCTAGGCGTATACGCAAGTGAATGTCTAGTAGCCTACTGGATTACAAGATGAATAAATTAGAAGTAGCCAACTGAGAAGAAAAATTATACGGAAAATACTCAGTCCGCTAAGAATTACAGAACTCTGGAAATCAAGAAGTAATTATGAATTATACGGAAACGTAGAAAACATAACAGAAACAATGCGGAAGAGGCGATTGATATTTTTTGGACTATTATACAGAATGGATGACAACAGGTCAACCAAACCGATTTTCAAATATCTTTGGAACAAGAAGTGAACAACAACCTGGATTCATGACGTCAAGAAAGATTTGGAAAGAAACAATATAAGAGAAGAAGCAGCAAGAGAGAGAGAGAGAGAGATTTTTAGAAAAAGAAGTGTTAAAAATGGAAAGATTCCAAAGTCGGAAGGAAAAGAAAACAGGCTCAAAATGGTACGAGGAGAGGAAAAGGAAACATAGTGAGCAGATGAAGGGGTATTGAAGGAAGAAGAAGGAGCAACAAACGATGATGTATTGAAATTGTCACGTGGTCCCTGGAAGACCTAACGGAGAAAGAAATAATAATAATAATAATAATAATAATAATAATAATAATAATAATAAAATATACAACAAGAAATCTCTTTCATGGGGGTCCAAAATTAAATATAATAAAACAGTGATTAAACCAGAAGCACTATACGCAGCAAAAACACTAAAGACCAGATAGATAAACTCGAACTAAAAGAAAGGAAAATATTTTAAGAAAGATCATAGGACCAACATTTCAGGACAATAAGATAACATACATAAAAAATGAAACGCTCTACTAAAAAATTGAAAAACTCTCAGATACTATGCGAAAAAGGATACATTTTTACGGTCATCTTATCAGAATGCACTCTAATAGATTAACCATACAAATCTTTGACTGCTTCCGTAAGAGCGAAACAAAACCCAACTTGTTTAAAGAAACTAAAAAAGACCTAGAAGAACTAACAATTAAAGAAAATTCACTGTTCGATCGCACAGATAAAGTAATAACTGGAGACGAAAATATAAGGTTCCCAGACAAATATAGATTAAAAGCCAAACCTCTCGGAAGACGAGAGGAAACGAAGATCAGAAAGAATGAAGAAAATACTGGATACTAAGAACAACCCGCAAAGAAGTGATTGATACAACGTACCCCAAAGGTGAGTGAAACGAAAGAAGAAGGAAGGAAGAAGAAGAAGAAGAAGAATCTCCTTTTTTGGACACTGCGTTTACACAACTTGCAGTCTTGCGTGCAGGCCTTAACACGTTCGCAGCGAAGTTCAATGTTAGTTTTTCTCTCTCCGCTGTAAGCAAACTGTTCCGTTTTACGTACTGTTACAGTAGATCTAAGAGAGATACGTCCTTTTGACAGCGCTGACAGTATATTTCCGGAGCTTCTCCGTCTATTTTTATTATTATTAATTAATTTTTTTTGTGCACCAGTGGTGGAACATGACAGCTAAGATGAAAGCCAGATATGTACTACCGGTGATTCACATGTCTTTTTCTTGTAAAGGCTACCTGAAATGATATTCTGGTCCCTTCAGGAGCATTAATTCATGCGGTTTAACGTCGCACTAACCCATCGAAGGTTTTCAACGACGAAATGGCTAGGGTTCGAAAGGTTGCGTCCGTGGTCTCAGTAAAGGTACAGCCCCAGCATTTGTCTGGTGTGATAATGGGAAACCTCGGAAAACTATTTCAGGGCTACCGACGGCAGGATTCGAACCCACCAACTCTTGAATGCAGGCTCACAGCTGCGCGACCCTAACCGCACGGCTAACTCACTCATTCATTTATATGGTAGTCTAATCAGTAACACCAAAACCAAACCTCATGGTGTAACAGCCCCGAAGGTCCATGGCCTACCAAGCGACCGCTGCTCAGCCCGAAGGCCAGCAGATTATGAGGTGTCGTGTAGTCAGCACGACGAATCCTCTCGGCTGTTAACACCGCGGGGCTGGCCTAATCATTAACACAGTTGGTGAAATGTGAATGTGAATTAATGTCCCGAGGTGGTGCAGTTCTTTTCAGGCACATCATCAGTAGAGGAGAGCTGCATACACTATATAACCTGCCATTCTTACATCTCTGTCAGCACTGGGAATCGAACCTGGGTCTGCGAGAACGACAACTAATAGCGCTAACCGTTACGCTTCGGAGGAGGACATTAACACAGTTTGTTCACTCGTCAAGTGTTTCTGCTATTATTATCTGTTAATAGTTTCAGGTGTAACTGCCGCCAGGCGCGACCGATAGTTACGACACACGCTATGACTAATGGCGGCGTATGACAAGAATTTCATATAATTGCCCGTTAACTGCCGAGAATCCGGAGAGATACGAGCCAGTATGAAAGTGTGTACACAAGATGGCCTCTAAGAACGACGTGTTGACATAACAAGATGCATGTTACACATTTACCTACAATAAGGAAAACAATCAAGAAATTTGACATCTCAAAAGCATGTTGTATACTACTTTAGTAATTAGTTGAAATCGGATTTTACTGGGAAACTTTTTCATCAAAATAGGGCAAAAAGGGAGTCTTAGGCAAAAAAGTAATAATAATAATAATAATAATAATAATAGGAGGAGGAGGAGGAGTTGAAGAAGGGCCATCTTACTCCCTCAAAAGAGCGCTATTTTAATTGAAAACAAACTTCAGCTCATTCATGAATTCACATGGCACACACAATCCTACATTCACCTAGTTGTAGTTCCTGTCAACATAAAAATTACCATCGTAACATACAGAAAGTATTGTATCTGATTACATTCAACATTTCAATAACAAATGTCAGATATTGCTTCTTTGAATGTATATACTCTTTATAAACAGAAAATGATCGCTTAACACCAAGTAAAACCATCGGTGAAAATGAAGTATTTATCCCTTCGAGCATAGAAGTAGATAGAGAGGGCGCTCCGTATGTTTCTACCGGCCAAAGCTCTGAGCGATCAGCTGATGTAGGGCAAAACAAGGCGGTCTTCCATAAGAGGAGCATTGGGGAGTATTTTTAAATCAGGATTTAAGCGTGCTGCTTATGATTAATTGATTTAAACTATTGACGATGGTGATAAATGCAATTCCTTAGGAATATTTCCGTTCCTTTTTGTATGAAAAGTGTTAACTATCATTTTATATGTGTGATATTCTGATGTGTTTATGTGTCAGTTAAGCGATACGGTGACGTGAATAGGTCTCACGTTGTTAACCTATTTTAGTTACTTGTCTCCTAATTACACAAGTTTACCGAGCTCGATAGCTGCAGTCGCTTAAGTGCGGCCTGTATCCAGTATTCGGGAGATAGTAGGTTCGAACCCCACTGTTGGCAGCCCTGAAAATGGTTTTCCGTGGTTTCCCATTTTCACACCAGGCAAATGCTGGGGCTGTACCTTAATTAAGGCCACGGCCGCTTCCTTCCCACTCCTAGCCCTTTCCTGTCCCATCGTCGCCATAAGACCTATCTGTGTCGGTGCGACGTAAAGCAACTAGCTAAAAATTACACAAGTTTAAGCTTTCCCCGTAATAGTTATGGTTATTTTAAAAATATTTTCACAGTGCTGCAAACAATAAACTCAACAAAACATACAATTAACCTGAATTTCTAATAATGGCGATATTATGCTGGTTACGCCTTATAAATCAAGAAATGTGACCGATAATAACGCCATCGTCCCCTCTGCACCTATAATAATTATCGTCAATGTTTTTTTTGAAATTACCAATACTTAATGCAGGTGATAACCTCAAGGTTCTGTCGTTAAAAATATCAGCTATCACCATCATCACACTTATTCACAGACCTTCACACTTAGTTTACAGATGTACATTTAGGCATGATGATAACTATTGTTTTACAGGGCCTAACATCTAGGTTATCAGCCACTATCATGCATGAACGCACATAGAACAACCTAACATCTAGGTTATCAGTCACTATCACATATGAATAAGCGCACACGCACACCCATTGTTATTCCCCCTCCCCAAGCATTTATATCTTTCATTAAATAAATTATGTTGTTGTTACTTCATTTGAGTGGTTTGGGAAATATTGGCCATCATCCCCTTATACTTAGGTGTTTGTTGGATTTGTCTGATAACCTGGTGTGCGTAACTAGTTTTTAAGGTCTAGGATTCAGGTAGGTGGGGGGAGGGGTTTAAACAACGTACCATCCCGGCATTTTCCTGAAAGGAGTATTGGAAAACCCGGGGAAAATCACTACTCTAAGGATGGCCAGTCAGCACCGGGATTCGAACTTTCTATCTCTGGGCATCCGGCTCAGCTGTGTAGTCATGGTGCACGACTTACGGCTGTGCTGTGAGGTCCAGAAATAAATGTAGGCTACCAGGAAAAACGAGTATGTCAAAAAAGTTCGAAGTAATATAAGTCCACGATGTAGTTATAAGTCAGAACTAAACTATATGTACCTAGGCCTAATATTTCATTTGGTCCTAACGGTACAAGTAAACATGTTAATATCTATCTATGGGAGAAGAGTACAAAGCAGAGCAAGATATGACCATTTTTGCTATATTCTTTTAGACTAGTGTACTTCACTTATCACATCAACGAAAATACGTATTTTTTATGTTTTTAACACATTAAAATTTCGTAGAACAAGCCTGGTTTGTCGACAATGAATCCTTGAAATGTCCCCCTTTCGCTGATGGTACGCTGCCCATCACCTGATTTGTATCTTGGCGCCGTGTTCGGCTGGCAGCGCGCGCTCTATTTGTTTGCTCGAAGGTTCATCCTGAACTCTATATCAGCGCACTTTATTAGTTTTTTTAATTTCTGGATTACCGGGCGAGTTGGCCGTGCGCGTTGAGGCGCGCGGCTGTGAGCTTGCATCCGGGAGATAGTAGGTTCGAATCCCACTATCGACAGCCCTGAAGATGGTTTTCCGTGGTTTCCCATTTTCACACCAGGCAAATGCTGGGGCTGTACCTTAATTAAGGCCACGGCCGCTTCCTTCCAACTCCTAGACCTTTCCTATCCCATCGTCGCCATAAGACCTATCTGTGTCGGAGCGACGTAAAGCCCCTAGCAAAAAAAAAAAAAAAAATTCTGGATTCTTTGATAAACTGTGCTTCAGTTTGTCTGTAGCAGATCTATCCCACACGTTGTGCTCTTCTCCTACCATACTCCACTGGGTCTCCTTGGACAATGTCTCCTTTTCAAGCATCACGATGGTACTCGGCCGGAATTTGAAGGAGTGCACTGCATACAGTTCAGCTTCCACATTTCGATTTATCAATAACGCCTTTGCCTGTGTTACACTGCTGATTGATTCTTCCTCGTCTAAGCACAACAATAACTCTTGTTTAAAATGTCACTCGGAAAAACAGCGCACGAAATCAACGTTTCCCATCTGGTTATAATGGGAAACTTAGGGTACGAACATGCCGAGTGGATTACTCTTTACTCAGTGCTCATAGCAGTGCTCTTCACTCATCACTCATCATTCAAAGGCGCACATACCGGGTAGGAGACCCTCGTTCTTTCTTCATTAATGAGGAAACGTTTTCCATCCAGTTATGATTGTGCAGCATTCACGAGAAGATAGCGTTGTGTTCTTTAAATGTAATTTTGTTTCGTGAAAATGTTCATATTCCTTTGTATACATAATAGTACTGGGCGAGTTGACCGTGCGGTTAGGAGCGTGCAGCTGTGAGTTTGCATCCGGGAGATAGTGGGTTCGAATCCCACTGTCGGCAGCCCTAAAGATGGTTTTCGGTGGTTTCCCTTTTTCACATCAGGCAAATGCTGGGGCTGTACCTTAATTAAGGCCACGGTCGCTTCCTTCCCTTTCCTAGGCCTCTCCTATCCCATCGTCGCCATAAGACCTATCCATGTCGGTGCGACGTAAAGCAAAATAGCATACATAATAGTTCAGTATAGTAGCAGAAGTGATGATGAACTTATGATAGCAAGCAAACTGTACTTGATTTCAAGCTCTGACAGAAGATACAGCGCACATCCAATTAATAAGAGTGGGTGAATTCCATCATTTATACCAAGAAGTGAAGAAAGACCCACAGAAATGTCACGATTACTGAAGAATGTCATTTCAGTATACGACTCCTTGGCTGAATGGCCAACGTTGATCCCTTCGGTTCAGTGAATCCCAGGTTCGATTCCCGGCCGGGTCGGAGATTTTAATGGCGACATAAATTCTTCTGGCTCGGGGACTGGTTATTTGCGTTTGTTCCATCACTCTCCTCTTCATACTCAGACAACACACCATACTACAAACTACCACCGAAACACGCAATAGTAATTACATCCCTCCACATAGGGTTGACGTCAGGAAAGGCATCCATCCGTAAAACAGGGTCAGTCAAGATGTGTGATACGGTTCGCATCCGCGGCCCCACAAGGTGTGGCAAAAGGCGGTAGAAAAAGAAGAAGAATAATGCAGACATTTCAATATTTGCTGAAAGGAACTGAAGGCAATATGAAATCACGGAAGTACAGCAACTATCATGTCAGTCATATTTGCATTGAAGAACTTGTCATTACAATAACGTAAGCAGTAGTAATATAATATTATTCTCCACTTCACTAAAGAAATAAAGATAATATTCAACATGGATATTTTACCTTCAGTGAACGCAGGCCGATAATATTATGAGTAGGCGGCCGTGGCCTTGAGCCAACCAATCACAGAACAGCGCTCAAGAAGCACATCGCTCCAAAATCAAACCGATTTGATTCTTGAGGGAGGAGCGGAGAGAAGAGGAATGAGTGAAGTGCCGGCATGAACGCTACTATTGAAATGCATGGGTTTGTTTTGCATCTCTCAGCTTCCTGTGTGAAGACACAGGAGTGATGAGCGCTGAACGAGGAGTAATCCACTCGGCATGTTCGTACCCTTAGGCAACGACAAGTCTGTGTGGTCTCTCTCGTAACGGCGTATTCTCTTGGGAGCCTTAATTAGCGTCTTCGGATATAAAGGAATTCGATATTCGATGTCTGGTAATCAACTCTGACTGATAAACAAATCAAACTAGAAATAAAGATAAAATCACAGCAATGTTTGTAGCTATCCCATGCAAGCACCCTTGACTTCACAGCGTAGTGTATGTCATCAGATGATAATGCATTATAGCGCGTGTTAGTCCAGCATTTCTCGCTAATAAGCTACACATATGCATACATACATGCAATGATGTGCAAAGGCTGCATAGAAATTCAACGCACGTCATTCTGCGGAACAAAGACCACGAAAAAATTATGCACACACTGGGGCGTCAGTGTCAGCTGGACATGACGAATTCGTGTGTCGATACCTTACGTAAATCAACATGGGGAAAATCGCTATATTTCTTCGCATCCTGGTTAACTATATACTGCAACAAAATATTGTGTATTAGAACTATAAAAAGAGCTCTTATAGAGAGAACATAGAAGAGGGATTTACGAAAACCAATCGTAAGACTCAGATAACATTTAACGAGAAATTTATTCTGACACGTTCACATAGACTTCAAATAGCAACAAGGAGAATACAAGAAGGAGATGAGAAGATATTATTTTACAATTGGCTTTACGTCGCACCGACACAGATACGTCTTATGGCGACGTTGGGATAGGAAAAGGCTCGGAGTGAGATGGAAGCGGACGTGGCCTTAATTAAGGTACAGTCCCAGCATTTGCCTGGTGTGAAAATGGGAAACCACGAGAAAACATATTCAGGGTTGTCGACAGTGGTCTTCAAACCCACTATCTCCCGAATGCAGGTTCGCACCTGCGCGCCCCTAACCGCACAGCCAACTAGCTCGGTAAAAGACGAGAAGAAAGAAGTGAACAGAGAAGGGAGGGATGCTCTCACTGAATTTCGGGACATTAATTTGATTCAATGTCTGGTATTGTTTCAAGTATTTGAGTGCCAGTCTCCGCCATAAATTCTTGTCCGAAATATCTTGATCAGTTGAACTTCTCCGATCCTCGTGGGGCGTGTATATTTTGCAATATTTGCCTTTGCTACTCGTGAATTCGATAGATGAAGTTGTACGTGCGAACCAGCTTTGGGGTGTGACCATGTAAGACGAATCGAGGAGGATAGGTTACCTAAGAGAATAGTGGTCAATAAGGGAAGCACAATGCTACGATGTTTAGACCCATTTTTTAATTATTTAAAGGAGGGGTGTGCAATAAACCTAAGCCACAGAGATAATTACAAATAGAGGAATAGAAGGACTTAGTTCGTTCACAAAGGTCTGAAGACTGAACACCGAAAGAAGGTATATAATAACAATACACATTCATTATTTTACGATCACTTGTTTGAAGCACTTCGACAATTAGAGTGCTGAAACCGTCATTTCTCAACATAGTGTAAATAATTGTGAACAAAATTTTAATGAGTTATTTTACATATAATACTAGAATAAGTTTAGATAGCAAGGGTTGTATCACCCGGTCAAGGTCAGGAAACTAGTCCAACGACTATCAGCAGGGGCTTAAACAACTCCCTTCTTTCCTACATTTTAAGACCATAATCGTTCCAATATGTTTATTCCACTTGAAGCTGCATTAAAAAAAACCGGGTGTACTTTTTCGGTGACCCTGTATGACACTGAGTAACAGAAGTACAGTAAATCAATACAGTATTACACTGTAAAATAGAGATGTGGAAAACTATGAAAACTCAAGCTTCACCATTCCAAGAGTGTCTTCCTCTTCGTGTCCAGTGTGTTGTAGAAACTCCAACAGATTCTGTGATAGTAATAAGAGTAAACAATTAATCTGATGAGACTGGCTGACGGTTTTATGGTCCTTCCCCAAAGTACAAAGGCATTTTAGAATATAAAAATGAGATATTGTTATGATCACACATCATATCATTGTATAACAGATCACAGGTGATCTGGAGAAAATGCTGTATCTTATTTCAGATGTATTCAACTGTTGCCTGAAAATGAACAGACATTTTTCTCGGTGTACGGCAACTCAATTTAGTGGAAGAAATTTTAGACTGTCACGGGATAGTGTTTCAAACTCCGACGCAGGTAATTTATTTCCTTAACTGTTCATTTATTTTACTTCTGGTATAGCACTGATATTTTGCATAGGATTGAGTTAACAAATGAAATCTTATGACAGGTCACTTTGGAACACGCCCGTTCAACACCCAACACGGAGATAGATTGCTGAATTCTCTGTAGCTGGTTATGTTTCAACTTAATGACTGGTGATTTTGGACTGATCACTTGCTTACTGCATTGTTATCACTGAATAGGCCTATCTGATTTAGGCATGTCTTTATGCATTCTTACATTTAATCTAATCTATAGGCCTACAGGACATGTTACAAATAACTTATTAATCTGACATCGAAGAAAATTTCCCTAATCATTTTTACTGGATACACCTACATGGGAGCCTCCGTGGCTCAGACGGCAGTGCGTCGGCCTCTCACCGCTGGATACCGTGGTTCAAATCCCGGTCACTCCATGTGAGATTTGTGCTGGATAAAGCGGAGGCGGGACAGGTTTTTCTCCGGGTACTCCTGTTTTCCTTGTCATCTTTCATTCCAGCAACACTCTCCATTATCATTTCATAGCATTTATCACTCATTAATAAATCACCTTGGGAGTGGCGACCCGATTGTAATAACAGGCTATATATGTTTAATTCATTATATCCCTGACCCGGTCAATGACTGGAAAGCAGGTTGTAAGTTTTCATTTTCACACCTGCATGGAACCTGCTGTCATATCTTGATGGATATATAGTACTTTTTTATCCATCTCTTGGCACAAGCTAGAGTAAAATGTAGCTTCCACCGAAGACCCAGTCTCATCCATGGCTGTAAGAAAGAAATGAGAAAGGTGTTGACATCGGAAAAGCTTCTTGAGAGTAACCGAAACACTTGCAGGAACAGCGCAGCAAGCAAGAATTCAAGTATGGCGCGTCAGGAGTCAACGTACGAGTATCAGTACCTTGTGTGTATGTGGAGAAGAGCAGACCACAGCCCATTTGCTGCAATGTAGTTAATGCCCATTCAGCTAGACAACAGAAGACCTGGTTAAAGCGAAGCCAAATGCACTTGATGTCGCAAGATTTTGGGCTCACATAGTTTAATGTGGCTCTTCGTCATTGAAGTATTTATATTATGTTTTATGTTTTTTCCTTATATTTAATTTTAAACTTATGTATGCTTCTGACACGATATAAATAAATCCACGGCTGTGACAGTATGGAAGCTGCTGGGGTATGGATGGTGCTGAGTCAAGACATTCGGAGCACAACCCGTGCATCTGATTATTATGAAAGGTGTTGCTCGTAGGGTTAACCATGCTGCCCCGATGAGGAAAGCAATGGCAAACTACCTCACTCCTCATCTTGCCTCATTTTGGTGCTACTATTGGTTTTTGTGGTTTTCCTATAACTGCATAGCCTTTGGTGGTATCATTTGAGGATTCAACCAGCCTCTGGGCTGATGCCCTAACACAGACACACACATGGTCTTCGGAAGAACTTGGATAGTTGATAGAAGCTTCAAAAGAGCAACTTCCGGCTTAAGCGCTTTCAGTGCTTCTGTATAGACAAGGGTCCAAGTAGTTGATGAAAATTGAATTTTCACGACCGCATTGTAATCGAAATTGACTTTTAACCTATTAGGTCGTGTTACGTACATTATAGTACGTGTTGAAGAGATGTTAAGTACAGAACAGAAATGGCCAACTGGACACCAGTGGGATCCGAACGCACAACGTCCTGATTTCGCGTCGTCTACCATTGAGCTATGGTGGCCTAGGACATATTTGTTTTGTTGAAAACAAAATAGGGGGGTGGGGATAGTAGGTTCGAATCCCACTATCGGCAGCCCTGAATATGGTTTTCCGTGGTTTCCCATTTTCACACCAGGCAAATGCTGGGGCTGTACCTTAATTAAGGCCACGACCGCTTCCTTCCAACTCCTAGGCCTTTCCTATCCTATCGTCGCCATAAGACCTATCTGTGTCGGTGCGACGTAAAGCCCCTAGCAAAAAAAAAAAAATATTGAGAAACATACCGGTATGCGGTTTTCAAGTGGCTCTCCACTGAGTTTTCCACACGGAACAAACACGCAAACAACCCCAACACATACACACATTCCTCATAAAAGCTGTTGTTGTTTGAGTCATCAGTCCATAGACTGGTTTGATGTAGCTCTCCAAGCCACCCTATCCTATGCTAACCTTTTCATTTTTGAAGCGAAAACGCCGTCATGCAAATTACCAGGAATGCTTTGTTTTATTCCCTTCCCTACCACACCCTGGCCTGGTGGTCATGATCGTAAAGGCGTCAGATCTTTATGGTCTTGCACCATGATTAGCTGATTTAAGTCCTCTTGGTGGAAAACCCACTATCCTAATGTTGGCCTGCAGGATAGGAGAGGTGGTGGTATAATAATAATAATAATAATAATAATAATAATAATAATAATAATAATAATAATGTTATTTGTTTTACGTCCCACTAACTACTCTTTTACGGTTTTCGGAGACGCCGAGGTGCCGGAATTTAGTCCCGCAGGAGTTCTTTCACGTGCCAGTAAATCTACCGACACGAGGCTGACGTATTTGAGCACCTTCAAATACCACCGGACTGAGCCAGGATCGAACCTGCCAAGTTGGGGCCAGAAGGCCAGCGCCTTAACCGTCTGAGCCACTCAGCCCGGCAGGTGGTGGTATACAATTTCTAATCACTAGATTGCAGGGGCGACCCTACCTTATGTGCTGAAGTGCTGCAACACATTGCCTATTTGAAAAATAAATAATTTAAAAAATATTATCTGCAATCAAAGACAGTGCATTGAAAAAGACGTCAGCCAAAGAATAGGAAATTATTCAACTCCCCTTCGTGCTATAGGTAACTGACTTCTGATGTGCGGAGGTGAGAGGGTTGGTGACCATGGCCTATACTAAGAATACTAAGAACTGTCCTGGCATTCGTCTTACTGCAGGAGAATGGAATACCACGGAAAACCATTCTCAGGACAGCTGACGCCCTCTTGACTCAGCGGTAGTATTTAAGAGAAGATCGCTCAAAGCAAACGGGAAAACAAAATACTGTAGAGCTGTTCCCTCCAGGTCTTTTGATACCAAAGAGGATAAAATACTCCCAACTTGCTTATTCCATAGCCACCTTTGTAAATCGATGAACTATAAGGAAATGTACTTTTTATATTGTCAAAATAAGGACACGATATTGTGATCTTCTTTAATAAAAATGTCTAGTTTATAAATGTCACTATAAAAACATAACATGTAATTTTGCATTACGACGTTGCTGGTTTTATTTCAATGATTTTGGTAACATTGGGAAGTTCTGTTTCTGCGCGCTCTCACCAAGTGTTTGAGTTCGTGAATATTTTGCCATTGCAGGTGTTAATTTGTGTTTAATTATATAGTTTTATAGCTTTTATGAGGAATGTGTGTATGTGTTGGGGTTGTTTGCGTGTTTGTTCCGTGTGGAAAACTCAGTGGAGAGCCACTTGAAAAAGGCATACCAGTATGTTTCTCAATATTTTTTACATTTTGGAGGGGGGATGGGTTACAGCACACAACTAATTTTCTGCACCAGCCGCCACTGCTAGATTGCATGCCAAAACCCTGGGCTCAATTCCAAACCTCTCTTCAATGTTCATATGGGGTGAGGGTATATGAAGCTGTTCATGGTGATTCGTCCTTCGGATGGAGAAGTTCAGCCTTGAGCGACCCTTGATGAAAATTGAATTTTCACGACCGCATTGTAATCGTAATCGACTTTCAATCTATTAAGTCGTGTACGTACATTGTGTACATTGCGTACATTGTACGTACGTGTTGAAGAGATGTTAAGTGCAGTACAAATAGGGCCAACCGGACACCGGTGGTATCCTAACGCACAACGTCTCCCGAATAGAGAGGCGTAGAGCCACGGTAGAGCCGCGGCCACTTGTGGGCTGAGACCCATTCTACAACCGACGATCTTGAGACACCACAGCAAGCCCCCTATGTACGTTAATGCAGAGCCAGTGCACTGCGGGAAGTACTGTACAGTATGTACCTCCACTTGTATAAAAGCCTGCCGTTCGCTTTTATTTCAGAAAAGTATTCAGAATTTATTCAGAATAGGCATGAATAATCTTGAATATTTCGCTAGAAGCAGATAGATGTTTGCCGATAATGATCGACTGTTGTTCACTTTCTCCATCACTCGGTCATTCGGTAGATCCGTGAATGGGCTTAACCATGACCTTGACGTAGTCAGACGAGTGTACGTGACAGATACCTAGATGAAGGATGTCGCGACAGCGTGCCAAGAAGTTTCTCATTCGCAGACCGACTCATAGCCCGAGGAGGATGTCTGTCACCAGAACAGCCGTAAGGAGTGACACTCACTATTAGGAACATCGTTAACCGTTAACAGTGTCTGGCTCCACGGCTAAATGGTTAATGGCCTTAGGTTCAAGGGTCCCGGGTTCGATTCCCAATTCATTAATGAATTCCTATGGCTCGGTGACTGGGTGTTCATGCCGTCTCCAGCGTTATAATTCATCCCCATCCTCTCAGACACACAAGTTGCCTTTATGGCGTCAAATTGAGAGACCTGCACCAGACCTCTATGGAAGCCATACCAGTGGCGGCCGGCCCTTAAGGACTCCCGGACGGTGTCCTCCCTAGAGAACGAAAAGTTAATCTTATTTTCTCTCAACATTTGAAGTCAAATATTGGACTCGAATAATGCTAATAAAATTGCATTTTATTATAAAACTGTAAATTCTCATCAATAAGGAAGACTGTTCGGCAGTAAGTCATCAAAGCGCACAGCTCACTAGTAAATGTTTTCAGGTTGAAGATAAGACCCGGACTCTCGAGCTTCCGTCTGAGGATATAGTGTGGGTGACGGGGGTGAGATGTAAGAGGGAAGCACACTGAGGGACTGTTTCGGGGGGAGGAGAAAGGGTGCGGGAAGAGGCTTTCAAGTGGGCAGAGTCCGTAGCAGTGTAGCAGTTAAGATGTCCTCACAAACCTCTATATGAGCATGCGCCAGCCAAATCTCCATGGTTGCACACAATAAAATTAAATCATAATTTATGACCTTGTTTGCCCTATTATATATATTTTAAGAAAAATAATACATAATTATACCGAAATGTAACATCTTGAGACCAGGAATGTTGATTCAAATTGGACCTCTGGCTTGCATTTTGTAAGGGTTGGTAGCAGTGAATTAGTTTGTTTTCGCGCGGAAGACTTGAATAAGTGCAGTGATACTGGTCAATAGAATAGAAAGATTTCTTGGAAAAAGTACTGAGGCGCCCCCCCCCCTCCCTACCTGAGAGTCCACCGGCCACACGCCATTATTATATCGTTAACAGCCTTCTAGGAATCTCTGAGAAGATATAGCTCTGATAGCTCTGCTGAGAACATCCTAACTGTCTGACTGAATTTTACAAACATATCAATCTGCATTAAAAATGGAAAATCTGAAAATTAACATTCATTAAATAAAATACACACTTGTTGGACCTTGTACTCACACTTACTTGTTACCTGCTTACTTACAAATACGTTATTTGAAGGGCGCCAGCTGTTACTCAGTACAGCAATAATAGAATGAGACTCTTGACCATCTCTAGGGTGTGGGGTAATAAGCTTACTTTTGACAACATACCATATAAGTTCTGGGAAAAGGAGATTGGCGTTCGGTTTCCCCATTAATTTTGAGGTTAAGATATTTTACTGTCAATGAAATGAAACTATGAATTCGTTTGATAGAACAATATATATTCTTTAAATAATATATCAAAAAATAGTGAGTCTTGTTGCGATAAAACAGATGAGAATATGAAATTATGACATTGCAACAGAAAGAAACTAGGCATGAATTTGAATTCTTCTTGACCGGACATTTAACAATTTATACGAAATATTTCCCTCACTGATTCACTTGACTGTACCTTTAACACTTTGAGTGGAATTACGACGTAATCCATTGCTCTGGTGTTTACTGTAGATGTGTCACGCCTAACGTGGTGATACATCCTTGCGACTGCTTCTTCTCCATATCATCTGACTTCTTTGTAAGTCAATATGGTATGACCTCTTGGCAGGTCCAGGGTTGCCCTCTCTGACTCCTTGGTAAGCCTTGCGTCCGCGTCTTCCACTAAGTGACGGACCAACCATTTGGTCTCACTCTCTCAATGACCAATATTGGCTCACTGAGTCTTCTCCATCTCTCGTTCACACTGGTTGACTGGCCAACAAAGGACTCTTGATCTAGTAGACTACTTCACTGTACTGCATCCGTATAAGTAATGACTGACGCTACAATATGGAGCCACCTTTTATAGACGTTGGTTGACACAACTACGTAATCTCCAGAAATAACAATGACATACTCCCACCTACGCGACAGATATTACACACAGTGGTGAAATAGCCCTGCGGCGACGAGTCGATGCGCGCATATCTAAATAAATACAATGACATAGCCATGGAGTGGCGATGACTTGGCAGAATCGCCAGTGGTGTCGCAATATAACAACGTCACTTCCAATCTCTGATATATACAACAATTCTCACTGTACAGGTATTGAGTGTTATACTACACATACGTATATATGTATACATCTAAGTGCAATCTTGCAAGCAACAGGCAATTGCAAAATTGAATAAAACGGATAATTACAATAATAGTACAACATCACAGATAACATAATAATAATACTGACATAATAATAATAATAATAATAATAATAAAATACAGATAAAATCATACAATAATAAAAATACAGATATCATCTTGTAACGGGATTTGAACCGTTACAATTCGCCTCCCTCATAAATAAATCGAAGAACAAAGAATCGATTGATTTATGAACAAAATTATATATATAACACTGACACAGATAAACACTTTAAATGAGTATACAACAATAATTTTCTTTTTCAGCATCCATACATTTTATAATACATCACATATATGAGAATTCTTCTCGCACATTGTCATCGCAGATAACTGTCCAGTGTCCCATTCTCATACAATTCACAAGAGCATAGCCCTTAATTTAACACACACAAATAATTTTCAATCAATATACAACATTCTTCTCCTTTTTTTTTTACATATCAAAATATTTTGTGAAATATCACTTATATGAGAACTTTTCTCGCATATGGTTATCGCAGATAACTGTCCAATGTCCTGTTCTCAGTTTTGTCACACAGAACATGACAATGTAGCACTTATTCTTCCAATGCACCAATACGACACTTGGTTCACACGCTAATTCATGTATGTTAATTTTATTTTGCCAGTTTCTTACAAAAATTTAATCATCTTACTCTTATTTCAACAAATCTCACGTGAAATACTCCTTTACATATATAATACTACAAATACCGACAATATCCCCTTCCTGATCTTTTAAGGAATATGCACACTTCCCGATACGGTTCACAATAGTGAAATACCCCTGATACAAAATAATAACTTCAACATATTTCCCGCCCCTGCAGATGATGAAATGGAACTCTGAGTAGCACTCTGTCACGCAAACTGAAACAATTTTGCCCTCATTGACTTACATATATCAATAAATCACATCCTTCTTGGCAACAATAATTAAAGGTTCAATACCATAGCTACAAGATGGTTCAATTATTCCGTAATCCAGCATAATGTTTATTTGTTCTTAAACGTCACTAGCATTTTTAAGTTAAATGGGGTACTTACCTCCCACAAACGATGAATGATCATGTACTACAAATTTATGTTCATATACGTGTTCTTCCTCACTTACCACTAAATACATCTCGATGCTTACCTAACATCGAACACAATTACTCCTCCCGTAATTCACTCAAATTACCTCACGTCACTGCCTCATACCGACGATCCCTCAGATCCTGGTCGTTATAGACACCTGACACACTTCAACACATTTCCTCTTACTAGGAACAACTTCACTTACCTCTCATATATTTCAAAGAACACACGTCACCAACACACTTACCTCAGACCATCATAATTAATATGCACTTCTTTGCTAGTTTCCTCCCAGAACAAACACACACTACCTAAATCAAAGTCTACTCTACTTCCATGATTTGCAACCAAGCAGCCCCTAAAATAACTGAATACACAAGTTTGGTACAAGGCATAGCTGAAACTTACAATCATCTTCAATTATGATTGGTACCGCTATCATTTTATTTACTCACTTTGACGTACCCAACAGCTTTTATAATATCTAATAGTACCTTTGCTTACCTTCACAATTTCCATCATAGGAGTTACTATCTCACTACTTACGTCATATTCTCGGCATTACAAGTACTTACATCACTTACCAGAACACTTCTTACGTCTGACTTACTGCTACCATTAATTACATCATTATCTACGACTACGTCGTTACTTAAATACCTCACTTAACATTACTTAGGTCAAAATCACACTGTACTCTTAAATCTACTTTCACTACATAACTACTTATACTACATACCTGTTCATCTACTACCTTCAGACTGTTCACTTAATTTATCCGATTCCCTGTGAATCTGAAATACTCTGGCTCGATGACTATTCCTGAATACCATTCGCATTTGGCCTATTACTCTCTCTCTGATGACTTAAATCCTCACGCCTTCCGTCACTTTGGCCTATAAAGTTTCCACGCCTTCCTTCTCCGGATTGCCCCTGATAACTCTGCTGAACCCTATCACTATTGAAATGTCTATTATTCGTCTGCTGATCATAATTATTCCCTCTCCAGCTATTCTGTCTATAATTCACATAATTCACATCTACACGCCTCCCATCTTCCGATTCTCTCTGGTAACTCTGCTGACCTCTGTCACTATTGACATTTCTATTATTCCTCGGCTGATCATAATTATTCCCTCTCCAGCTATTTTGTCTATAATTCCTCACATAATTCACATCTGCACGCCTCCCATCTTCCGATTCTCTCTGGTAATTCTGCCGACTTCTACCACTATTGAAATTTCTATCATTCCTCGGCTGATCATAATTATTCCCTCTCCAGCTATTCTGTCTATAATTCACATAATTCACATCTACACGCCTCCCATCTTCCGATTCTCTCTGGTAACTCTGCTGACCTCTGTCACTATTGACATTTCTATTATTCCTCGGCTGATCATAATTATTCCCTCTCCAGCTATTTTGTCTATAATTCCTCACATAATTCACATCTGCACGCCTCCCATCTTCCGATTCTCTCTGGTAATTCTGCCGACTTCTACCACTATTGAAATTTCTATCATTCCTCGGCTGATCATAATTATTCCCTCTCCAGCTATTCTGTCTATAATTCCTCACAAAATTCACATCTGCACGCCTCCCATCTTCCGATTCTCTCTGGTAATTCTGCTGACCTCTATCACTATTGAAATTTCTGTTATTCCTCGGCTGATCATTATTATTCCCTCTCCTCTGATAATTATCTGACCTGTTTCCCGCTCCTTCTACAGTTCTACTTTGCGGTCGATTATCACCTACTCTACCATTCAGAGCCTCGAAACTATCTAACAATACCTCCATTTCTTTGATAGTACTGACTTTCTGCATACACGCAGCTTCCCTAATCTTATCAGAATAATGTTTTAACATAATCCTTACGACATCAACTTCTGAATCAATACTATTAAGATTTTTCCATATAAGCACGTGTGTCAGAAAGTACTCTGTCATAGACACTCCCTCCTGTTGTCTATATTTACCAAGCATAATCCGTTCTCTCTCACGATCTTGTATATTCTCATCCCAAAACTTGTCAACGAACTTCTCTTTAAATTCTCCTAAATTAGACATATCATTACGGTACACTTGAAACCAGGTTTTACTTTCACCGATGAAGGAATTAGACAAGATCTCTAACACGTATTCCCATTCGATAATATTATCCCTCAACTTATTTGCAAATCTTTTCTCAACTAATGTGACAAATTCCATAGGATTAAACTGTTTTCCAGTAAACTTAGGCAAATCTTGGTCCCTATTGTATAAACCACTCGTTACTACTATTTCTCTTGTAATCTGACCTTCTCTCATTTCTTGCCGTAGTACCCTCTGGCAATTCAAAACTTTTTCTTCCGCCACTTTCTCCGCATTCTCTTTCATTATTCTCAATTCTTCCTGTAATTTTTCCTCTTTCTCTGTAACCTTCTGCGACCAAGTTTCTTGTTCGTTCTTTAGTTCTCTGACCTTCCCAAGCTCTTTTTCAAACGTTTCTACCTTACTGACATATTCCCTCATATCTTGCCCCACTGCATTATAGATCTTGTCTAGTCTTTTATCTATGATCTCGTGAATTTCTTCCCGGATATTAGAAATCTTATTACTTAACTCTACGATATTCTCTGTATATGTTCCTTTGACATGCTCAGTTTGAGTATGAAGATCGCTCCGATTCAACTCCATTTCTCCTCTAAGGTCAACACACTCTTTGTTTAACTTATTTTCTAACTTAGATATTTGATTAGTTACCTCTACTATCTTAGTATCTATTTTAGAATTTAGTGATTCACTTAACCTATCTATTTTAACATTGATCACATTAAAATTTTTGTTACACATATCAATCATTTCTACCATTTTACTACTTAGGGAGTTAATCTGTTTATTACAATTTTCGTTAATAGTATCAATCTTTTTCTCCAACTTACTACAGAAACCAATCACTTTTTCCATCTCTTTCATATACTTTTCGTTATTCTTTTCAATCAGATTCTTACAGTTTTCATTATTGAGCTCGGTCATTTCGGCCTTAAGAAAATTTAAAAAATCTCGGTTCATTCCCCCCACGATTTCCTTTTGGGTTTCAGTGTGCTTCTCAATTTCTGCACTTTCCTGAATTATCCCAGAACCTTCCATCGTATTCACCTGCTCCCTACTCTGAATTTCACCTTGGATGTCCGCAGAAGCAATGACCTCGTCGTCACATGACTTGTTATTGTCTTCCTTGTCCATCTTTGGTTCACTAGTGATAGTACGCGATCTCAAATTAATTTCCCTCTTCAAATCCCTTGACATATCCCCAAAATACAAATATATATCACAAAATTATAGTCCTGAAATTTACCGGTAATAATTTCTGTTGGCTTAAATTGTGCATACTCCTCTCAAATGAACCTATGATATGCTGTCATTCAGACCAAATTCTGAATTTCTTCGTGCACCACGTTGCGGGGCCAAAATGAGAACATCCTAACTGTCTGACTGAATTTTACAAACATATCAATCTGCATTAAAAATGGAAAATCTGAAAATTAACATTCATTAAATAAAATACACACTTGTTGGACCTTGTACTCACACTTACTTGTTACCTGCTTACTTACACATACGTTATTTGAAGGGCGCCAGCTGTTACTCAGTACAGCAATAATAGAATGAGACTCTTGACCATCTCTAGGGTGTGGGGTAATAAGCTTACTTTTGACAACATACCATATAAGTTCTGGGAAAAGGAGATTGGCGTTCGGTTTCCCCATTAATTTTGAGGTTAAGATATTTTACTGTCAATGAAATGAAACTATGAATTCGTTTGATAGAACAATATATATTCTTTAAATAATATATCAAAAAATAGTGAGTCTTGTTGCGATAAAACAGATGAGAATATGAAATTATGACATTGCAACAGAAAGAAACTAGGCATGAATTTGAATTCTTCTTGACCGCACATTTAACAATTTATACGAAATATTTCCCTCACTGATTCACTTGACTGTACCTTTAACACTTTGAGTGGAATTACGACGTAATCCATTGCTCTGGTGTTTACTGTAGATGTGTCACGCCTAACGTGGTGATACATCCTTGCGACTGCTTCTTCTCCATATCATCTGACTTCTTTGTAAGTCAATATGGTATGACCTCTTGGCAGGTCCAGGGTTGCCCTCTCTGACTCCTTGGTAAGCCTTGCGTCCGCGTCTTCCACTAAGTGACGGACCAACCATTTGGTCTCACTCTCTCAATGACCAATATTGGCTCACTGAGTCTTCTCCATCTCTCGTTCACACTGGTTGACTGGCCAACAAAGGACTCTTGATCTAGTAGACTACTTCACTGTACTGCATCCGTATAAGTAATGACTGACGCTACAATATGGAGCCACCTTTTATAGACGTTGGTTGACACAATTACGTAATCTCCAGAAATAACAATGACATACTCCCACCTACGCGACAGATATTACACACAGTGGTGAAATAGCCCCGCGGCGACGAGTCGATGCGCGCATATCTAAATAAATACAATGACATAGCCATGGAGTGGCGATGACTTGGCAGAATCGCCAGTGGTGTCGCAATATAACAACGTCACTTCCAATCTCTGATATATACAACAATTCTCACTGTACAGGTATTGAGTGTTATACTACACATACGTATATATGTATACATCTAAGTGCAATCTTGCAAGCAACAGGCAATTGCAAAATTGAATAAAACGGATAATTACAATAATAGTACAACATCACAGATAACATAATAATAATACTGACATAATAATAATAATAATAATAAAATACAGATAAAATCATACAATAATAAAAATACAGATATCATCTTGTAACGGGATTTGAACCGTTACACTGCACTTAGCTCTGAGTTGTAATCGCCAATAATTTTAGTACTAAACGTTGGATTGGTCAGTTCTAGTCTAATACCAAAATACAGATGGCCATTCTGACAAATTTCTCTTACGAAGTCCTGCGAGTTTAGATATCTTGGTTCTCACCTGCTAGCAGATGGTGGCACGGTCCAAGATGTTCGAGCCCGAGTAAACGCTGTCTGGTTTAAATGGTGACAGGTTTCAGGCGTCCTATGTGACAGAAAGATATATTTGCATCTGAAGTCAAAAGATACACCGCACGATTGTCCGCACAGTAGCTTTCTATGGGGAGGTGTGTTGACCCTCGACTACAAGACACGAGCAGATGCTTCATAGCAAGGAACTGAAGATGCTAAGATGATCACAGGGAGTCATGCGGCTTGATCACATCATGAATGACCCCATTCGGGCCTCCTGCAAAGTCGCCGCGATACAGAACAGGATGCAAGAAATAGGGCTTCGTTGGTATAGGCACGTGGCCAGAACTGATACAACATCCAGTGCGCAGCAAGCTCTTGCACGTAAATCTGATGGACGGAGACCAGGAGGAAGACCAAGAAACGTTGGATGGACTGTATACATGAGGATATGTGGCACATGGGCGTACGACTTGCTGATACCATCGACCGGGTTAAGTGGAAGGTCCGATGTAGAATTACAGGTCCTACCAAAAGTTTAAGGAAACCTGCATATTTCTTGAACATGATTCCTGTTCTTAAACTTGTGGTCTCAGATAAATTTTTCACAGGGAAATAGTACATATTTAGAGAAACGTTTGCTGAAATTTGCATTAAAATATCACTCTATGGTTTGAAGTTATTACATTTTTTGTTTATTATAATTGGAAAGAAAGTAGCTATTTTTTAATACTTGAGAAGATCTGGACAGTACAATATGGAGATTACATTAATCATTTTCATTAAGAAGAAACAAAGATACCTGTAGAATAATAATTGTAAGAGAATTTTCATTAAGAAGAAACAAAGATACCTGTATCCTTTTCTTTATAACTCGCAACAGAACCACAGAAAAAGGTCATAAGCATTCCTTGACTTTGGCTGGACAGGAGACTCCTCAAGCTACTGAGATCGTTTGCGTGTTAAATTGTATTGGGATATTTAAACTACAATATTATTATTATTATTATTATTATTATTATTATTATTATTATTATTATTATTATTATTATTATTACAGGCATTATCATTGCCAACCTCAAAATAGAGTTCATAACGTCTCGAATTTACAAAGTTTACTTCATCCAAAGTTGATTTTGGAGAAAGTAGCGTCTTGGAAACAGACGTGGGACAAAGTTAGACTTTCCTATAAAAGTAGAGTTTGTAAAGTATCCAGTCAGTTACAGTAGGTGTACAAGAGGGAGGGGAAGGAAAGGGAGGAGTTGTAGAAGACAGGTGGTCTAATGTTCTAAGGGGAAGGAGATTGCAGGCTAAGAGCTCTATTCAGGATCAGAATTCAGGACAGGTGTCTGTGCAAAATCGGTACGAGTCACTCCAGGTAGAACAACAGAGGGAAGATGAGGGACAGGGAACTGTTGCTGAGATGTGTGGGAGTAGGAGGAAGGGAAAAGGTAGGAAAGGAAAATGTAGAGTAAGTGATAGGAAAAGACAGGTGGAACAGAGTCATGGGAAGGAGAAAAGGGAGGAGGAAGTAGCTTCTGCAGTTATCAGGAAAGATAGGGCTGACCAGGAGGGGAGGGGATCAAACGAGGTGGGTAGGGTTGAGGCTCTGGTCATGGGAGATTCCATCGTTAGACACGTGGGGAAAGTGTGTGGAGGAAAGGGTACCAGGGTAGAGTGTTATCCAGGAATTAGGTTGAGGCAGATGTTGAGGAAAGTAGAAGAGAGAGAGGAGGGGAAGGAGAAGGTGGTAGTGTTTCACGTTGGTACCAACAACGTAAGGCAAGCTGATATAAGTACCAACATAGTTGGAGATGTGTGGGATCTGGTAAATGCAGCACGGGTGAAGTTTAAGAAAGCGGAGATTGTTATTAGTGGAATACTGTGTAGAAGGGATACTGACTGGAGGGTGATTGGGGATTTAAATGAGACTATGGAGTGGGTATGTGGGAAACTGGGAGTGAAATTTCTAGATCCAAATGGGTGGGTAGGAGATAGGGATCTGCGCTCAGATGGCCTTCATTTAAACCGCAGTGGTACGTATAAGTTAGGAAATTTGTTTGGAAGGGTAATAGGGAGGTACATTCAGGGAAACGGGATGGCCTAGGGAGCGGTGATAAGGGAACAGGGAACTGGAAATCAAGTAGGGATGACATAAAATTGTTAGTGTTGAACTGTAGAAGTATTGTAAGGAAAGGAATAGAATTAAGTAATTTAATAGATATATATTCACCAGATATTGTAATAGGAGTTGAATCATGGCTGAGAAATGATATAATGGATGCAGAAATTTTCTCACGGCACTGGAGTGTGTATCGTAGAGATAGGATAGGAAGGGTGGGAGGCGGAGTGTTCATTCTGGTGAAAGAAGAATTTGTAAGCTACGAAAAAGTTAAAGATGAGACACATGAAATTCTAGGTGTAAGGCTCATTTCTAAAGATAATAGGCAACTTGATATATTTGGAGTGTACAGATCGGGAAAGGGTAGCACTGACGCGGATTCAGAATTATTTGATAGGATAGTCAGCTATGTGGGAAACGACATGGAAAGAAATGTGATTGTAGCGGGAGATCTAAATTTGCCAGATGTCAATTGGGAAGGAAATGCGAACGACAGAAAGCATGACCAACAAATGGCAAATAAGTTAATATGGGAAGGACAGCTGATTCAGAAAGTGATGGAACCAACCAGAGGGAAAAATATCCTGGATGTCGTGCTGATAAAACCAGATGAGCTCTATAGGGAAACTGAAGTAATAGATGGTATTAGTGATCATGAAGCTGTTTTTGTGGTAGTTAAAAATAAATGTGATAGAAAGGAAGGTCTTAAAAGTAGGACTGTTAGGCTGTACCACATGGCTGATAAAGCAGGCATGAGGCAGTTTCTAAAAAGTAGCTATGATCGGTGGAAAACGGTAAATATAAATGTAAACAGACTCTGGGATGGGTTTAAAGAAATTGTTGAGGAATGCGAAAACAGGTTTGTACCATTAAGGGTGGTAAGGAATCGTAAAGACCCACCTTATTATAATAGAGAAATAAAGAGACTAAGAAGGAGGTGCAGACTGGAAAGAAATAGAGTTAGAAATGGCTGTGGAAGTAAGGAGAAATTGAAGGAACTTACTAGAAAATTGAATCTAGCAAAGAAGGCAGCTAAGGATAATATGATGGCAAGCATAATTGGCAGTCATACAAATTTTAGTGAAAAATGGAAGGGTATGTATAGGTATTTTAAGGCAGAAACAGGTTCCAAGAAGGACATTCCAGGAATAATTAATGAACAAGGGGAGTGTGTATGTGAGGATCTTCAAAAGGCAGAAGTATTCAGTCAGCAGTATGTAAAGATTGTTGGTTACAAGGATAATGTCGAGATAGAGGAGGAGACTAAGGCCAAAGAAGTAATAAAATTTACATATGATAACAATGACATTTACAATAAGATACAAAAGTTAAAAACTAGAAAAGCGACTGGAATTGATCAGATTTCTGGGGATATACTAAAGACAATGGGTTGGGATATAGTACCATATCTGAAGTACTTATTTGATTATTGTTTGGTCAGAGGAGCTATACCAGATGAATGGAGAGTTGCTATAGTTGCCCCTGTGTATAAAGGAAAGGGTGATAGACATAAAGCTGAAAATTACAGGCCAGTAAGTTTGACATGCATTGTATGTAAGCTTTGGGAAGGCATTCTTTCTGATTATATTAGACATGTTTGTGAAATTAATAACTGGTTCGATAGAAGGCAATTCGGTTTTAGGAAAGGTTATTCCACTGAAGCTCAACTTGTAGGATTCCAGCAAGATATAGCAGATATCTTGGATTCAGGAGGTCAAATGGACTGTATCGCGATTGACCTGTCTAAAGCATTTGATAGGGTGGATCATGGGAGACTACTGGCAAAAATGAGTGCAATTGGACTAGACAAAAGAGTGACTGAATGGGTTGCTATATTTCTAGAAAATAGATCTCAGAGAATTAGAGTAGGTGAAGCTTTATCTGACCCTGTAATAATTAAGAGGGGAATTCCTCAAGGCAGTATTATCGGACCTTTATGTTTTCTTATATATATAAATGATATGAGTAAAGGAGTGGAATCGGAGGTAAGGCTTTTTGCGGATGATGTTATTCTCTATAGAGTGATAAATAAGTTACAAGATTGTGAGCAACTGCAACGTGACCTCGAAAATGTTGTGAGATGGACAGCAGGCAATGGTATGTTGATAAACGGGGTTAAAAGTCAGGTTGTGAGTTTTACAAGTAGGAAAAGTCCTCTCAGTTTTAATTACTGCGTTGATGGGGTGAAAGTTCCTTTTGGGGATCATTGTAAGTATCTAGGTGTTAATATAAGGAAAGATCTTCATTGGGGTAATCACATAAATGGGATTGTAAATAAAGGGTACAGATCTCTGCACATGGTTATGAGGGTGTTTAGGGGTTGTAGTAAGGATGTAAAGGAGAGTGCATATAAGTCTCTGGTAAGACCCCAACTAGAGTATGGTTCCAGTGTATGGGACCCTCACCAGGATTACCTGATTCAAGAACTGGAAAAAATCCAAAGAAAAGCAGCTCGATTTGTTCTGGGCGATTTCCGACAAAAGAGTAGCGTTACAAAAATGTTGCAATGTTTGGGTTGGGAAGAATTGAGAGAAAGAAGAAGAGCTGCTCGACTAAGTGGTATGTTCCGGGCTGTCAGCGGAGAGATGGCGTGGAATGACATTAGTAGACGAATAAGTTTGAATGGCGTTTATAAAAGTAGGAAAGATCACAATATGAAGATAAAGTTGGAATTCAAGAGGACAAACTGGGGCAAATATTCATTTATAGGAAGGGGAGTTAGGGATTGGAATAACTTACCAAGAGAGATGTTCAATAAATTTCCAATTTCTTTGAAATCATTTAGGAAAAGGCTAGGAAAACAACAAATAGGGAATCTGCCACCTGGGCGACTGCCCTAAATGCAGATCAGTATTGATTGATTGATTGATTGATTGTCAGTAACTTGTTCTTGAATACGACCCTAGAATACGGATTGGCAGCCGTGTTGGATAAAGAGTAGCTGTAACAACCTGGAGTGTTGCTCTCTACCTCGAATTGCGATAGACTGTCTGCATATGTCTCTTTCAGTCCAACCCTTCGTAAGGGTGTAGTGGAATCACGCGACAACCCTTTCGGCAGTGGCGTGCACTGAACCCCATCTACCCCAGCGTTGCTTGGGTAAATAACTTTGTATTTATATTTTCTTATTATTCCTTATTATTATTATAAAGTTAAAAAAAATTGCTAATATCTAAATCAAGTACAACTGTCTCGACGATCTGCTCGCACCTCGCAGTTCAGCTTCTCCAACGAGCTGGGTTTCCTTGCCGGCGCGAAAGAGAGCTACCCAAGCAAAATTTAAGTCGCTTGGATGATACATGCACTTGAAGCTTCCTTGTCCTGGGTGGGGGGCGTCGCTGTCGCCCCTCCCCCGACAGCAATTTACGGTGACAGGCCAGCTAGCTTAGGTAGGGCCTGTTAGTTTTAATACTTGACACTCGAAGTGTTCAGCGCCACACACTAGAGGCTACAATTAAAATATCAACAAGTTAACACTATAACCACTTACAGATCGTTTTGCTAATAAATAGAGCCTGTTTATGAAATCAATTGTAATATAAAAGAATATATTTTATTTTTGGATTTCGGCATGTATTAAGATTTTTCGAGCAATTCATTGATGGCGCGTGTACAGTATGTTTTTTGATAGTCGCAGAAAAATATTTAGGTTGCCCAGCATGAACACAGAGCTAAGCGAATGTTGTATTTGGTTGTCTGTAATGGTGGTATATAGTGAATTTTTGTAGTGCTCTTCTTGGATTACAGGTGAAGTTTTCGTGAGTTCTGTGCCATTATTCATGAAAATAACGCGTGTTAGACGTCGTGACGCTGTAGGTTAAGATATGATGATGTCACTACCGTGAATATCAATTTAGAAATATGTGCGAGTGTGTAGTGGAAAATATTCTTGAAAGGCCTTTCTCAGGTAGACCTGTCCACGAAAAATGCAGCCTTATAAAGGAAGGTAGGCCAACTCCAGATTTACCAGGCTTAACAAAACAAGTAAAAACAAGCAAAATATCATCTCGGAAGAATTCTTCAAGGTGCATCAAACTCTCTTTCACATTACAAAACTCGACTGGATTTGAATCCCCCTTCCCGACTGTAGAGTTCATCTCCAAAAATCATTCATGTGAGTTATAATTGCAAAAGTTCTTTAATACCTAAAATGTATTTATTTATTTATTTATTTATTTATTTATTTATTTATTTATTTATTTATTTATTTATTTATTTATTTATTTATTTATTGCTTGGTCTGTTTGCTTGTTATATTTCCACTTAGTTATCAAGCGAGTTCATAAAATGGTAATGTTGACTTTAGAGAGTGTAGTGGGCTACAGTTGTTTATATTTAAAAAGATTTTTGCAGCTGGGGTAAGGAATATCTTCACCGTACGTCACTGCTTTTGGGTGATCTTCCTCCAGGAGTCTCTGCTTTGGGCATGGTGGCTTGCTTGCTGTAAGCTCATCCTGGTCAAGCTCTTGATCTGGTCCATTCACCGTAACGGTGCACGTCCTCTAGGTATTCGGTCGTCGACTTTTCCCTCTATGATAAGTATTTCCATTGCCTCCTGTCTTCTGACGATATGGGCAAAATATCTGAGTTGTTTTTGGTTGATAAGGGTCGATGGTCTTGTTCTGATGCCGAGCTGTTGCAGGATCGATTCGTTAGTACGGTGTGCTGTCCATGGTATTCGCAGTGATCTCCTATAGCACCACATTTTAGAGCATCAATCCTGTGGGGATCCGCCATCTTCATCGTCCAAGTTTCTGTTGCATAGGTCGCGACAGGGAAGATCAGAGTTCGAATGAGGGTAAGTTTTGTCTTGGAAGTGATGGAGGTGTCCTTCCAGATGCGAGTAAGTTTTGCTGTTTGAATTTCTCACAATTGAAATGCGCTTACGGATCTTAGGTTCACAGTCTCCGGTATTTGTAACAATAGATCCCAGATACTCGAAGTGACGGACAACCTCATACTCAGTAATTCTTGTTATGGCAGATCTGTTGTTATTAAATCGGTCTACAATCATCACTTTGGTCTTTTTATTGTTGATTTCAAGACCATATTCTCTGCATCGCTCGTCTAACCTCCGCATGGTGGCTTCTAGTTCATGATCATCTGTTGCAATTATCACAGTGTCATCTGCATATCTGAGATTGTTAATTTCCCTGCCATCAACTGTGATGGCCTCACTCCAATCCTCGAGAATCTCCCTCATAATTTACTCACTATATACATTAAATAGGAGGGGGAAGATAATACAACCTTGTCGTTCTCCAGCAGTAGTAGAAAAGATGCCTGAGAAGTTGCCATCTGCATATGTAACAAGCACAATATTAGCTTTCTTCATGCAGCAAATCTGTGATGGTTTGTGATTTTTACAAACACATGCGGGAATTAGGAACAGTTGGAAACGATTTCAGATTCCTTCCTGCGCGAACGATCACGTAGTGTTAAATATTACCGTTAGATATCAACACCTCTCCCAATTAATTTATTTTTCTTTTCTTGCTAGTGGCTTTACGTCGCACCGACACAGATAGGTCTCATGGCGACGATGGGATAGGAAAGGCCTACGAGTTGGAAGGAAGCGGCCGTGGCCTTCATTAAGGTACAACCCCTGCATTTGCCTGGTGTGAAAATGGGAAACCACGGAAAACCATCTTCAGGGCTGCCGACAGTAGGATTCGAACCCACTATCTCCCGGATGCGAGCTCACAGCCGCGCGCCCCTAACCGCACGGCCAACTCGCCCGGTAATTAATTTATATTGAATTAGATTAATTGAGGTTGTGTTCAACTGAACGAAATATTAAAAGGTATCAAGTTTATCTACAGTACTTGGACTTACTTGCAATTGGGCGAGTTGGCCGTGCGGTTAGGGGCACGCGGCTGTGAGCTTGCATCTGGGAGATAGTGGGTTCTAACCCCACAGTCGGCAGCCCTGAATATGGTTTTCCATGGTTTCCCATTTTCACATCAGGCAAATGCTGGGGTTGTACCTTAATTAAGGCCATGGCCGCTTCCTTTCCGTTCGGAGGCCTTTCCTATCCCATCGTCGCCATAAGACCTATCTGTGTCGGTGCGACGTAAGGCAAATAGCAAAAGACTTGCTTTCATTGACAGTACACACGTGTTTTATCATGATATTTCGTTTTTAATTAAGGATATGTACTAGATTCAAATTAACCGTTCATGTATGTTCAAGAGTATGCGATTACTACATTTAGTTAAGAATTTGTTTAAGAATACCGCCGTCAAGGAATGTTATTGTCAAGAAAACACGGAACAAATACATTTATAAGGATCTGTGCTTTGTGAACCAGGTGTGGCAGGATCTGATGCGCATGTCTCATTTAGAAATCCGAAAACAATCCCCAAATTCTGTTTACTGTTCTCAAACTGTACGAAACTGGAATCCACGCCTGCAAGAACAGCAGACTAGCAGTCAGAATACCAAATTCTCGCTGCACGAACGCTTCAGATCCAGTGAAGTGCTTGTGCACATGCGCCTGATAGTTTGGAATAGTTTCGTATTGCTGCACAAACTAAGCTAATATCACAAAATATGTACAGTCACTCAAGAAAAAAAAAGAAAAGAAAGTAATGAGTGCATGATATTGTATATTCCTCGCATTTCATATTTTATCACACCTAATTTTAATTACTGTATAATCAAAATATAATTCACATCTCATATACAAACCGTGTTGTTACCCACATCAAACACTACATAGTGGTCCAAAAGTCCGTTAACAATTGACGAGGCAATACTTCACGGAATATCGGAGGTAGAGAGGTAATAACTGACACACATGGTTAGCGTGACATGGGGTTTTATTGACATCAAAATAAAGTACAGTAAAGCTTCACTAACAGTGCCTCTTCTGGTAACGTCAACATACTGCGATTGCAGGCACATCTGGCGCCCTCTCTCACGAAAGCTCCTTTTCTACTGTACACGGTTTTCATGCGGCATCACTGACGTGTTGCTGTCCAGCGCCATCTGTTGGCCTGTTTGTGCACTCGTTGTTGGTGTAAATAAAAAAACACAGTGTCATGTCAAGCATATGTGGCCATTTGTACCTGACGTGTTGCTGTCCAGCACCATCTGTTGACCATTCTGTATACTTTATTTTGGTGTTGATAAAACCCCAAGTCATGCCAATCATGTGTGCCAGTTATTACCTCACTCTCTCCAATATCCGTGAAGTATTGCCTCGTCAAATGTTAACGGACTTGTGGGTCACCCTGTATGTCTATGGCAATATTGTTTCTGAGAAAAGCATACCTACGGGAACTTACCATGCACTATTTCTTTTTTGAGCGACTGTACAGTACATTCAGTACCTTTGCATTGTCTCAAATATGAAGGGATTTATTCACTATTCTATTGGGTATTTCTGTGGAGGTTGGTACTGTCATATGTTATACGTAAGATAATGAAGGCGAATACAACTACTCAGCGCCGAGCTAGAGGAAACAGATGCGATTAAAATCTGACGCTGACCACTCGGCCACAGAAACATATAAAATATACTTCTTTTGACGATTTTCGAAGACGCCGAGTTGCCAGAATTTTGTCCCGCAGGAGTTCTTTTACATGCCAGTAAATCTACCGACACGATGCTGACGTATTTGAGCACCTTCAAATACCACCGGACTAAGGCAAGATCGAACCAGCCAAGTTAGGGTCAGGAGGCCAGCGCCTATTTTTCCAGTCCTTTTTCCTAATTTATTTGTGTCGGAACTGTATGTGCGTGCGCATTTTTTATTTTATTTTATTTTGCCCTGTTTTACGGTGCGGTGTCCCTTCTTGATGCCAACCCTACGTAAAGTGGAGTTGATTACTGTTTTAAGAGGAAGTACAACTAGTCAACCATCCTCTGAAAATGAAAACCTACAACCTGTTTTCCAGTCAATGACTGGGTCAGGGATGTAATGAATGAAGCAGATACAGGCTATTGGTACGATGGGGTCGCCACTCCCAAAGTGATTTATTAATGACTGATAGATGCTATGAAATGAGAATGGAGAGTGTTGCTGGAATGAAAGATGACAGGGAAAATCGGAGTACCCGGAGAAAAACCTGTCCCGCCTCCGCTTTGTCCAGCACAAATCTCACATGGAGTGACCGGGATTTGAACCACGGTATCCAGCGGTGAGAGGCCGACGCGCTGCCGTCTGAGCCACGGAGGCTGCCAACCATCCTCTATTAACATTAAATCAGAGAGTAAAAATGGAAGGGATCTAGCACTTCGATAAATGAAGGTATCGGACAAAGGGAGTCAAGGGTCACGAAGGACGAGAAAGTGAAAGACTTCCTAGCCCTCCGAATCTAATAGCGCCGGGGTTGGAAAAATACACGAGTTGACCAAGGGAGAGGTGGTGGTGGTGGCTGTGGTGATTATCTAAATAATCCGAGAGGAAAAATGGTATGGATCCGATACTTCCAAAAATGAGGATATCGGCCAAAGAAAGACGAGGGCCACGAAGGGCATGACAATGAAAAAAACTCCCTAGGCCACGAATGCTCTAATGCCGTCGGGGTCGGAAAAGAACAAGAGTTGACCAAAGGAGATCGTATAGGATAGATGAAAGTGAGGAGCCTGGCACAAGTAAGTGGAAGAAATGCCAGGACTCAGCTAAGGGCGCCGTGGACGCCAACCCACGCTCCCAAGTTCAGAGTCCCTGGGTACCCTTCTAGTCGCTTCTTACACAAGCAGGAGATACCGCAGGTGTTATTCTTCTGCCTCCACCCGTTGGGAACCCTACGTGAAGCGGATTAATTCACCAATGTGTGTTTCTGTGGTGGTTCGTAATGTGGTGTTTGTGTCAATTAATATATGTGTATTAAGACCAATAAACCATACGCAGTTAAACTCACCAACCTGGTCAGGAATAGAACCCGATTGCTATGAATCGAAGACCTGTACACTGATCATTCAGCCAAGGAGCCGGACAAACGACTAAAACCTACTGTCTGTGTAATATAAATCCCCGATACTAATAATGCTAAATTGTCTTCACGTACCACTAAATACTTTTACGCTTTTGGGAGTTTGGCAGCCGGGAAACTGGAGATGATGATGATGATGATGATGATGATGATGATGAAACTGTCTGACCTGCCCATTGGCTGAATGGTTAGCATACTGGCCTTCAGTTCATAGCGCCTCGTTTGATTCCTAGCTGGGCCTGGGATTTTATTTCCTCTAATTCGAGGGCTGGGTGTTGGTATTTATCTTAATATATATCTTCATTGACTGTGCGTACAACATATCACACTACCAACAACTACAAAAATATGTAATAGTGAATAATCCTTCCTCATTGGGTTGGCGAGTCAGGAAGGATATCTGACCTTAAAATCTGAGCTTAATTCACATCTAAAACAAATCCCAAATAACTGAAAGACCAGAGAGAAGAAGTAAATGAAACTGTCTGGTGGTGTTGGCTACCGAGTGTACGATTCGAAACAGTGTGTCGATTCATTCAACTGTCCGAGTGAATCGAATCGCAGCAATGGCGAGATCATGGCAGACGATTCAGCTGACACGCAGCAGACAGAGCTGATTGGCACACTTGTGGATCAGTGAGACACACACTTACACACGGTTCATTATCGGAACAGTAGACATTCGCAGGGAGCCGAACTTGCGCTGCGGGCGAGACATACAGAACTTTGGCTCACTGAAAGAATCGTCTGTTATAACGGACTTCGTTCTCAGCTCATTTCAAAATAATACCCATTCGCATTCACTGTCCTCTTCGTGCAGGGAGGTTTAAAATAATAGTGTTAAAAAGGTAGTCAAAACATAATTCCGAGGTAGGTAGTAAGTACGTAGGCTCTTAGTACTATAACGTAGTTGACATTCGACAATTAATTCAACTCAGCTCTCCAGCCTACCCTACAAGTCTTGCTCATGACCACTCAAAATTATCTGTTTCATATTGGGAAGAAACGCTCCGTATACTCTCAGTTCATGTGACACATTATTCCTCAAGACTTCAATCATTAAATCACAAGATCGCCGGTATATGTGGACAGTGAATAAATGAGCCGACTGACTCAAAAACGTCGTATCAGACAACCGCGAATACAGTGAAATTTCCAAGTCCTTTGAAATCATTTGCCAACGGCCGTAGCCGTGTTGAAACACCGGATCCCGTGAGATCTCCGAAGTTAAGCAACATTGGGCGCGGTCAGGATTTGGATGGGTTGCCACGCACTGTTGGTGGGGGGTAAGGGAATGGAGGAGCGGAAAGGAACTGGCCACCCTACCGCACGTAAACTCCGACTCAGGAACACCTTTGCGGAGGTTCGGACCTGCCTTCGGGCAGAATAACCCTTACCTTACCTGATATCATTTAAGAAAAGACCAGGTAAACAATTGATAGGGAACCTACCAACCTGGACGACAGCCCTAAATGCAAATCATTGATTGTATGTGTGCCCGTAAAATTATTCCGAAGCACACGTCATTCCGCTGCCCATACACCGATAACAAATGGAGCGAGAGATAGCGCGTAGAATGCCTTAGAGGTTTGTACAGTAATAATGTCGGCTATCATGTTACCATCTGCTTCGAGGTAATAAAGTCGATTGCCTGGTAGTTAATATAGCACTGTTACTGCTGCAAGTGATATGTATTTTCCGGAACACACATTAGCTTCAATTTCACAGCAGATGGGATTGAAACAAACTCGGACAGCGAGACTGGAAGCACTAGGAAACATGAGACTATGCGCTTTACCTAATTGGTCATTAATAATGCTAATTAAAATTATATCATACATTACGTAGTAAATCGTTTTCGTACCGGTAGCTCGATGGACATGACATACAAATTATTGGAAACCAGGAATCAGAATGCCGAGATAAAATTAGATGGTCAGTTTTCAGAAAGAGTCCCGATTGAGAAAGGAATTCGACAAGCTGCATTCTTTTCTACTGTTTTTTTTTTACACTCTGATTTACATCGCACCGACACGGATAGGTCTCATGGTGACGATGAACAGGAAAGGGATAGGAATGGGAAGGAAGAGACTTTTACCTTAATTAAGGTACAATCCCAACATTTGTCTGGTGAAAAAATGGTGAAGCATGGAAAACTATATTTTTGTTTTTTACAATTGGCTTTACGTCGCACCGACACAGATATGTCTTATGGCGACGATGGGACAGGAAAGGGCTAGGAGTGGGAAGGAAGTGGCCGTGGCCTTAATTAAGGTACAGCCGCAGCATTTGCCTGGTGTGAAAATGGAAAACCACGGAAAACCATCTTCAGGGCTGCCAACAGTGGGGTTCGATCCCACTATCCCCCGAATACTGGATACTGGCCGCACTTAAGCGACTGCAGCTATCGAGCTCGGTAAAAGAAACTATCTTCAGGGCTGCCGACAGTGGGGTTCGAAACCACTGTCTCCCGAATGCAAGCCATAACTGCCAACTTTCCAAATGACCTATCAGTAAAATCCCCTAGGATATTTTAATGGGCGCACCATCCTGCCGATTTTACAGACCGCCCGGCTACCATAACCTAGATATATGCTAGTTACATAATATAAATACATATTTAAGTCATTGGGTGCCCCAGATTAAAATGTAAATACTTTTTTTTTTTGCTAGTTGTTTTACGTCGCATCGTCACAGATAGGTCTTACGGCGACGATGGGACAAGAAAGGGCTAAGAGTGGGAAGGAAGCGGCCGTGGCCTTAATTAAGGTACTGCCCCAGCATTTGCCTGGTGTGAAAATGGGAAATCACGGAAAACCATTTCCAGGGCTGCCGACAGTGGGGTTCGAACCTGCTATCTCCCGAATACTGGATACTGGCCGCACTTAAGCAACTGCAGCTATCGAGCTCGGTGTAAATACTTTCAATCTGTTTATTTAAATTATCAATCTTCATTATTGTCAACATAATTGCATCAATTACACTGGAGTTTAAATGTTCAGCTTGACTATCACGTAGCGTCGAGCGCGAGCGGTGTCTGTATTAGCGCGGAATCGCATGCGAGGACTCGATTTCGCATGACGTCACACACCCGTATGGCACTCAACAGCAACCGAGTGGTAAGCCGCGGTGATACATGGTTATGAACGAGCAGTAGAACACTGGAAGTTCAAAAGATTCCGTTATGTCATTTTCGTGACAAAACTAAAATAGTTAATGTTTACCTGTCTGATATTAATGTTAATGCCCTGAGGGGAATATACTGAAATTTTATTATATTCATTTTTTACGTAGTATTCCCTGCCCGGCTACTCATTCCTGCTACCCGGCTGACGAAAATTTCTGGGGAGGACACTGGGCCGGTTTCAATTTATTCACATGTTTCCTGGCATCAATTTCTCACATAAGAGGAAAACAATAGAAGAATATTTGGCAAGTTTCACAGATTCGCTGAGTGTCTGCGAACCTGTTTATGCAGTGGCAAACGTGTTTTAGAGCTGAGGGACGTCACTTGAGCATCGCCTTTAATGCAGGTAAGTTTTTGTTCTCATAGCTATGAGTACATGACTGTTATTTGACGCTGAGTAGGGCGCAGATACGGAGTACCTTTTACCGGTCAGCGGTCAAGTGTCACTGCGGTAATTTACCGTGGTTTTACTGGTGTTGGCGCAAAATGATAAAATAAAGACCATGTATTTATATCCTTAAATTGTAGGCCCTACCGTGATTTATCGAGCTAGAGACGCAAGGAATATATAATTGACACAAAATTGAATGACTAATAGAAAAATTTGTGCATTCTGTAACATAAAAACTGCAACCGCGAAAGTTGTTTACATCCATAGCAGAAATGATGACGATTAAGGTTCGTGCGATGGTGCTCGAACGTAATTTGTATTGGGGTGTTTTAGTCGCTCTTCGTGTAGCTTATAAACAATTAATTCTCAGAAAAATGCGTGTGATGTGGCCACGCTTGGCGTGGTTTATGGGCAATAGGCATGCTTAGAAATAGCATGAGAAATCAGTAATAGTAATGATGATAATAATAACAATGCCATAAGACCTATCTGTATCGACGCGACGTAAAGCAACTTGTAAAATAACAGCAAATAATAATAATAATAATGGAAAAAGAAGACCACTACAGCATGGATTAAGGAAACGCGGTAAGATATAGAAAGGTTAATCATCTCGGAGGTCCAAATGTTGGACAGAAATACATTTAGGAAACCAGTGAAACATTTGGAAGTTGTTCAAGCCGAAGGAAAAACTAAGAAGGCCGGAAGAGCGTGGACAGAAGAATAACCAACGGAAGCAGGTCAGCGAACGCATGAACGAGTATGGAAACAGAGAAAACCCCATACAAAGAGAAAGAAATGAAATTGTAGCGTGATCCTAAGTGGCCAATTTGCTAGTTAAAAAATTAATAAAATCGTATGGCTTCAGTTAATGTGTGAAGAAATTCTGATTTGATGTCATCTAGGCTGCCTGCACGTCAATTTCAACCTTCCGTTTTGCCCTATCAGATGTCAGTGTAAAGTGGATTTTTCTTGGGCAATCTATGACTGAGTTTTAAACAATATTGTCGGGTAAAGATCAACCGTGTCACCAGAGATCTTTTAAATGCCAACATCGTACGATATGGAGTGTCAGATTGACATTTATCGCCCTTCAAAAAGCCGATTACCTCTTCCGGGTTTGAACCCGAAGTCTTGCGATCGAGAAGATAACACACTACATCAGTGTCAAGGTGTGGTATGCGTACACCTAGGGGTACGCGAGCAGCCTTCAGAGAGATAAATGAGGAACAATTTAAATATAGACATAAATCAGAAGAAAGTTAAATATGCATATATGGAGCCACACTTCGTTGAAAGTTTCACTTAGACTAAGACACATTAGAAAACTGTGTCACGCCATCCAGGCACACACATCCCATTGAAATTTTGGTTCGCGTTGTCTGAATTCCAGAATTAAGACGACACTCCGGACATAAAAATCGATATTTTGGTAATTTTGGTGAATTATTTTAATGATTGAAACTGGAAGGATTGAGTTTCTTTTTTCTTGCCACGAAGTTATTCCGCTGAATTCAAACATTTTATCACTGTAATAATGCTTCATTTACCAATTATAATTTTACGTAAATCCCATTTTTCACCCATAATATTCTGCCAAATGTAACAAAATGTGTGTGGTATATGTATCGCAGCTATATTAAGAAACCTGAGTATGGAATTTTTGATTGCAGAAGCTTTTCAAGTAGTAGGGATTTTAAGTCCAAAATGTTATAATTTTCCTTATAAAAATTATGTACAGAAAAATCGATACGTAGTGCTTTTTAAAGAAGTATTATCTACCTAATTACGAATTTACATTAACATGTTAATTAAATTTCATGAAGAAATGGAATTAAAGATTTCTTAATTGTATATGAAGGAAATGTAGGTGAAAGCTATCTCAGACTTTCCATAATTTATGTTGAGGATCGACAGACGTGTGTATATATCTTTACAACAAGTGTTAAAATATGTGAACACAGTATTACAAGGTAGGCCTACAGTATCTGTGTGATGTGATAACTGCCGATCATGAGAATCGGTAAGTCGAATTGATATAGAGACAGTGAAGGGTATATATGTACATTGTTCATCGGACTATCTACAAATGGTAGCTTAGTTCTCGCTTTCGTTTTCACACGGTTTTCATTATTGTTGTTGTTGTAAATATGGAGTCTTCCAGCAATATTTTATGTGTGTATTA
This sequence comes from Anabrus simplex, assembly GCF_040414725.1. Taxonomy (NCBI): domain Eukaryota; kingdom Metazoa; phylum Arthropoda; class Insecta; order Orthoptera; family Tettigoniidae; genus Anabrus; species Anabrus simplex. The sequence continues at coordinate 822,242,934 of NC_090265.1, read as the reverse complement.
TATGTATAATGTTGTATGTTGATGAGGTGCTCATGCACGGATTTTGTTAAGAATATAGTTAGCTATTTTAGAATCAGTGGAGTTATTGATGAACCTAGGCGCAGTTCCTACCTATATAGTCGTTTTCAGGAGGTTAGGTAAGGCCTGCAGCAGATGTACCATTACGCAGCATTATGTACACGCCCTGGGATATAAAGTTTATCATGCTCTATCAAAATTCGAGGGATCCATTCTGGTGAACTCTGGCGCCCATACTTCGGACATTTCGATACATTATTTTGAGTAATATTAATTTATTTCAAGTATTTTATGAAGTTTTTGAATATTTTCATTTATGATATATTTTATGATATTTTATTATATTTTATTGATTATATTTATTATTATCATCAAAAAGTTACAAGGTAAAATATCTTTTTATCTCCGGAGTGTCGCCTTAAGATCGAAAATGTTTCATTATTTATCGATTTGATATTTACGCTAAAATCTAACGTTTCATGAAACTTTCATGCAAACAGGGTATTCTGTGTTACTTTATTATCATTGTATTATGCTTCATAAACTGGCCTTTGGTCACAGGGGTCCCGGGTTCGATTCCCGGCAGGATCGGGAAATTTAACCATGATGTTTAATTCCGCTGGCACGGGGGCTGGGTGTGTGTGTCTTCATCAAAATTTCATCCTTATCACGAGGCGCAGGTCGCCTACGGCGTCAAACCAAAAAGACCTGCACCTGACGAGCCGAACTTGTTTTCGGACACTCCCGGCACTAAAAGCCATACGCCGTTTCATTTCACATCACAAACTATGGCATTTTTTGTTATATTATTGTTATTATAAAATGTAATTAGTTTCACAATCTCGTCTTATTTACGATGTTTATTTAAAATAATGGTTTATAATAAATTAAAAATGCCTGGATAATTAGCTAGGTATTCATATTTTTAAATCTATTATTTAGGGAATTTTTCTTCGGGGTACATTGAACTTTTAGCTGTGAATGAGGGGTACAATCTCATAATAGATTGAGAACCTCTGCTTACACCGCTCCACAGAAGTAGCTAGCTTTCCATAAACAGTTGGTGATATACAGGCTAATTTTCATAACAGCAACTCTCCTTGCATGTCGTGGAGTGAGGCATCACGTCAAAAGAAAACTCCTTACGCACCTGAGATCATCTGTCTAGAGCACTGCGCTCAATTTCCAGCGTGATACAGTGTGACAGCTTCTGCTACACGACACAAGTTATGGGTTACTGTCTCGCATTGTCGCTATCACACTTGTCAGTATCAAGCTGCCCTTATTAATGGATAATATGCCACGGTTTATGATAGCGTGACACCTACTGTCACATTGTTTACATGGCGGCAACGCATGGCAAGAGCTATCCCAACAGATACCAGCACGGCGTTAATGTGCTTGACACTACACTGAAACTGGAATAAAAAATAAAATAAAAAGTGACATTGGCTCTCAAATGTTGTACTGACTGTAGCTGATGTTGCACGACGAAAAGCTAAAGAATGATACTATTATTATTGACTTCTACATTAAGGGGGATCATGACTGAAATTTTGAACGTCTACAATCTACCACTTATCAAATCCAAATTTCAGATACAAGCATATATTAATAAGGTAGAGCACCACACACAATTTGGAGTTGATTAACTTAGTTTATTGGTTGCAAAGTACTGACAAATATTTTTATATGTTGCATGGAAAATCCTCCTTGCGGCGCAGTTTTCATTTTCTGGGCTATAATTTCACAGAATTGTAAAAAAACCTCATATTTAATAACAACTGGGGCTGTACCTTAATTAAGGCCACGGTCGCTTACTTCCAACTCCTAGCCCTTTCCTGCCCCATCGTCGCCATAAGACCTATCTGTGGCGGTGCGATGTAAAGCAAAAAAAAAAAAAAAAAAAAAAAAAAACTATTGGAAATCCTTGTCAATTTTTCGTTATTCATTCAATAGGCAAACATCTAGTTTCGTGCTATTTCAGGAGTAATATTCAACTGACAATAAAGTGAAGAACTACTTTTAATTCCTGTACATATTCAAACATTCTCTGAAAATTTTAGGTGAATGCGATAAGATCTCTGTCACAAGAAGAATTTTATGCATGGCAAAGAGCTGAAAACGTTTAAAGGTAGATAAAAGCAATTGAAAATTGTAAGAAGCATACTGGCTTTAAAACTTTCCTGGAATGGTAGTCCGAAAGAACTTTGAAGCTAATGTTGTCTGAGAGCGTGAGAGAAAGGGCCGTGGGCTTGCTCTGTATACGCCGCACCGCTACTCTTTAGGTCCGACATTTAGAGCTTTAAATATGGCGTTAGGGAAAAGAAAGAGGAATAATTTGGGGATTTTTCTTTCTTTCTTTCTTTCTTAATTTGTTTACCCTCCAGGGTTGGTTTTTCCCTCGGACTCAGCGAGGGATCCCACCTCTACCGGCTCAAGGGCAGTGTCCTGGAGCATGAGACTTTGGGTCGGGGATACAACTGGGGAGAATGACCAGTACCTCGCCCAAGCGGCCTCATCTGCTGTGCTAAACAGGGACCTTGTGGGGGATGGGAAAATTGGAAGGGATAGACAAGGAAGCAGGAAGGAAGCGGCCGTGGCCTTAAGTTAGGTACCATCCTGGCATTGCCTGGAGAAGTGGGAACCACGGAAAACCACGGAAAACCACTTCGAGGATGGCTGAGGTGGGAATCGAACCTACCTCTACTCATTTGACCTCCTGAGGCTGAGTGGACCCCGTTCCAGCCCTCGTACCACTTTTCACATTTCGTGGCAGAGCCGGAAATCGAACCCGGGCCTCTGGGGGTGGCAGCTAATCACATTAACCACTACACCAAAGAGGCGGACTCTTTGGGGACTTTTTAAGATTAAAATTGAAAATTCAATTTTTTTTGTAACAAATCGCAACATTTTGGTTAAGGTGAATATGTTTGCAGGTGTGAATGGAGATGTAAAAGTGACACCGAATTAAAGTTTAAAATACTACTGGTGTCAGTCCCACTAACTATTTAACAGTTTTTGGAGGAGCAGAAATCCCGGAGTTTTGTTCCAAGTGAGTCCTTTCATGTGCCGGTAAATCTATCGTCACGAAGCTGACGTATTTGAGTATTTTAAAATAACACCGGACTGAACCGGGATCGAACCCACCAACTTGGGCTCAGAAGGCCAGCGTTGAATTATCTGAGCAACTCGCCCCAGGCAATGAGTGATACTTTCTTTTTTCTACTAAAAGTCAAAGATCCGCCGGCATGGGTGAGCACGGGCTCCGCAGTTGTTTTTCGTGCGTCTATATGACGTCATGTATGACGTGTTTAAAAAGTTAAGGTTTGCAATCATGGCGGATAATTCGAAGGGACGTGTAGCGGCAGCTAAATGTATAAATTAATGGTTTGGTATATTTGGTTGCTTGAGTAGACGTAACACGATCTATAGGCACTAAATTGGGTTAAGACTTCTCTAGCTGGTTCGTAAAGGAGACATTAACGATTCGATGTGATGCGGCTGACGTGACGTTGCCAAAGTTTGACGAGTATGAGGTACGTCCGGCAAGTACCAAAAGCGTTGGTCTGGTTTGGTCCAGCTAGTGGCAAAACCATCGGTCTGGGGACAAGCAAAGGGGATCTGGGGGCGGAAGCCCCGAGGTTAGGGCCGCGAAGCCAACAGGCCTCTAGCATCCCTTACGAAAACAATTGTAATTCAATTGGCAGGTTAGGTTGTGATCCACTGAAAACCACTGATAGTGACCGATTCGGTTGTGATCCACCGAAAACCACTGATAATGAAAGTTTCGTTGTGGTCCACCGAAACCCACTGATAGTGACAGGTTAGGTTCTGATTCACCGAAAACCATTGATAGTGACACGTTTGTTTAGGTTAGGTTCGGTTAGGTGCGATAGCATTACTAACTGAGCGACTGTTGTTGGAAGTACACTTCGGTGATCACCTCACGAATGGGAAAGCAACACTATACATACGGAGTATATTGCAATCACTGAGACAGGATATAAATTCATGGGTATTCACCATAAGTTGGAACAGGAGTGGACAGAAGATGGACTTCTTGTGTTTGCTTAGTTGTACTCCCTCTTAAAATAATAATTACCAGTATGGATGCAGCACTGAACAGGAATTTCAATTATTTTGGCTAGTTGTACTTCCTTTTAAAACAATAATCGGTACGATGGGTCAGGACTAGGCAGAATATCGAATTGTCTTTGTCTAGTTGTACTTCTTCTTAAAACAATAATCACAACCATCACAGAGCTGGACACACGACTGGATTGTTTTCGTCTAGTTGTACTTCCTCTTAAAACAATAATCACCACCATCACCACCACCACCACTGGTAATGAAACTCTGATTTGAGTTTGATGTATTTTTGTTCGTCTTAGAAGCTAAGTTGGCAACAATTGAGAGAGTGACGACAGAGTCATCTTTTGGGGTAAATATTAATTACTTTGCGATGCCATCTGTATTACTGGTAATGTACTATCTGTATGTATATATACACAACCTGTGTCTGAAAAGTTCGGTGAATGGTCTCATGAAATAAAGACAACGTAAGTTACACACACACACACACACACACACACACACACACACACACACACACACACACACACAAAACTCCTTTACTGGCCTTCAAAGTAATCTCCGTTAGCTACAGCACACTTTTGACATCGACTGTAAAGCTGCTGGAAGCTGGCAGAAAACGCTTCTTTTGGAATCTCCCGGAGAACCCTTGTCACGCGTTGTTGGATACCTGCTGCACTGTCGAACCGGTGGCCTTTCATCTGCTATCATTCGTAAGGACAGTCGCCCGATCATTCGCAAGCATCTGTCGCACTCGTTTGATGTTGTCTGGAGTTGTGCTTGTGGTTGGTCGACCCGAACCCGCCTCGTCCTCAACACCTTCCTGTCCATCTCGAAAGCGTTTAAACCAGTCAAAAACGCACTTTTTACTCACTCCTTGAACGTGGTAAACTTGCACTAACACTGGGTGTGTTTCCGTTGCCGTTTTGCCTAGGTGGAAGCAAAACTTCATGTTAACGCGTTGCTCCGTTTTGCACTCCATTGTGCAATGACACGAGTCCTCACACTGACTCCGTGCGATGTGTTTCAGCGTTCAACTCCGTTTAACTGTGTTGAGTTGACCGATAGGGGGCACTTGGTGTCTTGTCTCGCAATGCGTCCGAACTAGCACGGTGTGCAAACTAGGCGACCATTCACCGGACTTTTCAGACACAGGTTGTTTGTATTTATATATACTGTACACACATCGTTTACACCTCCAATTATTTTGTTAGCTGAGTGGACTACGGAGATCGCTAGTTCAAGACGGCCTGTCGCCAGGATTTATAATAGGTAAGTACAATTAGTAAAGCAAAGCAAAGTCACTTCCATACAGGCCATGAAGGCCCTTGGAGGAGTGGAAGGTAAAGGCTTCCACCATTGTTAACCTCGGCACGTGATGGGGTAGAGTGGTTAGCTCTACGCCCGGCCGCCTTAGCTCCCAGGAATTAACCTGGTACTAATTTTTGGTGTAGGCTGAGTGAACCTCAGGGCCATATGCACCTCCGGAAGTGGAAATCTCGTTTCTTATATTTTACGACTTCCTGACGGGTATTCGAACCCACGTCTTTCCGGGCGAACCGAGCACGCCTTTACCGCCTCGGTCAGGCAGCTCATGAGTACAATTAGTATAATACGCAAATATGTAAGTGGTATAGGGCTTAAATAAGTATAAAATGGGTTAAGTGGATAGCGGTGAAGTACACGCGGAAGGTGAAAGAAAGTGAAGAGATAGAAAGTATAAGGGGAAAATTCTTCAGTGCCTTTGAATTTCTCCCCAACTGAAACCCCTACAACCCTGGAGGTCCCGTAAGTATGTCGTCATAGCTGTGCCGGCGAATTCTGGCCTTGTTGCATTGTCTGACATCATGGTTAGGCGGTTTGAGTCCCGTCGGTCGAAAACGTAATCAGCTTCAAGAACACTAGCCATCAGGGTAGGAGAGGTGTCGGTATACACTTATTCCTAATAAATTGCGTGCCAAAATCCTGGGTTCATTTCCAAACCTCTCCGCAGTGTACGTGTGGAGTGAGGGCATATGGCGCTGTTAAGAGTGATTCGTTCTCGGATGGGGACGTTAAGCCTTGGTGCTATTCGACTGGAGTAGGCTATGTGCCGCTACCGGAATTTACCCTCTCCCATCCTACTATTACATATCATCACGTCATTTATTTCATCCCATCAACTCCTCTAATGAGGTTGACGTCAGTAAGGACACACACTTGAAAATAAGCAGAATGAAACGTTTACTACCTACTTCCTGTGATACAGATGATAATGATGATGCTAATAATCCTGCCAAGACGACTGCTGCCTAGCCATTGCCCTAAAGCCGTACTGCTGGGCTTCATGGGTCCACTATTCCTCCTATCAGGTTTCAACCCTCAGATGGTGGCGGTGATTATTATTTTAAGAGGAAGTATAACTAGGCAACCATTCTCTATATAACACTAACCAGAGAGAAAAATGCAAGGGATCCGATACTTCGAAAAATGCAGGTATTGGCCATAGAAAGACAAGGGCCACGAAGGGCGTGAAAATGAATTACTCCCTAGGCCTCGAATGCTCTAATACCGTCGGGCTCGGAAAAGAACAACAGTTAACCAAGGGAAGTCGGATGGGATAAATGAAAGTGAGGAGCCTGGCACAAGTAAGTTTCAACTCTCAGTCCAGGATCAAAATTTCTGGCCAGGAATCGAACCCAAGGTCTTCAAGCAAGAGGCAAGCTAATTACCCTAACACCATGTGGTTCACTACACAGCTCGTCTTGTTTTAATGTACACCTCCATAATATAATACCACAAAACTGCCGTTCTCAGGGACCGGGTTCGATTTCCGGTACTACCAGAAATTTAAGATTGGTAGGAGGGCTCGATTGTGGTTAAAAAAGGTACATGAAGCTCACCTCTTTTGGGGTGATCCTAAAAAACCCGAGACGAGGACACGATTAAAAGAAATTAATTTGTTTTAATTTCATATTTATTGTTTCGTGACGTGTGAATGTTAACCGATGTCTGGATTATAGATTTATAGAGTTTGCCAATTATCAAACTAAAAGACGACCTTTTGGTAGAAAGACTAAATGCCTTTCAGAACGGTATAAAGTTAGTAACAGGGGTAACTTCTCAGTAACTTCCATGAAGTCTGGTTGTTTTTCAGTGTGATATATTTCATTGTATGTGTGTTAAGTATTTAGCCCGAAGGTTCCAGAATTCCACCAAAAGATATCATTGATAGCCTAGGCGTCACTGAAGAGACATACTAGGGAAATGAGGAGCGAGGAAGTTCCCCGTTGCTTTCCTCACCGAGCCAGAAGTTGCTATTGCATATCAGTCTGCCAAGCCCACTGAAATGAATGCACCAACCGACCCTATGAGCGATATTTTCACACCATTCATAACAGGGACTAGCTGCAAAGGAATGGCATTACTAGTATCGCTCATACCTCGGTCACTTTCATATTGTCAAAGCCAAGGATGAGACTGAGACAGGTCAATGAAAGTAACAAATTGCTCTAGCCCATACTAGAAGACATAGTGCACTGTAAATACTACATCTTGCCAGCAAGGCCATATATTGAAATTTTATTTTCAAAGCCCGGACAAAAAGGAAGTACTCCTCGACGTGTCGTCCGCTGGACGAGGCTGTGCCTAGGGAGTGTGGTATGGAATAGCGCAGATGTGAAGCAGTGAAGCGCCTGTCTCATCCGCTATGAGCAAAGAGGATGTCACAGAGTAGCAAAGGGAGGTATTTGCCTTTCGGCTATCAAAGGCCATCCTATGAAATAGTAGCGGAATTTTCAGGTTTATCGACGCATGAGGTTGTACAGGTCTTCCAACAGTGGCAGAAATCTCGGTATTCAGATACTTGTCAGAAGGACAGTATTGATGGACGGAGACCACCGGCTCATATAACGACTTGTGATTAAAAATCGCTTCTCTTCGAGCCAGGCATTGTTGTTTCTTCCTCAATCATTTCTGATTTCTGAAGGAGCACTTTGTAGTGAACTGCACGTCCTAGACATCAGGAGCCGAGTGGCACGTATGCGGCATTTGCTCACGTCTGCTTACAGTGGGCGAAGAGACATTCCAGAGTGAACTGCAATAGGTTACAGTACATGTTTCCTGGTGTTCAAATGAGAAACCAAGGAAAACCTTCTTTAGGGCTGTCGACAGTGGGGTTCGAACCCACTATTTCCTGCAAGCAAGCTCACAGCTACGTGACGCAAACCGTGCAGCCAGCTCATTCAGAATCAAACCCCACGGCGTAACAGCCCCGAAGGGCCTTAGGCTACCAAGCGACCGCTGCTCAGCCCGAAGTCCTGCAGATTACGAGGTGTCGTGTGGTCGGCACGTTATTCTTGGCTTTCTAGACCGGGGCCGCTATCTCACCGTCAGATAGGTCTTCATTTGTAATCACGTAGGCTGGGTGGACTCCGAACCAGCCCTCAGTTTCAGGTAAAGATCCCTGACCTGGCTGGGAATCAAAGCCGGGGCTTCCGCGTAAGAGACAGGCACGCTATCTCTACACCACTGGGCGGAAAGCTAACTCACTCGGTGATGATGTTTGAAAGCGATGTTCGGGCTGAGTGGCTCAGACAGTTGCGGCACTGGCCTTCTGAGCCCAACTTGGTAGGTTCGATCCTAGCTCAGTTCGGTGATGTTTGAAAGTGTTCATTGCGTCAGCCTCGTGTCGGTAGATTTTCTGGCACGTAAGAGAACTCTCGCGGAACTAAATTCCGGCACCTTGGCGTCTCCAAAGTCGTAAAAGTAGTTAGTGGGACGTAAAAACCAGTAACATAACTGAAGGAGACTACTTCATAATAGTTTATTTCCGACCCGTTCCATGACTCCTGGAAGACAACATTCCGACACTCTGGACTCGTTAACAATCTATAGCAATTGAATGGACATTACACATTTATTTAAAAAAAAATAAGCTCTCAGTTTCTCCATGTCTGTTGATGTCATGATCACAGTCACAGAACCTCCAGTTTGACGTGACATCTGAACCTCAAGGATGTAACTATTCATTAAAAAATTATCCTACGTGCAGCCACCTCCTGACGAGAAGCCAGTGACATTCCCACTCGGTTATCACGTCCCAAAAAGTAATAATGTTCGACTTGCGTCTCACAAACTACTTTTAATATTTTCGGGGTCTCCAAGGTGCTGGAATTTAGTCCTGAAAGAGTTCTTTAAGTACTTGTAACTCTACTGGCAAGAGGCTGACGTATTTGAGCGCCTTCAAATGTTAAGGTGTGTCCACACTTGTATCAGATCACCGCATCTGTATCATGATCGGGGGATGTTCCCATCGAGAGTCGGTCTTATGCCGTCGCATCAAAGGAAAGATACGTGATGCAGATCAGTAGCGGCGATTGGGAGTCAGAAGTGGGGGAGGGGGGGGGGCAATAAATATATATTCAACAAAAAGTACCAAGGTCTATAGCTATAATGGGGGGAGGGTATCAGAATTGAAAAATATCTACGAAATGGTAAGTTGTTTGAAGCTCTCTGAGTGAATTTCGATAGAGACGTAAGGTTGAGTCTACCAGCTTTACTGCGATAACAATGGTACTATACAATAAAACTTTCACCAAAGGGACAATGATTAAACATGTATTACAATTAAATATAAGTCCGGAATGATTACACAATTAAAATGTCATTTAGTATTTGACTACACACTAAGAAAGAAACAGACACTAGATAGAACTGCAGACACATTTACTGAGTCAGACTCCAGATTGACGAATGTGTGCGGTAAGCGGGTGAATCATACTCCAGTGTCCGTGACCTTAGCTAAAGTACTGTATACCCCTGCTACCCTTCTTCACAGCACATGCTACATACTGCTGTACGAGTCTCGACTACTCGCCTATCCTGCCGATGGCAAAGACGAGGCACAATGGAAGGCAAAGCAAAACGCAAAGACAAACCTTACATGAATAATGTCAGTGGAGAAATGGCATGGAATGACACCAGTAGACGAATAAGTTTGATGGTGTCTTTTAAAGTGGGAAAGATCACAATATGAAGATAAAGTTGGAATTCAAGAAGACAAATTGGGGCAAATATTTGTTTATAGGAAGGAGAGTTAGGGATTGGAATAACTTACCAGTTGAAATGTTCAATAAATTCCCAATTTATTTGAAATCATTTAAGAAAAGGCTAGGAAAGCAACAAATAGGGAATCTGCCACCTGGTCAACTGCCCTAAATGCAGATGAGTGTTTAATTGAAACTACTTGCTGTGACCCTGTACAAATCGGTTAGCCGCAACGAACGACATTTTGTGCGTTTTTCCGCGAAGCATTTTTCTTAACAATTACAGAAATTAAAGGAAGGAATTCGCTGAAAGAGCAATAGTTACTGTGAAAAATTGTTTTGTTAATAATTCGTAGTTTCAGTCGATTTGTTAAATAACCGTTAGGTTCTTTAAAGAAATTAAGATGGAAAAAATGGAATACTTTTCCTCCACAAAGTAGGGGGTGACTGCCCCTCTCACCCCTCCCCCTAATCACCGTGTCGTTCTCCTTAATGTGCCCTCCAATGAAGGTTAACAGGTATTCGAATTCAGTCGATGACATATGGGTGAAGTTTGTATATTGCCCAATTACGGACTGAAACTTCAAGTCGCGTAACAAACTTGAATCATCATGACTTCCTCTGTTGACAAAAACGCTTTTAATCCGCCATCTTCGTGATCTTCATGACTTCCTTCTTAATGCGTAATGTAGCTAGAGGGACATTGTCACTACCTATGGTCGTCTGACGACAAGTCTCGTAGATGCGGGGTAAGGGTTGCGAGGGGAGGAACATGGCTGCCGCGATTTCTCGTCAGACGCAGATAGTACATTGGAGCCGACACTCAACTGGTGATATAAGACCGATGGGTGGTAAACTGACAGATACACATAGATGATAGAGCTACGCGATACAGATCGGACAGCCTTGTCAAAAGAGGGCTGTATCACTATAGCGTATCCATTCTTGATACAGATTCGTTGATCTGATACAAGTGTGGCGCGCACCTTTGTTGGACTTAAGTAGGATCGAACCTGCGAACTTAGGTTCGGAAAGCCTGTGCTCTAACAATCTGAGCCACTCAGCCCAGCCTCCCAACAATTATTATTAACCTACGTTCCTATAAACAATTCAGTTGAATTTCCGAAGATTGTATTAAAGGAATATAGCCCCCGTGGCTCTGACGGCAACGCGCCGGCCTCTTACCGTTGGGTTCCGTGGTTCAATTCACAGTCATTCCATGTGAGATATGTGCTGGACAAAGCGGAGCCGGGGCAGATTTTTCTCCGGGTAATCCCTGTCATATTTCATTCCAGCAACACTCTCCAATATAATTTTATTTAATCTGCCATTCATTAATCATTGCCCCAGAGGAGTGTGACAGGCTTCGGCGGCCGGCACAATTTCCATCCACGCCGCTAGAAAATGAAAATCCACAGCCTGTTTCCAGTCATTCAACCAGGTCAGGAATGGAATGAAGCCCCCATTTAGCAGCGAGGATAGGAAATGTGCCGACTGCCGAAGCCTGTCGCACTCCTCTGGGGGCAATGATAAATGACTGACAGATGAAATGAAATGATACTGGAAAGTGTTGATGGAATGAAAGATGACAGGGAAAACCGGAGTACCCGGAGAAAAACTTGTCCCGCCTCCGCTTTGTCCAGCACAAATCTCACATGTAGTGATCGGGATTTGAAACACGGTATCCAGCGGTGAGGGGCCGGTGCGCTGCCGCATGAGCCACGGAGGCTTCTGTATTAAAGGAATAAGAGAGTCAAAAGAAAAAGTTATATTTTTGTAACTGGGGTGTAAGAAACTTGCAAATGCCCCGTTATACACGTGACTGGCGAGTAATGTTGCGGCATGTGAAATGTATTCACGCCCCACCGTTTCACTCGTGGTGTGCTGTGTATAAGAAAGGTGCTGCACGTACCAGCTCTCTGCGGCTGACGCTTTGCCAATAGGGCCTTGTACAGCGCGCCCCCTGCAAGCGATAACTCACGTCAGCAGCAGCAGTGCCGGCCTCACTATCAACCAGTTAGCCAACTGGACAGTGCGCTGGATATCCAACATTTAATAACTTCAAAGTGCATGAAGATTTCCTTATATTTTCGGATAACATTTCATCCATAAATGTTAATTAACTATCTAACTCAGGGGTTTCCAATTCGTAAGGGCTCGAGGGCCATATTGGAAACCTTAGTCATGTTCGTGGGCCGCAGTTGAATAACAGGTCAATTTTCGTAAAATTATGCATATAGTAGGCCTACAGAAGTACCAATATGACAAAAAAATGCATAATTCAATTGGAATAAAGGTTTGATAATTTGAATTCTTAGGTAAAACATTATTTTACAATTGCATAAAGGAGTGAAATTTGGGGCCGGGCTGAGTGGCTCAGATGGTTGAGGCACTGGCCTTCTGAAGTTGGTAGGTTCGGTGTTACATCATTCCGAAGGTGCTCAAATACGTGAGCCTCGTGTCGATTGATTTACTGGCACGTGAAAGAACTCCTCGCGAAAAAATTCCGGCACCTCGGCGTCTCAGAAAAACATCAAAAGTAGTTAGTGGGACATTAAAACCAATCATTAGGCTATTATCTGAAATTTGGATTTTAAATTTTTAAAAATGAAAAATAATCCATTCAGATCAAGTGAATTTTTAAAAAGAGGAAATAATATTAAAGAATGAACTAGTTCGGACTTAGATTTATAGCGAATTTAAAAATTAATACATTTTTGAACGACTTATAAAACATTATTTTGTAACTATTCTTCACATTATTTATTAAAATGCTTTCGCGGGCTGCATTATATAGCTTCGTGGGCCACATGCGGTGGTGGTATACAAATCATTTGGAAACGCCTGATCTAACTCACGCTGACTGGTTTGGAGAAAGTATAGGTCGAAGGTTAAGTCTACTAGACACGTGTTAAGAGTTGCAATACTGTATTTCAAAACAAGAACACCGGGGGAATATGACAAGTATTCTTTCTTTGAACTACAGTTACACAATTAGTTATCATTCTGTTATCTGTTGTATAATTTTCTTTTAGCCGAGTAATTTTTTGTTCTATAGCTTACATGTTTAAAATATAGGACGTGCCAATAAACTATGAACACTTTATTAGTACCCTATGTAGAAGTTAATGAATTTAATGCAGTCCGCCTGGTGGCCATGATCGTTAAGGCGTTGACGTCTAAACCGTGTTTGGCCGGTTCGAGTCCCGTTGGTCGAAAAAAATTCACCATCAGAATGTTGGCCGGAAGGGTAGGGAAGGTGGCGGTATACAAATCACCTCTTCGCAGTGCTCATATGGAGTGAGGGCATATGAAGCTGTTGATGGTGATTCGTCCGCCGGATGGAGACGTTAAGCCCTGAGCAGACCCCTTGATTCGATAGTAGTAGGCTATGTGCCGGCACCGGGTTTCACCTTATCCCTTCCTACTGTCACATATCACGTCATTCATTTCAACTCATTAACTCCTCTGATGAGGTTGACGTGAGGAAGGGCATCCGGTCATAGAAAACGCCATGACAGATTCATCTCACCTCATACCCTACTTCTTAAATAAAACGGGACTAGGATTGGACAAACAAACAAACAAACATGCAGAATTTAATGATTCAATGTATTATTATTACTATTTATTTATTTATTTATTTATTTATTTATTTATTTATTTATTTATTTATTTATTTATTTATTTATTTATTTATTTATTTATTTATTTAATCCGTTTACCCTCCAGGGTTGGTTATCTCCCCGGAGTTCAGCGAGGGATCCCACTTTTACCGCCTCAAGGGCTGTGTCCTAGAGCGTGAGACATTTGATCGGAGGAATAAAACTGGGAAGGAGGACCAGTACCTTGCCCAGGTGGCCTCATCTGCTTCAGTATACTGAACAAGGGCCTTGTGGGGGGATGTGAAGATCGGAAGGGATAGACAAAGAAGAGGGTAGGAAGCAGCCGTGGCCTTAAGTTGGGTACCATTCTGGCATTTGCCTGGAGAATAAGTGGGAAACATGGAAAACCACTTCGAGGGTGACTGAAGTAGGAATCGAGCCTCGTCTACACAGTTGAGCTCCCGAGGCTGAGTGGAGCCTGTTCCAGTCCTCGCATCACTTTTCAACCAGAACCGGGAATAGAACTCGGGCCTCCGGGGGTGGCAGCTAATCACGCTAACCACTACACCACAGAGGCGGACAAATGAAAATATATAAAATCCCTAATTCTGCCATTGACAGCGATATTGAGAAAACGAGAAGTTTCCAACAGCTGAAACTGGTACCATTTATAAATTGTGTTATGTCTTTTTTAGAAGAAAAATACAATAAACCTCTCACGACCATGACTTTTGTACTTTAAACAAAGTTCTATCAGCGAAGTCGTGGTCTCATATTCGCCATGATGACGTAGGTACACAGCTATATCTATCAGCATGGTATCGAACTGCGTACATCCTTGCTTCTGTTTCCTTCCACAGATATATTTAAGAGACTTAAGCTGGTACCAGTTATTAGTTACAATAACAATGCAGTGAAGACCATCCTATCCGAACTGTTCAGTGAAAAATACTTTATTTCAGTGAAATGAATTAATCATTTTTCCCATCGTCTTTTTCCGTCGATAAACATGAAATAGAGCAGCCCGACTGGTGGCCACGGTCGCAAACGCGTGAAGTCTGTATGTTCTGACATCATGGTTAGCCGGTTCGGGCCCCATTCGTTGAAAATACTTCTATCATCAGAATGTTGGACAGCAGGGTAGGGGAGGTGGTATTAAAGAATTTCTAATCAATGGAATGCGTGCCAAAAGCTTGGATTAAATTTCAAACCTCTCCGCAGTGCTCATGTGGAGTGAGGGCATATGTCGCTGTTGATGGTGATTAGTTTTGGACAGTTGTATGTAGCTTTCTCAAGAGTACGTAGATCCATAGACATCAAAGAAAAACGCCGACCTACAACTGCACTTATTATGGTTTGTAAGGAAATACTACAATACCTGTTTTGATTTCATTCGAATGCTGTATAAGACCTTGAAATTGTAACTTTTATTCATAAGATATATTAATAGTCCATTTAGAATTTCTAATTACTTCTTCTTCTTCTTCTTCTTCTTAATCTGTTTACCCTCCAGGGTCGATTTTTCCCTCGGACTCAGCGAGGGATCCCACCTCTACCGCCTCAAGGGCAATGTCCTGGAGCGTGAGACATTGGGTCGGGTATGAAACTGGGGAGGATGACCAGTACCTCGCCTAGGCGGCCTCACCTGCTATGCTGAACAGGGGCCTTGGTGGGGGATGGGAAGATTGGAAGGGATAGACAAGGAAGAGGGAAGAAAGCGGCCGTGGTCTTAAGTTAGGTACCATCCCGGCATTTGCCTGGAGAAGAAGTGGGAAACCACGGAAAACGACTTCGGGGCTAGCTGAGGTGGGAATCGAACCCACCTCTACTCAGTTGACCTCCCGAAGCTGAGTGGACCCCGTTCCAGCCCTCGTACCACTTTTCAAATTTCGTGGCAGAGCCGGGAATCGAACCCGGGCCTCCGAGGGTGGCAGCTAATCACACTAACCACTACACCACAGAGGCGGACTCTAATTACTTTATAAATAGTAATTTCGACTGTCGAAAACAAGCTTATGTAATAGTTCTTCGTAAAAGCTTTCCAAATTTAAAGCTGGACAAATTACAATAAATTTCAAGGAATTAATCATTTCTTCAAACCCAGAAAATGTAACATCTTTCAAATCTAAAGCTTCTAGTTTCTTAAAAGTAACTTATGACATCACTGAAGTCAAAAACTTTATCCAGATAATTTATTGCAGCATTGTAAAAGCTCTTTAGGTTAGATTTTACTTCGTTTATTCCGAAAGTTGGGAAGGAGTTATTCTATTTATGATCTGTTAATGACTTAACTTCCCCACTGACAAAAATATATTCCCTACATATTAACTTGGACGTCCATTTTGACATTGTATCATAAGTTTCAACAAAAGTAAGATTACTTTTTCAAACTCAAGTACTGGTTCATTAAAAGATACTGTACTGTAAATAATATAATTTTAACATGGCAGTAGTGAGTTGTTTAAATATTGAAAAAGAAAATGCATCCCGTATAATACGGGATATCTTGTAAACCTAGAACCTAGGGAGTGTTAAAAGACATGCGAAGTAACGTAAGTATGGACTTCACTAGCTCAGTATCAACTCAAACAGATTACATCACTATTTATGTTATAACTTTTAAACCAGTCGGTAGATATCCCCTCGTTTATAGCTGTTCTCTTCTGCTGAGTTTGGCTGTAAACTATTAAAGATACATTTTGCAAGAGAGTGTCTGCGTCAGCATTCTCGTTACCCACAACTGAAAGCTGTAGTCAGCACTTGGGACTATAGGAAGAAGGAGGGAATATTGGATGGTAATATTGCTACATTCTGTAACGGCATACTATTGTAAATGAAAGGAGTTTCAAACACCACGCTTATGAAGCAATACTGTTAAATCGGTTCCTCAAAGTCATCCCTGAATCGAGGAGCTCACTAAAGCAGTGTAGTGAGCTTGGTCATAAAATTAACGCCTCCCACCTACTGAGTAAACTAAATGATACATGTAATTATTACTATGTCCGCCCCTGTGGTGTATTATTTGCCACCCCTAGAGGCCCGGATTCGATTCTCGGCTCTGCCACGAAATTTGAAAAGTGATACGAGAGCTGGAACGGGGTACACTCAGCTTTTGGAGGACAACTGAGTAGAGGGGATTCGATTCCCTCCTCAGCCATCCTCGAAGTGGTTTTCCACTTCTCCTCCAGTCAAATGCCAGGATGGTTCCTAACTTAAGGCCACGGCCGTTTCATTCCTGCTTCCTTGTCTATCCCTTCCAATCTTCCCATCCCCCCACAAGGTCCCTGTACAACATAACAGGCGAGACAGCCTGGGCGAGGTATTGGTCCTCCTCCCCAGCTGTATCCCCCGAACCAAAGTCTCATGCTCCAGGACACCACTGCACTTGAGGCGGTAGAGGTGGGATCTCTCGCTGAGCCCGAGGGGAAAACCAACCCTGCAGGGTAAACAGATTAAGAAAGATGTATTTATTTATTTATTTATGTATTTATTTATTTATTTATGTATTTATTTATTTATTTATTTACACGATTGCTCCCCTTAAAGAGAGGGATTGAACATTAATACATAATGTCATCTTCGAGAGTTTTTTTCTCTTTTCTTCCCAAAATATCGCCATCCTCTTCCGCTCCTCTGTCCACTTTTTCCCAGGTTGTTGTGATATTCTTGACTCAAATTTTCCACTTGGGCACTCTGTGCGGTCCTCGAGATTCGCTTTGTTGATCTGTTGTAGGTCCCTCTGAACCTCTTTTAGCTATTCCGTACCGTATTTACTCTTTGTTACGATGTTGAGTAGTTTCTTTGCCGTTCTGGAGTTGTCCATTCTGCAAACGTGTGTGTAAAACTTTGCTCGGCGTTTTTCTGATTTCATCTGTAATGGTGTTCATCTTTTCATAGAGATCGTTCTGCGGTCCCTTCATCCAGGTGCCATATGTCTTGCTTGACAGCCCCATAAATCTTACGAAGAAATTTGTTCCTATTTTTTTATGTCCTTAATTTTAGAATGACCGTTGATCTCCCTTGTTTCGACTGTATACGTTATTAGGTTGCTTCAGGAAGAATTACTGTTTTATAGCATCTATATTTTGCATCTATCGAAATGCTTTCCTTGTTGTAGTGAGCCCACCTTAGCGTGTAGGCCTTCTGTAGCTTGGTGATTCTTTGTGCATTGGCGATCCGGTTTAATCCCGAGGACTGTATAGTTTCAGCAAGGTATTTCTCCTTCTTCTTCTTAATATGTTTACTCTACAGGGTTGGTTTTTCCCTCAGAATCAGCGAGGGGTCCCACCTCTACCGCCTCAAGGGCAGGGCGGCCTCACCGGCTATGCTGAACAGGGGCCTTGCGGGGGGATGGGAAGATTGGAAGGGACAGACAAGGAAGAGGGAAGGAAGCTGCCGTGGCCTTAAGTTAGGTACCATCCCAGCATTTGCTTTGAGGAGAAGTGGGGAAACCAAGGAAAACCACTTCGAGGATGGCTGAGGTGGGAATCGAACGCACCTCTACTCAGTTGACCTCCCGAGGCTGAGTGGACCCCGTTCCAGCCCTCGTACCAAATTTCGTGGCAGAGCCGGGAATCGAACCCGGGCCTCCGGGGGTGGCAGCTAATCACACTAACCACTACACCACAGTGGTGGACAAGGTATTATTATTATTGTACTGGGAGGTACACCTCTACGCCGCACAGTTAAATCTTGCGCCAATTAGAACTCCTCTACAGGAGAAACACTGAACTTGGAACTAGACCTACTTAAACTTTTCCTCAGAAGATGTCAACACCGTAATTTTGTGATTGTGATGTTGCCAGTACTGTGTGAATTTCAACTTGTTTTGTTTTCCATTGATCAAGAAGTGTGGACGTTCTCTCATAGATGTCACTACCAAACTATGATCACGCACCCTGGTGCGGAAAAAACCTTTTTTGAAGAAATTGTGTATTCATAAGTTTTTTCTTTACTATATTTTGTTCATTCATCTTTGGGTTGGCAATATTTATCTTTTCTTTCCGCCAGTTTTGAATTCAGCCAATCCCTAATTTCTGTAATTAATTTTCAGCCTATCACGTATTTCTTCTTCGATTTTGAGTGTAACTTTTGATGTTAACCAATAAAACGCCGTGGGTGTGTCTTGATTATTCAGGAAAGGTCTCGAACCTTCCCCGAGGGTTTTTAAAGGGCGTATTTTCACGTCTCTTGGCCACTTGATCAACATCTAACTAAGTGTGCGTATGTGAAGCAGGAGGCGGGAGGTACCTCATTCATCAGGCAGCAGTACTTCGACAAGGTATGGCCACTTAACATCTTCACCTTTTGCTAGCTCCGCAGTTTAACCCGAGGTATAGGTCCGAAACTTTTCCATGTAACCTGCTTTTCTAAATATGTAATTTTTTGCCGGCTTATGTGAAACTTCATAAAATCTTTAACTGTAAATCCGGGATAGAGAGTGCTGTACCCTGGTTTGAGGTGACTACGTTTCGTAACTGGTTTTCTTCCTTTCTGTAATGTCTTAAATTTTTCTTCTACGTGTCACCTCCATAGTTTGGGAATAGCCCCTGTTTCATCGGCCTAGTGCCTTTTGGGTTTTAGAATGAGTATTTAGGAGTGCAAGTACACGCCTCCATTCATTTTGGTTTTCGGGCCATTTACTTAACCTGTTCTTTTTCCGCTAAGGCCCAATAGGTTGGGTACAAGATAGCCCCGTGTCATTTTTGTAAGTTGAGCCTTGATAGCAATTAATTGTAAAGTCTGGTATTGCCTTTAAGAGGCTTGGAAAACTGAGAGCGTGTCAGCTCTTTTCAAGTGCTGTAAAAGTGCCTCTAGGAGGCTTGACATTGACATTCTGGTAGCATGTGCTCCAGGCATTAGGGAACTTCTGCCCTTAAGTGATTAGGTTGAGCGTGTAGCTCAGGAAGTGTAAAGTGAGGGCTTGAAGCCCAAGTTCTGTTTATACCACCAATCTTGTCGTTGATAGACTTATTCTTGCTACTGGTATCTGTTACCCTGTTACTTGTTTTTTTTAAAGACAGAAAAAAATATAACCTTGTTACAGTTTTAAATTAACTTTGATTTGGTAGTTAGACCCATTCACCCCGGCACCTTCTTTCACCTCTGCTGATCCACCAATTCCTGTAACAATTATTATTATTATTATTATTATTATTATTATTATTATTATTATTATTATTATTATTATTATTATGTATCATTAATCATTAACAGGGCAAAGATTTCGTTAAATGAAAGATCAAACAAGTTATATCAGGCTACTAATCTATTGGATTTCTATAGTATCTTTTCAAAAGGGGGCCACTGCAAGAATACCAGTCTGTTTAATACTGACTTGCCGGGCGGAGTAGCTCGGACGGTAGAGCGCTGCCTTTTTGAGCCCAAAGTGGCAGGTTCGATCCTGGCTCAATCCGGTGGTATTTGAAGATGCTCAAATACAACAGCCTCGTGTCGATAGATTTTACTGGCACGTAAAAGAACTCCTGCGGGACAAAATTCCGACACCTCGGCGTCTCCAATAAACCGTAAAAGTAATTAGTGGGACGTAAAAACCAATAACATTATTATTAACACTTCATTCATTCATTCATTCATTCATCAACACTATGATAAAGCTACGATTATCCTAGTGTCACATTCGTGAATCTCGTTCAGTAAACTGTGTGTGTCCTATTTAACATTTCCACTACTTTATTTGATAAGTTACCAGTTTTTCTCACCTCAAATGCACTCTTAATACGTGTGAGTGAGGTACGACATTCCCTTGCAACTGGGTTCCCGAATCCTCGGCACGAGCTGAGATATAATAGTTTTGACTGAGACATGTAATTTCATTTTTAAAATTTATATTCATTAGAAGTTAGCCTTCCTGGCGCCCAACTTATATTTTTCATGTTCGTACTGCCACACAAAGTCGAAGAACCTCTTGTGCCACTCTTATTTCTGTTGAAAAACACTGAACACTGAGTGCAAATTCAGAGAAAGTATACACCCCTTCATTCACACACAAGACACCATACTTCCAACCATTACATCCCTCCCGATAAAGTGGGTGTCGGGTAGGGCATCCGGCCGAAAAACTGGACCAAGTTCATATGCATGATCCACATCACACCCGCGATCCATCAGAGGGAGGAAGAAGAGAAGTGGTTAATAAATAAATAAATAAATAAATAAATAAATAAATAAATAAATAAATAAATAAATAAATAAATAAATAAATAGTCCGCCTCTGTGGTGTAGTGGTTAGTGTGATTAACTACCACCCCCGGAGGCCCGGGTTCAATTCCCGGCTCTGCCACGAAATTTGAAATGTGGTACGAGGGCTGGAACGGGGTCCACTCAATCTCGGGAGGTCAACTGAGTAGAGGTGGGTTCGATTCCCACCTCAGCCATCCTTGAAGTGGTTTTCGTGGTTTCCTACTTCTCCTCCAGGCAAATGCCGGGATGGTACCTAACTTAAGGCCACGGCCGCTTCCTTCCCTCTTCCTTGTCTATCCCTTCCAATCTTCCCATCCCCCCGCAAGGCCCCTGTTCAGCATAGCAGATAAGTCCGCGAGGTACTGGTCATCCTCCCCAGTAGTATCCACCGACCCAGTGTCTGAAGCGCCAGGACACTGCCCTTGAGGCGGTAGAGGTGGAATCCCTCGCTGAGTCCGAGGGAAAAACCGACCCTGGAGGGTAAGCAGATTAAGAAAGAAAGAATCAAATAAATAAATAAATAAATAAATAAATAAATAAATAAATAAATAAATAAATAAATAAATAAATAAATAAATAAATAAATAAATAAATAAATAAATAAATATTACTTTGTAAACAAGAAAATCAAGGGACCCTGGTTCACCGAAGTTGAAAAAGACCTTCAAGAAATAGGGATCGCACATGAAGACATCTAGGAATGTGTTCCTCTCCAGAAGATGGTTCGAGCACGCCAGCGATTCCAAGAAATGCTGAAGTTGAAAACAGGCAAGAAGTGGACTTATGAAAGAAAGGAGGCTCACAGAAAGCGAATACGGGAATACTGGCAAGGAATTAAAGCTCAAGTATGCAAACGGTTGAAATAACGTGGTCCACAGCCGGCCGAAACGCATAAATAAATAAATAAATAAATAAATAAATAAATAAATAAATAAATAAATAAATAAATAAATAAATAAATAAATAAATTAATTAATTAATTAATTAATTAATTAAATAAATAAATAAATAAATAAATACATTTGAGTTATGTAATTCTCGATTTCAAAACAGAGACACAATGTTTGCTCGTTAACAACTCGGCTCCCGGCGGCTTCAGTTTGTATTCGATGAAAAACGTTTTCTGAAGAATTTTTCCCTTGCCTTGATTACGGATTGAATGATACAGCTGGAGTTAAAGTAATTCTGACCTTTCGAGCTAGGAACATTTTTAACAACAATAACAACAACATGGAAGAGAAAGAAGTATTCTAAATATCACAGATAATTATACCATTCTTTAAAGAGATGAATTCAACAAATTGTAATTGCACGAAATAGGAAACTTAAGATAAGTGGGTCTCATTTTATTCCAAACGATTTCAGTTTTATTCCTATCTTGATCATGTGTTTACTTTGGTGTCAGGCTGTTCACGAGCCAAACTCCATTTTCGGCTGTCAGCTGAGTGTCCACTTCCGTCTCCATGAGACCGTCTCACTTTCTAGATAACGATCCACTCCATGTCACAAAATGCAGGTCTCGCTTCGTTTTGACACTTCTGAGAGCAGCTAAAATAAAAGAGAAGGCACCGAGACGAGATTTAACTGAGAACCTAGACATCAATCAGGATGACAGGTGTGTAGTGGACACAAATAAGTTTCTAGAGCCCTCTTTTCTGAGGGTTATCAAGCACCGGATGTTCACAGAGAGGCTTCAAGGAAAGAACTGCCACCTTTGAAATTCTTGTCTTGAAATACACTCATGTTCATGAAGAACAGAATACATTGAACGTCTAGAGGTAGGAAGTTCATAGTCACAGGACATGTTCGTTAGTATGTTGTGCAAAAACGATTAGCATTTCAGTTACATAAGTTCGGAATGTGTCCTGTTGCCTAGTAGGAACTGCGTCCTCCATGCGTGATGGCATTGACGCGTATAAGACGCGAATGGCGTCCTGTGGTACAGCCACCCATGCTGCATTCACCTAGCTCCATAGTTCATCTTTGGTGGCTGGCATTGGGTCACAGCGCCGCACCCGTCATTTCAACATATCCAACACATTTTCGATTGGGGACAAGTCCGGCGATCGGGCGGGCCAGAGCAACAGTCTGACATTCTGTGATAACAAGAAGGCACGTGTTCGTGCAGCAACGTGTGGTCGCACATTGTCCTGCTCAAATATGGCGTATGAGGTGTCGTGCAGAAAGGGTATGGCTACGGGTCGCATGATGTCATTCACGTAGGTCAAACTGGTCACAGTGCCCTGGACACGCACAAACCGTGATTTGTGGTTATACCCAATAGAGCCCCACACCATAGGGCCTTGAGTTGGCGCTGTATGTCTTGTGCGAATGCAGTCAATGTGATGCCTCTCCCCCTGTCTGTGGCGAACCAAAATGCGGCCATCATTTTAAAACAAACAGAACCTGGATTCGTCCGTAAACACTATCTACTGCCATTCCTGTCCCCAGTGACGTCGTTCCATACACCACTGCAGTCTAGCATGTTTATGCACATTAGTGTAAGGTAGGCGGAGAAGTGGATGACGCGCCGGTAACCTAAACCGTAATAACGGCGACGGACTCTCACTCCTGATAGTGCACGATGTTTTACACTGTTCCACTGTTGCGCCAGAGCCGAGGAGGACGCAAATCTGTCCTGCAATGCCAGTCGGATGAGGTGTTGATCTTCTGGGGGGGGGGGAGGGGGGGGAGGGGAAGGGGGTCTGGGTGATGGGACCAGAACCATCTCATCGTGTCCTACGGTCTTCTGTGAACCATTCTGTACACACCCGTTGCACTGCCGACACACTTCGTCCCACACGAGCAGCATTTTCCCGCATGGATGCATCGCGTTCTCTGATGCCAATAATGCGCCCTCTTTCAAACTCACTCATTTGACGGTACGGTTGTAGGCGGAGGCATCCTTCACGTCTGTTCAAGTCACACTGATCCATTATCTTCGGTTGATAGCGACAACGAGAGCTGCCGGCACATTTTACTAGTCGGTGGTGGTGCGCCGAGATATCGATGTGGACCTTGAACCTGAGTGCCGACATGGTTCAAATGCTAATCATTTCTTCAGAACATCCTAATGCACATGTCCTGCGAATACAAACGTCCTATCTCTACTCTTTCAAGGTGTTCTGGTCTTTATGAACGTGAGTGTATTAACCTCTTGTGCTTTTTATTACCTTGCCATTCGCAATGCTATTTACTTCAAGCCAAGAAGAGCTCAAGGAGGGAAGGAAGGAAGGAAGGAAGGAAGGAAGGAAGGAAGGAAGGAAGGAAGGAAGGAAGGAAGGAAGGAAATTACTCAATCCAGCCATCTTTTGTATGAGATAGAAGGTGCCCCTGGGCAAATGCGGATCCAGGATTTCCTAAAAGGAAGGGGTAACTTCAAGAACAGCTCACACGAACTCCGCAACTTGCCCAAAACTTCCCTTACTGCCAGTACACGAACTGCGCAACTAGCAGCAGACCTGTGATTTTCACTTGGCCACTTTCCGAATATACCAGTATTAATGGCGTGTGGCCTCCGAAGAGGACTGGTACAGGTCTTTCGAACTGACGCCATATAGGCGGTCTGCGCGTCTATCGAATGCGCGGGAATCGACACCGGGACCCCTTGGACTAAAGGCCCGCACGCTAATCATTTAGTCATAGATCCGGACAACAGATCAGTAAACAGTATAATAATGAGCTTCAGTTGCAAGCACTTTTATTCAGAACTAGCTGACGTACCCGTGCTTTGCTACGGAATTCTACATTGTATACAGAATTCTAGGTTAGGTAGTGTACACGTTGTGAGCAAGATTGTATTATGTTGCATAGCTCTTCACATTACCCTAGAAACGCGACGGGGAAGTCACCAAACGTCGTTTCTCATATGAAGACTGGGTTAGGGAATTTTCATTGTAATGGTAGGCCCACTTGCCCACCATCAGTCGAAATCAGGTTGGGGAATTTTCATTATAATGGCAGACACTCACTCTCCATCTGCATTTTTACACCCTCAGAAAGAGTTTTCCCAAGTTAAACGAACATAGGTCATTACAATGACGTCAGTAGGAATGGCGCGATTAAAAGCAATATGAAACACTCGATCAAATGGAAAAACACTCATTTTCTCACTTATAACGAACAGGACTACGCTGCTGATCTAACAGTCCAAAGTTCCAGAGCTAGAATGACCAAGCCGCAGACAGCCGTGATCCGTGAACACTCTTCGTCTTTTTTCAGCGAGGGGGGTGTGATAGTGGAGAGTCCCAGGGAAAAACTAGGCCTTTTTACTAATCTGTTTCCTAGGAGTAACCGTTGAGTCGGAAAATCGCATTTCACTACACTGGCGGCGGAAAAATCTGACTTGGAGGCTAATTTTTCCTCCAAGCCAGAGGAGAAAACTCCTCTTCGCTGCTAATTTCGAATAAAATGAATGCAGAATTTGATAAAAGTGAAGAAGAATACGCTTTTCTTAAGAAACGGCTCTTTTCAGGGTTGAATTTTGAATTATTTAGTGAATTGTAGTGCTATAATTTGGAATAGGCCTAAATTGTAATGCTAGACCAAGTACTACTACTACTACTACTACTACTACTACTACTACTACTACTACTACTACTACTACTACTACTACTACTACTAAGTGAGCCTCTGCCAAATGTGCACACTGCTCATTCTAAACAGCGCGTCAGAGTAGGGATCGAATAGCTGGAATACGATGATGAACCAGTGTGTTACGTACCAGCAGTATTAGACAATGTATGAACCAGAGGAAACTGGCATACTAAACAGCTAAAGAAACACGTTTTCCAACTCCCCAGCTATTACCCGCCAATATTCAGTCAGGCTGTTATACTCGGTGCGCAACACTAATCCGATCTATCGGAGTTGAGGGCACCATAAGAGGCAAAAAAACATCACAACAAACAATGGTCAATGTAATGTTATTGTTGATTAATGTTATGCTGTTTCGATATTGTAGGCCTTCACATTTAGTTTTCTTCCGACTCTGAAATACTACTATTCTCATAGACGGTACGGTAATACTGAATAAAACATAAATTGTATTCTCTAAAACTCTTGTTATGTAGTACTTTTCTATAGGACCAAAAACACAGGTATTTAAAATTAACTTTTAGGCGCCTACCCCTAAACTACCATTTCATCCAGGGTCAGTAAAATTGTTTATAGCTTCGACTATAGTTTCTTCTACCCCGACTCTATATACCGATTTTAATTAAATTCCGTTCACCCATTTTCTTGTGGCTCGGTGTTGATGTGAACTTAGCAACAAAAACCGAAATTAATGAATATCTGTGTTATCATAGCCGGTACGGTAAAATGTATAAGACATAAATGATCGGAAATTTAATTCTATGTAACTTTAGTTATGTAGTACTTATCGATAGGACCACTAATAATATGAATATTTGAGAATTAAATTTTAGGCCTTCCCCTAAACTACCATTTCACTCAGCGTGAATAAAATGATTTATAGCCTAGATCGTAGTGGCTCATCCCCCGACTTTACATACCGATTTTCATGAAATTCTCTTCAGCCGTTTTCTCGTGATGCGTGTAGAGACAGACAGACAGACAGACAGACAGACAGACAGACAGACAGACAGACAGACAGACAGACAGACAGACAGACAGACAGACAGACAGACAGACAGACATTACGGAGAAGTAAAAAGTGCATTTCCTTGTTATTGTGGACATGACCGATACAGAAATACATTTTTTTTTCAAATTCTGAGCAATGTACAGACAAAACTCATATTATATATATATATAGATATATTTTTAAGCTAAGGATAACATTAGATGATTAGAAAGCATTTAAAGGAAAGGGAGGATGTAATAATCAGCTTCAATTGTAAGTATTTATTCAGAATATATATAAGTTAATGATAATATTTAAGCTTTGTACGAAACGCATTTCTAAAATCGAACCCGGGATCCCCTGACCCGAAGGCCAGCACGCTAACCATTTAGCCATGGAGCCAGAAAACACATCAGTAAACCGTATGATTACGACGTTCAGCTGCAAGTAGGTACTTTTATTTAGAACATACTTTTAAGCTAAGGATAACGTTAGGATGACGAGAAAGTATTTAAAGAAAATAGGATATAGACTAATAATAATGAGCTTCAATTGTAAGTGATTTTCTTCAGAATACATATTTAAGTTAATGATAATATAGAAGCTTTGTACGAAACTTTGTACGAAACACATTTCAAAAAGTACAATCTTTCCATTTCGCCATTTTGCCTTTGAACAATTTTGTTCTGGATGAAAACTTATCTCTTTTTGTTTTTGTTTTGTTTTGTTTATGTCAGTTTTTGGTACGGAATCAGAGCTGACACTATTCACACGAATGTAAAAGTCTGTTTGTACTCTTTTCAAGTTAACTCACAATAATGTAAATGTGGGTGAGCCGATTCGAACAAAGAGTAAAACCGAGAATGAAAACTCCCGGACGCGTTTGTCGTTATCCAAAGAGGACTCATCTGACCAAATACAAGGTGAGAAAGATGCATTTTCCTCATCAATATAATTTTCTATGAGGTAATCAGCGAACTGTGCGAGTAATGGATCTTCTAGCATGACGCTCATTAGATCGCAAAACATATCTACTTTTTCACGTTTCAAGTAAGTTACAGAGAGGCAGTAATGTAGCCACTCCCCTTTTTCACTCTGTTTCCTTGTAAACTGATCCATGTTCTAGCGTCTGAATTTTCTGCCACATAGTAAAAAAATTATAGATTTCAAAGCGTGCTCAGAGATCATGTATGCAAGCTGTGTTGTCCTCACACCTGTAATTCAGGGAGCACAAAACACTGTAAAGTTAATTAACGGGACATGAGGTTTTGTTAAGGAGTAGGATATTCGAAGGTTGTATCTACTGTTATGTGACTGAAATATGAGAAGGGAAAGACAGTCAAGAATGTAATATATAATTCAGCTATCTAATAATATAATCTAACTTTTAAAAATCAACTTGAATCTTATAGGCCTACACGTTTTCTTTTTGTTATTTGTGTTTGACCTAAACTAGTGTTTTTAGCTCGCGCATATTTAAATTATTTCATTCTGGAGTGATTAATGTCCACCACTGACTACAAAGTGCATGAATTTGTATCACAGATATGATCTATTAAGACAGAAAAGAAATAGAATCTTAACAACCTTTGGCTATATGAACTCTGCAGCCAACTGGAAAGACGAATGAATAGCTCCGCTGACTGCTACCTCAAAGTCAACAACTAAAGTCTTCGGTTCCAAAGACATTTCTCTGTTGGAACATTCCCTTTTAACACAGTCGAGAACACTAATGTAAGTTGCCATGTTCTTATTTTTCAGCAGCCAGAAAACCAGTTGGATCGGCCTATACATTCCATTGCTATATCCGTGAATTGTAAATAACTGCAGGAAGAACTTAGAAGCATACTCAATAGTGCCATTCATCAACACTACTGTATGTTCTTTCCCCACAAGTAGCGAAGATTTGATTCAGTTGAAAAAATGATCAAACCCATGTTGAGATAATTGTTCATTAAAAATTCATCATTTGTTTAATCGTGTTTGTGTTGACAGCATTGACGGCCAAGTGTACCTCATGTGCTAATTTGAGCAATTTTGGATGATACCTCCTAAGTCATGTGCTGTGAATGTTGTTCCTTTTGTATGTAATGTCTCGATTAGTCAATAGGCTGACCATGCCATTCTGCCCATCCAGCTCCTTACTAATCAGTTTTGTCGGGCGCTCATCGATATCATCTTCAGCTTTCCTTTTCATTGCATTACTTACTGTAGTTCTTCTTCGAGCATCTCCAACCCTGTTTACCGGTAGATGTCACATTCCTGTAATGTCTGAATGTAAGGTTTTGATAAAGTAGGAGTGCCTGATTCCTTTCACTATACATTACTTTTATAGTGTTCTCTATCTTTAGTATCACTATCCTACACGTCCAACAGGACTTTTCAGTAACTTACTTTCTCGGCACTACTGTAACCGTCCAGGCTTCTCCAGCCCTACTAATTTAATATAATATCATTTTACGCGATATCATTTGATATCAAGTTTATCCGCCATCGGCAATTATTTGTAATAACATATTTATTCAACGTCACTCATTTGTAATCAAGGCATTTTGGAATCATATTGTATATATAATAACATCGTTTTATTATTTAAATTATTATATTATGTAGGAAAAGAATTCATTATGTTGTAAATACGGTCAATATGTTGAGACATAGTTGTTTTCATTTCATCTCATATTTGTGTGTACGGAGGGTTATTCTTGAAGCTTGGGATTTTGCGTGAGTCATGGGTTTATTTTATGACCAAGGCTAGTAAACAGCAACCCGTGCGCGAGGCTTGCAAGCTGGTCAGCTATATCATCGCCACGCCTTCTGGACTTGTCGAGGAAGAAGGGAAGGGGAGTTGATGCTTCGATCTATCGAATCAGATACTTCGTTGTATATGAGTTTTGAGATTGAACTGTTACCAAGAGTGGGGGTGAGCCCGGATATATACTGATTCTCAACACGAGAACGGGACCTTACGACCTTACAACCTTACAACCTAACTACGAGCTACTCCATCACTACTACTTATACTGTGAACATCTACTTTGAACGACGTGATTTGATATTTGAAACAGTGTGTGGTCGCTCCGCGACATAGTTACTTTTGTACAATGTGTTATCGCTTCGATACAGTACTCAGCTGCGGTAATGTTATCGGATCTGCGTGACACGAAACAAGCTTACGGCTTGTGTTATATTCAGTAAATATTGTGGACGAAGAACTATGTTTAGTTCAAGTCTACGGAATTTTGGTACAAATCTGTACCGTATAAATAGTATAGCTCAGTTGGTTTGAGATTTCTACTAATATGGAAAAATTAATATCTCTGAATTTT
Organism: Anabrus simplex; assembly: GCF_040414725.1. Taxonomy (NCBI): domain Eukaryota; kingdom Metazoa; phylum Arthropoda; class Insecta; order Orthoptera; family Tettigoniidae; genus Anabrus; species Anabrus simplex. The sequence goes on along the minus strand of NC_090265.1, from coordinate 822,213,071 downwards.
CTCCTCATACGATCAACGCTGATCAGTTTTTACAAGTATAGGGCCAATGTCTAATCTAAAGACTAGGCAAGCAGGGAGTGCTAGTCCAGATAGCCCGTACCACATCAGAGAAGGAAGGAAGGATGTCCATGGAGCAAAGTCTACATCGAGAAGAAGAGAACGAGCAACCACGGAAACCAGATGACTTCAACGGAAGCTGCAATTGGTGAGCTTCAATTAGATAAAGCAAGCAATAGTAAATTCAGTAAATTATAAATTCCTCCACGCTTTAAGGAAACTTTTCCGATTCATCTCATTTTTTTAAAAATAATAAATTCATTTGTATTTTATATTGCGTTAATTCTCTTTCTTAAGCGGTACTTAATGGTTAATTATTTAAAATCCTACCCCTGTGATTTAAGTATAAGTATCTATGCTAGTAAATATAAATTTTGGTTTACAGTTTTATTTAAAACTGTAACCATGGCGCCCAAACATCACATAGAGAAATGGGAAACCATGGAATATTAATTGTTTCTATTTGCGTGGCAATTTGCGGGCAAGCCACTAATAGTTTATTTAATATTCATGTGTCCCAAGATAATAACTTTCATCTCCTCAAGTGTTTTGATGAGAGGGAACAGTTACACTACTATGCTCTTATGCTAAATCAATCAATCAATCAATCAATCAATCAATCAATCAATCAATCAATCAATCAATCAATCAATCAATCAATCAATCAATCAATCAATCAATCAATCAATCAATCAATCAATCAATCAATCAATCAATCAATCAATCAATCAATCAATCAACATTGATCAGCATTTAGGGCAGTCGCTCAGGTGGCAGATATCCTTCGTTTTCCCACCCTTTATAAATGATTACAAAGAATTTGGAAATTTATTGAACATCTGTTGTTGTTTGAGTCATCAGTCCATAGACTGGTTTGATGCAGCCCTCCATGCCACCCTATCCTGTGCTAACCTTTTCATTTCTACGTAACTACTTCATCCTACATCTGCTCTAATCTGCTTGTCATATTCATACCTTGCTCTATCCCTACCGTTCTTACCACCTACACTTCCTTCAAAAACCAACTGAACAAGTCCTGGGTATCTTAAGATGTGTCCTATCATCCTATCTCTTCTTCTCTTCAAATTTAGCCAAATCGATCTCCTCTCGCCAATTCGATTCAGTATCTCTTCATTTGTGATTCGATCTATCCATCTCACTTTCAGCATTCTTCTGTAACACCACATTTCAAAAGCTTCTATTCTCTTTCTTTCTGAGCTAGTTATCGTCCATGTTTCAATTCCATACAATGCCACGCTCCACACGAAAGTCTTCAAAAACATCATTCTAATTCCTATATCAATGTTTTAAGCGAGCAAATTTCTTTTCTTAAGAAAGCTCTTCCTTGCTTGTGCTAATCTGCATTTTATGTCCTCCTTACTTCTGCCATCGTTAGTTATTTTACTTCCCAAGTAACAATATTCATCTACTTCCTTTAAGACTTCATTTCCTAATTTAATATTTCCTGAATCACCTGCCTTCGTTCGACTGCACTCCATTACTTTTGTTTTTTGAATTTTTAAAATTTTCATCTTGTACTCCTTCTCCAAGACTCTGTCCATACCACTCAGCAATTTCTCCAGATCTTCTGCCGTTTCAGATAAAATAACAATATCATCGGCAAATCTCAAGGTTTTGATTTCCTCTCCTTGGATTGTGATTCCCTTTCCAAATTTCTCTTTGATTTCCTTTACTGCCTGTTCTATGTAAACATTGAAAAGGAGGGGGGACAAACTGCAGCCTTGCCTCACTCCTTTCTGGATTGCTGATCCTTTTTCAAAGCAGTTCGTGTCCACCCATAAAGAAGTACCACACAAAAAAAAAAAAACATAGAGTAATTGGGACATTTTACTTACATAGTGATTAAATATTCGAAGTTTATTTTAATTAAGTTGTTATAGTATAGTGAAGGTGCATTAAGTCCGACCCCTTGACTGAATGGTCAGCGTTGAGGCCTTCGGTTCAGAGGGTCCCGGCCGGGTCGGGGATTTTAATCGCGTCTGATTAATTCTTCTGGCTCGGGGACTGGGTATTTGTGTTTGTCCCAACACTTTCCTCTTCATGTTCATACAACATACTACACTACCAACTACCACAGAAAGCACGCAATAGTGATTACATCCATCCATATAGGGTTGCGTCAGGAAGGGCATCCGGCCGTAAAACAGGGCCAGATCCACATGTGCGACACCGTTCGCACCTGCGCAAAAAGGTAGTAGTAGAAGAAGAAGAAGTTGGATTGACATTCACAGAAAATATGCTTCTTACTTCACAAGTAATATTTGAAATATTAGTCGAAAATATACTATTTCCTATGTAATGAATAGCAAACGTAACGCTAGTTAAGATAACAATAATAATAATAATAATAATAATAATAATAATGTTCGCCTCTGTGGTGTAGTGGTTAGTGTGATTAGCTGCCACCGCCGGAGGTCCGGGTTCGATTCCCGGCTCTGCCACGAAATTTGAAAAGTGGTACGAAGGCTGGAACGGGGTCCATTCAGCCTCGGGAGGTCAAATGAGTAGAGGTGGGTTCGATTCCCACCTCAGCCATCCTGGAAGTGGTTTTCCGTGGTTTCCCACTTCTCATCCAGGCAAATGCCGGGATGGTACCCAACCTAAGGCCACGGGCGCTTTCTTCTCTCTTCCTTGTATATCCCATCCCCCACCAAGGCCCCTGTTCAGCATAGCAGGTGAGGCTGCCTGGGCGAGGCACTGCTCATCCTCCCCAGTTGTATCCCCGACCCAATGTCCCACGCTCCAGGACACTGCCCTTGAGGCGGTAGAGGTGGGATCACTCGCCGAGTCCGAGGGAAAAACCGACCCTGGAGGGTAAACAGATGACGATACGATACGAATAATAATAATAATAATAATAATAATAATAATAATAATAATAATAATAATAATAATTTCGTGTGACTATTTCTAGCCGGGTGCAGCCCTTGTAAGGCAGACCTTCCAATGAGGGTGGGCGCATCTGCCATGTCTAGGTAACTGCATGCTATTGTGGTGGAGGATAGTGTTATGTTTGGTGTGTGAGTTGCAGGGATGTCGGGGACTGCAAAAATACCCAGTCCTCGAGCGAAGGGAATTAACCATTTAAGGTTAAAATGTCCGATGAGGCCGGGAATCGAACCCGGGATTCCTGTGATCGAAAGTCAGCACTCTAACCATGTAGCCATGGAGTCGAACGCTAGTTAAGATAATTTGATATTTATTTCACCACAAAATTTCAGTATATAATATTTAAAGTATTACCGGAACATCAACTTTACTATATACAGTTACGTGTTAGCAATTCAAATCAATCAACATTTGACTAGTTATACGTAAGGTCATTAAGCAGGTTCTCTGTAATTGTATTTGTAGATGTTCAGCGCTTACGTAGGGCTGAGAAACTTACCTCTGTAGAGGTTGTTGTGACTGGCAGGGTGGCAAACATTTGTAGCAATACTGGGAAAGAAATCTCCTTCACGTAGAGGTAATATATGCAACTTTTTGGCTTTCTATTTCCGTCTGGATGAGACGTTCTCCAATTATCTCTCCATAGTGATATTTCTGCTCTTAATTCAGCACTTGTTGCTGTGCAAGCCGCATCATACTTCTCTGCTGCTTTAATAATTTCGTCTACTGAAAACTTAGAAAAAAAAATGACTAGAAATAAGCCTTTCCAAAGGGATCGCTTTGATAAAGGGAAGCCTTTATCGACAACATTTTGACAGGTTTTATTTTCTGCTTTTTTTTTTTTTTGACTTTTCAAAGAACGATACAATTGAAATATTAGAAAATTTACGTTTGCTATTCATTGCATAGAACATAGCCTACTTTCAACTAATATTTCAAATATTACTTGTGAAGTAAGAAGCATATTTGCCGTGAATGTTAATGCAGCGCATCTACAAGCTCGTCTGCCTCTGTGGTGTAGTGGTTAGTGTGATTAGCTGCCAGCCCCGGAGGCCCGGGTTCGATCCCCGGCTCTGCCACGAAATTTGAAAAGTGATACGAGGGCTGGAACGGGGTCCACTCAGCCTCGGGAGGTCAACTGAGTAGAGGCAGGTTCGATTCCTACCTCAGCCATCCTCGAAGTGGTTTTCCATGGTTTCCCACTTCTCGTCCAGGCGAATGCCGGGATGTTACCTAACTTAAGGCCACGGCCGCTTCCTTCCCTCTTCCTTGCCTATCCCTCCCAATTTTCCCATCCCTCCACAAGGCGCCTGTTCAGCATAGCAGGTGAGGCCACCTGAGCGAGGTACTGGTCATTCTCCCCAGTTGTATCCCCGACCATGAGTCTGAAGCTCCAGGACACTGCCCTTGAGGTGGTAGAGGTGGGATCCCTCGCTGAGTCCGACGGAAAAGCCGACCCTGGAGGGTAAACAGATGATGATGATAATGATGATGATCTACAAGCTCGTCGTAACTTGTGAAGCCCTGGTTTTGGCGGTCGCCGCCAACATGCAGCCTATTGTTGCCAGTCCTCTGACCACTGCTAGGACGAGTTCAAGTTCAATAATTACAATACTTTTTTTTTTTTTCTTGCACAGCCTGTTTCCAGTCATTCGACTAGGTCAGGAATGGAATGAACGAAGCCTCCATCTAGCGGCGAGGATAGGAATTGTGCCGGCTGCCGAAGCCTGTTGCACTCCTCTGGGGCAATATTAATGAATGGTAGATGAAATTAAATGATGTTGGGGAGTGTTGCTGGAATGGAATATGACAGGGAAAACTGGAGTACCCGGAGGAAAACCTGTCCCGCCTCCGCTTTGTTCAGCACAAATCTCACATGGAGTGACCGGGATTTGAACTACAGAACCCAGCGAAGAGAAGCCGGCGCGCTGCCACTTGAGCCATAGAGGCTCTCTATAGTCACCATACTACCAGGACTAATAGAAATGTATAGTGTGACGACTTGTGCTGGTTGATATCTCCCATCACTACGCGGCGCTGGTGTAAATAGATAGGGATCAGCTATCTATGAAGATGCGGTTCTAAATTGGAATTGATGTTAATTAATTCGGAATTTATAGTTTAAATAAATGATTTGAAACCGTGTATTCTTTACTGCGGTGTTTCAGGACTGTGCATTGTGTTTACTGACTGATGACTGTGTTTATGTGCTGTATATGTTTGATGCAAATTAAGATGTTTTATGTTTTGAAAGTAATCCCTGAAAAATACATAGGAAGTATTTTACAGTTAATAATGAATAAGGACATTGCTTCAGAATTTTTTTTTTTGCTAGTTGCATTACGTCGCACCAACACAGATAGGTCTTATGGCGACGATGGGACAGGAAAGGGCTAGGAGTGGGAAGGAAGCGGCCTTGGTCTTAATTAAGGTACAGCCCCGGCATTTGCCTGGTGTGAAAATGGGAAACCACGGAAAACCATTTTCAGGGCTGCGGACAGTGGGATTCGAACCTACTATCTCCCGAATACTGGATACTGGCCGCACTGAAGCGACTGCAGCTATCGAGCTCGGTACTTCAGAAATTGGTTCGTCAGTAAAGTAATCAATATCTCAAACGTTTGTGCTTAGTTCTGTGACTTGGTTCTAAAAGGGCCAATGTCAAAAAACCTCTTTTGAGCTATGAGCATTTGAAGTTTTGCTTATAGTTTTCCAATTATTCTTTTCAACAACTAATTTTAAATAACTTTATCATTTCTTTGTGGAATTCACCTTATTAAACGCTAATCTTTTCTATCATATTCTTTAAAAATTGCCAGGTCTCTAAACTTTATTGGTAATCTAACATTATTTGCGAGGGCTTATTTAATTAAACGTTAACTGTTCGTTTAGTACTTAACAGAGACATTGGCCCTTTTAACATGTTGCAAACCAGGATAAAACGTGTTTGTATCAGTTAATATCTCAATTTCGAAAAAAAAAAATGGCATTGGCCCTTTTAGAACTAAGCCACAGAGTTGTGCTAAGTGTTCTTTCAGTAATTTCGCCACGAAAAAGACTGCATATCAAACTCTGTTAGCAGTTATCAGCTACAACCTTAAAAAAAAGGTTGTCAACTGTTTAGTGTACATGCTGCGAAATATATCACAGAAAATATATTAAACCTCTGCAGGCTTGCCACATTATTCTTATAAAAACGCATGTCGTACACATGTAATTCTTACATAACTACCAACTTAATTTATATGTTAACATGCTCAGCTTAATTTTAAGTCTCATTAATAATTTCCCCTGGAGATGCTTAATTATCTTTTTAAGATGAATTCCTGCTGATTATCAGCACTAAATTTGTGTTATCACCAGCACTAGATCATACAGAGCTCATACTAGAGGAGTCCGGTATGGAATAATCATGAGTGGTAGGAACACCTGATTTAGTAGATTGGCGTTGATATGGACATTTTTTAACTATAATGTTTCAGGACAAATATAATGGGAGATTTGGAAAAATGTGTGGGACTGCTATGGGATCCAGTTTGTGTCTCTGTCCCACTTTTTCACCATTAATAATGAAACTGTCATAGTTTTGGATAAGTTCGGCGGTAAAATGCAGATCACAGATACGACTTTTATCACCCAAAGGTAGATCTTGTCGTGGAGTAGCCTTCGACCACTTGGAGGACAGATTGAGATACTTTGAGTCTTTTTTTTTTTCGTTTGACTGTTTATCGCAATCCGACTTGTAACCCGGGACATAGCAAGTTATTGGCATATTCTCATGCGGTTGTAAATTGAAGCATATGCCGAAGTATACGTCCTACTTCTCAAATACTTAATACTTTTCACTTTTAGTTGACGAAAAGTTAACACCAGATATTTTGGGCGTATAAAACTACCGAAAGACACCAGAAACTATTTACACACTTCCACTTTAAGCCAACAAAAGCACGCCTACGTGATGGACTTTATATCGTCAGCAGCGCTGCAGGCGGCGGAGAACATGTACATCGTGTCTGTTAACGTATGATTCAGAGGGAGTAGTCACGCTATTCATTTCTCGTCATGATTAGTTTAGTAGAGATGTATGTATGTGTATATTCAGTCTTCAGCCGTAAGGCTGGTTGGATCCTCAACAGCTCCGCCATCAGCTGTCATAGATGGCGTGTACTAGGGAAATGAGGAGTGAGGTAGTTTCTCGTTGCTTTCCTCACCGAGCCAGAAGTTGCTATTACATATCAGTCTGCCAAGCCCACTGAAATGCATCCACCAACCGACCCTATGAGCAACATTTTCACACCATTCATAGCAGGGACTGGCTGCAGAAGGAATGGCATTACGAGCATCGCTCATACCTCAGTCATTTTCATATTGTCAAAGCCAAGTATAAGACAGAGACAGATCAATGAAAGTAACAAAATTACTCTAGCCCATACCAGAAGACATAGTGCACTGTTAGTTATTTGATTTCCTTGCTCTTCTCCTAACATAAAACACACTGCGATGTACAGTATAATGATTTCTTAACCTCAATGTTGAAGCCACACAACTTCATATTTCCTCCTTCCGATTCGACTGAATGGACCTTTAAAGAAACGTTCCTGTTATATTCCGCGCATGTTGCGTTCATACCGCATTGTCACGTCATCTTCAATATCTCGGAGTGCACTACATATTTCGAACCGGCCGGGAGCGACGCAATATACAGACAAACATCGCCTCTCTCTGTGGAACGACTTCAAATATTTGAAATCGTTGCTGGTAAAGGGCGCACAGACTTCTTTCTGCCCATGAAATAGTTTCCTTTCGAGATATGTTGGAATAGCAACACAGCACAAGGCAATATTGAGCAAAGCTAGCTGGTTCAGCAGTCGTATGTGTCTTATAGTCTGCAACACTGCAATTCATTCATGTTATACTCAGCTATTAAATATGTTCAACAGTAGTTTCCTGATAGTGTACTGTAAATAAACCCAGACTATATATAACATATCGTATGCCGTTTAAGTCCCGCTCCTTGGCGGAATGGTAAGCTTACTGGCCTTCGGTTAAAAGACCCCGGGCTCGATTCCAAGCCGAGTCGAGGATTTTATATGCACAATATTTAATTTTTATTTAATTTATTGCTTGTTACAGGATGTTCATCCCGATTAAAGCAGCAGTATTTGTAATACATAGTAACATTACAGATAATTATTATTATTTAATATTACCTAACCTAACGTGATTAAATCTAATCAAAACTAATCTAATTAGTCTGATCTAATTTACCCTGATATTATGAGCTTGCGCTTACAAGTTATTGTACCAGTAGAGTTTAATATACTATACATACGGTGATTTATTATAATTGTTATCTGTCATTGCCGGCCGTGAATTCTTTTTAAAATATTGTTATAATTGTATAGAAATCAAGAGGATCATTTTCCCGAGATGTATTGTTATAGATACTGCATAGTCTGTAAAGTAGTGAATTTTGATGGGCAGGTGTTCTAACATTTTCATTTAAAATGTTACATTAAATTTTGAATTTGAGCGCGGCACATGGAAATTCAGGACGGAAAGGATTATGAATTTGCGAATTTATTATGTTGAAAATTAACTTCACCGCATCTTTCTTCCTTCGATCTTCTAAACTCTCCGTTTCTAAATTTAGCAGAATATCGTTGTACGAAACCAAATACGGATATTGAGATGTTCTTTTTAAATGTAAATATTTTAAGTAGGGCCTACCAGTATTTCTTTTGCACCCTTTCAAGCTGGTACAGAAGCATTTTGCACCTACAGGTCCACACCACACACGCGTATTTCAGTTTCGGCCCGATCAAGGTGTTCTACAACTTAATACTTGGTTTAAATGGCTTAGCATTTCTTAACACAAATCCTTAAGTTGTAGAAAGTTCTAGATACTTCAGCGACTACCTTCTGTACCTCAGAGAGTGAATGTTGAGTTCCCGGTCTAATAAACTAGTCCGATGTCTTCCCATTCTGTTACGCCTTGCAGGTCATCGTACACAAACTTGTAAATGAAGAGGGCGGTACCTTACTTCGGTTGAACGACATGGGCACACATTTGGAATGTTTAGATATACCTTATTTCATATTGTCCAGTCTGTTATGTTATTTTCTTATTTTTTACATTTTTGCTTTACGTCGCATCGACACAGATAGGTCTTATGGCGACGATGGGATAGGAAAGAGCTAGGAGTGGGAAGGAAACGGCAATGGCCTTAATTACAGCCCTAGCATTTGCTTGGTGTAAAATGGGAAACCACGGAAAAGATCTTCAGGGCTAACGACAGTGGGGTACGAATTCACTATCTCCCGAATGCAAGCTTATAACCGTTATGTTATTCAGATCAACTGACATTGTCCATAGTCGTCAATGGTTCTATTCAAAGTCATCAGTATTTAGTGTGTATAGTTAACTCCTTTGTTTCTAGGACTGGGTGTTTGTACTTGTCCCAATTTATATGTATTCATCTATCACACTACGAACCATCACAGAAACGTGCAATAGTGAATACCTTATTCCATTACAACTTATGAATTTTGTACCAGGGGTACACCTTCTCCGGCTATTTGAACTGCGTGCCTTCTTTACGGCCATCTATGCCAACGGACTTGAACTTGTAAACTGCCAAGGAATTTCGTCTTCTACAGTTAGATGGTTCTACCATCGATTTGTTTGCTCCCTCTACCGGACTAAAAACCAACTACTTGATAGAATAATGTTTATTTCGGGAGTTGGTAAACCGTTTATGAAGATTTTTTTAATGTACCGAAATTATCAACACTTCAGTTGGTTCCCCCTCGACTGTAATCTATCTATCAGAGACTTTTAATTATGTTCCCTAGTCAGTTAAAACTGGGGGTGTGTACATGAATCCAGCCTATCAGCAAAGTGTTATGGAAGCTTCCCTTTACGGAACTATAAAAGCAGGGCACTTTACGGTCGTCTTGTCTGAAATGCTCGAGTGCTCGGGAGTGCGACTTGACGGAAGCCAAGGAGGCAGGGGAGAGGCCTGCTTGAAGAACTTCCAGCGATACAAGGTAATGACAGAATTTACCTAAACATGTGTTAGCGCCTTGGCCTCCAACGCTAGACACAAACTTGGATCGACAAATTAGCTGAGAATGGTCTGCGCCTCAACACTCAGAAAACCGAATACCTAGAATGTGCCCCCCAAACTAGTGGGACCATAAGGATCAATAATCAAGACTTGCAGAAAACCCATGCATTTTAAATACCTAAGGTCATTTGTCACTTCGAACTGTGATGCCAATTTTGATACCCGAGCTTGGCTCAAGTGGAGACAAGTCACCGGAGTCTTCTGAGATAAAAAGATGCCTCACCATCTAAAGGCAAAAATTTACAAGACCGTGGTACGCCCAGCAGCTATTTACGGATCAGAATGTCGTCCAATGACTAAAAAGCATGAACAGACTCATCATACAATGGAAAGAAGATGCTTCGACGGACTCTTGGACTGACTCGATATGACCACATAGGAAATGAAGATGTTCGACAAAGGCTTGGCGTCGTTCTAATTGTGGAGAAAGTGAGGGAAGCGCGTCTCCACTGGAACGGTCACGTTATGAGAAGGCAGGACGGCGCAGTTGCTAAAACAGCTCTCCAAGTTGATCCGGGAGGAATACGACCATATGGAAGGCCTTTAAAGCGATGAACTTTTTTTTTGCTAGGGACTTTACGTCGCACTGACACAGATAGGTCTTATGGCGACGATGGGATAGGAAAGGCCTGGTGTGGAAAATTGGAAACCACGGAAAAACATCTTCAGGGCTGCCGATAGTGGGATTCGAACCTACTATCTCCCGGATGCAAGCTCACAAAAGCGATGGACTGACAATATCAAGACCGACATGCACGTTGTTGGTTTAAAACCTGAAGATGTCAGCAATAGGACGAAATGGAGATGTAGCAAAGCAGCGGACCCCATATTGGGATAAACGCAAGGAAAGATGCATATATACTGTATATCAACACTGAGTGGCCAAAAGTCATGGACCGGGCGAGTTGGCCGTGCGCGTAGAGGCGCGCGGCTGTGAGCTTGCATCCGGGAGATAGTAGGTTCGAATCCCACTATCGGCAGCCCTGAAAATGGTTTTCCGTGGTTTCCCATTTTCACACCAGGCAAATGCTGGGGCTGTACCTTAATTAAGGCCACGGCCGCTTCCTTCCAACTCCTAGGCCTTTCCTATCCCATCGTCGCCATAAGACCTATGTATGTCGGTGCGACGTAAAGCCCTTAGCAAAAAAAAAAAAAAATCATGGAAAGGGGTGTCCCATTAGAAAATGTACCCTGTTTGACACCTGAGTGTTGCGGCTAGCTGCGGCGTAGCTGAGTAGTCTATCACAGACAACAGAGTCGTGAAGATGGCAACACGTCACGAATGAACCTACTTATAACGTGGGATGATAATCGGCGCACAGCGCATGGGTCATAGCAATGCGGAGATTACACGCGAATTTGGGTTTTCGAGGTCAACAGGGTCGAGGGTGGATCTTCAGTATCGCAGAGAGAATGTTACCACCCGGAAGAAAACGCCGCACGGGAAGACCACAGGTGTTTCACGAACGAACATCACGTCGCCTCCGCAGAACCATACTGGGCGCTCGACGAGCTACTGTGAGTCAGATCACCGCCCAGTTTAATGTTGGGTATCAGGAACCCATTTCTACCAGGATTGAAAGGAGGCAACTGCACCGCATAGGCTTCACCAGCCGGCGACCAACTCGTGTCCCTTTGCTGACACCTCGACACAGAGCTCAACGACGTGCATGGGCCCACGAACATCGGCAATGGACCATGAAACAGTGTCGGCATGTGGTATGGTCCGATGAATTCCGGTTCCAGTTGTATCGAGCTGATGGGCGCGTGAGACTGTGGCGTATGCGTCATGAAGCTATGGATCCTGCGTGTCAACAAGGTTGTGTCCAGGCGGGAGGTGGCTCAGTTCTGGTCTTGGCGGCGTTCTCACGGTCGCAATTAGGCCCCATTGTCCGGCTGCGGGGAGCGCTGACAGGTGCACGTTATGTCGACATTCTTTCACACCATCTGCATCCCTTTCTGGCTCTAGAGTACCCAGGTGGAGATGCCATGTTCCAACAGGACAATGCGCCACGTCAACGCTCTGTGATGTCAAGCAGGTGGTTGGAGGAGCATTCCAGTGAAGTTACGACCATGGATTGGCCCTCCAGATCCCCCGATCTTAATCCAATCGAGCATTTATGGGATGCTGACGATGTTGGTGTACGCTCCATGAACCCCACCTCAACTACATAAGACCAATTGCGGGTAGCAGTGCAAGATGCGTGGGTCCAGATCCCTCCAGAACGATTCCAACACCTTGTAGAGACGATGGCTTACCGTACTGCTGCCGTTTTGAGAGCTCGCGGGGGAGCAGCTCGTTAATAACATCACATCCAGTGTCATCCCATGACTTTTGCCCACTCAGTGTGTATACTGCACGGACGTTTGCACTTCCAACTAATTAAAACATTATAAACGTTGTGTATTATTTTTATTCACAATAAACTTCAACAAGCAAACAATTAAACTGGACCCATGTGCTTCGGATCAGCAAAGACTGTGCTAATGGGCTCAAGAAACAAAGTTTCCAAAACGGATCGTCGTTTCCCATACACTCCCTATGTCTGGGAGTTGTAACGTATTTGTATATACATGTGGGAAGAATAAGGGATACTCAAACTACTGTGTATTGCTAATAATGAGCAAAAGCATCACATGTTAGACTTAGGCCTATTACATTTCTTCTTCATGTAAGTTGAGCAACGTTAATTTTTGTGCAGATGTTCATGTAGAGTACGTTCCTAAAACCAAACCTCGCACAGATTGCATACCCCGACTTTTATAAATTGTGAGACAGACTGTACTTTCACGGTTTCCGGAGACTACGAGGTGGTGCTAGTAAATCTACCGACAGGAGGCTGACGTATTTGAGCACCTTCAAATATCGTCGGACTGAGCCAGGGTCGAAGCTGCCATCTTGAGTTCAGAAGGCCAGCGCTCTACCGACTAAGCTACTTAGCCCAGCAATTAAATATGTATGGCGTGCCCTTGTGTAAGGTTTTAGTTAGAGTGTCATGTAATATAACACTTGGGGACGTGATAGTTAAGTGACACCGTCACTGGCTTCTCACCAAGGCGACCGCAGTTCGAATCCCCGCCAACGCACGTGAGATTTTTGAAATGAAAATAATTAATGTCTCTGTGGTTCGGATTCCGTGTAAAATTGGAGGTACCGTGACTTTGACCACGGTATTAACAGTCATGTAAAACTACATGCTTGCTTTTGATCTGTGTTTTTAATATATTGCTATTGTAATTAGAGTGTAAGCTCTGCAGTAGCTATAGATTTAACTAATTAAATTAATTAATATATTGTTGGTGATGGTAGAAATATTTTGTCCATCCCAAGCATTACTACTCTCAGGCATAGAGCTTAGTTCAAATAATTTAAACTGTTCTCTGAAGTTAAGTTTGAGTTCTTAGATCGCAAAGGAGAGTAAAATGATATATAGGCTACATTTCATATATTTTTAAACTGTTAGGATATTTATTCAGTGTAGGATTATATCCAGTAATGTCTGTGATATCAAGGTTTAAATAGTTCTGCTAGACATAACCTGACACTCCAAATTCAGAATAATGCGACCAATTTATTTAAAATACACTCTGTCTGCGGTTGCTCAAAACCAGCGTCTGAAATTTCAGTTGGCAAAAGAATCATTAGCATTGGGCAGGACGCTTTCTTATTTGTATACTAGCCCATTAGTTAGCAGAGGCGCAATATTGACAGATGGCCTCTTTTGAACGCAGCATGGGGCGAGAACACTAATGAAGCGTGTTCGTTCCACAGTCGTTTTTAAGAAGAAAAAGGCAGGTACTTGGACTACTGGCAATGTTACTCCAAAGAGGATAGTATCCGGTTATATTCATTACCTAGCCTTGTTGGTATGTTGCGATTACGATTATAAAAAACAGCTGAGATTTATTACTCTCGTTGGCAATAGTCAACACATGCACTGCACTGCTAAGCAGAACTTGATAACAACTGGACTTGGTCGGTGTATGCAGAGTGGGTCTCGGCCCACAAGTGGCTACGTCTCTACCGTGCCCTACGCCTCTGCATTCGTGAGACGGGACAGGGCTGGACTTCACGGCTGGCCCCAACCGTCGGCTGTCCTGAGAATGGTTTTCCGTGTTTTTTCCATTCTCCTGCACTAAAGCGAATGCTGGGACAGTTCCTAGTATAGGCCACGGACGCTAATCCCCTCACCTTTCTGTGCGTCTCCTTCACCATAACAAATCTCCTGGCCTGAGAGACGGCGTTACCGTCTAAGACAGGGAAACTAAATAAGGGAGGAATATTGCTCTCTAATAATATAACAGGAGCTCTAGAATTTACCTAGAGAGTCTCTGGAGCTGAAGTTATATCTATGTTGACTACTTTGCGAATAATTACAAAATTAATTAAGTACTGTAATAATAAAAGTGGTTCAGGGAGGTAAGAGAGGATCTGCAGTAGTCTGGACTGAATCGGGCAGTCATCCTAAACCGAACAAAGTATAAATTAGAGATCGGGAACTTCAGAGGCTCCCATGACGAACAGAGACTTAATAGGGGATGGAGAGAGGAAAGAAGACAGGCTGCCAGGTAAAGTGGTGCTGGTGGCGGTGGTGGTAGTGGTGGTGGTGGTGGTGGTGGTCGTGATTATCGTTTAAAGAGGAAGTACAACTAGGCAACCATCCTCTATTAACATTAATCAGAGGAAAAAAATGGAAAGGATTCCGACACTTCGAAAAATGACGGCATCAGCCAAAAGAAGATAAGGACCACGGAGGGCGTGAAAATGACTTGTTTTGAGCCATTTATGATAAGCCTTCTTTATATTTTTACAATCTACCCTCTCTTCATCATTCCATCCAGATATTCGCTTTCTCCCATCTTAACAGTTCCTAGGCCTCGGGGCTTTAAGTTAGGTATCATCCCGGCTATTGCCTGGAGGAGAAGTGGGACGCCAACCCACGCTCCAAAGTTAAGAGCCCCTGGGGACCCTTTTAGTCACCTCTTACGATAGGCAGCTGCTACCGTGTGTGTTATTCTAAAGTCCCCACCCACAGGGTGTTACCAGAGAAAATGTAAAGAGTTTGGGCTGCAAAGAAGGCTTCCAGTAATTTGTGATTATTGCTTGAGGTGGTCTCAAATGGCTGTAAACGAATACTATACAAGTGTATACATATAAAACAAACCAAATTTGAAAATGAGTTATACCTACATTAAGGTAAATAGCATATTTTAGGTAGGTTTAGCTATTCTTTCTTAATCCGTTTACCCTCAAGGGTTGCTTTTTCCTCAGACTCAGCGATGTATCACACCTCTACCGCCTCAAGGGTAGAGTCCTCGAGCGTGTGACTTTGGGTCAAGGGGATACAACTTGGAAGGAGGACCAGTACCTCGCCCAGGCGGCTTCACCTGCTATTCTGAACAAGGGCCTTGTGGGGGGGATAGGAAGATTGGAAGGAATAGATAAAGGGAGAGCATAGAGTCACGGTAGATCCGTGGCCACCCGTCCCCTGCTCGGCTGGCCAGTCGGAGTGCAGAGCTGTCGGACCACGGACCAGCCGCGGCCACTTGTGGGCCGAAAGCAACTCTGCAACCGCCAACGGCAGATGTCAGCTATCGGCATCATTTTAATGTGTCTCGTTTCCATAACGTGCTCATGGTATTAATGTGACAGGCAAGAAATGAAGAATTTCACAGACCATAATCATATCAGATGTCAAAGTTAGCTGATTAAAACAGGGTAGTTATAAGTTCATCGGACAACACATTAGTCACCCTAGTGCGTACGCCCCATGAAGAAAAGAAGAAGAACACGGCCGCTACCTTCTCATCCTTCCGTTGCCGAAAACCTTCGATGTGTTAGTGCGACGTTAAACCTCTGCAAATTAATAATAATAATAATAATAATAATAATAATAATAATTATTATTATTATTATTATTTCGCCTGCTGTACCTACTGGGTGGATTGAGTAGCTCAGTAGTTGCTGTTGCCGGTCCCAAGCCCGGAAAAAAGAGGAGGGTTGGCTTAAAGCCGTAAAATTACAGCCAGAAAACATCTTGAGGCAATAAAGGGCACGATGGTTGAGAGGTGAAGATAGTCAACGGTTATGAAAGCGGATGAGGACATAAATGTCCCTAATAATGTTATTTGTTTTACGTCCCAATAACTACTTGTACGGTTTTGGGAGACGCCGAGATGCCTGAATTTAGTCCCGCAGGAGTTCTTTTACGTGCCAGTAAATATACCGACACGAGGCTGACGTATTTGAGCACCTTCAAATACCTCCGGGCTGAGCCAGGATCGAACCTGCCAAGTTGGGGTCAGTAGGCCAGCGCCTCAACCATCTGAGCCACTCAGTCCGGCATCAATGTTCCAACGGTGGATTAAGCGGAGGAACCATCTTCAGAGAGCAGCATCTGTTCTTCAGTGAAGCGGCTGCAAAAGGCGTCTGTACTCCAGAGGAGCGGCGTATTATTCAGCTCCGGGGCTTACAACCTCGGTTCTATTACCCTCTCTCCAGGGGGTCATAAATATGGAGGGCCCAGCTCAGGGTAAGAGTGAAGACCTCAGCGGCTACAGCAGAACACCAGCTACCAGTACGGATTAACAACCCTTACGATGAGAGTGAATCCGACATCAGTGATTCACTCGCCCCAGGCTTAGGCCCCCCCAGCTAAAATCAACCATGAATGTAGTATGATGGAAACAACAGCAACAAAGCAACTACCTCACTCCCGAGCTGACAACAGCAAAGGTAAACCTGGTCATTCGGATTCTGGGGACCAGGATATCATGCTGGGAAGAGTCGGAGCTTCCCAAAACTCCTCAAACTTAAGGAAACCAAATTCAGTGGTACACTTAACACACAGACGCTGACCAAAATAAGGAAACTCAAGACAGTCACGGATACTTGTGACCAGATTTAGGATCCTGATACTTGGAATTCAAGAAACACGATTTCGCGACTCCGATCATTTTTACTCCGGTAGTTACCGCTTCTACAAGGGAAAGCCAGCAACAACAGTGCCAAATAGCAACCTATACGTGTTGGGAACTGGATTCCTAGTACACAACAGTATCCAGAACTCTATGATAGACTTCACGTCACCTTCAGAACGCCTCTCCTTGCTCATAGTTAAATGCGCCAATAAAGCTTATACACTAATTAATGCACACGCTCTAGTCAACAGTGAACCTGACAAAAACTAGGTTGAAAAATTTTGGTCACAACTCGAACGGGCAGTTACCAGGATCCCTCAGTATCATGCAAAAATCCTCCTTGGAGATTTTAATGCACAAATCGGTAGAGAAAGGGAACAGGCATATCATTGGATGTTTCTCAGCACACAAGAAGACTAACGCAAATGGACACCGTTTAATCAACGTATGTGGAATGGAAAACCTCCAGCTGATGTCCTCAACGAAACCTCAACGAAAAATAACCACATGGAAATCGCCAATCAGTCACCTAGGCGAATACCAGATCGACCATGTAGCAATTACCAGAAAGTTTTCACCAGAAATTATGAACGTCAAGGTACGCAAAGGTTATGTAGAGTCAGACCACCACCTCTCACAAATAAAAATCCGTTTCAGACCCAATTGAAGGAAATACCAAAAACCTACAACCCCACGCATTGACCCAGGTTATCTGCAAGAACATGCACATGAGTTTGCACAGTCATTGCGGGCAAATGCAAAAACATGGGATGCACTTCTTGAGACTATCCAAGAATCATCTAGGAAACTTGGCCAACCACCCCGTAAACGGAAACATGGATGGTGGACTTCGGACTGTGACAGAGCACTGGAAACACGTATACGAGCCTGGAAGAATTGGCACAGTCATCAAACACCAATGAATTGGCAGATCTTTTCAGAAACTCAGAAGCAAACGTCAAAAAGTCTAAGACGAATTAAACGTGCATACCATAACGAAAGCTTAGAGGAGATCGATAATAACTTCAAACGGAATAACACAAGAAATTTCTACAAAACCTTTCGCGAAGAGCTGACCAGCTACAAGCCATCCACTCTTTGTTTTTCGGCGCCCTGACGGAACTCTCGAGACCAACACAAAGGCTAACTGTGACATCCTGAAACAACACTTCAAAAGGTTGCACAACCGCGAACCGCCAACTGAGAAACTCCAATTCCACATTCCCACTCCAAACCCAGATTCACTTCCACCGACTCATGAGGAGATAAGGAGCATCATATTACATCTCAAAAACAATAAAGCACCAGGAGAAGATGGTGTAATCGCCGAGATGCTGAAGATTGGGGGTGATCAAATGATCGACCAATTACAAGCCATCATTGCGAACATATGGGAAAGTGGGGTCATACCTGTAGATTGGAAAACTGCCCTGATCCATCCACTGCATAAGAAAGGTGACAAGATGGATCCAAACAACTAACGAGGTATTTCTTTTCTGCCAATAGCATAAAAAATTCTTTCACGTGCTCTGCTTACCAGATTGGAACAACAGACAGAAGATAAGATCAGTGAATACCAGGCGGGCTTCCATCCACATCGATCGTGCGTGGAACAGATCTGGAACCTGATGATTATACTCCAACACCGCCAGTCAAACCGTGCAGTGATCACTTTCGTAGATTAAAAAAAAGCATACGACTCAATAGACCGTGGTACCCTGTTCAATGTCCTTCGAGAATACGGTGTTGATAACAAAACAGTTACGTTAATCCAACAAACCTTAACAGATACAACCTCTAAGGTGAAGTCCATGGGTGAAATCTCTGCACCCTTTGAAATAAAAACAGGCGTTAGACAAGGTGATAGATTGTCCCCACTTCTGTTCAACCTAGTACTGGATAAGGTCATTAAAACATGGGAGAAAGAAGTACCCGGAACAAACATGGGAACGAAAAGTAAACGGATTAACATTAAATGCCTTGCCTTTTGCTGACGATCTAGCAATAATTACCCGAACTCCCGAAGAAGTCAGGCACGCCATCGAGAAGCTTCACGAGATTACAATCAAAAATGGTCTCCACATCTCTTATGAATAAACGCAATACATGGACTCGAAGTGAACACACCTAACATCACTAGCGATCAAATATGGCAACATTTTACAAGTCAAACAATTCCAGTACTTGGGTGAAATTATTGGTAACTCAGGCAATGAACAAGCAGCCAACAAAATGCGCGCAGGAAAGCTACGTAAAGCATACCTAATCACCTGGAATTTCTACAATAAGAAATCAATATCCACAAAAGCCAAACTCCGACACTACTATACTGTTGTCCTCCCTGAGGCACTCTACGCAACTGAGACATCATCACTCACCATTAACATCAAGGACATTGAGAAAATTGAACGACAGATACTGAGGAAGATATTCGGGCCCACGTTTCAAGAGGGTATATGGATGCGAAAAAGCTCGGAAGAACTCTATGCATTAACTGAGCGATTCACTTCAGTCGCACGCAAACGGAGTATGAAATTTTATGGACATTTAGCACGAATGGATGACTTACGACTTACTAAGAAAATATTTCTTATTATCAATGGAAACCGACAAACCAAAGTTCGCTGGCTAGTGGATGCACAAAAGGACCTTGCAGAAGTCGACGTTGATCCAATGGCAACCACAAGAAATACATACAGACAAAAGATCAACACCCATAAATTTGCACCCAAGAATCCATCTGAGAAAAGCTTGAAACTCAAAAACTCATGGACACAAGAAACACGACAGGCCCATAGTGAAAGCATTGAGGAAGTTTGGGAAGATAAGAAGAACAAGAAGATGAAGAATACCAGTGCTATTTAATGGTTCCACATGCTCCTTAAGGGGCTAAACGAATATAATAATAATAATAATAATAATAATCCCGTGGGGGGTTTGCCTGTCGCCCTATCGGGCGCGTCCCAGGTGGCGGATCGGGGGGCTCGCCGGACTTGTCCGGAGGGCTTGAGGGAAATAAAATACCTCTCGCGGACCAAAAACAGGCACAGTCAGAAAACATCTTGAGGCAACCTCTGAGGCTCAATACCTTAGTTGTAACTATGAGATTGACAACGATCAATCTCCCCATTATCTTCAACTTACTAGCATGATGGCAACGTCAGTTAATGATACTACTACCCCAGGCCCTAGTATTCATACTAGGTTTTCTCGGTCATCGGATTCTGGGGGACCGAGAACATCATGCGGGAATGTATCGGAGCTTCCCAAATCTCTTCGCCCAAAGGAAAAACATTTTATTGGCACTTTAAACATCAACACGCTTCGCAAAATTGGAAAGTTGAAGCACTTAACAGACACATTAGACCAACTCAACATCCAAATTCTGGCACTCCAAGAAACTAGGTACAGTGACGAAAATCATTTTGAATCAGGAAACTATAGAATTTATAAAGGTAAACCAGCTACCCTCCTCCCTAACAAAATATTACAATTTGGCACTGGTTTTGCAGTGAGAAAAAATATCACAAATTCGGTATTATACTTTACATCTCCTTCTGAAAGAATTTCGCTAATGACAATCAAATCAGGAAACAAAGCTTATACACTAATCAATGCACATGCACCTACAAACAATTACAATCAAAAAGACCCACAGAAGGTAGATGACTTCTGGGAATTACTAGAAGAAACTACAGCCAAAGTTCCAAAACATCATGTCAAAATTCTGCTGGGGGACTTCAATGCACAAATTGGCAAAGAGAAGAAATTTAGGACCACTGTAGGACTTTACCCTGCTCACAAAAGAACCAATAAAAATGGAGAACGTTTAATTGGCTTCTGCGAGAATTTTGATCTAAAATTGATGTCAACCCATTTCCTGGCACTTCCACAAAAGAAAATGACATGGAGATCCCCGAACATGCATTTAGGAGAATTTCAACTAGACCATGTGGCTATTTCCAAGAAAAACCAAAAAGAAATTATGAACGTTAAAGTCAAAAAGGGAATTATTGACTCCGACCACCACCTATCTCTTGTTAAAGTAAAGTTTCAACCCAACAGGAAGAAAACCAAAACAATCAGGAACCCAAGAATCGACCCTGAATTTCTGAGACAGAACTCAGACAATTTCCTTGCGAATATCTCCAACGATGCTCCTTCAAACTGGCTAGAACTCAAGGACACACTCTTGAAAGCTTCACAAAACATCAGCAATCCCCCAAGGAAACGCAAACACAGGTGGTGGAATGACACCTGTGACAAGGCCATAGAAGTCAGAATTAGGTCCTGGCTAAACTGGAGTTCCCATAAAACTGATCAAAATCGTGACGAATTCTTCAAAACACAGAAACAAACCTCAAAAATCATCAGATCTGAAAAACGAAAATATGATCAAAACAGACTGGTAGAAATAGAAGATGATTTCAAGAAAAACAATACACGGAACTTCTACAGAACATTCAGAGAAGAATTATCCAATTACCAGGCACCTAGTCTCTGTTTCAAACGTACAGATGGGACTTTGGAAACAAGTAATAAGGGAAATTGTGAACTCCTAGCAAACCATTTCATGGACCTTTTAAACTGTGAATCTCCAAAGGAACAATTCACCTATGAAAAACCAACACCTAATCCAGATTCAGAACCCCCCACATTACAAGAAGTCAAACAAATAATCAGAGATTTAAAAGACAACAAAGCACCAGGAGAAGATGGAATAATCGCTGAAATGTTGAAAATTGGTGGTGACAAACTGGCCCAGAGTATTCAAAAAATCTTACAGGACATTTGGTTTTCTGAAGAAATTCCGGAGGATTGGAAATGCGCATTGATTCACCCACTTCACAAGAAAGGAGACAAATCAGATATTAACAACTACAGAGGAATTTCTCTCCTCTCACTCGTATATAAAATCTTCTCTAAAGCTCTACTTAATAGATTAGAGAAACAAACAGACCACCTGATTGGAGATTATCAGGCTGGATTCCGAAAAGGGAGATCCTGCGCAGAACAAATCCTAAACCTAAAAACCATACTACAGATTCGCAAAACCAAACAAACAGTAATCACCTTTGTTGACTTCAAAAAAGCGTATGATTCCATAGATCGGCAGACCCTGTTCAACATACTAGAGGAATTTCAAGTCGACAGGAAAACGAGGGAATTGATTAAACAAACTCTGACCAACACAACATCAAAAGTTAAGTTCTTGGGAGAAATTTCTGAACCGTTCGAAATCAGAACTGGCGTCCGACAGGGAGATGGACTATCCCCACTACTATTCAATTTAGTTTTGGAAAAAGTGATTCGTGAATGGAGAAAAGAAACTAAAGGTATAAACATTGGCAGACTTCTTAAAGACAAAATTCACCTTGACTGCTTAGCTTTCGCAGATGACCTTGCGATCCTTTCAAACAACAGGCAAGAAGCAATCCAATCCATAGAAAAGTTGAATGAAATAGCCGCAAAAACCGGACTTCAAATTTCATTTGAAAAGACGCAGTTTATGGAAGGAACTAAATCAAGATTCGACAATCAACCATTAATCACCAACTGTGGAATAATTTCCCAAGTAGACAAATTCAAATATCTAGGTGAAATTATTCAGCCAGCAGGGTTAAATCAGGAAGCTAACAAAGAAAGAACTGCTAAACTGCAAAGGGCTTACAAAATCACATGGAACAGATACAACAAAAGATGTATATCAAAAAATGCAAAATTACGACACTACAATACAGTCATCAAACCAGAGGCACTTTATGCATCTGAAACACTGATCATTGGCGGCAGGTCACAAATGAAAAGCATTGAGAAACAAGAGAGGAAAATTCTCAGAAAAATCCTAGGACCAAAGTTCGAAAATGGAATTTGGATGAAAAAGAAACCACACGAAATTTTTCAATTCACAGAAAAAATCACAGATACCATAAGAAAGAGACGACTAAAATTCTACGGACACCTACACAGAATGGATAACAACAGGCTGACAAAGAAAATTCTAAATCTAGCTCTAACCCTGAAAATCCGCAACAATTGGTTAGCAGAAATTCATGAAGATCTACAAGAAATGGGTATTGAGGACGAAACCATTCAAGATAGAATGAAATTTAGAAGCTTAGTAAACAAACATAAATTTGCAGAGAAACCAACAAGAAAAAATACAGGCTGGACAGAAACACGCAGAAAGGAACACAGTGAAAAAATGAAGAAATATTGGGAAGAAAAGAAGAAGAAACATTGTGCAAAATAAGTTCAAACGCGCTCCACAGCTGGGCACAACGAATCAAAATAAAAATAATAATAATAATAATAATAATAATAATATAATTAAAACTAAAATGTATACTTTTAATCAATTGTTAGAAATTATAATTATTCCTGCAATTTTTTTAATTAATATTTTTATTTAATTATTTCCCGCATTAAATGAAACCGTCGACAAGGAGCTGACCGCTTGAAATCCAAATTAAAATTAAATTGTAAGACAGTTAGTTGTAATATTCCTTGTTAATTATTGATTATTGTAGAAATTCGAACAATTTATTTTCTTTCTTTTCCAGTTTGCTTACGTCACACCCACACAGACGAGTATTATGGCGACGATGGAATAGGAAAAGGATAGGATCGGGAAGGAAGCGACAGTGACCTTAATTAAGGTAATGCCCGAGAATTTTCCTGTTGTGAAAATCGGAAACCACTGAACATCATCTTCAGGACTGCCGACAGTTGGGATTGGAACCCACTATCTTCCGAATGCAAGCTGACAGCTAAGTAACGCAAACCATGCAGCCGCTTGCTCGGTAATTTTATTTGCAAACACCTGGAACTTTCAGATCAGCTTTCACGGACAGCATTTTAACGTACAATAAATCCAAGATGTTCTTAAGATTTCACAAGAAATTTTGCAGTAAAAATAACTTCTTGAACGAATTATTGGATCCAGTTATCCGTGACAGTAGTTACTGAAACATGCGAGATGTCAACAATCGCTTTTCATCGATCTGTTAGCTCTTTCGGTTTAAACGTTCTGGCATTTCGCATGCGAATTTAAATGAAAGAATACACGCACACACTCACACAGTCCATGTCGTTTCATCAACGGACAGGCCTTTATTGCAGTCACAGAATAGGCTTACTCTGGTGTTAATCTTCTCTCATTACAGCATTCTGTCACTGAGGAAGCTCAATTCAAATGAAAGCTGCGCCCCATGTCGTTTTACTGAGCGACAGGGTTTTATTGAAGCTCAAACAATGCACTGTTTTAAAGTAGAACATAGGCAATGAATGTCATCCAAGAGTTTCCTTTACATTATGTGATGTATGAACTTCGTAGAGGCCATCAGCAGTTATCATTTCACCAATACCTAAGTCGGTTACTAGAACAGCTTTCCCAGTTGCAGTTCAACGGCTCAGAAAAGTAATTTGCTAATACTGGTCAATTTCTGTAAATCAATGGTCGAATGACGGGCTCCGGATAACAAAATCGCGGCTTCAAACCCGGTAAAAGTAGTTAGATTTTTGAAGGGTAGGAAAAAAAACATTTGACACTGCATGTTGTACGATAATAATAATTTCGTGTGGCTATTTCTAGCCGTGTGCAGCCCTTGTAAGGCAGACCCTCCGATGAGGGTGGGCGGCATCTGCCATGAGTAGGTAACTGCGTGTTATTGTGGTGGAGGCTAGTATTATGTGTGGTGTGTGAGTTGCAGGGGTGTTGGGGACAGCACAAACACCCAGCCCCCGAGCCATTGGAATTAACCAATGAAGGTTAAAATCCTCGACCCGGCCGGGAATCGAACCCAGGACCCTCTGAACCGAAGGTCAGTACGCTGACCATTCAGCCAACGAGTCGGACATGTTGTACGATAGCAGCGTGTTAAAGATCTCTGGTGGCACACTTGGTATTTCTTTCCTAATCCGTTTACCCTCCAGGGTTTGTTCTTCCCTCGGACTCAGCGAGGGTTCCCACCTCTACCGCCTCGAGGGCAGTGTCTTTGCGTCGGCGGATACAACTAGGAGGCAGGACTAGTACCTTGCCCAGGTGACCTCACCTGCTATACTGAACAGGGGCCTTGTGGGGGGATGGGAAGATTGGAAGAGATAGGCAAGGAAGTGGGAAGGAAGTGGCCGTGGCATTAAGTTAGGTATCATCCCGGCATTTGCCTGGAGGCGAAGTGGGAATCCACGGAAAACCACTTCGAGGATGGCTCAGATGGGAATCAAACTCCTCTTCTACTCAGGTGACCTCCCGAGGCTAAGCTGACCCCGTTCCAGCCCTCGTACCACTTTTCAAGTATCGTGGCGGAGCCGGGAATCGAACCGGTTCCTCCGGGGGTGGCAGCTAATCACACTAACCACTACACTACAGAAGCAGACCATTTGGTATTTACACGACAAAATTAATTAAAAGTCACGCATTGGTCATCCAACACAGATTCGTTTCTCTGTCATCTGATAAGAGTATATCGGAGTATCGAAACTGATACGTCAAGTCAAAATGTCTACATAGGGGCTCTGAGGTAATACCATTATTATTATTATTATTATTATTATTATTATTATTATTATTATTATTATTATTACTACTACGATGTCCGGTTCCATGGCTAAATGGTTAGCATGCTGGCCTTTGTTTCAAGCGGTCCGGGGTTTGATTCGCGGTCCGATCGGGGATTTTAAATTTCATTAGATAATTCCTATGGCTCAGAGGCTGGGTATTTGTGACGTTTTCATAATTAGATTTCATCTTTATAGGGCCCCATCCTCACAGAAGCGCAGATCGCCTATACAGCGTCATATCGAAAGACCTGTCTGAGGCCTCTCCGGAGGCCATACGCCATTAATATTATCATTCGCCGGGAGTTGTATTCATCATTTGGAAAGCTGTAAAAGCTATGTGTGAGCACCAAACTGGTTTTTTCTGTCGTACGTCCAATTCACCATGGCTCTTATAAAAATTCCTGTCGCCAACCCATATGGAGGGATGTAATCACAATTAAGTTTTCTGTGGTGATTGTTACTGTAGTGTGGTCTCCGAATATGAAGACGAGAGTGTTGGGACAGGCACAAACACCCAGTCTCCGAGCCAGAAGAATTAATTAGACGCCATTAACATCCCAGACACATCTGGGAATCGAACCCGTGATCCTCTGGACCCAGGCATCAACGTTGACCATTCAGCCAAGAAGGTGGAAGACTGTTACATTTTGTAACCTGTTACCTTTTATATACAGCCAAAATTTTACAGCAGCCATGAGATATGAGGTGTCTCATTCGGCAACTTCATTCCTTATTTCGGATGGTCCTCTTTATCAGTTGCTAGTGGGGCGCGTCACTTCTGCGCCAAAAAGACAAGAATGGAAGTAGGGCTAGGAACGAACAGAGCAGAGATTTCCGCAGACTCTGAGCTCAACTTACGCTTCAATTTATTGCAGCGTGAGTTAAATTCGTTTCCGTTTTATAAACGTATTTTATTCCCATTTCAAGTATGTAAATGTTTTTAAACTATGTACGTATTTTATAACTTTTAATTTTGAAAACATTTCTCAAAGTAGGAGTCCCCAAACGATGAAAAACGTAAAAAAACAGTTTTCTCAATTGTGTTCAACTGTGCCAAATGTCGAAGGGCTAAAGGCCCGGAAAGGTTTCAAATTGTGAGTCTTGAATAGCTCTGAAAATGAAAACCTACAACCTGTTTTCCAGTCTTTGACCGGGTCAGGGATGTAATGAATGAATCATATATAGGCTGTTATTACGATGGGGTCGCCACTCCCAAAGTGATATATTAATGACTGATAGATGCTATGAAATGAGAATGGAGTGTGTTGCTGGAATGAAAGATGATAGGGAAAACCGGAGTACCCGGAGAAAAACCTGTCCCGCCTCCGCTTTGTCCAGCACAAATCTCACATGGAATGACCGGGATTTGAACCACGGTATCCAGCGGTGAGAGGCCGACGCGCTGCCGCCTGAGCCATGGAGGCTCTCTTGAATAGCTCTATCAAACTAAAATACAAATATCGAAATTCACTTCCGGTCTAAATGCAGTTCTGGAAAAACAGCCTAAAATCTCCTGTTTCTTTACTCGTTTTCTTTTTGTTCAAATCCTAAAAAAGAAGCAAAGCAAAGAAAAGCAAAGCAAAGTTTTCTCCGCACAAGCCATGAAGGCCCTTGGAGGGGTGGAAGGTAAAGGCTTCCACTATCCGTAACCTCGCCACTTGATGGGGTAGAGTGGTTAGCTCTACGCAAGGCCTCCTTTGCCCCCAGTAATTAACCTGGTACTCATTTTTGGTGTAGGCTGAGTGAACCTTAGGGCCATATCCACCTCCGGAAGTGGAAATTTCATTTCTTAAATTTTACGATTTCCTGACGGGGATTCGAACCCACGTCCTTCCGGGCGAACCGAGCATGCCTTTACCACCTCGGTCAGGCAGCCCCTTTTGTTCAAATACTAGCCAAATTAATTTACTTACGTAATTATTTCTGTAATGTGTTCCTTGGATAACACCCACAGGCGTTTTTTGAGTTTTGAAAAGTTTCCACACCGAATGTAGTTATAAGGGTTTAAGTAAAACTCTGCATGACTCAAATTAGCGCTCGTAGTGGTAGAAGAAGGCAATCTGCTAATCTAATCGACCGGATAACGATGATTAAGAAAAGGATTGTAATTTTTAGGAATAAATAAAGAATACATTCTCATGTTTTATTACATTTCATTTACCTAAAATTCGTAGCTCATATGCCTAGGATGTTTTCAACATTGAGTTGCTTGCCTGAAGGGCCTAGAACTGGAGATTTTTATACCAGGCAAGTTAGCTACGCGCCTTGGCTCACTGTCATTCGGCAGATAATAGGTTTCAACCCCACTTTCGGCAGCTCTGAATATGGTTTTCAACGGTTTCCTATTTTCACACCACGCAAATATGTATCTTAATTAAGGGCACGGTCGCTTCCTTCTTAATCTCAGCCCTATCCTACAGTATGCCATCGTTGCCATAAGACCTGTCTGTGTCGGTGCGACTTAAAATTATATAGCAACAAAAATCACGCAACTTTCTATAACATGGTAGGGATCAATACACACTTCTACCTGCAAATACTAACACGTAGAGACTTTCGGCAGTGCTGGAATGGGAAAGGAACAGGGTTAGAGCGGCTACAACATTTGCATGATGTGAAAATCATGGCTAACAACAGTGATCCGTAACCTCCATCTTCCGAATGCAAATTTTTACAATTGCATGACCTGTATTACGTAACTGACTCTCTTAGTAGGGATGAATATACAGGGTGAAGCGTAATTCGCGCACTCGGGCGTCGCAGCGCGACTCCTCACATGCCAGCAAAAAAAAAAAAAAAAAAAAAAAGAAATGTCTCTTACAAAATTTCGTCTTGCGAGTATATCCGACAGAAAAACGACGTTGAAGAGTAGCAGTCTGGCAACACTGTAACCACATGTAGGGTAACTACCTCTGTCAGCATAAGTTAGTCGTACTGTAGAGGTGGTGCAGTGGATAGAGTTTTGGGTTAGCATGCAGGAGGTCGAGTGGTCGATCCTGGGTTGAGGCGTATGTTTTTTATTTCGTAAATGTAGTCCAGGTGGTATGGTATCTGGCATCTTAATCGTCAACAGCGATTGCAGCGGGTCCTCTAGAAACCATTTGCACTTACATACTACGATCCTAGAAACCGACAATCATTGGTCAGCTTTGAAAGGCACCCTTTCCACGTCGTGGGCGTGAATTTATTCGCACCACTTCATCCACTAGATATGAAACCTGATCCCATAGATTAGTCATCATCATCATCATCTGTTTACCCTCCAGGCTCGG
The DNA here is from genome assembly GCF_040414725.1 of Anabrus simplex. NCBI lineage: Eukaryota > Metazoa > Arthropoda > Insecta > Orthoptera > Tettigoniidae > Anabrus > Anabrus simplex. Next base: position 822,184,219 of record NC_090265.1, on the reverse strand, counting down.
TTTTTCCCTCGGACTCAGCGAGGGATACCACCTCTACCGCCTCAAGGGCAGTGTCCCGGAGCTTCAGACTCTTGGTCGGGGGATGAAACTGGGGAGAATGACCAGTACCTCGCCCAGGCGGCCTCACCTGCTATGCTGAACAGGGGCCTTGCGGGGGATGGGGAAGATTGGAAGGGATAGACAAGGAAGTGGGAAGGAAGTGGCCGTGGCCTTAAGTTAGGTACCATCCCGGCATTTGCCTGGAGGAGAAGTGGGAAACCACGGAAAACCACTTCCAGGATGGCTGAGGTGGGAATCGAACCCACCTCTACTCAGTTGACCTCCCGAGGCTGAGTGGACCCCGTTCCAGCCCTCGTACCACGTTTCAAATTTCGTGGCAGAGCCGGGAATCGAACCCGGACCTCCGGGGTGGCAGCTAATCACGCTAACCACTACACCACAGAGGCGGACCCCATAGATTAGTACCAACTATTATTCTTGCCTCGTTCAGGTCCATTACATTTCGTTAGGGCCTTACGTTACCAGTAGGCCTAGCAACGTCCAAACTCGGTTACAATTTGTATGTGTTATCACCATGGTCCCAATAATTTTGCCTTTCAACATTGCATCTGGTAACCGCATGCTGTTTAGTACGTATCCTAATGCATTATTATTATTATTATTATTATTATTATTATTATTATTATTATGTTGTAAATGTAGGATACATGTGACCTCAGAAACGGTGTCTTACTGTATTACAGTAGGTAATGTCAGATGGAAATTAGCAAATAAAAAATGCGCCTCAACCCAGGATCGAACCATCGACCTCCTGCATGCCGACCAAAATCTCTCCCCACTGCACCAACTGTACAGCACAACGAGAACGTGCTGACAGCGGTAGTTACCCTACATATGGTTACAGTGTTGCCAGATTGCTACTCTTAAACGTCCGTTTTCTACCGGATATACTCGCAAGACGAAAATTTGTAAGAGACATTTTTTTATTGCTGGCATGTGAGGAGTCGCGCTGCGACGTCCGAGTGCTCGAATTACGCTTCACTCTGTATATGTTTGTCAGTAATGAAAGGAGGCCATGATTTACAAACATTAATCTCACCCAGACATATAACCTATAGATATTGAGGTGTCTGGTACCCATGTGCGAACTACATCAGCAATATAATTTTGCTTTCAGTTCCTCAAGTTGGGCAGCTTCTCAGTTTAGTCCCTACAGATCAGGAATAACATCTTGGAACGAGCACGGAATCGAAACCGGAGAATAAGGGTAAAAGGTAGATAGATAGCTGCTCCTGTTGATCAGATATAGGTTACAGGTGTATCATAACTACACCGACAAAAGAAATTCAGGGGTGCAATCGGTTTGGCGGAGGAAAAATTTGTAAGTGCGTGATTCAAATTTACGAACTTGCCGCATTTGCTATGCCAGAAAGCCAGCCGCTGCCTGTTGCTGTGCGTTAGAGGAAGGAAGGAAGGAAAGGCAGGGGGAGTGGGAGACAGAGATTATGCGCGACACATCACACATCCTGAACAGAGCCCAAAGGTCACCACTACACCGTTGTGAACTGTGAATCGAAATGGGAGGGGGCACATTGAACATCTACTGTAATCAAACAATTGGGTGTATTGTTTCCTTCGTTCAGTATTTCATTCCATTTACAATGTTGTGAGTGAAGGAATACACAATCACGCGGTGGCAGCGTTGCATCTTCGAGCATGTTAAATAATAAATAACGAATAACATTAATTAAGAAACGGACGAGAGGAGAAACGATCTAGTGCATTCCTTGACTGACAAGTGTATCTTAATTACTGTGTGTTCTTCTACTGTGTGTGTATGTGTGTGTGTGTGTGTGTGCAGTTACGGCTGTTTAATAAACGAACTGTGTGAGTCGAACGAGGTAACTTGTGAATACGCGCGGAGCATTATCTCCGTCTCCATCATACATCACACTTCCCCTCCCTCCTCTTCCCTGAAGCACGGCAGCGGCTGGCTCTTTGACATAGTAAACAGGGCAAGTTCGTCAATTTGATTCGCGGGCCCGGAAGTAAGAAAGTAACTTCATTTTCTCGAAAAGAAACATTTTCTCCGCGAATCCGATTGCAACATCGTTCTTAACATAACACGAAGAGCATCCCCAATTTTTTGTATGTATAGTTACGATACACCTTGTTGAGTATCTGATTCGTTATTCCAAGTTTTTGGTTTTTGGAAGGGTGGACAATCACCTTAGCGCCCCTTGTCATAATAATTAGTTGGCATGTAAATTCTCTCTGATTGATGTCCACTTTACTACACAGCACGATCGGAATGTCGAAATTCATTCGCAGGCCGCCTAAAATAGCACCTCTTCGGAAGATCTGCAGCTCCCTCTGTGGTAGAGTGTCGGCCTCTGGATCCCAGGATAGCGGGTTCAAACTCGGCAGAGGTAGTCAGGTTTTTGAAGGGCGGAAAAAAGTCCATTCGACACTTCATGTCGTACGATGTCGGCATGTAAAAGATCTCTGGTGACACATTTGGTGTTCGCCCGACAAAGTTAATTAAAGCTCAGCTATAGACGCCCAAGAGAGATTCGGTTTGCTTTGCCGTCTAGTAGGCCTAGAGTAAAACGAACGTCGAAACTGACGAGCAAGCAGTCAGATGGCGACAAATTAAAATGCTTCCACATGGTATTATTATTATTATTATTATTATTATTATTATTATTATTATTATTATTATTATTATTATTATTTGATCTATTCGTCAACAGAGTAGTAGTCTTTTAGAATGTAACGAAAGTCGTCACTAATGACAGCATCGAATGATAAGACGGCAAAGACAAGCTTGATTCAACTTGAAGCTCTCGTGTTTGATTCTCTGTCAGGAAGTTGACGAATTTAGAGTGTACGGCTCTTTGACTAAATGAGAGCGTAGAGGCCTTCGTTTCATAGGGCCCTGGTTTCGATATCCGGCCGGAGAGGGGATTTTAATCGCGTTTAACCGCTACACACAATACCTCACACTAGCAACCACCAGACAAACACGCTGTAGTGAGTGAATTCCCTACATATAGCGTTGGTTGTAAAACATGGCTATATACTGTACACACACGAAAGTTCAGCTCCAAGAGATTGATAAAAGGCAAGGAAGAAGTGGAGAAATTTAAAAGTGAAACGTTCACTTCTAGAGAAGCATTTGGTCTTGGGTTGACTCAGACGACAATACAAATGAGAACCTAGCTAATTCCTAGAGTCAAAGGCGACTGGGCATAGTGTTAATCATTCTATCCCACTAAGTACCAAAGTTACGATCTGTGGCAGTTTGTATCTCCCACTCCTCTGGAAAGCCCTCATGAGATATTTATATTCTAATGGTACGTGAGTTACACATTAAACATTGGATGTACAGTATATTTTGAGAAAAGCCACATAAAAGAAACCTTTTATTTCTCGCTTTAACGCCTGACACATTTATAACGGTATTTTATTGTATTTCACCAGAACCATGTTTTCATAGACTACCGTATCCTCTTTCCTTCTTTCTACAAGATAAGAACACGGAATGCGCCACAGGGCTCATTTTATTTATGCATTCGATTTCCTTGACACTATGAAAAACACGATTTTCTGGCCTTTCATCATATGTAACAGCACCTTATTGTTTTTTAATCTCTTCTACTATTTTCCTGCCTTTTATCTGCAATTGTCTAACCATATTATTTGTCTTTATTATGTTTCGTTCTTGTGGTAGCCTTAATCATTTTCAGGAAGCTAATAAAATAATTCCTTTTATTAACTGTATTTTGGCAGTGGCAGTGGGCAAGTAGTTGAACTCAGGTCATGGATTAAAAGATGGCCAAAATCTAGTGGGTTCTTTCTCTCGACATCGCTTTTTCCTATTTGCTTTACGTCGCACCGACACAGATAGGTCTTATGGCGACAATGGGATAGGAAGGGCCTAGGAATGGGAAGGAAGCGGCCGTGGGCTTTATGAAGGTACAGCCTCAGCATTTGCCTGGTGTGAAAATGGGAAACCACGGAAAATCATCTTCAGAGCTGCCCACAGTGGGGTTCGAACCCATTATCTCCCGGATGCAAGCTCACAGCTGCTCGCCCCTAACCGCACGGCCAACTCGCCCGGCCAACTCGCCCGGCCTCGACATTGACTCCGTCATCATATCACACAAAGAAACGCATGTATGTTTAGTTTTCAGCCCTAAGGCTGGTTGGATCCTCAACAGCTCTGCCATCAGCTGTCATATATGGCCTAGGCATCACTGAAGAGGCGTACTAGGGAAATGAAGAGTGAGGCAGTTTCCCGTTGCTTTCCTCACCGAGACAGAAGTTGCTATTACATATCAGTCTCCCAAGTCCACTGAAATGTATGCACCAACCGACCCTATGAGCAACATTTTCACACCATTCATAGCAGGGACTGGCTGCATAAGGAATGGTATTACTAGCATCATATTGTCAAAGCCAAGGATAAGACAGAGACAAAATTGCTCTAGCCCATACCAGAAGACATAGTGCACTGTAAACACTAGGTCCTGCTAGCAAAGGCATACACAAAGAAACAGTGATGTATACATGTCCAAATTGTATATTGGAATCACGTATTCGAAATCAGATGTAGGACTGAGGAAGTAAGAACTTCTTTCACGAGGATGGAGCACCTACTATGCTGCCGCGATCTGAAGAAGGTCCTATTTCTGCTCACCTTACGACGTTGAAACGTCGTCCCTAACAGCTACAGAGAAGAAGATCGAAGCATTTGAAATGTGGGTGTACAGGCGAGTTTTTGAGGATATCGTGGACTGACCACTTCTCAAGTGTGGAATTTAGTTTTTAGAATGGACTATCAACTTCAACTTAACGCTTGTTAGCAAAAATGAAGATTGAATATATTAGACATATTAGAAGGAATGAAGAACACTATCAGTTTCAGTCGTAATACAAAGACTAGATCGTAGACGTAGACCGTATAGAAGAAGAATTTCCTATTGATGAACTCGTGAGAATTGTATAATCTGAACGCTGCTCAACTCTCCGCAAACTTAAGTTAGCTACGATGACGCCCAGTATCAGGAACACATGAGGCAAACAAAGAAGAAGAAGAAGAAGAAGAAGGATGAGGATAAGAAAAATAAGAAAAGAAATATTTGGATGGTATTTTTCTGAAAGCCGCTCTTTTCCGCAATTCTAGGCCTTAATAAATGACATTGACCTCTGAATCGGGCTTCATAGTAGCATTCCAAGAGATAGTAGGTTCGAACTTCATTGCTTACAGCCCTGAAGACGGTTTTTCGAGGTTTCCCATTTCTCAGGCTGTACCTTAATTAAGGCCATGGCTGTTCCTTCCCATTCCTAGCCCTTTTCTATCACATCGTCGTTATAATACCATCTGTGTCGGTGCGACGTAAAAGCCAATTGTAAAAACGTTATTCTATCGTAAGTTAATTTGAAATAACTGCAACATAATAACAGTGTAGGTCTATACTTTCCAAGCGTACACAACTTGTGAGATTCCTATGGTAACTACAAAGCTGTGGTTCAGTCTGTCATTGTTTATACTATGCTACTTCCTTAATTGTGCTTGATAATTTTTTATGACCCTGACCTTGTTAGGATTACCGAGCCAAAGAGTAATATAATTTATCTTCCCTTCATGGTTCACAAACGATACTTTCATTCTTCACTGAATTCTGCATCTTCCTTATTCTGCCACGGAGATAAAGACATCGATGTTAAGGCCTTTGGATTGAATCAACAATAAATTATTCAATCCGCCATCAGGTTGCTCATGGAGTGACCAGGGAGAACAACCCAATCCATGCAGCCATTTTAGATCTAGGGGAGCTATTCGACCGAATTGCTAATGAACTGCTCTGGCAGTCACATGGACTCAGTTTTTGTACCGTACCATCAGCAGCACCATGCGCTGTCCTGCAGGAATTTCACAGTCTTTCCCCATACGAGATGGCACCCATCAGGGATTGGGTCTGTCACTTCTGTTATTTATCCTCTGCATGGATTTAGTGATGGCGAACACCGCACCTATGAAGAATCCTATATACTGATGACGTTTTCTCAGCTCGCGAAGAACGTCGGGACCTTCAGGAACAAACGAAAGTGTGGGAAGCCAGTCTTGTAAATCATGGACTACGGTTAAACATCAAGAAAGCAGAGACATGGAGTGCGGACTGCAGACAGACGGAATCATCGAAATTGACGGACAGGATCTAAACAAAGCTGACCAATTCAAATACCTCGACTCCCTCTCATATGCGAATGATGATGCTCTTCCCGTTGCCCATGCTTGAGTCAATGCGACCTGGCTAAAGTGGAGGCAGGCCAATTGAGACATCTGCGACCACAGAATACGTACTCATATGAAGGTCAACGTCTACAAGAGCGTCGTGTGTCCAGTCGTCCTGTAAGCATGATACACACTATCAGACCAGATCACCAGACCAGACAAAACCGACTGACCGTCTGAGTTTCGATAGAGACTACACAGCTTCAGACCTAACGGGGATAGTGAACACTCCGAATTCATTACAGCAAGTTTATTCAAATCCTGACTAGAGTCGTTTGCGCTATGATATGCCTCTGTCTCTTTCAAAACAACAAATACTTGGGTTGGCACTGCGTGTTCCAGTTATCATACTTGATGTGAACAAAGAACTGTAGGCTTCATTTCGAATTTCTCTATTGGAGTAGGTCTCGCGTTTGATAGCCCACAAACATCGAAACTCTCGGTAGCGTTCCAACCACAACACATCTACACATTACACGACCAGACCGTAAAAGTGTTTGGCAGTCTGGTGGTAGGGACGTTCTACGGATCGATCGCCGGGCTGTCTGTCCAGACAAAATTGGTCTGGCGACATGCCTAAACACTCAGATCATTTCCCGACCGCCAGACCTACAGACTGTCTGCTGGTCTGGTCTGATAGTCTGCACCGTGCTTTATAGATCAGAATGCTGGCCGGCCACCTTCATACATGAGCAAGCTCTGCATGTCATTGAAATGAGCATGCAACGATGGATGCTGGGCCTCACGAGACTAGACCACATCAAGAATGAGCATGTTTGAGTTGTTCTTAGAGTGACGCCCATATATGAAAACGCAAGAGGTCCGAATGAGTTCGTATTGCCATGTTGTACGCAATCATGGACAGTTTATAGGCAGAAGGGCGTCCTATCTCAGTGTAGAAGGACGCCGATCCCGAGGCCGACCGAAGAAATGATAGGCTGAAGGACATGAAACTCCTCACCGTCGCCCCAATGATGCCGTTGATCAGCAGAAGGCAAAAACCCCATGGCACAACAGCCCCGAAGGGGCATTGCCTACCAAACGACCGCTGCGCAGCCCGAAGGTGTCGTGCGGTCAGCCCGAAGAATCATCTCGACCTTTATTCTTGGCTTTCTAGACCGGGACCGCCATCTCTCCGTCAGATAGCTCCTCAATTGTAATCACGCAGGCTGAGTGGACCTTGAATCAGCCCTCAGATTTAGGTAAAAATCCCTGACCTGGTCGAATCCGGGGCCTCCAAGTAAGAGGCAGGCACATTACGCCTCCACCGCGAGGCCAACCTGATCAGCAGAAGTGGCGATTAAAATGTAAGAAAAGGGACAAACCCTAGGAATAAGAAAGAAGAAATCGATAAATGATAGGAATGAACCCGGGCCTCCGGGGTGGTGGCAGCTAATCACGCTAAGCGCTACACCACAGAGGCGGACTATTACAATTATTATTATTATTATTATTATTATTATTATTATTATTATTATTATTATTATTATATCTATTATTATTGTCCGCCTCTGTGGTGTAGTGGTTAGTATGATTAGCTGCCACCTCGGGAGGCCCGGGTGCGATTCCCGGCTCTGCCACGAAATTTGAAAAGTGGTACGAAGACTAGAACGGAGTTCACTCAGCCTCGGGAGGTCAACTAAGTAGAGGGAGGCGGGGAGGCTCGATTCCCACTTCAGCCATCCTGGAGATGGTTTTCCGTGGTTTCCCATTTCTTCTCCAAACAAATGCTGGGATGCTACCTAACTTAAGGCCACGGACGCTTCCTTCCCTCTTCGTTATCTAACTCTTCCGGTCTTCCCATCTCCCCACAGGGCCACTGTTCAGCATAGCAGGTGAGGCCGCCCGGGCGTGGTACTGGCCCTCCTCCCAAGTTGTACCTTCCCGACCCAAAGTCTCACGCTCCAGGACACTGCACTTAAGGCGGCAGAGGTGGGATCCCTCGCTGAGTCTGAGGGAATAACCAACCCTGGATGGTAAACAGATTATTATTATTATTATTATTATTATTATTATTATTATTATTATTATTATTATTATTATTATTATTATTATTTCTAACTTCGTGAGTGAATGATCAGCGTTCTGGTCCTTGATCGCGGGATTCTTGGGTAGATTGTCCGCCGACTCAAGGGAGTCAATTGGGATGGCCTTCGGGTTCTGCCTTAAGATATACAAATCAAAATCCCTCTCCTATCAGGTCAAATACAGACACAGCAGTCAAACCGGAGCGCCTATACGCAGCAAAAGCCATAACCAGAATAAGAATTTCGGAGACAGGAAAAAAGAAGGGAATTCTTATGGAAAATTCTAGGGCCAAAGAAAGTTCCCGTAGATGGTTTCACATTCGAACTGAGGTCAAATAAAGAGCCGTACGAAAAGTTCATAGGGATATCAGTCAACATGAGAAAGAGAAGACTGATGTTTTATGGGAATATCAAAAGGATGGGGACCAACAGGTTGCCGAAAAGGATTCTCATCCTTCAAGAGAAATGGAAACCACAAACTCCGTGGCTTCAATAAGTGCACCAGGACTTGAAAAGGGTGAACGTCACGTGGGAATAAAGACCTAATATTTCTGCAGAAGAGCGGCTAAGAAGCCAGAGGTTCAGAGATCTCTGGCAGGAAAAGAAAAGGATAAGGCAAAACACTTTGAAGAAGGAATGAAAGACTGTATTGTTTTCGTAGCCCATAGATTGCTATTATTATTATTATTATTATTATTATTATTATTATTATTATTATTATTATTATTATTATTATTATTATTATTATTAACAGATTGACAAGCCTCGGGTTCTATTCCAAGACACTCCAGGGATTTTAATTCTGGACTGAGGGCTGGGGTCTATTGAGGCGAACTAAGGAGCTGTTGATACGATAGGCAGTGGATTTGGTCAAGAAAGCCAAGTAATATGGCTGAAGATATCATCGCTGACAATGTGATATTCTAAAATCTACAGGCCATCTGGCTGGGCAGCAGTCGTCTTGGCAGGCCAAGGTTCTAGTGGTCTAATAGCATCTTAATCAAAATGTCAGCATCAAGAATGAATTACTCTATACCGTATAAAAGTCCCATTAACTGTTTATGGATACACTTCTATTGGCCGAGCGAGTTGGCTACGCAGTTTGAGTCTCGTAACTGTAGGCTTGCATTTGGAAGAGACTGGGTTCGAACTCCGCTGTCGGCAGCTCTGCGAATGGATTTCCTAGGGTTCCTATTTTCACGCCAGGAATATATTGAGGCTGTATCTCAATTAAGACCGTGGTTGCTTCTTTCCTAGTCCTAGCTCTTTCCTGTTCCCATCGTTATTATGTGACCTCCGTGCCAGTATGATGTGAAATAAATAGCAATAAAAGAAGGAAAGAACAATCCATCACTACTGCGAATGTATGGAGGCAGAATATACAACTAAGAGAGAACTTCGAGAAAATGGTCGACTGCTGAGGATATCACTTCATCAGCAGTGCGATTTAAGTTCACGGAGCTAATTGAATGACGCCAAAAGGTGTATTGATCGTTGAGCCTCAGCTTACATAACATTGCAGTTAGTTCACTGTCAAGGGCAGAGTATTGTCAACTTTACGCAGATCTCTGTTCCCAGGTAGATTTTCTTAGTTTACGAAAAACACACAAAATCATCGTCAGTTTACATTTACATCCTGGAGGAGCGTTAACTCACCACCGAGACAATCAACTCTTACCACATGGAGAGTGACTCGGGGTATAATAATTTATGAACATGAGGTGTCGACGCGATTGCGAATAGTCCCGATTGCGGATACAAAATATTTGGGAAGAGTGCCAGCTCGTTCCAGGATTTTCCCCTTTCAGTTGCGTATTTATTGCGAACAATCTCGATTGCGGACACCCCAATAATAGCCTCGATGCACCTCGATTGCAGACACTATTTCCTGCAAATAGGCCTTTGTGAAATCAAGCATTTATATTGTATTTTTATAAATAGTGCAAGTGCGAAAAGGTTCATTGTTAGCGACAACCGGGACTGGATGGGCTTTTTGTTTTGTTTTTAGAGCACCTCGCTTATTTTCGAGGTAAGCCTGCTGTGTGGCTCAGCACATGAAGTTAAGGGCAGGAAGTCGGAAGACCCACGGACGCCATGAATCCTCATAGTTAACCGTATTCAACCTTTAAAATAATGGAGACCTAGTCCCATAATTAGCTTTTTTTGTTTGGTCAGAATAACTGTTTGCACTTTTAAGAAGTTTGTCGTTTTTACTACTAATTATTTACGTATAAATTTAGGCTTATAATTATTTCTCATCTATAAAATTCGTTATAATTTTAAATACGAACCGGTACCGCTAAAAATACACTCTTATTGAGAATATACGTTTTTTGAACGCATGATGCTTACGCTTACTCCATTCTGAGGACAAATGGCATTACGTCCAGAATCCCTGTTTATTTTACAAGTTGGTTTATGTCGCAACGACACAGCTAGGATTGGGACAGGAGAGGGCTACGCGTGATAGAAGCGGCCGTAGCCTTCATTAAGGTACAGAACCAGCATTTGCCTGCTGTGAAAATGGGAAATCACGGAAAACTATCTTCAGGGCTACTGACAGTGGGGTTCCAACCCACCATCTCCCGAGTGCAAGCTAGCTGCGCGAACCTAACCGCACGGCCAACTCGCTCTGTTATGGCAACTAGAGCAAAACTTTGGTAAGATGGATGGAAAGAAAAAACCCTGGAACGAGGTGGCACTCTTCCCAAATATTTTGTGTCCGCAATCGACACTGTCCGCAATCAACACACAACCGAACATGAGACTTGAACACGAAGTGCCGTTGTGACGTCTGTTTCTTATAACTGGGATCGATTCTAAGGCTTCCAAATGCGTCTGATTCACATCTAAATATAGGATGCCTAGTAATTACGGGATTTGCCTAGTGGAGGCGGTAAAAGTGAGTTCTCTTCATCCGTAAGAATGTTCTATTATCTGTTAGGAAGTTGAGATACTGAGGAACGAAACTTCCACTTTTGCGGAGATATGCAGGAACGTGAATCTGGTACATGAACGTTAGAGGATTGGTCATACTGATTAAAAAAAATTAATTCGATATCTCACACCGTTCTCATTTTATCAGCTGCTGAATTTAGCCAATCTGATCACTATGGGCCGATTGCAGAAGCGGCATTTAGACGATGTCTACGGTTAAACAATGCCTAAGTATGGCTGCCGCATTGCAGAGACATTATTTATCACTTAGACACTGTCTAAAACCGATGTTCAACCGGTCATGTTTAAACACTGCCGAGAGCACTGTTTAACCTCAAATGACAGGAGTGAATCACAATCAGAGGTTATGTACCGTGAAATATGTAATTTGTATTATCATGTTGAGACGATTCCGGGAAGAATGGTTAGTCCGACGGCCTCTCTGTGGGTCGCCCGCTGCTAAATCGCAGCAATTCGTTTGACATGCACGGGGAGATAATAAAAAAATAAGGTTCCGCTTTACGAGAGACTTGTTTCTTGAGACTGACAAAGTGACAGGCCGGTAACTGTCAACTTGAATACAATTCTTGGCAATCGATATATTTTATTATATACATGGGGTAATTTCCATGGAATTATAGGTCACTTCGACTACATATCACAATTACGTGTCCCGATCGTCTGAGGGCTGTCACATACATCAACCGGGAGAGATTCACTTATATTTACCGCCAAGTAAACACACATAATAGTGAAAACTAAAAAGTAGGTTGTATGGGATTTTTACATATATAATCGCATAGGTTTTCGGTAACTATCAGATAGGAAAAGGAAAGTGGTGGTGATTATCGTTTAAAGAGGACTGGGGAAGAAGAGCCGTGGCCATAATAGCCCTAGTATTTGCCTGGTGTAAAAATGGGGAAACTACGGAAAACAATCTTCACGGCTGTCGATGATGCGTTTCGAATCTACGATCTCCAGAATGCAAGCTACATCTATATGGCCCGTACAACACACTCGGTTACACATTACTATTGCTTCATCTTCCCTTCGTCGAAGCTACCGTATTTATGAGTAGATTACACTCACTGTAACAACACTATAACGAAAGCTACACTTCCCCGTACGGTGGCGTGTCGCTTTAGTGTCGATAATATTATGAGATTTAATTTGCACCGAAAGCGATACTCTTATCTGTGGGCAAGTCATGCTCAGCCATATTTGAGTAATGTGTAGGAAGACAAACAGCTGACTGGCGTTCGGCGCACGCACCGACGAATTTCATTGGTTGCGACAAGCAAAGAGTTACATGAAAGATACTTCAGTTTCCATTTTCAAACCAAAATTGAAACTTTAAGGGATGTCTAATTAAACATCGACTGAACATTGTTTATGCAATGGAAGATCGTGAATGATTTAGACGTTGTTTAGGTAGACGATGCCTAAGGCTTAAAACTAGTCATCGTTTCTGCAATCGGCCCTATGTGGGCAAATTCAAATGGGCTTTGCGAGGCGGGGCTGACATATTTGCATGTAGCTTAATGTCGGCTTGAAGGCCATGCCTAAAAATCAGCATCAAACACAAACACATCGCGGGTTTCAGCTCGTCACCGTAGCGTACTTCCTACGGCACGATCCTGACAGATCGGATGTCCGTGTTCAAATCCCTCCCCTGGCGAAGGTTTTCACTCCATTGCTGCTCCCAAGCTGGTCTTAAGCCAAGTACAAATTTATCAACACCGGCTCGCAAAGCTCATTTGAACTGGTTAATCATCATGGTGGTGAAATTTTTTTTCCACCAGGCGGGCTTCCAGTGTCTAATGATATGTTCAAACCGGGCGAGTTGGCCGTGCGGTTAGGAGCGCGCAGCTGTGAGCTTGCATCCGGGAGATAGTGGGTTCGAACCCCACTGTCGGCAGACCTGAAGATGGTTTTTCGTGGTTTCCCATTTTCATTCTAGGCAAATGCTGGGGCTGTTCCTTAATTGCCACGACCGCTTCCTTCCCCTTCTTAGGCCTTTCCTATCCCATCGTCGCCATAAGACTTATCTGTGTCGGTGCGACGTGAAACAAATTTTAAAAAAATATGTTAATTTTCTCTCTTTTCATTTACAATATTCAGTCGTCTTTCTTTATTTCTTTCTTTCTTTCTTAATCCGTTTACGCTCCAGGGTTGGTTTTTCCCCTCGAGCTTAGAGACGGGTCCCACCTCTGCCACCTCAAGTGCAGTGTCCTGGAGAGAGACTGTGGGTCTCTGGGATACAACTGGACAGGAGGACCAGTACCTCGCTAATGCAGCCTCATCTGCTATGCTGAACAGGGGCCTTAAGTTGGGGATGGGAAGATCGGAAGGGATAGACAAGGAAGAGGGAAGGAAACGGCCGTGGCTTTAAGTTAGGTGCATTTCCGCATTTGTCTGGAGAAAGGTGGGAAACCATGGAAAACCACTTCGAGGATGGCTGAGGTGGGAATCGAACCCACTCTACTCAGTTGACCTCCTGAGGCTGAGTGGACCCAGTTCCAGTTCTCGTACAACGTTTCAAATTTCAGGGAGAGAGACGGGACCGGGCGATTTGGACGTGCAGTTAGAGGTGCGCAACTGTGAGCTTGCATCCGGGGGATAGTGGGTTCAAATCCCACTGTTGGCAGCCCCAAAAGTGGTTTTCCTTGGTTTTCCATGTTCGCACCAGGCAAATGCTAGGGCTGTACCTTAATTATGGCTACGGCCGCTTCCTTCCAACTCCTAGCCCTTTCCTATCCCATCGTCACCATAAGACCTATCCGTATCGGTGCGACGTAAAGCCACTAGCAAAGATAGAAGGAAGAGACGGGAATCGAACCCGGGCCTCTACGGGTGGCAGCTAATCACACTAACCACTTCGCCAGAGTTTCGGACAGCCATACAACAATTACGTAGCAAAATCTGTAAACCGGATAACGATTCCTGTTCGATCAAGAGTTATTTAATGGTAACGATGACAGGATGTGTCTGAATATTTACCCAAGTGTAAACGAGTTCTTTCATACGACCCTAGTCTCATGCACCGGATAATTCACTAGGGACATTCCGCGGGCTCCGAAAACCATTAGCAAAGCAATTAATGAACCGTTAATTACCAGTCATTATTTCTAAATTACAGGCATGGTTGCAGAATATAAGTTTTGGATGTTTCCAGGTGTAAAGTGTCCAAAATAAGCAACGATACATTCGATTACAGAAGCACAGTTTCTAATAATCGAAATTTAAGTTAAGGACATATTAAAAAGAATGGCACAACAGCCCTGGTGGGCGTTGGCCTACTAAGCGATCGCTGCTCAGTCCGAAGTCCTGTAGATTATGAGGTGCCGCGTGGTCAGCCCGACGAATCCTTTCAGCCGTTATTCTTGGTTTTCTAGACCGGGATCACTATCTCACCGCGTCAGATAGCTCTTCAACTGTCATTGTCATCACGCAGGCTGAGAGGACTCGAACCAGAGCTCAGATCCAGGTAAAAATCCGTTACCTGGCCGGGAATCGAATCCGGGACCTTCAGAGAAGAGGTAGGCGATCGCGGTAAGTATAGCTGGTCAATAATCTCATAGTTCGCCTCTGTGGTGTAGAGGTTAGTGTGATTAGCTGCCACCCCCGGAGGGCCGGGTTCGTTTTTCGGCTCTGCCACGACATTTGAAAAGTAGTACGAGGACTGGAATGGAATGCTCTCAGCCTCGGGAGGTCAAGTGAGTACAGGGAGCTTCGATTCCCACCTCAGCCATCCTCGAAGTGGTTTTCCGTGGTTTCCCACTTCTTCTCCAGGCGAATTCCGGGATAGTAGCCAACCTAAGGCCACGGCCGATTCCTTCCCTCTTTCTAGCCTATCCCTTCCAATCTTCCCATAGAGAAGCACTCTGTGCAGAAGCAGAAGGCTCCTGTTCAGCATAGCTGGAGAGGGCGCCTGGGCGAGGCGGAAGTGGTGATCCCTCTCTGAGTCCGAGGGAAAGATCATCCTTGGACGGTAAACGAATTAAATAATAATAATAATAATAATAATAATAATAATAATAATAGTAATAATGAAATGGCGTATGGCTTTTAGTGCCGGGAGTGTCCGAGGACATGTTCGGTTCGCTAGGTGCAGGTCTTGTGATTTGACGACCGTAGGCCACCTGCGCGTCGTGATGAGGATGAAATGATGATGAAGACGACACATACACCCAGCCCCCGTGCCAGCAAAATTAACCAATGATGGTTAATCGAACCCGGAACCCCTGTGACCAAAGGCCAGCACGCTAACAATTTAGCCATGGAGCCGGACAATAATAATATTAATAATAATAATGTCACATCTATATCGTCAACTCCCTCTGTGCAGGTTCAAACCTGAAGACAGGACAATCCAGTTGACAATCGTCGTATGATGACGGCATGGCCTGAGTGGCTCACATTGGTAAGACAATGGCTTTCTAAGCTCAAGTTGGCAGATTCTAACCTTGCTCATTCCAGTATAGCCTATTTGCAGGTGCTAAAATACGTCATCTTATTTGTGGTAGATTTACAGGCACGTAAAAGAACTCCCGCGGGTTAACCATAAAAGTAGCTGGTGGGACGTAAAACCAATATTATTATTATTATTATTATTATTATTATTATTATTATTATATAATTCGCTGGGGCCATCAAGGACCACGTTAAGTCTTGTTGCGTTTGACACTGAACTTGGCCTTCTTTAGAGCCCAAATTTCCCTCATTCTTTGTGAGTGGGCCTGCTTACGCTCCTCTGTCCAAGGGGCACCGTGTCTTCTCTTCGGTTGCTCGTTTCGGTTTAGCCCGTTTGTCAATATTTTCTTGCGGAAGAGATCTCTGTTAAGGGCGTCTTCAGCTGAGATATGTAGCATTTGCAGGTCTTCTTTGGTATTTCTAAACCAGGGAATTGTGGTTTTGGGGTTCGAATAAAAAAGTGAAAGATTTCTTTAGTTAACTTTCTTCCGTCCATTCTTTTCAGATGACCGTAAAATCGTGCCCGTCTTTTTCTGATTGTGTCGGTAATTTTTCTCTATTTTGCTGTAGACTTCCTTGTTGGATCTCTTTTGATGGATTCCATTTCTGTACTTTGATCCCAAGATTCCTCTCACAATTTTGCGTTCTCTTTTCTCCAGTTCTTCAAGGAGTCCTTTGTTGGTATTTAGAGACAGGGTTTCGGCTGCATATAGAACTACTGGCTTCATAACTGTTTCATAGTGACGTATCTTGGTGTTTTGGGAAAGGCATTTTTTGTTGTAGATTGTGCGGGATGTTTGGTAGGCTATTTCCAGTTTGCATACTCGCTCCTGAAGTGCTTCTTTGTCCAGTCCATTTTTCATGATGATCTCACCCAGGTATTTGAATTTGTCTACTCGGGTGATGTCTCCGTATTTAGTATGGAGTTTTGGTGGAGCCTCTTTGATGTTAGTCATTACTTCTGTTTTCCCAAACGATATCTGCAAACCAGTTTGTTCGGCAATTTCCTTTAAAATTTCAACTTGAGCTCTAGCAGTTTCTATGTCGTTTGAGAGAACAGCAATATCATCGGCAAATGCTAAGCAGTCTGTTGCGATCCCCTTGGATTTGGTTCCTATTCTCAATGGACTGTAGTTGGTTTCCTGTAATCTCACCCGCCAGGTTCTGATGTTTTCAAGAACACAGTTGAAGAGTATCGGGGATAGCCCATCATCTTGTCGGACTCCTGTTTTAATGTCAAAGGAATGCGAGAGACATCCGTGGAACTTCACCTTGGATTTTGTATCGGTCAGGGTGGCTCTAATTAATGCCAGCAGTTTCAAATCAACTCCAAATTCATTTAAGATGTTTAGCAGGACTTCCCGGTCAATGGAGTCGTACGCTTTCTTAAAGTCCACAAAGACAGACACATAATTCTTGGACCTTAGTGTACAATATCTGATGATCGTTTTGAGATTTTGGATCTGTTATTATTATTATTATTATTATTATTATTATTATTATTATTATTATTATTATTATCATTGACGTCGGCATATAAAATATCTCTAGGGACACATATTTTGGCGTTTGGACTCCAAAATTAATTAAATCTCAAAAAGTGGCCACACTCATTGAGAGATTATGGGATTAGTTGTAAGTTATTACTGGCAATTAAAAGGTATTTATGTTGACAGTTGGACCGCAATGGGAATATTCTTTTTACAATTTATTTTAGGTCGTACCGACACAGATAGGACTTATGGCGACGATGAGAAGGAGTGCTAGGATTGGGAAGGAAGCGACCGTGTTCTTAATGAAGGTAAAGCCCCATCATTTGCCTGGTGTGAAAATGGGAAACCACGGAAAACCATCTTTAGAGCTGTCGACATTGGAGTTCGAACCCACTATCTTCCGAATGCAAGCTGATTACGTATCCCAAACCACACATATGAAATGAATGACGTGATATTTTAAAGTAGGAAGGCAAAGGGGTAAATTACCAGGTTCCGGTACATAGTTTGCTCCTGTCGAATAGCACCAAGGGGTCTGTTCAAGGCTGCACCTCTCCATCCGACGGACGAATCGTCATCAACAGCATCATATGCCCTCACTCCATAAGAACACTTTGGAGAGGTTTGTAATTGTATCCAGGCTTTTGACACGCAATCTAGTGATTAGAAATTATATACCACCACCTCCTCTACCATACGGGCCAACATTCTGATGGCGAAACTTTTTTTCGACGAGCGGGACTCGAACCGGCTAACCAGGGTGTCAGACCATTTATAAAACTCGCACCTTAACGATCATGGCCACCAGGCGGGCTACCTGTGACTACGAAGATATTATTAGAAAAAATACAAAAGTTGATAACAAGGCAGCTGGAATTGGTAAGATTTTTAGGGATATACTAGTAGCAATTGGTTGGGATATATGACCATAATCTGAATTACTTATTTGGTTGATGTTTGCATTATCTATTTTGCGGCTCTTTGTTAGTGGATATTGATGCTAATGTAGGATATTGATGGTAATGAGGTAGTGAGAGGATGAAACTCGGTATCGGTGCATACTGTCCTGTCGAATAACACTCAGGAGTCTGCTCAAGGCTTTACGACCCGATCCGACAGGTGTATCACCATGAAGAGCATCATATGTCCTCACGCCATGCACACACTGCGGAGAGGTTTGGAATTAAATACATGCTTTCGGCACGCAATCAAGTGATTAGAAACGGTATACCACCATCTCTCCTACCCTGTCAGCCAACATTCTGATTGTGAACATATTTTTCACAAACGGGAGTCGAACCAACTAGCCACGGTGTCAGACCATGTAGACTTGACGCTTTAACGATCATGTCCACCAGTCGGTCTACTGTTTGTATGACGGAGCTCTACTGAACGAATGGAAAGTTGCCCAGTGTACAAACACGTAGCCTAATACCGAGCTATGATATTTTGGCAATAAACACGCGAAATAATGTGCTAAGAAATTGATAAACAGCGATTACGGCAATCTGTAGCACATACTACCATTTAAAGTCGTTCTAAAAGGCATAGGTGTACCCTTTTATTGGCAAAGTGACGATAAAAATCAGTTTATTAACCAACCAAGAAATATGTGTGATAGAGTGGTCCTTCCTTCTGGTCGTGCTTGCACTGCGGGACAGAAGAGTTTTCAGCAGATCCCGTTTTTATGTCAGGAAGTGTATGTAGCGGATTGCGGAAGTTCTTAATCTGCTGACTTGTTTAGTTGCACCATGAGGAAAACAATGAAACAATTTTCATGATGATCAATATTTAAAGAATGTGGGGTAATCCTCACTACACTCAGTTAATTACTTTATGTCCAGAGGACTTTATTTTTACTTTCTGAGCAG
The DNA here is from genome assembly GCF_040414725.1 of Anabrus simplex. NCBI lineage: Eukaryota > Metazoa > Arthropoda > Insecta > Orthoptera > Tettigoniidae > Anabrus > Anabrus simplex. The sequence continues at coordinate 822,165,117 of NC_090265.1, read as the reverse complement.
TTTCATAATAATGCCAGCGGATCCTTTACGATTAAGTACGGTATAAGGTACGAGAAGTATCATTAGAAAAGAACGCACCCACATGTCCAAGGTTGGATTGAAGTTAGCAGACAAATACGAGCTCAGTGACATGGTTCATGCCTTACTACTGAGAGAAACTAAATTTTAAATTCATATGTTAGAGATATTCGAGTCTCTGAACTTCCGTTTCCTGATACAGGGTCTGGGATGAGGTGAGATGAAATTTGATGACATATACTTTTTACGGCCGGATGCCCTTTCTAACGCCAACCTCAGCTGGGGAGCTAATAGTCTAATATTGCCCACCTTCTCAGCCAAGATAACACGATCTTCCTCCACTGTCCGTAGATTGCCGTAGTTTGAATATGTGTATAGTATGCGAACCTTTCCTTGATACGAAGTTCCGATTCAGCATTAGGCACTAGGGAGCTCAGGGATCAAGAAAAGGTTCGCATACTATACTCAGAGTGGCTATCACAAATGTGCTTTCACCTCAATTTCTTCACTCACGTTTCTCATGGCACTGGGATAAATAAGCTAATTTGGATCAACATTATTTCAGTTTCATTCTATTAGGCATGCAGATACTGTAATAAATCCTACGATGTAATAGGTTATCACCTTGTTAGAACAACTCCACTCGTTTATAGCGATCAGTTCAAGCTTTTTAATGTGAATCAACACCGACAACATATATTTCAATTTATTTCTCCTAGTTATTAAGTAATTACGTAAATTTAACTTACTTGCAATCTCCTTATTCCGAATTTCGTTAACCTCACGCACGGCTGTAAGCGAACATTGCTTTGCACTTGCAGGCGAATCAATGTAGCGCATGGACATGTTTGCTCGATATGATACAATACTCAGCTGTCATCTCACTGATGTAAGCTTACTGATGGAACTTAATAATAATAACCAAAGTAAATTAATTCTAGATAACATACAAGAGACAAGAAATTCGTATTTCCCTGTTTGTATATTAATTTTTATTAGAACGGTACAGAATGTTGAATAACACAACCTCCCGTATCTTTAAACTTCTTTGTACTAATCTACTCCCCATTTAGAAGAACACTGTAAATGGAGTAAGCAAATACTCCCCTAATGTCAGTGACAAAAGTCGCAATGAAGAACTAGCAAGTAACAAAGCTGTTTCAGAGGAATCCAGGGTACAAAATAATAAACAATGGCATGACACAGTTCGTCGTTGACAAGATGACTAAATATGAATGAGAATATAAGTAACCTAATGGTTGATTCAATTAGTGGAATAATGCAATTTTTTGCCAACTACTCACCGTTTGTAACGACAGCATCTATAGCAGTAATTTGCTCTTCTGTAGTTCGAAATAGTTCACTAAAATCCGCCATTGTTGTCGGTTGACAGCTGGTTAATGTAGAACGTGACAGCGCGAGAAGACGGACTGAAGAAGGCTATGCCAGTTCTGCGGCGTGTAATTAAACAGCCTGCTCTTATTCTGGCACCGTCGTGGCCTTCACGTCTTACAAAACAGACGTAATCATTAGATCCACCGGTACTTTCACTGTGCCGCGCTTGTTGCGTTGTTTCTTGTCGACTCAGCCAATCGCTTTCGTTCGCCTACTTGGCAGTATGACTGTAGACTCGCCGCAGTGCTGGTCGATCACAGGTCCCATTAAAGTGGAACAGTCCGCGAACCTGTTGAGATGCAGCAATACGTCCGTCTAGTGCGACATATTGACATCTTGGGTGCAGGAGATTTTTTTTTTTTTTTTGCTATGGGCTTTACGTCGCACCGACGATGGGATATGGAAGGCCTAGGAGTTGGAAGGAAGCGGCCGTGGCCTTAATTAAGGTACAGCCTCAGCATTTGCCTGGTGTGAAAATGGGAAACCACGGAAAACCATCTTCAGGGCTGCCGATAGTGGGATTCGAACCTACTATCTCCCGGATGCAAGCTCACAACCGCGTGCCTCTACGCGCACGGCCAACTCGCCCGGTGGGTGCAGGAGTTTGCTTCTGCCCATAACGGAGTCTATATTCTTGAATGCTGACAGATAATTGTATACCGATACCTCATTAAGTGTAGGGGTAACGTGCCTGCATCTTACCCGGAGGCCCTGGGTTCGATTCCCGGCCAGGTCAGGAATCTCTGCCTGGACCTGAGGGCTGGTTCGAGGTCCACTCAGCCTACGTGATTAGAATTGAGGAGCTATCTGACGGTGAGAAAGCGGCCCCGGTCTAGAAAGCCGAGAATAACGGCCGAGGGGATTCATCGTGCTGACCACACGACACCTCGTAATCTGCAGGCCTTCGGGCTGAGCAGCGGTCGCTTGGTAGGCCAAGGCCCTTAAAGGGCTGTAGCGCCATGGGGTTTGTGTGGCTGTTTACCTCATTAAGATGTGGAGACGAAAATATTTCCGCTTGCTGCCTATTTATAAAGTTCGGATGGAAACATTCTTCGTGTAATGAGTAAGGTGCATCATCAACGCTTCCAGAGAAACCGCTTGTAATATAAACAGGTGATTTTCCACTTATTATTTACAAGTTAGCAAAACAATCAGCGTGTTTATTTTGAGGAATTAATTACACCATTAATACCGAACATGTATTTCCTTCTGCTCAAGTCTCGGATACCTACTTCAGTCTTCTTCTTCTTCTTTTACTACCACTTTTCCCACACCCGTGGGGTCGCTGGTGCGAACTGCGTAGCACATGTGGATCTGGCTTTGTTTTACGGCCTTCCTGACGCCGACCCTATGTGGAGGGATATAATCGCTATTGCGTGTTTCTCTGGTGGTAGGTAGTGTGGTATGTTGACTGAATATGAAGAGGAGAGTGTTGGAATGGACACAAACATGCAGTCCCCCGATCCAGAAGAATTTATCAGAAGCGATTAAAATCCCCGTCCCTGCCGGGAATCGAACCCTTGACCCTTTGCACCGAAGGGCAGTACGCTGACCATTCAGCCAACGAGTCGGACATCTACTCCTGTCCTAAATGTACTTAATTATTGTTACAGTAAGGGAAATGACTACAATAACCGACATTTCCCAGACTGAATTTGTGCATGCAGGTACCGTACTTAAGGTCATAACCAAAATATTATCAGTTCCCAGGTGAAGAGACCAAACCGACCAAGTAGTTATACGGTATGGGTCACATCACTGTCAAAGTAATGAATATTAAATTCTCCTCTGTCATGTTCACCTTGAAAATGATGTACTGTAGATAAAACAGTAAGGACAATTCATAATGACACCAAAATGCGGTAAATGGTTCATGATATTTTATTAAGAAATGTCGTACCACGGAGTGAAAGAAACAAGCAGGAAAAGACGCTGTACCTTAATTAAGGCCACGAACGCTTCTTTCTCACTTCTGGGCCTTTCCTATCCATCGTCGCCATGAGAACTATCTGTGTCGGTGCGACGTAAAGCAAACTGAAAGTAAAAGTGAAGAAGATTGAAACAAATACCAGAAAGTAATGAATATTAAATTTTCCTCTGTCGTGTTCATCTTGGAGATGATGTAGACAAAACAGTAAGGACAATTCATAAATACACCATCATGAGGTAAATGGGTAATGATATGTTATGAAGAAATATCGTACCACGGAGTGAAAGAAACAAGCAGGAAAAGGGGTGAATACCCACCGGCAATATTTACGACGTGGTTACCCTTGTTGCAAGGTTTGGGAAAAGTCAACACCTTCCAAGCTTCCTCTAAGTTACTGTTTGTGGGCTTAGGCAAAGATATGACGCAACAACAGCTGACAGTTCCTTTTCTCCGAACGGAAAAAGCCGATGACTCAGTAGGGTTAGCTATATGATTTTTCACGAGAGTTTAATCCTGATGTAAACAAATAGGCGGAGTACCTTGGCTTTGCACGTGGACACAGACGTAGTTGATTGGAGAAGCAATCGTCGCACTCACTGGACTGTATGCGAGCTCGAAGAAAATTAGTACGTGGCATTAATTTAATTTTATCTTAGTTTATTACATTTAGATAGTCTGAAAGAGTACGTAATCAAATTAAAATATGGTTGTCATATATACCGGTGTGTATTTATATTTTTTAAAAATAAAATAGTGATTAAATAACGAGATATGAAGGCAGAAGGCGTGGTGTAATGCAGGAAGTCTTCTCATAGCGAGGGAAAGTCCCAAGCTGTACAGTGTGGAGATAAGGTGTTGCATCTTGCAGCAGCTGTCAGTGTCAGTATTCACAGTGAGAGAAATGGAGCAAGAGGTGCTCTAGCCTACGATAGCTTTCTTTAATATTCAGAAATGAATAAATAAATAACGTAGGCCCTAATCTTCAGCAGTAGATCTCCCTTTAGACCCCTCTGTTTAGTTTCGCACAGCTCAAAAACTGTTCCTCGTCTATTTTAGGTAATATGCGCAGCCCTGTATGTCCGAACACGAGACGTTGACGGGGCGGAGGTCGATACAACACGCTCAGCGAATCACAACTCTTTCTTTGGCTGAGGCGTGGACATGCCTTGTTTACATCAGGATTAAACTCTCGTGAAAAATCATATAGAGTAATATACATGCATTTGTAGTAACGAGGGTATAAACGCTATAATTAGTTCAATCTACTTCATAAATGGAGGAACAGTAGGTCAAAGGTGGCTTATTATTATTATTATTATTATTATTATTATTATTATTATTATTATTATTATTATTATTTTGCAATTTACTTTACGTCGCAGCGACACAGATATGTCTTATGGCGACGATGGGATAGGAGGGCTAGGAATGGGAAGGAAGCGGCCGTGACCTTAATTAAGGTACAGCCCCAGCATTTGCCTGGTGTGAAAATGGGAAACCACGGAGCACCATTTTCACGGCCGCGGACAGTGCGGTTTGAATCCACTATTTCCTGAGTGCAAGCTCACAGCTGAGCGATACTAACCGCAACGGCCACTTGCTCGGTGCGACTAATTTTAATTCAGATGTAGGTAAATAAGTTATGTATGTCCTGCATTTTAGGAATATCGAGCCTGCCTGTTACTAAAGTATAGGCCTACTCGTGTCCTCATCCCGAGGTGGTGCAGCTATTTTCAAGCATACCCCCTATGGAGGTGAGCTGCATGTTCCATTTCAACTACATACCAGCCCTCCTCCGGGTCTAAAATTTCTAGCAGTACTGGGAATCGAACCCTGGCCTTCGAGGATGGCCGCTAATAGTGTTAACCGTTACGCTACGGAGGCGGACTCTCTCTTAGTGGACGTCCAGGGTTCGATTTCCTGCCAGGTCAGGGTTGGCAGACATCATTAGATGTGTGCTGTACAGTAGGGGGTGCCAGGTCGAGGTGGTAAATACATCCTTATTTGCTGGTAAAATGTAGTGTTTACAGTGCATTATGTCTGCTGGTATGGGCTAGAATACAGTTTTTACTTTCATTGATTTGTCTCAGTCTCATCCTTGGCTTTGACAATATGAAAGTGACCGAAGTATGAGCGATGCTAGTAATACCATTCCTTATGCAGCCAGTTCCTATAATGAATGGAGTGAAAATGTCGTTCACAAGGTCGGTTGGTGCACGTTTTTCAGTGGGTTTGGCTTCTGCCTCGGTGAGGAAAGCAACGGGAAACTATCTCACTCCTCATTTCCCTAGTACGCCTCTTCAGTGATTTCTAGGCTATCTATGACAGCTTATGGCAGAGCTGTAGAGGATCAAACCAGCCTTTGTGATGAATGCCCAACATACACACAGTTCACTTGGAAGGTCGTGAGTTCGACTGTCAAAAAGCGACCAAGGTAAAAAAAAAAACAACGGTTATACAAGATAACTGCCATTCACAAGTTGCATGAGCTGAATAAGGAAAACTGAGCCCGTTACTGCACATGGTTCTTGGATTTTATTGTTCGGCTACCGGGAATTCTGAACATCATGTGGTTCACAGATGAGGCCTGGTTCCATCTGACTGGTTGTCTGAATTCTGAAAATACCCCTATTTGGGCCACACGTAACCCACATGGCATTCATGAAAGACCCCTGCACTCATAGAAGGTCGGAGTTTGGTGTGCAGTCTAGGCAAAACGAGTGGTGGGTCCATTCTTCTCGGATACGATGATCAGAGACCGTTGCAGAAATTTTTTCTTGCAATTTGTCGAGACTAGACGACAGTTAGCGAATTTAGTGTTATTTACTGATTTTTTTTTGCTAGGGGCTTTACGTCGCACCGACACAGATAGGTCTTATGGCGACGATGGGATAGGAAAGGCCTAGGAGTTGGAAGGAAGCGGCCGTGGCCTTAATTAAGGTACAGCCCCAGCATTTGCTTGGTGTGAAAATGGGAAACCACGAAAAACCATCTTCAGGGCTGCCGATAGTGGGATTCGAACCTACTATCTCCCGGATGCAAGCTCACAGCCGCGCGCCTCTACGCGCACGGCCAACTCGCCCGGTATATTTACTGATGTCTCACCAGACGTCAACTGAGTCTTTCACTCTCATCAGCAGCTTTTTTGAGGATGGAGTAATAATATCTAAAAAATTGTGGTCGCTAAGATCACCGGACTTAACGACACCAGATTATTTCCTGTGGGGTTTTCTCAAGGATAAAGTGAATCGAAATTGACCATCAATAATTGAACATTTGAAGACCAACATTATTTATTTAGGGTATGGCTTTTTTGGATACATTCTAAGAAACATAATTACATTCATCACTATATTATAAACGAACATCTAGTTCTTGGATTTATCTGATGGAATTCAGGATTGCCATTAGGCATTCCTCATATTCTCCGTAAGCTCGATTTCTGCGGTCTTCCCTAATGCGTTGAATGGTCTGCCGTGGTGCGCCGCAGTCACATGCGGGTGAGGATTGCACTCCTCGCTTGAAGAGTGTGTCCCCACATCTTCTACGCTCTGTTCTCAACCGATTGAGTGTTGCCCATACCTTGCGAGGTAGATCAAACTCAGGGATCGTCAGGTTTCTGGAGTGTTCTGAGTGTTCTGAAGCCATTCCTTTATCCAGGAATCAATGATGTTAAATCTAATGGGATTATTTCCAAGAGTGGGAGGAGGATGTCTTGAAAGAAAGTTTGTTGATTCTGAGGTCAGGAATATCAGAATGCAGTTGTAGTCTAGGGTTTGCGAAGATCTTATTGTATTCCCTAATCAGTGCTTTTTCCTTCGAAGATTTTGGAGTGGTATGCGACTTAGGACAGGCAGCCAGATGGTGGGTGTAGACTGATTGTTCCTGAAATATTATTATTAAGGTGGACGGCAATTATGTTTACACGGGCACTGTTCAACCATACTGGTGCACAATATTCCGCCGCAGAGTATACCAGGCTCAGTGAAGAAGTCCGCAGAGATGTCCAAGATGATCCTCACGTGGTTCCACAAAGTTTTTGAATGATACTGCTGTCTACATCTCCCCTGCCTCTAATCTTGAGTCATACCAGGAAGTGCTCGAGTGGCTGGAAACCCATTACGAAATTTACAATAATAACATAATCACAGCAGGTGACTTTAACATTCCCATGATAACAAGTACAGGCCTCAGTCCCTATGATGGTGACAGTCAATGTCAGATGATAAAAAATGTTATGAACTTTTTCGAACTAACATCACAAGATAGTGTGCAAAATTGCAATGGGAAAACTGTTGACTTAATTCTTACCAACAATGCGCAATTAGAAGTTTCCAGACCGAGTTCGATAGCTGCAGCCGCTTAAGTGCGGCCAGTATACAGTATTCGGGAGATAGTAGGTTCGAACCCCACTGTCGGCAGCCCTAAAGATGGTTTTCCGTGGTTTCCCATTTTCACACCAGGCAAATGCTGGGGCTGTACCTTAATTAAGGCCACGGCCGCTTCCTTTTCAGTCCTAGCCGTTTTCTGTCCCATCGTCGCCATAGGACATATCTGTGTCGGTGCGACGTAAAGCCAATAGCAAAAAAAAAAAAAATGTTTCCAGGGACACATTCCCTCTTGTACCGGAAGATAACCACCACCCTTCTTTAAAATTAAATTTACCGATAAAAAGTGTTCAAGAGAATTTCAGGCTAAAAATGGAAACAAGATTTAATTTCAGGAAAGCTAAATGTGAGCTGCTGTACACGGATTTCAGGGACGCTGACTGGAATGAGCTATACTATAGCACGGAAATAAATTCGACAGTAGATACTTTCTACAGTCAACTGCACACGGTATTGCGAAGAAACGTTCCAGTGTCTAATTCACAGGGCCTTAATAAATACCCTTCCTGGTTCACAAGAGAAATTATTAGAGACCTAAAACAGAAAGATTTCCATAGAAAGCGTAAAGGCATCTCCCAATATAGTGATATGAAATTTAAGCAACTCAGAAGCAAAATTAAGGGAGATATTAAAGTAGCTTATAGGAAATATATAATGACTATCGAAGACACCATTGATTGTAGAAATAATTGGTCTTATGTAAAAAGTAGAAGACGTAACTTAAGAACTAGTAATAATATGTGGCACAATAATGAGGAGTTAAAGAGTGGTGAATCAGTTGTGGATGGGTTTGATAGGTATTTCATATCGGTCTATTCTCAACACATTGCTCTGTACGATATTCCTGCAGATAATATTAGTGACTCAGAAACTTTACACATCGATAAGATAACGATGGAAGACATTGACAGAGCATTGAGAAAATTAAAGCCGAAGTCATCTGCAGGTCCGGATAAAATACCTCCATATATCGTAAAGGGTTGTGCGGAAATTTTTACGAAGCTATTACATTTTCTTTATAATCTTTCTCTTAAAACACAAACATTTCCTGAAGTTTGGAAAAAGTCTCGGGTTTGCCCCATACTAAAATCAGGCGATCAGCTGTTAATAAAAAACTATCGACCAGTGTGTATCCTATCAGCTTTTGCAAAAAATTTTGAGTTTATTCTTCATGATAAGATTATCTTACACATTGGATCACTAATATCTGACCAGCAACATGGGTTTGTATCAGGAGATCTACAGTTACATATCTGCTCAATCCGTGTCAGGATATATCGAAACAATTAGATTATAGGGGGCAAATGGACATTGTTATCACAGATTTTGAAAATGCATTTGACAGCGTGGATTATGATATATTGTTAAATAAATCGATTAGATTTGGCTTCTCGCCGTATATGCTCAATTTTTTTAGTACTTATCTATCCGATAGAAAGCAATATGTTCATTCTCTTGAAAATTCCTCTATAGAATACAATGTAAATTCGGAAATCGTTCCGTGTTCGAACCTGGGCCCAATTACAGTATATTCGCGATTTTCATAAATGATTTGCCTAAACATGTAAACAATTCCAATTGTCTCCTTTATGCCGATGACTTCAAAATATTCAGACCAGTTAGCTCAACACAACCCTGCCTCTTACTACAAAAATACCTTGATGGTATTCTGATGTGGAATCATATGAAAAAACAAAAATTTAACGTTTCGAAATGCGTAACAATGTAATTCACCCGGAAAAATAATAAAACTATATTTCCATATAAGCTGGGTCCAGACGCCCTGCAGGAAGTTGATCAAGTCATTGACCTTGGCGTCCGGCTTGACAAGGGTCTTACTGGCACAGCTCATGTAAACTAGGTGACAGGAGAGGCCTACCAGGCATTGGGATTTGTCACACGGAACACAAATCTGTTCAGGAAGAAGAATTCCATCATGTGTATGTTCGGTATTCAGCCCGAAGGCTGGTTGGATCCTCAACAGATCCACCATTAGCTGTCATAGATGGCCTAGGTGTCACTGAAGAGGCGTACTAGGGAAATGAGGAGTGAGGTAGTTTCCCGTTGCTTTCCTCACTGAGCCAGAAGTTGCTATTGCATATCAGTCTGCCAAGCCCACTGAAATACGTGCACCAACCGACCCTATGAGCGACAATTTCACACCATCCATAGCAGGGACTGGCTGCATAAAGAATGGAATTACTAGCATCACTCATACCTCAGCCACTTTCATATTGCCAAAGCCAAGGATAAGACTGAGACAGGTCAATGAAATTAACAAATTTAGTCTAGCCCATACCAGAAGACATAGTGGACTGTAAACACTACATCTTGCCAGCCACCATAGCACTCTATAATGCCTTTGTACGAACTAAATTGGAATACGCTAGCGTTGTATGGAATCCAATGTTCGATAAATATATTAAGTTAATCGAAAGAGTGCAAAAACGTACCTGCATAAATTATTAAAAAATAAAATATATAATATGTATTTACTGTCCCTATTGAATTTTCGCGTACCTCGCTTGCACTCAAGAGAACGCAGCACGTTTAGGACTGAAAGAGCTCTGACGACCGCCCACAACCATTCGCCACTCTATAGGTTATATAGCAACTATAATGAAGCGGTTAACATAAGACAATAACTTGGACTTCGACATGTAAATATATGTATTCGTAAAACGTTTTGCATCTACAATGCCACAACACTAAGAATTAACATCCCACTGAAAGCTGTCAGAAAGTTATTGTAGGTACCGAATAATTAAATAATTGAATAGTTATTAAGAATTGTCATTTAGTTTTTGAGATATAAGACTGAATAATTTAGTTACTAAGAATTGTATTTTTAGTTATTAAGATCGAAGACTTTGTGTCAATGTAATTGAATAAGCACTTTAAAGATTTTTTAGGTTTACTGTAATTGGGGTTTACTACCCTGTTGTAAACCGACAATTAAATACATAAATATTATTTCTTGTTCTAAGTTTAGCGGCAAGTTTTGTGAGGTGTGATTTATGAGACAGAGTTCTATCCAGTGTGACCGAAATCATTAACATTGGCGAGGAGATGACACAGCGAACTGTCAGAAGCATGGAGCGACGGGTATAGTTGTGTCTACGGAAAGATAGAGGTCATTTCCAACACGCGTTTTGACGGTAAGTGAATCACCCACAGTTTCTTCATGTTTGGATCGTGAGGTATACCGTAGCATTTACTGATGTGAAAATTAGAAATCGCATAAACCCTTCTTTAGGAGTGCAGGAAGTGGTAAATGCAGGCTAACAGCTGCGTGGTCCAAACTGCGTAGCCAACTCGCTTGGTAAATAAGATAGTATTCAATTGACCGTCGAGAGTGTTTTCCATTTCATCCGAAGACAGATTTGCGTGGCGTGATATTGCCATGAAAACCCAGCGGAGAATCCGTCACCTCTCACTATCATCATCATCATCATCATTATTATTATTATTATTATTATTATTTGATTCGTTATGCCCAACTAAGGAGCGCATGTGAACATATTTAGCACATCGTTTCTTCTTGTCTTTCCAAAACCTCTTCATCCTTTCGCTGTGTTTCTTTTTGCGTTCTTCCGTCCATCCTGTAGCTTGTCTTTTAGGTTGATCAGCAAATGTATGTTTGTTTATGAGATTTCTGATTTTTTCTCTCTTGCAAGATTTCTTCATTTATACCAATTTTCTGAAGATCTTTGTTTATTTCTGTAAGCCAGTTGTGATTTTTAGAGATACTGCGAGATTTAGTATTTTCTTTGTTAGCCTACTGTTATTCATCCTGATCAGGTGACTATAGAATTTTAATCTTGTTTTTCTAATAGTGTCTGTGATTTTTCCTGTTACTTGATAGATTTCCTGTGATTTCCTTTTTATCCAAATACCGTTTTCACATTTAGGTCCTAGAATTTTCCTCTCTTGTTTTTCGATGCTTTTAATTTGTGATCTGACACAAATTTTCAGAGTTTCTGAGGCATAAAGGCTTCTGGTTTGACAACTGTGTTGTACTGTCGTAATTTTGCGTTTTGGGATATAGATTTCTTGTTCTATCTGCTCCAGACAATTTTGTATGGTTTTTGTAATTTTGTAATTCTTTGTTTGCTTGCTGATTTATCCCGTTTGTTTGTATAATTTAGCCTAAGTATCTGAATTTATCTACTTGGGAGATTTTACCATATTTAGTGATTAGAGGATGGTTGTTAAATCCTGATTTTGTTCCTTCCATATACTTTGTCTTTGCATATGAAATTTGCAGACCTGTTCTTGCCGCTATTCCATAAGTTTTTCTATGGACTGGAACGCTTATTGTTTTTTTTTTACATAGTTATGCCCTACTCAGGAGCACGGTTGAACTTGCTTAGCTGATGTGTTGGCCTTCTTTTCCTCCCCAAACCTCTTCATCCTCTCGCTGAGCTTCTTCCTTCGTTCTTCTGTCCAAGTTATAGTAGCTCTGGTGTTGGGTTTGTCTTCAAAGTGGTGATTGTCGATTTTGGTTCTGAATTTACATCTGTCCTGTACAATGCCTTCTGAGATGTTGATTTCCTGCAGATCTGTTTCAATTTCACGAAGCCAGCTGTTCTTGGGTTTTAATGTAAGGGCCAGGTTGAGAATACTTTTAGTTAGCCTGTTAGTGCTCATTCTGATAATGTGTCCATAAAATTTCAATCGTCTTTTCCGAAAAGTGTGAGAATTTTTTCAGAATGACAATATATCTCCTGGGATGATTTTTTCCTCCATATTCTATCTATACAAACTATACAACATTTTCCTTTCTTGTTTCTCAATGTTTTTCGTTACAGGTCCGCCACCAATGATTAAGGTTTCTGAGGCATACAACGCTTCAGGTTTGAGTCCTGTATTATGGTGTCTAAGTTTTGCATTCCGAGATATTGATTTTTTATCATACCTGTTCCAAGTGATCCTATATGATTTCTGTAATTTGGAAATTCTTTATTTATTTGCTTCGCGATTTAAACCAGAGGGCTGAATAATTTCTCCCAAATATTTAAATTGCTTCACTTGAACAATTTTGCCGAATTTAGTTATCATAGGTTGTCCATCTAAGTATCGCGAGGCTCCTTCCATGTACTGAGTTTTCTCATACGAAATTTGAAGTCCCGTTTCATGGCAATTTCGTGTAATTTTTCAATGGAATGAATTGCTTCATGCCTATTATTGGAAAGGACTGCTATGTCATCAGCAAAGGCCAAACATTGCAAGTGAATGCTGTCTTTACGTAGTCTTCCAAGGGTTATTCCTTTAGTTTCATTTTCCCAGGTCCTGATCATTACTTTCTCAAGTACCAAGTTGAACAGTAACGGCGATAAACCATCGCCTTGACGGACCCCGGTGTTAACAGGAAAATGCTGATATTTCGCCTAGGAATTTAATTTTTGAAGTAGTGCCAGTTAATGTTTGTTTGATTAATTCTCTTGTTTTATTTATCCACTTGAAATTCTTCTAGAGTACTGTAAAGTTTTTGATGGTCTATAGAGTCTTATGCTTTTCTGAATTCTACAAAAGTAATGACTGTTTGTCTGGTTTTGCGCATTTGGAGGATAGTTTTGAGGTTAAGGATTTGTTCTGTATAATATCTTCCTTTTCGGAAACCTGCCTGGTATTCACCAATTAGATGGTCTGTTTGTTTCTCAAGTCTAGTGAGCAGGGCTTTAGAAAATAATAATAATAATAATAATAATAATAATAATAATAATAATAATAATAATAATAATAATAATAATAATAATAATAGTTATTATTATAATTATTTGCAAACTGACAACTTAGGAGCACGCTACAATTTCATTTTATTTTTGTCTGAAGTTTCCTCTTCCTCCAGTACTCTTTCATATGGTTGCTATGCTGTTTCTTCTGTTCATCCGTCTAGGCTCTTTCCATCTTTGCAGTTCATTTGACTTGAAACCCTTCCAAATTTTAAACCATGGTCCAAATTATTTTCATGTCTAACATCTGAACTTCCTGGATGTTGGAATTTTCTAGATCTTTACGAACTCCTTAATCCATGGCGTTGTTGTCTTCTTGTTCCACGGGTAGTCGAATAACTTTTCGGTTAGTCTTGTTTTGTCCATTGTGTACATGTCCGAAAAATGACAACTCTTTTTCATGGTATCTGAAATTTTCTCCACATTTTTGTAGACTTCATTCTTGTTCCGAAGTTTCCAGCCGGTTTCAGTCTGGATTGGGCCTAAGATTTTCCGTAGTATTCTTTTTTCTAGGATCTCCAGCTTCTCCAATTTGTAATTCATCGAGAGGCATTCGCTGGCATACAGACATTCTGTTTTTACTACAGTGCTGTAATGCCTTATTTTGGCATTCCATGAGATGCCTCTCTTGTTGTAGATGTTTTTAGTTAGTCTATAAGCTCTCTCAATTTTTGAGATACAGTCTACAGCAGCTTTCTCTAGTCCGTTCTCTTGTATGATATATTATTATTATTATCATTATTATTATTGCCATCTGTTTAATGACATTTAACTCAGGTTTTTCAGCTACACTGGTTTAAAGAAGGATTAGGACTAGGCTTTAATTAAGATGCGGCCACAGCATGTCTGATGTGGAAAGGAGAAAGCACGGAAAACCATCCTCATGTCAACCGATGTGTGATTCGAACCCCAATACAAGCTTACAGCTACGCGGCTTGAGCCATGCACCCAGTTCACTTAAGAAAGTCTGGCTGCTATTGGCTTTACGTCGCACCGACGATAGGACAGGAAAGGGCTAGGACTGGGAAGGAAGCTTTATTTTTTTGCTAGGGACTTTACGTCGCACCGACCCAGATAGGTCTTATGGCGACGATGGGATAGGAAATGCCTAGGAGTTGGAAGGAAGCGGCCGTGGCCTTAATTAAGGTACAGCCCCAGCATTTGCCTGGTGTGAAAATGGGAAACCACGGAAAACCATCTTCAGGGCTGCCGATAGTGGGATTCGAACCTACTATCTCCCGGATGCAAGCTCACAGCTGGGAAGGAAGCGGCCGTGGCCTTAATTAAGGTACAGCCCCAGCATTTGTCTGGTGTGAAAATGGGAAACCACGGAAAAAATCTTCAGGGCTGCCGACAGTGGGGTTCGAACCCACAATCTCCCGAATACTGGATACTGGCCGCACTTAAGCGACTGCAGCTATCGAGCTAGGTCTTAAGAAAGTCTCACAAGACTTCTGTATACTAATAAATCAGGATGTAAGTAAAATACCTACCGGGCGAGTTGGCCGTGCGCGTAGAGCCGCGTGGCTGTGAGCTTGCATCCGGGAGATAGTAGGTTCGAATCCCACTATCGGCAGCCCTGAAGATGGTTTTCCGTGGTTTCCCATTTTCACACCAGGCAAATGCTGGGGCTGTACCTTAATTAAGGCCACGGCCGCTTCCTTCCAACTCCTAGGCCTTTCCTATCCCATCGTCGCCATAAGACCTATCTGTGTCGGTGCGACGTAAAGCCCCTAGCAAAAAAAAAAAAATGTTAAAATACCCCGTTTGGTGGTTGGCGCTTATCTTGAGCTGCTAATGCCATGATGCGATAGACTAGCTTTGTTCCGACGTGGGGTTATTAAAGAGTGTATTCACGTACAAGGCTGCATACCCGACCGTAAGCTACAGCAGATGACCTGCTTTATTGTGGATTTCTCTCATTACATCATCACAAGCACTGTTGCGGTAGTTCAGGAAGAAATATGAAAGGACAGTGTATTATTGAAAAGAGTGATTATTAGAAATGGGGGGGGGGGGGATTAGCTCAGTGGTCTACGTGCTTGCTTCCCACTCAGGTGGCTGAAGATCGAATCCCGGTAGAGCCTCAGTTGAAATTTTCATGTCAAGAGTCACGTGGCGTCTTAAACCTTCGTCGGGCTGAGCAACTCAGACGTTTGAGGCTCTGACTTTCTAACCCCAACTTGTAAGGTTCGATCCTGGCTCAGTCCGGTGGTATTTGAAGGTGCTCAAATACGTCAGCCTCGTGTGGGTAGATTTACTGACAGGTAAAATAACTTTGGCGGGAATAAATTCCGGCACCTCGTCGTCCCCGAAAACCGTCAAAGTAGTTAGTGGGACGTAAAGCCAATACCATTATTAGGTCATTATTATTATTATTATTATTAGTATTTTTGCAATTGGCTTTACGTTGCACCGACACAGATGGGTCTTATGGCGACGAAGGGATAGGAAAGGCCCTAGGAGGTGGAAGGAATCGGCCGTGACCTTAATTAAGGTACAGCCCCAGCAATTTCCTGGTGTGAAAATGGGAAACCACGGAAGACCATCTTCGGGGCTGCCGACAGTGGGATTCGAACCCATTATCTCCAAGATGCAAGCTCACAGCCGCGTGCCCCTAACCGTACGTCTAAGTTGCCCGGTCGTGTGTAATTATTATTATTATTATCATCATCATCATCATCATCATCATCATCTTAAACCTTCAGCCAAAATCAAACTGAGACTGTGTGGCCCCGGCAATACCAGATATAACTGAGATAAACTGAAAAAAGAGAGATAGAGGGACAGTGATAATGAGAATTTGTGATCATTAGTTCCTTGCGCTTATAAGCCAGCATTCTCCTTGTTGGTGAACGTATGTATCTTGAGGGAGACACAATACCATGTGTTTAGAATCGAAATAATGACACCAGGAAACCAAACCAAACCCCATGGCACAGCAGCCCCGAAGCGACCTCTGCTCACCCCGAAGGCCTGAAGATTACGAGGTGTCGTGTGGTCGGCACGACGAATCCTCTCGGCCGTTATTCTTGGTTTTATAGACTGGGGCCGCCTTCTCACCCTCAGATGGCTCCTTAATTGAAATCATGCAAGCTGAGTGGACCTCGAACCAGCCCTCAGATTCAGGTAAAAATCCCTGACGTGGCCGGAAATCTAACCCGGGGCCCCCGGGTAAGAGGCAGGCATGCTACTCCTACACCGCGGGACAGGCTGACACCAGTAAAACGTAAGTATGTGAACTTAAATCCGAATTTGTATGTATGTTATCGGTTTTACGTCTCACCGACTCAGACAGGTATTATGGTGGCGGTGAGATAGGACAGAGTGTGATAATAGGAAACCACGGAAAACCGTCTTCAGGGCTGCCGATTATGGGATCTGCCAAATGCAAGCTCAAAGCTACGTGACTTGAAACTCGCAGCTAAGTCGCTCGGTGAATCCGTGTATCTTCCAAGTTTATGGATAGTTATTTTCCGTCTGCGAAATATCTGGAAGGATGATAACATCACCATCAAATATAAACACGAAGCTCGTTGTATCTCTAACCTTCTTGTATGGCGCAGAGACGTGGATCATACTACAACGCGATCGTACACGAATGGACAGCTTCGAAATGTGGTGTTGGAGGAAAATGTTGGGGACTCCTTGGGCAACTCATCTCACGAATATGTCGATTCTGATCCAACTTGAGATATAAGTTCGTCTGTCATACAAGGTCTCTCAGTGGATCACACGCTACTTCGGACATGTACTGTGCCGAGAGGGTGGTCTTAAGAAGTTGATTGTTGAGGGCAAAGTGCAAGGAACCAGACTACGAGGACGAGTACCAAAATGATAGATCGACATAGTGAATGATGGTCCGTTATAGAATTCTTTCAGAGTAAAAAAAAAAAAAAAAAACTGACGCCATGGACAGGAGCTGGAGGGCTGATTTACGGGAGTCGCGATGCCTCTGCCATGAGGCAAAATTAATTATAAATAAGAATTTTACCCCCTAGATGCTGTATTAACACTGCAGCGAACGTGCCCGTAGATTATAAGAGCTTTCGTTCTTTCGAAATTGAATAAGCCCATCATTTCTAGGTGTTCGTGAATACCATTGTTTTAAATCCTTGTCCATAATTTTTACGGTCATAATGTGCGTGGTACACGATAGTAACAGGTTTGTTCCCTAGATGGCACTCGATAGCAGTTTTCATTGCTTTTTTCCTTTTTTATGAATCAAGGATGCCGCGAGGAGAAATAAAATAATGTATCACTATCATCCAACGAGCTAGTCCACGTGGTGGCCATGATTGTTAAGGCGTGAAGTCTGTTATGGTTTGACACCGTGGTTTTTGCCGGTTTGAGTCCGTAGGTCGAAAGTTTTTCACCATCAGAAGATGAAATTCTCCGAACTCTCTATCTCCTCCCCATTTAACTTTAGACGAACTGTACCACACTCGTCCTTACGTTAGAAGCGAAGACGATTTCGGTTCAGGGTTAAGATTAGGTTATTCATAGAGCACTCATCAATGTCACGTCCTTGAGAGAAATACTATTGCATGGAAACTGAGCATTTGTGCTGAGGTATTCTCTTTACAGGCTGACAGGCAATGAAATCATGGGATTCAGTGTTGGCAATCTGAGTAAAATGACTTTCGGTGTATGAGAAATGTAGGTATTAAAATATCTACATGATTTCTCCGTATAGTGAGTTCAACAATTAGCCAATAAAACGCACTTACTTCTGTTCTAGCCCAAAGCAATTACATAGTCTACACAAGAAGATAACCCGCATCAGTGGAACTGATCACACATTGGTTTTAGACAGAAATTTTCCATACTCTGCTCTCGTAGCTCTCCTCATCTACCAAATTCTTCATGCGCCTCCCCCGCAGACATTGGAAATTGTTATTTAATAAATACATATGACTCTGAAAGAATGAATACCATAAAATCACAACATTGAGACAAATAAATTAGGGTTTCCATCCCGGCTCCGTCTGGTCGTACTTGCAGGTGTTGAAATACTCCATTCTCGTGTTGGTAGATCTAGTAATTCAAACTGATTTTTCTTTTAATATTTATCTGAACTCGTAGGTCTGGAGAAATCGCTTGAGTGCCCACCTGGTAGTCATGATCGTTAAGGCGTCAAGTCCATATGGTCCTATACAGTGGTTAGCCGGTTTGAGTACCGTTGGTCGAGGATGATGTTCACGATTAGAATGTTGGTCGGCAACATGTGCATGTGCGAGGACCTTTGAAGTTCTGCCCATCAGCGACAAGATGGGGGAAAAGCAGCTCTGCTGGTATGGTCACGTCAGAAGAAGGAATGAACACCGTTTAATACAGACAGTTCTTGCCATCGAAGAGGCGAAGATAGGTGGGGGTACATTTTCAAATTTTCTTCAACTTTGCGCAGCCCGTACAAGCGGGCCCACACAACACTGTCTTCCTTGCTGGAGAACCACTGATGATGACCGATAAGTTCAAATATCTTGGATGGGTCATCACAACTGATGGTAATATCGATGCAGATGTCAAGCACCGCATCAGTGTTGCTTGAATGAAATGGCGGTCTGTTACTGGTGCTCTGTGTGATAAGCGGATGCCAGTCAAATTAAAGGTCAAAGTGTCCCAAACCACTGTGCGGTCTGCCTTCATGAACCGATCCAAATGTGGGGCAAGGCAGAAAAAGCTCGACCAGCGAATGTACGTCGCAGAGATGCGGATGTTGTGATGATCTGCTGGAGTCACTCGGCATGTCAAAGTGCGCAATGAGCATGTGCGAGGACCTTTGAAGTTCTGCCCATCAGCGACAAGATGGGGGAAAAGCAGCTCTGCTGGTATGGTCACGTCAGAAGAAGGAATGAACACCGTTTAATACAGAAAGTTCTTGCCATCGAAGAGGCGAAGATAGGCAGAGGGCGTCCTAAGACAACATGGAAATGATCTGCTGAGGCTGCTTTAAGGAAAAGTGCAGTGCCATTAAATCTGGTACAAGAACGTCGGACATACTCTGATGGGTATATATACGGCCAGGAAAGAAGAAGTCATAAAGGGAACCTGATCAAATCCTTAAGATTTTCAGGGCGGCTTTGGTGAACTCATGGATAAATGAGTAACTTTTATTTAGAATAAAAACACACCCATGGTAAAACATTGCTTTAAGGGTCTTGAGCTGCCAAGACAACTGTTGATCAGTCAGTTGACCTGCAAATATTAGAGAGCACCTGGTCAGCGTGATGGTATCCTAGGGCGTAGTGATTTAGCAACGGGAAATTCCGTTTTCAAATCCAAAAGTAATTTTATTCCTATTGACATAGATACTACTCGCATATTCATCACTGCTATCTTTGTAATATGATCTCGAGTTAGTGATCAATTTATGAATGTTCCCATAGTGACTGCAGGGCATTTTCTGGAATTCTGTTTTTGTCGTTAGTGTATCAGGTCGTTAATTCCTTCGGCTATCATTAGGACTCGATTATTACAAATCCGTTATGTGTATTGATTGACGTATTGATGGTTGAGAGAGACATAATTACAGTCACATGTACCCGTTGATGCGGATCGAGGGTGGTGGCGGTGGTTGTGGTGATTAGTTTATTTTGCTATTTCCTTTACGTCGCACCGACACAGATAGCTCTTATGGCGACGATGGGACAGGAAAGGCCTAGGAATGGGAAGGAAGCGGCCGTGGCCTTAATTAAAGTACAGCCCAGATTTTGTCTCGAGTGACAATGGTAAACCACAGAAAACCATCTTCAGGGCTGCCGACAGTGGGATTTGAACCAAGTATCTCCTGGATGCGAGGTCACAACTACGCGCCCCTAACCGCACGGCCAACTCGTCTGGTAATTAGTATTTTAAGGGAAGGAACAACTAGATAACCATCCCTTATTAATCCTCAGTTGGTCGCATGTGGGTCCCTTCGCCGCCGATTTTCCTTCACCCAGTGATAACCAGATCGCGGATTTTTTATGTAGTAAAAAATGAAATGTCGTATGGCTTTTAGTGCCGGGATATCCCAGGACGGGTTCGGCTCGCCAGGTACAGGTCTTTCTATTTGACTCCCGTGGGCGACCTGCGCGTCATGATGAGGATGAAATGATGATGAAGACAACACATACACCCAGCCCCCGTGCCATTGGAATTAACCAATTAAGGTTAAAATCCCCGATCCGGCCGGGAATCGAACCCGGTACCCTCTGAACAGAAGACCAGTACGCTGATCGTTCAGCCAACGAGTCGGACTTTTATGCAGTGATAGGTTAGAATGCTAACTAATTTGTTTATTAGGATGTATAGTCTAGGACGCTCTTCCGTGATGAAGTGAGAGTAACGTAAATTCTGGGGGGTTCTAATGAGCCGAACTCCTACTATTTATGCAATGCTCATTACATAACCGTTGTGCGGATTATACTATACTTGTTACCCGCTTCAGTAAGTTTACATTCTAATCCATTACTGCATACAAATCCGGGTTCTAGTGATAACACTGGTCAAAGTCACCTACAGTGTTGTTTCCCACTGTAGCTTCTGTTCCTATGTTGCACTATAAATATAGTCGAGATTACAGGGTTTATAGCCTATTTGTTGCTTTGTTCTTGAGTGGAGTGTTGATAAAGACCGTGGCACGCCTTGTAAGGAAAGCGATATTTTTGTAGCAATGGAGAGTTTTCATTTTGCAGTTCCTAGTTATACATTGTACATTTTCTTTATAGTTGGCGGGCTTTTTCGATTTTAGTTAGATATCCTTGATAAAGACGAAATTAATGAATATGAGTCGGAGCAATAAAATATTTTGCAAAAATGTGATCATAACACGGACACCGAGAACGAATTTTCTGATACGGGAGTGATTTATCAGATACCGATGGGTCTTTCATTTTAGGAAATTTACCACACAATTGGGAACATGCATCATTTTCAAAAATATTTTTTTTGTAAAGTACACCAATGAAATAGTACGTAAACGTATTACATTGTGGTATGTTGCCTTGTTTTCTACCATTAAAAAAATATTTAATAGTGCCTTTCCGCAAGGCGAGTGAAACGGCCTCTGACGTAAGCGGCGCGCTGTGACGTCACGATCCAGTACCGCATGGAGCTCTTATCAGCCGTTGTGCATAGCCGTTGCTAAAAGCCGATTGTTTATTATTCACGATCGCGAATAACTTCGAAATGACAGAAGAAAGGTTCGAAACAGCACAGTCAGACAATCTACCATGTGTAGATGTCATCATTCTTGAAAAATGTGACTTTTGTGCCCGCAGAAATTCGCGGATAACAAGCAAGTTTGTAAGTGCGTCTTTTATATACGTGCAATGTACTGTAACCCATAGTATTAGGATAACAACGAACGTGGATAGATATCACATCACTTTCAACATTTCCTTCTAGACTGATTCCCCTATTAAAGAACAACATTACATTTTCGGGCTTTCAGCATTAGTAAAGTAAGAAATCGGATTTCAGCACTAACATAAACATATAGGTAGCATTATAGTACTAGTCCGCTTCTGTGGTGTAGTGGTTAATGTGTGCCACTCCCGGAGGCCCGGTTTCGATTCCCGGCTCTGCCATGAAAGTTGAAAACAAATAGTACGAGGACTGGAACGGGGTCTACTCAGCCTCGGGAGGTCAACTGAGTAGAAGGGTTTCGAATCCCACCTCAGCCATCCTCGAAGTGGTTTTTCGTATTTTCCTACTTCTCATCCAGGCACCTAAGGCCACGGCCGTTTCCTTCCCTCTTCTTTGTCTATCCCTTCCGATCCTCCCATCCTCCAACAAGGCCGCTGTTGAGCATAACCGGTGAGGCCGCCTGGGCGAGGTAATGGCCCTCCTCACCAGTTTCATCCCATACTCAAAGTCTCACGTTCCAGGACACTGCCCTTGAAGTGGTAGAGGTGAAATCCCTCGCTGAGTCCGAGAGAAAACCAACCCTGAAGGATACGCTGATTAAGAAAGAAAGAAAGAAAGAAAGAAAGAAAGACAGAAAGAAAGAAGGAAAGAAAGATCATAGTACTATAGGGCTATAATCTATCATTCCCAAAAAAATATATATTTATGGTTGGGACAACTGGCCTACCCACTTCCAGGGCCCACGAAAGAGAATTAAATATCTTTGTGGAGGGAAAAAGTTAAACATGATAAAGATAAATATGACTTCATCTAGTTTTCACAAGTCGGGCTGAGTAGTTCAGACTGTTGAGGTGCTGGCCTTCTGACCCCAACTTGACAGGTTCGATCCTGGTTCAGTCCGGTGGTAGTTGAAGGTGCTCAAATACGTCAGCCTCGTGTCGGTAGATTTACTGGCACGTAAAAGAACTCCTGCAGGACTAAATTCCTGCACATCGGCGTCTCCGAAAATTGTAGAAGTAGTTAGCGGGGCGTGAAGCCAATAACATTAATTACATTTGGCTTTTAACAAGCTGAGCATATCAGGAAAGAAAAGTGTCCCGGTGACATTTTAGTCGCTCAATACAGGAATGTCTTTGGGTGCTGTGACTTTTTTTTTGCTTTACGTCACACCGTCACATATAGGTCTTATGGCGACGATGGGACAGGAAAGGCCTAGGAATGGGAACAAAGCGGCCGTGGCCTTAGGTACAGCCTCAGCACTTGCCTGGTGTGAAACTGGGAAACCACGGAAAACTATCTTCAGGGCTGCCGGCAGTGGGGTTCAAAACCCACTATCTCCTGGATGCGAGCTCACAGCTGCGCGCTCCTAACCGCACGGCCAACTCGCGCGGTATTTTTACCCTTCGGTTTATTGACTTTGCTTGTATAACCTAAAACTTAGGCTAAGTTGGATAATATTTTAAACACCTACATCACTGTTTTCACCTGTGTGCAATTATGTTATTTATTTCATTAATATTATGATAATTATTATAATTGAGCATTGTTAACTTATAAGACCCCAACAGACAAGCATTGGTTTTGTGTAGAGTTATACATTTGTTAAATTCACGTTGTTTCCTTTCATGATGTACACGCCTATTCTTTGTTACATTATAGAGTATTTAGATATAGCCTAAATTTCTTTACCAATTAAGCTCTTCAATAAAGACATATATAACTGTCCCATGCCAAGATATATTGGTAGAATTAGAGCTGTCAAAATGGTTCATAACCCCTTTGATTTATTATCTTGACATGGATCACCCAAAACATAGGTTAGGTTTGGAGAATACTTTAATAATCAGCATTATTTAATGCACTGTTTATTACTTTCATATTCCAAGATGTAATTGAAGCATTTAAATAAAGCATCATACATTAAAATTTAAAGTTTTACCACTAGAACAGCTGACATGGAAAAGTGATTTGAAAATTCAAACAAATTCATCTTACGTTAAAATCTTTAAAAAAAAATAAACTGTAGACTTTTCCGATATATCACCAGCATTTCTCCGGCTCGCCAAAATCCATTTCTCTCTAGTTTTAGCGTCTTTGGAACATTTATAAACAATTTGTTTGGTATGGTATGCGATGTGCTATTGCACATCGGAACTCTACACCATTTATAAGTTTTCTGCCTCACTGTCTGCGCAGGATTCATTTTAAGTCTAAAATATACCACTCAGATTATTATCCAATGTATAGACCTCGAATTTAACCATACTAGACACTAACGTAAAGTAGAAATACGCGAAGTGTATCCTGCTTCTCACAGCACACTATGTGTTACTTCGTCTGCTAATTCAGTCAACCTGTACGATGACGTCAGACCAATGAGATCGCGTGCTTGCGTGACGTGACATTTTCGTAGATTTTTATCACGTTTGGAGTTGTTATTTGTACATTCTGATCACATTTTTGAATTCTGCATTAAATTTTGAATCAGATTAGCATATTTTTAATTAAAACCCCGGATCATGCATGTTCCCTATTGTTTTATGATCAAAACGTTCTAGGTAACTACGCACACAGGACGAGGAGGCGATAAGAATCCTGAAAGAAAGAACAAGTAGTGACATTTTTACTTCATTTTTTCAATCCTTTTTAGGACTTACAATTTGCTTAATATCACACCGACACAGATAGGTCTTGTGGCGACGATGGAATAGGAACGGGCTAGGAGTGGGAAGGAAGCGGCCGTGGCCTTAAGTAAGGTACAACCCCTGCATTTGCCTGGTGGGAAAATGGGAAACCACGGAATGCCATCTTTAGGGCTGCCAACAGTGGGGTTCGAACCTACTATGTCCCGAACGCAAGCTCACAGCTCCACACACCTAACCGCACGGCCAACTCGTTCGGTAAAATAAATAATAAATTGCGCATTTAAGTGTTAACTCTCTTCAGAAGAGAAAGCGGTTCGACACTTTAAGGAACTAAGTTATCTGCAAAGTTAAGGGAAGGGTCTCAAATGACGTGAAAATTAACGATTCCCTCTGTTAGTCTCACGGTGCTAATACCATTGGGATTGGAAGAAAACAAGAGTCGATCAACGAGAGTCGGATAGGAAGGGTGAATGTGTGGAGGTTGGCACATGTAAGTGAAAGCAATATCAGACTTACAGTTAGCTAAATCTGTACAAATCTCTCTCTCTCTCTCTTTCTCTCTCTCTCTCTCTCTCTCTCTCTCTCTCTCTATATATATATATATATATATATATAAAATAAGAGTTTTGTCTGTACATTGCTCAGAATTTGAATAGAATGGCATGTCTGGATCGGTCATGTCCACAGTAACAAGGAATTGCTCTTTTTAATTGTCGTCATCTCTGTCTGTCTGTACGCGCATCACGAGAAAATGTCTGAAGAGTATTTAATGAAAATCAGTATAAATTCGGGTTATGAGGCACTACAATCTAGGCTAAATAATTTTATTCACGCTGAGTGAATTGGTAGTTACATAGAATTAAATTTACGATCATTTACGTATGTCTTATAACATGTCGGCTATGATAACAGAGATAATCGTGCATTTCGGTTTTTGTTGCTAAGTCCATATTAACGCCGAACCACGAGAAAATGGGAGAACCAAATTTAATGAAAATCGGTATGTAAATGTAGGGAGTAAGGCACTACAGTGTAGGCTATAAATAATTTTAGTCATGCTGGATGAAATGGTAGTTTAAGGGCAGGTGCCTAAAATTTAATTTTTAAATATTTATGTTATTGGCCCTATCGAAAGGTGTTACATAACAAAAGTTATAGAGAATACAATTTCCGATCATTTATGTCTTATTCAGTTTTACCGTACCGACTATGATAACCAAACAAACCCCATGGCACTACTGCCCTTGAAGGGCCTTCGCCTACCAAACGACCACTGCTCAGCCCGAAGGCCTGCAGATTACGAGGTGTCGTGTGGTCAACACGACGAATCCTCTCGGCCGTTATTCTTGGCTTTCTAGACCGTGGACGCTATCTGACCGTCAGATAGCTCCTCAGTTATAATCACGTAAGCTGAGTGGACCTCGAACCAGCCCTCAGGTCCAGATAAAAATCCCTGACCTGGCCGGGAATCGAATCCGGGGCCTCCGGGTAAGAGGCAGGCACGCTACCCCTACACCACGGGGCCGGCGACTATGATAACAAAATTCATGAATTTAGATATTTGCTGATTAGTCCATATCAACGCCGAGCACTGCTAACATAGAAATATTGTTTAATGGTGTTAACTGGCGTTGGTTCTTTGTCATGATTTCTTAAGGTGTAAAACCGCGTGGTCATCGGTCCATATCGATATGAAAAATCGTGAAGATGATTATAAAAAGTGAGAAAAATTGAAAAGGGGCGATCGCTTGAAGAATAATACAAGGAGTCATGATAGAAGGGAGTACTCTCTTTACGTTAGGTGCCACAATAACACAGAGTCAGAAGAAAACTAAATGCGAAAGCCTACAGTACCGAAAACTCATAAAACCGATCTACAATAATATTCCATTGACCATTTTTGTGATGTGATTTTCTCTTCTGCTGCCACTCATCTCCGATAGACGGGATTACTACTGCGTCCCGAGTAAAACAGCATAGCTGAATATTGGCGGAAAGTAGTTGGGGAGTTAGACAACTTTACACATGCTGTATGATTGTTCCCTCAACGATGGGTACTACAGCTAGTTCTATTAAAATATCAAGCTTGCTTCCCGCAAGGTATTCTGCAACAAGCAAAACAGCTTACCTTGCGTGTCAGCAAAGCGAGTACGCGCATACAGACCAAACCTGGGTTCCATTAAGCCTACTAAATTTCACGGGATCTATTTGGCCTGCCGGACTTGAAAAAAGTGTCTACTGTGAAGTTCGCTGTCGACGAGACGTGAATATGTCGCTATACGTTAGTGTAGCTACGAATTTCGTTCAGTGCAGCTCAGTTATTGTTAACGGTGCAATCAGCAAGAAAATAACAAACCAATTGTAAAGAAATCGCGGAAAAATAAGAAGTGGTGATTTTACATTAGTAATGGAGGAGGGCCAAATTCCAGCATGGGGAACATTTTCATGTGTTTATGAACAGGTATCAGGTAAACTACAATAATAGGTTTCTTATAATGAAATTTTATAATTAAAAATAACTACTCAGTAATCGTTCAGGAACCTCAAGTACTGTATATCACGTCATGATTCGTCTTTGACCAAAACTTGCCACGGTCTATAAATATTTTTAAAGAGGACGAAGACTTCGTGGCTGAAAATTGGGCGGAAATGTGCGCCTAGGACTTGAGACAATCTACCACTATTGAGGGCGAATGTTTTTAACTTTAGAGAAGAACTGTATTAAAATGGAGAAACAAAAATGGCTCGGTGGATATTAAGAATGCTGTAACCTCTTGACTCACAGTAACCAGAAAAGTACAAACATTCGTGGACAAATTGCGCTGTAAAATGCTTACCGACATAGTGCAGACCGTCTGTTGCACGTACCGCTGGTCTGTGGGCGAATAACTACAAGGAAATGCATTACATGTGTGTCACAATCTTCTTCTTCTTCCTGACCTCTTCCCAATTACCTTGGGTTGTCACTTTGTGTGGGTTTAGCTTAGTTTTACGGCCGGATGCCTTTCCTACCTTCAACCCTATTTAGAGCGATGTACTCTCCATTACGTGATTCTGCGGTGGTATGCACTGAGCGAGTTGGCCGTGCGGTTAGCTGCGCGCAGCTGTGAGCTTAAACTCGGGAGATAGTTTGTTTGAACACCTCTATCGGAAGGCCTGAATATGGTTTTCCGTGGTTTCCCATTTTCACATCAGGCAAATGCCGGTGCTTTATCTTAATTGAGGCCACCACTTCTTCCTTCCTTTTACATTCCTAGCTCTTTTCTATCCCAACCACGCCACAAGACCCATCTGTGTCGGTGCGACGTAAAGCAGATTGTAATTGGTAGTACCATATGAGTGTGTTTATGGAGAACATATCAGTATCAATGTTCAAACTGGGGAGGAGAACCAGTACCTCGCCCAGGTAACCTCTCCTGCTATGCTGAACAAGGGCCTTGTGGTAGGGGATGAGAAAATTGGAAGGGACAGACAAAGAAGAGGGAAGGAGCTGGCCGTGGCCTTAAGTTAGATACCATTCCGACATTTGCCTGGAGGAGAAGTGAGAAACCACGGAAATCCACTTCGAGGATGGCTGAGGTGGGAATCGAACCCCCTCTACTCAGTTGACCACCCGAGGTTGAGTGGACCCCGTTCTAGCCCTCATACCACTTGTAAAATTTCGAACTCGGGCCTCCGGGGGTGGCAGCTAATCACACTAACCACTACACCACAGAGGCGGGCCTTTGAAGAACGTAACATTTTTAAATACTCTAATACACATTCCAATAATTATTACAATCTGTGAATGGGCTACAATTATGAGCCCTTGATTTCACTTCATTTCTATGGAAACAGCACGTTAATAGCACCTTCAAGTTCAGATATATTTGGGGGACAAGTTTTAGGTGATTCATCCTGTATACGTCCAGATCTTTGAATAAATATGTATTGATGTATTTCGCATTCCTTGACTACCCAAAAACTGGTGTAAACGTTCGAAGTGAGTTGGAAGGTCATTTGAAATGTTTGGGTGTTTCTCATGAACATGCTAAAGTTGCAAAATTACATTTTTGTAACCGAACAAGAAAGCAATATTGGTAAGATCCAGAACATATATAAACGTCTTCCATGCATGTTTCATATTAGTAATACGTTGTGAAACATGTTATGAACGAACCCTTTATAAATGAAAATGTTGCTGAAGCCACTAGCCGTTCTTCATTCAGCGAAATGTCTGGTGTCATGCTTTAAGAGAAGAGGCCTATGTGTTAGATTACAGTAATCTTTAAAACAGTATTTTTTCACTCGGTGGAACAGCTACATATATTGACTTGCTGCAGTCAGTTCACTCCCAGATAAATGTTGTAGAACTTGTTTCAGAGGATGCTTGATTCTCCGCCAGGTCAGGGATTTTTTACCTGGATGAGGGATGGTTCGAGGTCCACTCAGCTTACGTGATTACAGTTGAGGAGCTATCTGACGGTGAGATGGCTGCCCCAGTCTAGAAAGCCAAGAATATCGGCCGAGAGGATTCGTCGTGCCGACCACACGACACCTCGTAATCTGCAGGCCTCGTACCACTTTTTTAAATTTCGCGGCAGCTAATCGCACTAACCACTACACCAGAGACTCGTCATTTATTGACGTTTTAAAATAAATTTATCAGACAGAACATAGACGAATAAGGACAACGATATTTTATAATTAGAGTCCGGAATTTTAGGTACTCATAGGTTAGAATGCAAAGTTACTGAAACGATTAAAAAGTATAGTCTACCCTGTACAACGGTTATGGTTTGGGATTTGCATAGACATTAGGCGTACAGTCTATAGAACTCCTGTAATGTATGTTACCTTTGCTACATTGTGGAAGAAAGGGTTGCATGACATTTCCTACGAACCAGATTATTTTGCATTCTAACCTATTACCACCTAAAAATCCGAGCTCTAGTTATAATACATTGAGGATAGGAATTGTGCCGGCTGCCGGAGCCTGTCGCACTCCTCAGGGGCAATGATTAGTGACTGGCAGATGAAATGAAGTGATAGTGGAGAATGTTGCTGAAAAAAAAAATGTCAGGGAAAACGGGAGTACTCGGAGAAAAACTTGTCTCGCCTCCGCTTTGTCCAGCACAAACCACGGAACCAAGCGGCGAGAGGCCGACGCGCTGCCGCCTGCGCCACGGAGGCTTTGTAGTAATAATGTTTATATATTTAAATTGAATCGGGATTTGAACACGGGGAGCATAAATATGAAGTCGCGTCGGTCGAACTTGGTACGCACATGTAAAGCACGTCGGAAACTTCGACCGTCATTTTCTCGGAAACGGTCGAGTATCTACGGATAATCCAAACCATGTGTTCGCTTATTTTGATCCCTCTTTCAACCTACACACTCAAGTTAAGAGCCCCTGGAAAGTCACCTTTTAGTCGTTAAGTTACGCTTGCACCATTATTTAACTTCCGTGTCCTAGGTCTATAGAATGTGCGCAGTAGTTGATATCCTCACAGCATCGTCAGCAGATGGGCTGCGCTGTCAGCACTACGAGAATATGAGCTGGTTGCCCCACTGACCTCAGATTACAGCATTATGCGGCTCGCAGGACAAAGCCCTCGGCTACTTCGTCCTTTTCTGGGATTCAACAAACAAAAGCAAAATAAAACATTTAAAAAATAGTTAACACTTCTTTCCGTGGTGGTTGTATCACGTGAGAAAGGGTAATAATACAACTTGATTCATCAGATAAGGTAAGTGGGGCGAAAATTGGGCTCCTATAGCTCATTCCATGCTAAGAAAACATGCTCTTATGACAACAAGGTTGCAATATCAAACGGCTCTCCTCAACGGCATCACGGGAAAACAGTGGCATGTAAATTGGTGAAGCTCAGTATTTAAGTTCAAAATAAAAAAAAGGGAGAAAGTCAGCTGCAAATTTTATTTTGAAACATAAGGAACAGTGGCTGAAGAGCGGGGGAAGGGCAGGGGGCTTATTTAGATTTTTACAGCAACATGGATAAACATAGAGCCTCCGTAGCTCAGGCGGCAGCGCGCCGGCCTCTCACCGCTGGGTTCCACGGTTCAAATGCCGGTATAATAATAATTTCATGTGGCTATTTCTAGCCGAATGCAGCCCTTGTAAGGCAGACCCTCCGATGAGGGTGGGGGAATCTGCCATGTGTAGGTAACTGCGTGGTATTGTGGTGGAGGATAGTGTTGTGTGTGGTGTGTGAGTTGCAGGGATGCTGGGGACAGCACAAACACCCAGCCCCCGGGCCATGGGAATTAATCAATGAAGGTTAAAATCCCCTACCCGGCTGGGAATCGAACCCGGGACCCTTTGAACCGAAGGCCAGTACGCTGACCATTCATCCAACGAGTCAGACAAATGCCGGTCACTCCGTGTGAGATTTGTGCTGGAGAAAGCGGAGGCGGGGCAGGTTTTTCTCCGGGTACTCCGGTTTTCCCTGTCATAATTCATTCCAGCAACACTCTCCAATATCATTTCATTTTATCTCTCATTCATTAATCATTGCCCCAAAGGAGTGCGACAGGCTTCGGCAGCCGGCACAATTCCTATCCTCGCCCCTCGATGGGGGCTTCATTCATTCCATTCCTGACCCTGTCGAATGACTGGAAACAGGCTGAGGATTTTCATTATGCATAAACATGCACATACAGAACTTCAGTGTTGAAGTTCAAGGCCAACTAGGAGAAAATAGGCAACAGATAACTTTTATAGGCTTGGGGTGGAGGATGCAGCTAATTCACAAATTTGCCCAGGCAACGCCGGGTACTGCTGTGCCGTCATATCGCCCTACGAAAAGAATGGTAAAAATTAAATGGGCTTGTGAAAAAGTGGCAGGAATGTGGCAAAAATAAAATGTGCTTAAGGAACAAAATCTAAAGAACAACACCAAACACAGATGAAAATCACAGCGAATTTCTGTATCAGTACCTGTCATGCCGTGACGTATCGCAGCACACGACAGCATCAGAATCTTCAGTAACAACTGCTGTAAAGTACAAGAATATTAGTATACACCCATAAATATATGACTTCTCTTCAACAGTGATAAGCTGCCGGCATTCACAGCGTAACGGAGTGTTACATGTACCGTACCAGAGCAACTCAGAAGGATAATGAAGGGGGGGGGGGGTCGTCAACAAAGCGATGGCTGTTCCCACCATTGTGCTTCTTCCCTGCGAATGTGAGAATATTAAGTAATTATTTTAATAACTCACGGGCAAAAAAATGCCTCATCCATTTTCTTTCTCTCATAATGCAACATAAAGTACATTAAATTATCCCTTAATCACGAGGAATTATACGTATCTAAGATGGGGTGTTTTCACTCTTAGTAGGTCTATAAGAGCAATACTGTTTTCTTAACATGGAATGAGCTATAGGCAGAGAAAAAATATTTCCGTCCCTTGTTTCGACATGAATGTACCACCAAGTAGCATGCATCTGTACGTATTTGAATAATAATAATAATAATAATAATAATAATAACAATAATAATAATAATAACAAAAATTCGTCACTTCAACACTGTCATCAAACTAGTATCGCTGTATGCATCTGAATGCCTTATCCTGTCCGAGAAATGTTTGTTCGGATTTAGAGAGTAAAGGAAGAAAGTTCCTACACACCATACTTGCCCCAAACTACAAAAATAGCATCTACATTAGAAAATCCAGGCAAGAAGTGTACGGTACTCTAAGATGGAGAAGATCACGGACACAATACGTAAAGGCAGAGTTCGCTTCTACGGACATATACGACGGATGATCGATTTTCGATGGACGAAACGTATCTTCAGTATATTTGACTCAAAACCAAAAACGACAATGCCATGGTACGTTAATGCCAAGAAAGATCCTAAAGAACTGGGCATACAACCAGAAGTTGCACAAGCCCGAAATCGTTTCAGGGCAGCCATCAAGACTTTTGGGACTTTCCGGGACGAAAAACGGGCAATTGGTGCGAAATTGACAGAAGAACGTCGTGTTAAATGCTGTGAGCTAATCAGGACGATATGGATCAAGCGAAAAATGAACAAATGACATAATATAAAGTGGGGCTTATCGTGGTCTCCAGTTGGCCGATTAGCGAAGTTTAATAATAATAATAATAATAATAATAATAATAATAATAATAATAATAATAATAATAATAATAATAATAATAATAACACTAGTTAGCAAGAAGAAACTTTTTTAATCATCAGAAATAAAAAATATACATCTATAGATCAGTTTTTAATGCTGATTGTAAAGATACTTTTCAATTATTCTTTTCTAGCACGTATAATTTTTACAGCACAGTATATACAGTATATAATGCGTTATTGCGGTAGGTTTTATTGATGTCTGTAAATGTAGGACATAAAACATGATGATAAAATACCTTCTGTGGTTAAAATGTTGTTGACTTCCTCTACCTATTGTACCTGGTTTCTGAAAACTCCCAGTACAACATCCAGCAGTATCCACCCATCATGGGCTCTTGCATGAGTATAGAAGATTGCGATACTATTGAAATCAGAATCTTCCTTCATACCCAAGAAATTACTCCATATCCAATTGAAATGTTTCGAAGCTGTCTGGTCTGTCAGAATACTAAAGAAAGCTTCATCTTTAAGGATTTCTCGGACTTGAGGCCCAACCTTATTTAATTTTGCTTCGCAAAGTCAAGGAAAATTATCTCTCAGATATTGAAATCCTTCTGACTTTCCCTCACCACTGTCTTTACTATGCACTTCATAAATCCCCATTTTACACGTGAAGATGGAAGAAATGTTTTCTTGGTATTTACAAGGGGTTGGTATTTAACAGAATGGTCTCCTGGTGCATAAAGTTTCCTTAGTTCCCAGTCATTCTTGTTGTGATGCTGTTTTGTATTGCGGCTATCCAAAAGTCAGAGGAAACAACAAAACTTTGTGAAGCCAGGTTGCATGCCTATCAACATGCCAATAACCTTCAGATCTCCACAAATATTCCACCGGTAAAGATCATAAAATGTTGCCTCTTGTAGCAGTTTCATGTTGTCATTCGTTTTCTTGAAAAATATAGAATGCTGAGAAGCTTGTAACATTGACACAGCTAATATATAAATCAAGGTGATCCTTCGACGCTCGCCGCACCATGGGAATAACAAAAGACATAGGTATTTTTCTCCTGTTCGTCTAGTAACGCAATCCCTTTGAACATGAAGCACATATGCCCAGTCTTTCCCCTGGTATCTAGGGGTATTTGAAAATTAGCTATAATTAATACTGAGTGTTTCAAAAATAGAGGGCATAATTCGAGGTCTGTATTTCACATATGTAGAAAATAGAGGGGTTCATTACAATATATGTCTGACAATGTTTGGTTTTCTAGTTATGGCCTTCAAAACAGTGATATTCACCGGAACGTTTTTCTTCCCGCAGGTAGTTGCCGTGACAGAAAATATTAATAGGACACTCTGACAATTAATTCTGAGGCGAAGGGTACATTGAGTGTTGTGGTTGGCACTCGACTGTGCGAAATGTATTCAAATTAGGAGTTAGCAGAAGTGCACTTAATGTAAGGTACGGCGGACGACATTCTTGCGCTGGCTCAATCCACCTGGCTCACCAGGAGAGGTGTCCGGCTCCATGGCTAAATGGTTAGCGTGCTGGCCTTTGGCCACAGGGGTCCCGGGTTCGATTCCCGGCAGGGTCGGGAATTTTAACGATAATTGGTTAATTTCGCTGACACGGGAGCTGGGTGTATGTGTCGTCTTCATCATAATTTAATTCTCATCACGACGCGCAGGTCGCCTACGTGAGTCAAATCACAAAACCTGCACCTGGCGAGCCGAACTTGTCCTCGGACACTCCTGGCACTAAAAGCCATACGCCATTTCATTTCACCAGGAGAGGTATCCACAGCGATGATGTCCAGATCGGAAGACATTTGAACGTCTGCAACACTGTCTGTGGTCT
Organism: Anabrus simplex; assembly: GCF_040414725.1. Classification (NCBI taxonomy): domain Eukaryota; kingdom Metazoa; phylum Arthropoda; class Insecta; order Orthoptera; family Tettigoniidae; genus Anabrus; species Anabrus simplex. The sequence continues at coordinate 822,130,700 of NC_090265.1, read as the reverse complement.
ATGGGAAGTTTACATCTCCTGGTTTGTATAGGGGATGACCAAGATCTACAACTCCAGATGTAGGGATGACAGCAACAGTTATATCGTTATCATTTGCAACGTGTACGGCTCTGTCACCAGCAAATTGCTCAGCACAAATTATGTTCTGCCAGTGGTTCTTGCAGCAATATGCTACAAATTCGAACTTTCCTGCCTTGGTATTATTCACAGATGAAGCGCTTTCACACGAGATGGCATTACAAACTTCCACAATCAGCAAGTACGGGCATATGAAAACCCACATGCAACTGTTCCATCTCATCACCTAGTGCGGCTCTCCCTTAACATGTGGGCCGGTATCATTGGTGATAGGTTAGTAGGATCCTATGTATTTTTAATCAGACTTAAGGGACAGGCGTACATAAACTTCCTGGAAAACACCCTGCCTCATTTTTATGAAGACACTCAGCTGATCATTCGTCAACAAGCTCTCTTCTTGCACGATGGCGTTCTTGTACACTTCAGTCGTGCGGCTCGCCGGCACTTGGATTGAACGTTTCCTGATCGATGGATAGGTAGAGGTGACCAAATTGCTTGCCCTACACGATCACCTGATTGATGTATTTGTCCCCAGTGCCTGACATCGAATTCCTTCGGAATCGAATTGTGGTAGGATGTGAGGAAGTACGCACTACTCCTGGAGTTTGGAATCGTGTTTGCAGAGCAATGAAACATCGATGCGAGGCCTACTGTATATTCAAACAGGAGGCGGATATTTTGAACATCTTCTGTAAAGGCAACTACGTGGGGGAAGAAAAACGTTCCGGTGAATATCACGGTTTAAAAGCCCATAACTCGGAACATAACAGGCATTTCCGGACACATGTTGTAATGAACTTTTTTTTTGTGTCCACATATGGGAAATATATACCTGAAATTATGCTCTCCAGTTTTAAAACAACCTGTATAACTGCTTTACAGCTGGTGTGATTGTATGCCACTGTGTCTTTAGTGTGAATAAACCACAAACACAGCATAAACTGTTCGGATGATTCTTGCACTTACGAGGCAATTCATTAAAATTTAATAAGGCATAAAACTATGCGAACTAAAATATTTCACTATTTCACCGGTGCACGATATTAAATATGCAGTTCACTAACAATTTTAAAGACAAATAGCTTCACTTCAGGGGCAAATTTCAGGGTAAATAGTTTTGCTCGTACAATATACGTCGTAACAATTTAATATAATAAATTAGGTCACGCATCTCCAAAACTGTACGTACTAGATAAAAACAAACAGACTAATAACAGATTTGAAACCAGCAGCCCAAGCTTAGTCAAATCCACGTATTATATTTCTGGATTATTTGTATTTGTTGACTAGTGTAATCGTATGGTTTCAGCTACTATGTGCAAGCAATTGAATCAACGCCATGTAGGCTGCTTCCACGTCAATTTCGACGTTCCATTTTACTTCACCAGATGACAGAGCAAACCGGTACTCTGCGGCTGAGGTTTAATTAATGCTATCGGATAAACACTGAATGTGACGCCAAAGAACTTTCACATGCCCATATGGAGTATCGAATGAACTGCTCTTCGACCTTCGAAAATAAGATTCTTTCGATTCTTCTTCTTCTTTTCCTACCGCTTTTACCGCACATGTGGCGTCGCGGGTGCGAATTGCGTCGCACATATGGAACTGGCCGTTTTACAGCCGGATTCCCTTCCTGATATTAACCCTATATGAAGGGATGTAATCACTATTGCGTGTTCCTTTGGTGGTTGGTAGTGTGGTATGTTGCCTGAATATGAAGAGGAGAGTGTTGGGACGGACACAAATACCCAGTCCCCGAGCCAGAATTAATCAGAAGCGATTAAAATCCCCGACCCAGCCGGGAATATAACCCGTAACCCTCTGAACCGAAGCCCAGTACGCTGACCATTCATCCAACGAGTCGGACCAGACGTATTCTGTCAATTATGAACCCGTAATGATGGGACGCGGAGGCCGATATTTTTGCCACTAATTCACGGAGAGAATTAGTTGTGTTAATATTAGTTCTGTTGAAAAGTTGTCTTTTATTTATTTTTATACGACGAATGATAATATTTGGGACAGTTCGTAATTTAGATTTTAGGAAATTAATTCAGTGAAGAAATAAATAATAAATGCATGGATATCTGCAACGAGAAGTAACTACCGTGCTCGTAACTCAAAGTTCTACACAAAGAAAAAATATCGAAGAAATATAAGATGATCGTATGTAAGACAGTATACGTTGCACTCCTATGCTAATATACGCCGGGCTGAGTGGCACAGACGTTTGAGGCGCTGGCCTTCTGACCCCAACTTGGCAGGTTCGATCATCGCTCAGTCCGTTGTTATTTGAAGGTGTTCAAATATGTCAGCCTTGTGTCACTAGATTTACTGACACGTAAAAGAACTCCTGCGGGACAAAACTCCGCCACCTCGGCGTTTCCGAAAACCATCAAAAAAGTAATTAGTGGGACGTGAAAACAATGATACTACACGTTGTTATTGCGAACATACCATCAGAGTAAGTTGCAAGCCCAGGAAATGCGTTACCTACGATGATGATGATGATGTTTGTTGTTTAAAGGAACCTAACAGCTAGGTCATCGGCCCCTAATGGTATAAGGTGCAACGAAATGAAAATTAAAACTTCAAAATGTATCCACTGACTAGAATCTAAAACGAATGATGATGAAAAATTATCGTGAAACCAAAACTATCAGTGGGTCCTGTTCACAATGCCTTACTTATTTGGACCGAGCTCGATAGCTGCAGTCGCTTAAGTGCGGCCAGTATCCAGTATTCGGGAGATAGTAGGTTCGAACCCCACTGTCGGCAGCCCTGAAAATGGTTTTCCGTGGTTTCCCATTTTCACACCAGGCAAATGCTGGGGCTGTACCTTAATTAAGGCCACGGCCGCTTCCTTCCCACTCCTAGCCCTTTCCTGTCCCATCGTCGCCGTAAGACCTATCTGTGTCGGTGCGACGTAAAACTAGCAAAAAGAAATACTTATTTGGGAAGATGCTTATTATCTAAAGGGGTCCAAATTCCAGGTCACTGGCCCCTCGTAATGGTACTAATCACTAGTAAAGCAGAACCATAGTCTTCCTCCTATAATGGTACAAATCACAGATAACGCAGAGTCGTGGTGTTCCTTGGGTGGTGGTACTAATCATAGGTAATGCAGACCCATGGTATGTGACACATAATGGCACCACTCACAGGTTATACAGACCCATGGTGTTCCTCACATAGTGGTAATCACAGGCAACGAAGACCCATGGTGTTCCTCATATAGTGGTGCTACTCGTAGGTAATGCAGATCCATTCTGAACAGAGTCCAGCCAACCCATTCGACCACAGTGACATAGAAAATTTTCAAGCCATAGCAGAAGAATACATCCACGATATCCCCAGCCTGTCGTAACTTTAATTTTTTACGAAACTGCTATCGGTACTATTTCTTCAATTGGCTTTACGCCGCTCCTACTCTCTTATGGGGACGATGCGATAGGAAAGGGCTGGGAATGGGAAGGAAGCGGTCGTAGCCTTAATTTAGGTACATCCCCCGCATTTACCTGGTGTGAAAATGGGAAACCAAAGAAAACCATCTTCAGCATTGACGACAGTGGGGTTCGAATCCATGATCTCCCGATTGCAAGCTCGTAGCCGCGCAACCATAACCACATGCCCACTTTCTCGGTGAAACTCTACTGCTAAACCTAGAAGCTCTAAGTAGGCTATGCTAAGTAAATACACCTTTAAGCATACATCACTGCTTCGAACACATGTGAATTAAAAATTGATTCATTCATTATTTTCAGCTTCCCTAACAACATCGCGCAATTCATGAGCACAATTTCTTCGCGCAATTCGTAATGCGTTACTTTAAATCTTTTCGAACAACTCTAGCATCCCCATTCATTTCACCGACTGTAAATATTGTTAAATAAAACCCCTTTACGCTTCCTCAATCGTGAAACTGGCAACGTTTCACACATTGACACACTGGAGGGAAATTCTGTAATTGTTCGTTACAGTGCGGCGAATAAAATAAATAGAGTATAACACACAGTAACGAAAGCATACTTTTAATTCTGTTTTTTTTGGGTGCAAATGGTGATAATTAAGTACTTTGTCAATAAGATTTTTGCGGTGTGCAACCGTATACATTAAACATCAAAGTAAACAACTGATGTCATCCTACAGACAGCGTTCGTTAAAGCTGCAGTCGGCTCTTGCGTGAGTGGCTAATCACCGCGCTTGTTGCATTAAAAATCTGTCATATTTTTAAAGCATCCCGTTTCTCACTTTTTGGTTTTGAATTTTTCTTCTGAAGTTCCTTTACTGTTTACTTTTATACTTTTCTAGAGACTCAGATAGGTCTTATGGCGACGATGGGACAGGAAGGGACTGGGAGTGGAAAGAAGCGGCTGTGGCCTTACTAAGGAACATCCCCGGTATTTTCCTGATGTGAGAGTGGGAAACCACGAAAAAACATCTTTAGCACTGCCGACAGTGTGGTTCGAACTCACTATCTGCCGATTGCAAGCTCACAGCCTTGCGACCCTAACCGTGCACATTAAACATTGAAGTAAACAGCTGATGTCATCCTGCACTCAGCGTTTGTTGAAGCTGTATCTGGCTCTAGCGTGAATGGCTAATCACCGCGCTTTTTGCATTAAAAGAACGCTCATCTTTACAGCATCTAGTTTCTCACTTTTTCTTTTAACTTACAAATTTACGCTAAGGCATACTAATATACGAGTTCAGTGTCTGGCCAGGGTATCCTAATACGGTAATGGAGTAGATCGTACAGCCTGCATCTCAACGCCGAGTGTTGGGCGACGGGAAATGGGCGGCGGGAAATAACTCGACTCCCTAAAGGGGCCAACGGCTTCGTGCGGATGAGCCCCTTGAGGTGGAGTGATCGTCCCCTCAGTGTACGAAATGCCACTGGAAGCCATCATGCAACGTCTGTTCTCCAGGTTAGGGGTGGCTGCAAAGAGCGTCTGTCTTCATGTTAGGGACGGCCTAAAGAAAAGCTATGGCTCACAATCATAGTTTTATTCTCTTGAGTGGGTTTGCCTGCTCAACCAAATAAACATTTAGCAACTACAGCATTATAGAATGTCATTCCGGAAAGTTAACTACCCCAGGTGGTAACTCTTGCAAAAAATCCACCGTCGCAGTAGGCAACGCATGCCTGGGGAACCTGCACCACAATGCTTAGGTAAATTTGAACCATCTAGTAAAAACGGAAGACAAAACAAAAATACTACTTTGAAACATTATATGTGAATTCGCTACTCAAGACCGGAAAACAAGTGGAACTAATCAAAGTCATGGAAGAACATTACATCAAAATTTTGGCAGTGCAAGAAACAAGATATCTGGATAAAGATGTATCGTAAACTGAAAACTACAGGATTTTTAAAGGAAAACCGAGAATAAGAATCGACTAAGGAACTCCGATACTTGGCACAGCCTTCTTTGTCTGTAAACGGATCCTTGATTCTGTGGTTGATTTTACAAATCCATCAGAGAGGCTATCCCTGCTTACCATATATTGTGGGAATAAGAGATATACACGCATCAATGCCCATGCTCCAAGAATGATGATAACATAACTAAATGTTAGAAAGTAGAGGAGTTCTGGGAACTGTTGGAAGATGAAATGCCAAAGACACCTGACAAAACTATCAAGATATTACTTGGAGATTTCAATGGACAAATTGGATAAGCTAGTGTCTTTACGTCGCACCGACACGATGGGATGGGAAAGGCCTAGGAGTTGGAAGAAAGCGGCCATGGCCTTAATTAAGGTACAGCCCCAGCATTTGCCTGGTGAGAAAATGGGAAACCACGGAAAACCATCTTCATTGCTGCCGACAGTGGGATTCGAACCCACTATCTCCCGGATGCAAGCTCACAGCCGCGCGCCCCTAACCGCATGGCCAACTCGCCCGGTAAATTGGATAAGAGAGGAAATTCAATAAGGTAGTAGGAGAATATCCAACCCATAATAGAACTAACATGAATGATGAGAGGATAGTCGATCTTTGTAAGACGAACAGCTTAAAATTAATGTCAGCTCATTTTAAACACCTACCATAAAAGCAGAAAACATGGAGATCGCCTGGTAACATAGTCGGAGAGAAGCAGATTGATCACGTTGCAATTTCAGGGAAATCGTGTAAGGAAATAGTGAATATCAATGTATAAACGGGTGCTAATATTTGATTATGACCATTACCTCACTAGAATGAAGATAAGATTCATTTCCTTTAACAAAATACAGAACAACAATCAAACATTTCCAAGTTATTATGTCCAGAAGCTACAAATCAACAAAAAAAATAATTCCAAGATAAGCATCAACAAACACTAAAGGTTGATACAGAAAATTGGACAGACATAGCAACGAATATTCAGGAAGAAGCTAAAGAGACAATCTTACTGGATAAACAGAAGAAGAATATTTGGTGGAATAAGGAGTATGAAGAGGCTTTAAACCAACGATTGGAAGCATTGAAAAGATGAAATTCTTCAAAAACTCTGAATAATTACGAATAATTAATTGTGTAAGGAAGAAAGACATTTAGACATGCCAAGAGAACTTACAATAACCAACAGGTATCACAGATAGAAAATTATTTTAAGAAGAATAACACGAGAAGTTTCTGTCATACCTTCAAAACCAGACGTTCTGAATATCACGCACCAAGCTTGTGCTTTGCAGATGAAAATGGACAAATAAAACTGAACAATAAAGACAACTGTAATATTTTGGCATGCTATTTCGGGAAGATTATAAACAGTAGTGAAACAAAAGAGAGATTAATGACAGAAGAACCCAAATTCAAGTACCCAGATTATAAACCACCAGATAAGTATGAGATTAAAGATATTGTAATGTCCATGAAGAATCACAAGGCAGCGGGGAAGATTCAACCATGCAAGAATTGTTGAAGATGGCGAACGAACAATTATTTGAAGTCTTAGAGAGGTTATTTAATAAAATATGGTCTGAAGAGAGAATCCCTCCTGAATGGCAGATGTCCTTGAGACATCCATTACACAAGAAAGGTGACAATACTGATGTGAATAATTACAGAGGAGTTTCACTGCTGTCTGTAGCCTACAAGGTCCTATTCAAAGTGCTGAGGAATAGAACTGAACAACGAATTGACCAAGAAATATCAAATAATATCATGTATTGAACGGATCCTGAACTTGAGAAATATAATCAGGAATAAAATGATCCAGAGCAAGAATTATGTAGTAGTATTTGTGGATTTTAGAAAGGCCCATGATTCTATTGACAGAAAAACCTTAATGAGGATCTTGGAAGAATATAGTGTGGACGACAAATCACGGAACCTGATTAAACAAACTATCAGCAACACTGTGTCGAAGGTGAAGTTCAGAGGGGGCACTTCAGATTGTTTCGAAAGTAAGAAAGGAGTTAGACAAGGGGGTGGGTTATCCCCAATGCTTTTGAACTGTGTGTTGGAAAGGGTCATTAGAGAATGGGAAGAAAAACTAAGAGCCTCGGAAGGAAAGAAAGAACAATTCAGGGTGGGAGCACGGAATAAATGGGTGAACTTCAATTGCCTTGCATTTGCAAATGATCTGGCTATCTTTGCGATTAGTATCGAATCAGCAAGTAGAAGAATCAGTATTCTTTGTGAAACTGCTATGAAGACGGGCTTGCAGATCTCTTTGGAAAAACAAAATTTATGACAAACATCAAATCATCTACAAAAATCATGAACACAACAGGAGGGAGGGTAGAAAATGTCAAAAGCTTCAAATATCTTGGTGAGATGATCCAGTTTAATGGCTTAAAACAGGAGGCAATCAAGGCAAGAATCAGAAAGATGGAATTAGCGTACCAGTTGACGAAAGATGTATACAACAATAAATCATTAACTCTCCGAACAAAACTAAGGCATTATAACACCGTGATCGAACCAGAAGGACTATATGCTGCTGAGACCTTTGATTTAACAGGCAGAGGATTGCTGGAACAACTGGAGAAGAAAGAAAGGAAGATCCTAAGGAAGATTCTGGGACCTATATATGTTGGTGGACCACCAAGATTAGGACCTATCAGAGAGTTATCAAAGAGGCTGAGGAAATTATACAAGACAAATGCAATTTTATGGACATCTCCTACGTAGGAATCAAAAAAGACTGACTCGGAAACTCGTTACACATTTTGAACAGAAAATATTGTTCCCAGGTGCTTTATGGAGATACATGCTGATATGGAGATAATGGGAATTAGTCATTAAGACATCCAAAACAGGAATCACTTTCGACAATTAGTTTCAGACTTCAGAGGCTTCCGAGAACAAGGAGAAAATAAATCTTGAAAAGTGAATTTTTCAGAAGGAAACAGATAAGCCAAGGCATGAAGCTATAGGCTATAGGCAGAAGATCAAATCCAGGGGAGGGAAAATATGATCCAGGATACCGTAGTTGTTACTCCGTGGTCGATAGTAGCCAAAATCGAACAGAAGAAGAGTATACGAATTACTTTTAAACTGATGTGGGATTTAAATTTTCTTTCTTTCTTTCTAATCTGTTTACCGCCCCCAGGTTTGGCTTCTCCCTCAGACTCAGCGAGGGATCCTACCTTTACCGCCGCAAGGGCAGTGTCATGGAGCATGAGACTTTGGGTCGGGGTGGATAAAACTGGGAAGGAGGACCAGTACTTCGATTAGGTGGCCTCACCTGGCATGCTGAACAGGGGCCTAATTGGGGGGGGGGATGGGAAGATCGGAAGGAATAGACAAGGAAGAGGGAGAGAAGCGGCCGTGGCCTTAAGTTAGGTACCATCCTGTGGGAAACCACAGAAAATCACTTCGAGGATGGCTGAGGTGGAAATCAAACCCCTCTCTACTCAGTTGACCTGACGAGGCTGAGTGGACCCTATTACAGCACTCGTACCACTTTTCAAATTTCGTGGCAGAGCCGGAATCGAACCCGGACCTCCGGGATGGCAGCTAATCACACTAACCGCTACACTAACTGTGATTTTAAAAGTTATTCAGTTCTAGGCACTGTTCTGCATTACAAGAATTGAAGATTTTTGTTCCCAAAATATGCAGTTGAAATTTCTTGAGAGTCCAACTCTCCAAACCTACACATAATTTTGGGGCTAGAGTAGAGTGGAGCCCATAAAATAAACAAGAAATGACGGGTGGCAGACAGTCTCCTTGGTATCGCTTTTGCAATTTTATTTAACAACTTGCCTTACTTCGTATCGACACACATAGGTTTTATGGCAACGATGCGATGACAAAGGACTAGGAGTGGAAAGAAAGCGACTTTGGCCTTAATTAAGGTACAGACTGGTGTGAAAATTGGAAAACACGGAAAATCATCTTCAGGTCTACCGACAGTGGGGCTTGAACACGCTATCTCCCGAATACAAGCCTGTGCGATTTAAAAGAGTGCGAGCGGTTGAAGGTTGTCTTTAAGTTCGAAGGCTGGTTGGATCCTCATAAATCACTACCAAAGGTTATGCGATGGTAGGGAGATCGTAAAGACCGATGGTGGGATTGTAATGTAAGGCGTACAAGGCATGAAGGAGAGTGAGATAGTTTTCCATTGCTTTCCTCACTGAAATAGAAATTCCTATTGCCGCACGAACAGCCCTGTGAGCAACACCTTTCATAACATCCAGACGCACTAGCTGTTCTCCGAATTCCTTTACTCAGCACCACGCGTATCTCCGCAGCTTCCGCGGAGTCACAGCCATTTATGAGACTGAGACATCAGTTCTTGCCGAGATACAGATGAAAAAATACTGCATTCATCAAAATACAGCACCAGGCAGACTTCATTCCCTCGTCATGGTATACTGTATTGCCTAGGGAGAGAAAGTAGAGACAATAATGGGTGTCGCAAGGCTTTAGAACGGTAAATACAAGCAGACCAGACCAGCAGACAGTCTGTAGGTACAGCGGTCGGGGTAATGGTCTGAGAATGTGTGAGCATGTCGCCAGACCAATTTTGTCTGAAGAGACGTCGGTACAACCTCTCTACCACCATTTTCCGGTCTGGTCGTGTAATGAGTTTTGTTGTCGTTTTCACTAACCAGACTACTTGTCCAGAGCTGAAGTTCAGTAGTTATCGAGTGTTTCGTGCGATCGCATCATGTCTCAACCGATTGATAATTATGATATACAGTAGATGTAATATTCGAGATGTTCAAAATAATATAATAATTTACTGGGCGAGTTGGCCGTGCGGTTAGGAGTGCGCAGCTGTGAGCTTGCATCCGGGAGGTAGTCAGTTCGATCCCCACTGTCCGCAGCTCTGAAGATGGTTTTCCGTGGTTTCCCGTTTTAGCACCAAGAAATGCTGGGGGTGTACCGTAATAAAGGCCACGGTCGCTTCCTTCCCACTCTTAAGCCTTTCCTATCCCATCGTCGCCATAAGATCTATCAGTGTCGGTGCGAAGTAAAACAAATTGTCACAAATAAATAAATAAATAAATAAATAAATAAATAAATAAATAAATAAATAAATAAATAAATAAATAAATAAATAAATAAATAAATAAATAAATAAATAAATAAATAAATAATATATTTTAAAAATCAGTTTACCGTCGAGCTTTGGTTTCTCCCGCGGACTCAGCGAGGGATCCTACCTCTATCGCCTCAAGTGCAGTGTCCTAGAGCGTGAGACATTTGGTCGGGTATACAACTGGAATGGAAGACCAGTACCTCTCACAGGGGGCCTCACCTGCTATGCTGACCAGGGGTCTATTGGGGGATGGGAAGATTGGAATGGATAGGCAAGGAAGAGGGAAAGAAGCTGGTGTGGCCTTAAGTTAGGTAGCATCTTGGCATTTACCTGGAGGAGAAGTGGAAAACCACGGAAAACCACTTAGAGGATGGGTGGGTAGAGAATCTTCACCTCTCTACTCAGCTGACCTCCCCGAGACTGAGTGGACACAGTTCCAGTACTCGCACCACTTTTCAACTTTCGTGGCAGAGCCGGAAATCGAACCCGGGTCTCCGTGAGTGGCACATAATCACACGAACCACCACACAGGCCGACCGTAAAATTTACATTTTGTAAAGAGGTACGATTAGAAGTAAATTTATTAAAAAAATGATTAAAACGTCATTCTTAACAATTAATCCGATTACTTCTTAACTATGGTTATAGACATGGTGGTGAATGTTGTTGTTAATGTTATTATTATTTTTATTTTACAATCTGATTCACTTTGCACCGACACAGAAATGTCTCATGGCGACGATGGAATAGGAAAGCCTAGGAGTTGGAGGGAAGCGACCGTGGCCTTAATTAAGGTACAGCCCAACATTTGCCTGGTGTGAAAATGGAAGACCACGGAAAACAATATTCAAGACTGCCAACAGTGGGGTTCAAATCCACCATCTCCCGAATGCAAGCTACGTGACCCAAACCACACAATTAATTGCTCGGTAATGCTATTTTAGGGGGAAAACAATGTGATTATCAGCCCTTTCAACCCTAAATCTTGGAGAAAGAAGAATCAGTACAATCTCTCGCAGAATGAAGACACTGACTTAGGAAAGGAAAAGGTCACAAAAGGCGAGAAAACTAAGACTCCGTAAACCTCGCAAATGAATGCCGCTGGGATATGAAGGGAAAGAGAGTTTACAACGGGAGGTCGGATTCGTAAGTTTTTTTTCTGCTAGTGGCTTTACGTCGCACAGACACAGATAGGTCTTATGGCAACGATGGGATAGGAAAGGGGAAGGAAGCGGCCATGGCCTTAATTAATGTACAGCCCCAGCATTTGCCTGGTGTGAAAATGGGAAACCACGAACAACCATCTTCAGGGCTGCCGACAGTGGGATTCGAACCCACTATCTCCCGCCCAACCAGTTGACAAGCTCACAGCCGCGCGCTCCTAGCCGCACGGGCAACTCGCCCGTATATGTAAGTTCAAACCGAGGAGACTGGTATAAGAGAGTATAAGATTTGTCAGACTCAGCTAGTGGATAGTGGTCGCCAACTCACCTCTGAAGTTAAGAGCCCCTCTGGATTAACCCTTACGACAGGCAGGGGATGTTGTGTGGTTGTGGTGATCGTTTTAAAGGGAAGTAGGAATCGATGGCCATCACCTTTCAAAGGATGTGCCTTGGCAAAGAAGGAGGAGTGTAATGAAAAGCGTAACAATAAAAGACTCCCTAACAAACAAACAAACAAACAAACAAACAAACAAACAAACAAACAAACAAACAAACAAACAAACAAACAAACAAACAAACAAACAAACAAACAAACAAACAAACAAACAAACAAACAAACAAACAAACAAACAAACAAACAAACAAACAAACAAACAAACAAACAAACAAACAAACAAACAAACAAACACAAACAAACAAACAAACAAACAAACAAACAAACAAACAATTTCATGGTGCATCTACTTTACTATGGGCCTCAGCCTGCCAAGACGACAGCTGCCCAACCAGTTGACCTGCAGATATTAAGTGCACGTGATCAGCATCACGACATCCTGAGCCCTTTTCCTAGGCTTTCATGGTAAGGTCTGCTGTATCTCGTATTACGCAGCTCCTCAGTTTTCCTCACGAGGCTGAATATTCCCTGCTCTGCCCTTAGTTCAGAATTGAAATGACTAGACTGATCTGGAATTAAACCCGGTGCCATCGGGTATGTGGCAGACACGCTACCCCTACACACTCTTTGTGGGTGAGGGTGGTAGAATAAAACCCACGGTATCCCCTGCCTGTCGTAAGAGGCAACTAAAAGGGGCCCCAGGGGCTCTGAACTTTGGAGCATGGGTTGGTGACCACGGGGCCTTCAGCGAGTCCTGGCATTGCTTCCATTTACTTGTGCCAGGCTCCTCACTTTCAGTTATCCTATCCGACCTCTCTTGGTCAATTCTTGTTCTTTGCCGACCCCGACGCTATTAGGTTTCCGTCGGGGTCGGAAGAGGTCAACTGTGGGTAGAGCCCTGCGCGGATATACAAAATATTAACCACATTCGCACTTCCTTCATCCGCACCAGCATCCGTGAATGGTTATCCGCGGATAATGCAACTATTTAACTATATTACACCTAAGATATTGAAATGAATAGATCTGTTAACATAATACAATATGCCTGATACCTGTCACCATCACCCCTACGCTGACAGGTTTATGAAGGATTTCCTCTTGCGACAGCTACCGACATTTTGATCGGTTCTCTTTCGGAACATTTCTTCTTTCCTTCCACTCATTGCGGACAGAATCCAGTTTGGCTTACGCCAGATTTACGGCTTTATGGACACCAGGCTCCTTATATATCACCATTCTCTCATCTCATACCATCGTCAAGGGTCGCCTCACTACAAGCAAGAATAACTGCATGAAATGTATGAAAGGTCGAGATTATACCTGAGTGAAAAACAATGATCATAAATATTTAGAAATTATCAGGAATACCTTTACTGCCGTCCAGTTTGGATAAGCCAAGATACTACCTTTTTGTATATTCGCGATTAAACCTGCGGATATCCGCATCCGTGTAGGGCTCTAATCACGGGAGATCGAATAAGAGAGAGTAAGTGGACGCAATGCCATACTCAGCTCCAGCTGCGTAGTCATTAGTCAAAGAGAGCCCGCACAGTGTCTCCCCTTTTAGTCACCACTTCTAGCAGACAGAGGAGATACCTTCTGTGGCCTCACTCACAGGAGCTTCCCTGTTTCTAAACTTGAATAAAATAAACTTTGCTAACATTTGTTCTGTCATTTTGCCGTATGACTTGAAATTGTGTACTCGTATAGTACCTTAGTTTTGTTATCGATAAATGAAATAGTTTGAGAGTTACGTTCAGTTCTCTTGTAGCTGAACTACAGGAAATAAGGAAAGAAGTCATGGAACTTTTTTTCTAAGTAAAGTCCACATGAGTGAATTACAGCATTTACATAGGTGAGGTAACATTTCAGCAAAGGGAATTAAATAGAAGATGTTGTCACAGCCAAACAGTAGTGCTTAAACAAACGATGACTGGCCGTTTTTTTCCCTATTATTGTGGAATAACATGTAGGTGCTAATGAGCATAATACACTATACACAGCCAATTTTTTAGTAGGTTATTTAGGTAAACGCATCCGGCTTCAAGGTCAGCCGCCTCTTTTCCTCTTAGGTAGAGGTCACACGTCCTTCACCATAAACTCTTACTTCCTTGGCATTCCGTCCGTTAAGTCTTCAGCCTGGAGGCTGATTGGATCCTCAGATTGCATCACCAAAGTTTCGGTACAGTTTGCTTTACGTCGCACCGGCATTTATGGTAAATTCCCTCGCTATCTTGGTCTGGAATCGAACGTAACCTTCCAGGATTTCTGAAAATGAGTGAGGAATTGCAAGACACTTACGCTCACAGTAACAATAGAAAATTGTCTGCAGTTGTCAATAAAAACTCCATTTGACGACCAATCCATCCTTTTAACAAAATCTTTGGAAATCTGCTCATAAATACCCCTGAGGTAACGAAATATCACCACTATTAGTAGGATTATTTGGTTAGTTATTGACAGAAAACTGGCAATGAACGGTATAAATTTTCCATACAAATAACAATTTGCCTATTAGTGTATTTTTGAAGTGTTAATTTAACCAATTAGTAATTCTCCGTCCTGCAAGGCATGTTTCATTCCGTGGTGTTTGAATAATTATTAATATTCAGTGTTTATCTAAGACGATTAACGTTTAAAATCAAGTCCTATTCCTTGGATGAACTGTCAGCGTTCAGGAGGTCCCAGCTTCGATTTCCAGCCGGGCTGTTTTTTAGCCACATCTAGTTAATTCTTATGGGTCGAAGACTGAGTGTTTGTGTTTGGCTAACACAAGCCTGTTTATTTATACAAAACACGCTGTGGTGCCAGCTATCACATAAACACGGAATACAATGGTTGAGCAGTTGAATACATCCCTCTACATAGGATTGGTATCAGGAAAGGCATTCGGGCGAAAAACTGGGCCAATTACCTCATGTGCGATCCCACCAGATGTGAGAAAAACTGCGGAGAAAGAAAAGAAACCGGTATCATTTAAAATCAAGCGTATTACTGTACGACGGGCTGCCTAATCGAGGCGGTAAAGTCGTGTTCGGTTCACCCAGAAGGACGTGGGGTCGATTCTCCTTCAGGAAGTCTAAAAGTTTTAGAAACGAGATTTCCGCTTCTGGAGTGGCTGGTTCACTCAACCTGCACAAAAACAGAGGACCAGGTCAATTCCTGGGAGCAAAGATGATCGGGCGTAGGGTTAACCCATCCCACTAAGTGCCGAGGTTACGAAATTATGAGCCTCTACATAGACGGATGTTTGTATTGTACACGGGTCTGTTAGTATTGTGATATCCGAGTCCGTGGGTGACTGGTCCTGGGTTCGATCAGCCTGCTGGGTCGGGGATTTTAACTCTCGATATGCACTTCAGGCTGTTGCCCAGGTGGCAGAATCCCTATTAGTTTTTAACCTAGCTTAAATATTTATTTAAATATTTTGAATGAACTTGTAAATTTATTGAACATTTCCCTTAATAAATTATTTCTATTCTTTACTCCTCATCCTACTGTATAAATGAATATTTGACCCAATCTCTCCTCTTGAATTCCAACTTTATATTCATATTATGATCTTTACTGCTTTTAAAATACCCATTAAAGCCTATCCCTCTACTTAAAACATTCCACGCCCACTCACCAATGACAACTCGAAACATAACCACGTAGTTGAGCATCTTGTTTCCATATTCCCAAGTCTTCTCAACCCAAAGTTTGTCACATCTTCTCACACTACTCAGTTGTCGGAAATCATCCAGAAGAAACCATGCTGCTTTCCTTTGAACATTTTCCAGTTCTCGTATCATATATTCCTGGTGAGAGTCCCATACACTGGAAACATACTCTAACTGCGGTCTTGCTAGGGACTTATACGCCCTCTCCTTTACATCTTTACTATAACCCATAATTACTCTCACAACCATGTGAAGAGATCTGAAACCTTTCTTAACAACCTCGTTAATATGATTACCCCAATGAGGACCATTAACACCTTTCATCTCTCGCGGTGACTGGGCATTTGTGCTGTTTTCTGCATTAGATTTCATTCTAGGGAGGTCTCCATTCTCACAGACTCGCATGTTACCCATGGAAGTCAAGTCGAAAGACCTGCATCAGGCCTCTTTGGAGAGCACACGCCGCTATTATTTTTAATACCGTGATCATAGCTATGGGACTTATACTTCTACGTAGAATCCGAACCAAACTGACATATGTACTATTACTATAAATTGGTAATTGGGTATTGTTAAGCCTGGAGACGAAGTTCCGGTTAATCAATTAAAGTCCTGTGTACTATAGTTTAATCAGCGTTTTAATTCTATTTAAACTAGTATTAAGGTCGTTTACTATTTATTTAATTTGTTTACCTTCCAGGGTTGGTTTTTCCCTCGGACTCAGCGAGTGATCCCACCTCTACCGCCTCAAGGGCAGTATCCTCGAGCGTGAGACATTTGGTCGTGGGATACAACTGCGGAAGAGGACCAGTATCATGTCCAGGCGACCTCACCAGCTATGCTGAGCAGGAGCCTTGTGGGGGATGGGAAGATTGGAAGGAATAGGCAATGAAGAGGGAAGGAAGCGCCCGTGGCCTTAAGTTTGGTACTATCCCGGAATTTGCCTTGAGAAGAAGTAGGAAACCACGGAATAACACTTCAAGGATGGCTGAGGTGGGAATAGAACCCCCCTCTAATCAGATGACCTTCCGAGTTTGAGTGTACCCCGTTGGTTTTACAGGATATTAAAAATAATTTTGATTGGCATTTTTTATTCTGATAGGAGAGCTCTGCCACACCTTCTATAATTTCAGAAGCATCGGAAGAAAGGTACCATCTGGTCGGATGAAGGAAAGGAGCTACGCCTAGAGAAGATGCGACAGTGTTGGGGAAACACCAAAGCCCAACTGTTGAATAAATTACCTAAGTAGGCGTATTCGATACTAGTCTCATTTACCCATGTGGTACGAAATTACTTATTTCACCAGGGGATGAACAGGTGGTTCGTCAGTCTGCTGAGCACCTGGCGAGATGGCCGTGCGGTCAGGGGCGCGCAGAGAGCGTGCATCCGGGAGATAGTGCCCTCGAACCCCGCTGTCAGCAGCCCTGAAGATGGTTTTTGGTGGTTTCCCATGTTTACACCAGGAAAATGCTAGGGATGTACCTTAATTCAGGCCAAGCCCGCCTTCTTCTGACTCCTAGCCCTTTCCTATTCCATTATCGCCGTAAGTTCTATCTGTGGCGGTGCGACGTAAAGCAAATTGAAATAAAAAGCGTGCTGGGAGACAATTTTGCCACATGACTATAGAAAGCTACCCCTTATTTTCTGGCACAGTCAGAGAGCCACTCTACCTGCGAGCAGAGCTCTGAATTGTGACGTCTCCGGCATTCCCCATCTTTCAATACTGGCATTTTTTTTGCTATTTGCTTTACGTCGCACCGACACAGATAGGTCTTATGGCGACGAATATACACCGGCATTACTTATTGCTGGTGTGTAATTGTTCCTGCTTAAATTTAAAAGAAATGTGAACGCGCAAGTCAAACTAAGGTTATTTAATTAACAAAATACCAATCTATACAAGTTTTTTTTGCTTTACGTCGCACCGACACAGAAAGGTCTTATGGCGACGATGGGATAGGAAAGGGCTATGAGTGGGAAGGAAGCAGCCGTGGCCTTAATTAAGGTACAGCCCCAGTATTTGCCTGGTGTGAAAATGGGAAACCACGCAAAACCATCTTCACGGCTGCCGACAGTGGGGTTCAAACCCACTATCTCCTGGATGCAAGCTCACAGTTGCGCGCCCCTAACCGCACGGCCAACTCGCTCGGTAATCTATAAAAGAGAAAAAAAATTGTTGTTTGGGTCATCAGTCCATAGAATGATTTGATTCAGCTCTCCATGCCACCCAATCCTGTGGTAATATTTTCATTCCTAAGTAACTACATCTTACATCTGCTTTTTTGCTAGTTGCTTTACGTCGTACCGACACAGATAGGTCCTATGGCGACGATGGGACAGAAAAGGCCTAGGAGTGGGAAGGAAGCGGCCGTGACTTTACTTAAGGTACAGCTCCCGCATTTGCCTGGTGTGAAAATGTGAAACCACCGAAAACCATCTTCAGGGCTGCCAACAGTGGGGTTCGAACCCACTATCTACTGGATGCGAGCTCACAGCTGCGCGTTTCTAATCGCACGGCCAACTCGCCCGGTCCTTACATCTGCTGTAATCTGTTTGTCATATTCATACCTTAGAGTACTCCTACCGTTTTTATCGCCTACACTTCCATCAGAAACTAACTGAACAAGACCTGGTGGCTTAAGATATATCCTATCATTATATCTCTTCTTCTCGTCAAATTTCGCCAAATCGATCTCCTCTCATCAATTCGATTCAATATATCTTCATTTGTGACTCGATCTATACATCTAACATTCAGCATTCTTCTGTAACATCACATTTCGAAAGCTTCCATTCTCCTTTTTTTTCTGAGCTATGTGTCACTTCCATACAGTGCCACGCTTCAGACGAAAGTCTTCAAAAACGTCTTTCTAATTCCTACATGACTATTCAAAGTGAGCAAATTTCGTAAGAAAGTCCTTCCTTCTTGTGCTAGACTGCATTTTATATCTTCCTTACTTCTGCCATCGTTAGATATTTTACTACCCAAGTAAAAATATTAATCTACTTCCTTTAAGAGATCATTTCCTAATATAATACTTTCTGCATGACCATACTTCATTCGACTGCATTCCATTACATTAATTTTGAATTTATTTATTTTCATCTTGTACTTATTCTCCAAGACTGTCCATACTATTCAGTAGTTTTTCCAGATAACATACTCCAGTGGCATTCAAAGTGTGGTACGCAAGGTCGTCTCAAGGGGTACGCATATTCATCGTGGATTCTAACTGCTTTAGTGAGCAGTTCAAAAAAGAGGTGAGCCTGTTCATATTCAATAAAATCTTGTTCCGATTTAGTGTTTTTGTCTACCGCTATACAGAGTCCACTTTCCGAACTATTCATTATAATGTCAGTTTATACCTTCCAGTGATTAGGTATTTAAAAATGCTTGCTCGTGCTGCATTGTTCTTCTTTGTTTCGAAATCCACTTCTTCAGGTTTTTCAAGTGTATGTGGTACGGCAGTAATTGTTCCATTAATAATTATCATCATCATCATCATCATCTGTTTACCCTCCAGGTTCGGCTTTTCCCTCGGACTCAGCGAGGAATCCCACCTCTACCGCCTCAAGGGCAGTGTCCTGAAGCTTCAGACTGGTCGGGGGATACAACTGGGGAGAATGACCAGTACCTAGCCCAGGCGGCCTCACCTGCTATGCTGAACAGGGGACTTGCGGAGGGATGGGAAGATTGGAAGGGATAGGCAAGGAAGAGGGAAGGAAGCGGCCGTGGCCTTAAGTTAGGTACCATCCCGGCATTCGCCTGGAGGAGAAGTGGGAAACCACGGAAAACCACTTGCAGGATGGCTGGGGTGGGAATCGAACCCACCTCTACTCAGTTGACCTCCCGAGGCTGAGTGGACCCCGTTCCAGCCCTCGTACCACTTTTCAAATTACATACATACATACATACATACATACATACATACATACATACATACATACATACATACATACATACATACATATCTTTATTGCCCACCCTAGTGTACACCATCGGCTTACAGGCAATAAAGACAGACAGAGCGAAACAAAGGAAAACAAGCAATAATAGCAACTGTATCTCTCTTAAAACTACTTAACTACATTAACTACCTCTACATCTACTCAGTATCATCCCACACGTACGCGGATAGCCAGCACACATGCAGGACGATACCGCACTACTAACTACCCTAAGCCCAACTCCTGACTACCACCTAAAAATAATTAAAAAATAATTAATTAGACTGGTCGCTGCAACAGCCCTGGCATGGAACACACGCCCACCAACCCGTCTACAGCAGCCGCCAGCCTTGCCACGTGAGAACTGGTATCGTATCTCACCGACCCTCGCTGACAAACACTGTGTTCCTTTCCTCATCATGTGTTACAAGCCACCCTGGCTGAAACCAGACCAAACAGGTGGCCTGCAACACACTTCCGCTATGTACGTCACACATACTCTTGTCCATTGTCAGCACACTACCTTCCCTATCCTTTTCCTTTCCGTGCAGACATGCTCAAGTCTAACTTCTTTGGAGTGGGGTCAAGTCCCCACCCCTCCCTCTTCCCTTGATACGTCACCCTCACCTCTCACGCACTACTCCCGCTCTCTACATCTCACCTTATAAAACTTAAGACTTAAACATCAGCTAACAACCATTTAACATCCCTCATCAACGCACCTAAAACAACTAACACTTTTTTTTACACAGACAAACTTTTTTCATTCGAAGTACATTAGTTCACTCAGTCTTCTCCACCTACCGCACCACACTTCACATATCAAACAGTTTCACCTTATTAAGCTTCAGACTTAAACATCAACTAACAATCATTTTACATCCCTCATCATCGCACTTAAAACAATTTGACTTTTTTTTTAACATTTCACTTACACACAAACAAACAGTTTCCATCCCAAATCCATTAGTTCACTCCGTCTTCTCAGTCTACAACACCTCAATTACATCAAACTGTTAGACTTATCCCATTTCTTCCATCCTATTAAACTTAATACATAAACATCAAGAATCCCTCAATTTTACACCCCTCATCAAGGCATCTACACCATTTAACGTTTTTTTAATATGACCTACTTTCATAATTTCCATACTGCCAACATTTTCTCTTTAACTACATTCTCACTTAATCTATCTCAATTCTATCACATATACCTTCTTTATACTCCCTCCTCACACAAATACACTTAAACAATCCATTTTTTTCACTCCTCATTTACACACCAACAGACAGTACTCCATTCCAAGTCCATTAGTTCACTCAGTCAACTCGCTTTTTTTTTGCTTCCACCTAAGCTTTACACTACCCTCAAACCTACTCAACCTCCCCTTTCTCAACGCTTACCTAATTTTCTCAGGCTTTCCCTTTGCCCCAGGCGGATCACCTTTCCACAGGGCAAGGTGCTCTCCCCCTTTCCCCTAACACTACAGCCCCCTCTTCTGATATCATGATTACCATGATACCCTTCCCGCATTTGCTCAGGGCGGATATCCATTCCTCTGAGCAAAATGCCTTCCCCCTTTCTCCCTCGGCACGAACCACATTATCTGCACAACCCCTGTTACTTCCTCAATTTCTTTATAAATATAGCTCTGGTCACATTTAAGAATTTCGCTATATTCGTTCCTTTCTCCCACTCTCTACATAACCAAGATGTTATCTTATAGCTTTCCCCTACCATATGCAGCTCCTTCTTACTTAGTAGTTTGATCTTTATCTCCGCCAAAGGTCGGCACTGATTAAAAATATGCAGGTCCTCCCACTTCTCTCCACATAACACAAATCTATCCCTATTCTCACTACCTACCCATCCCCTATTCCTCGGAACACCCAATACCCACCAATACAAACCTCTCTTATCCCTTCTACCCTCAAACTCCGTTTTCGGGTTTATTACTTCCACCAATTTATTTAATACTGATAAAGAGGCTCTCTCTCTACATTCCCCTATTAAGCTCTGTCTTTCAATATCTAGTAGTCTTCCTTTTATCCTTTCCCATACCCATTTATTCCTACCATCCCCCCAGACCTCTCCATATACCCCCAATCCAATCTTTTGTAACCATTTTTTGCACTTATTCACCCAGTAACCTTCATTCGTCATACCTTTCTGAAAATTAAACGTTTCTTGTACTAACGCCCCACCCTTCCCTTCCTCCAATCTAATCCAGTACTTAAACACCCTCTTAGCTATTTCAACCTCTATCGATTCTTTACAGACTAATCTGGCCCCGGCATTGGCTGTACAATTCGGTAGGTCTATCATTATCTTGCTAAATTTCGCCACCACCTGGTTTAGCTCACTCCTGTCTTCCTCCATTCCCCATACTTCAACCCCAAATAGCATTTTGCCCATCACCAGTGATTTAAACACCGTTTTCTGAATTTTGTATTTAACGTCTGGAAATTTCTTTTCTAATACCCCTACTACCGCAAGCGCTCCTCTTCCTTTAAGTTTTGCCTTCTTACACTGATGTTTCCAAGAAGCATTCTTACTAATTATTACACCTAGGTACTCAATTTTTCCCCCTGGTTTAATTTCTTCCTGCTCCAGCCTCCAGACTTCCTTATTCTTTCTTCCACCCCTTTTCCTACACACCATTATCTGAGTCTTTCTTACATTTGTATATTCAACTACCTTGTCCAACCCTTCTTGCAACCCATTTGCCGTCAAAGCCAAAATCAATAGGTCATCCGCGAATAGCAACCCCGGAACTTCCATTTTCCCTACCCAAGGGCATTGCCATGCGTCTCCACCATGACCCTCTAAAATATTATTTATAAATAATATAAATGATATCGGGGATAGCTTACATCCCTGTCTCACCCCGCTTTTCGATTCAAAACACTTACTCAACCTTCCATCCTGTAATTTAATCATCACAAACACTTCCTCATAAATAGTTTCAATTGCCACCCTCATTTTTCTCGACATTCCAACCTCCCCTAATCTCAAAAATAGCGCCTCCCTACTGACCGTATCAAAGGCTTTTTCTAAGTCAATCGCTGCTATAAATAATTTACGTCCTGCTATCCTCACATACTTTGTAATCAAAGTGTCCAGAATCCAAACATTATCAACTGTATTACATCCTTTCCTAAATCCATTTTGGAACTCAGATATCCTAACGTACTGTTCCGCCCAATTTGTTATCCTATTCGCCAAAACCCCTGTGTACACCTTTGACAGCGAGTCTAGGAGTGTAATTCCTCTATAGTTGTTCGGATCACTACTAGCTCCTTTATTTTATAAATAGGGCATAATACCCCCTTCCTCCATTCTCTAGGAAATTTCCCCGTTTCCAGCAACCTATTAAAGAATTTCACAATCCCTCTCAACATCGGTTCATTTGCCCCTACCTCTTTCCATACACTATTGGAAATACCATTCACACCTCCTGCAGCCTTGGGTCTAGCATTTTTTAATACTGTAATTACCTCCTGCCTTGTTATCTCCCCATCCAATAATGTAATGCCTACTTTCAGTTCCCTTCCAATTTGTGACTTGTCTATTTCTCTACCAATTTCCTCTCCCCTTCTAAAAGCCTTTTAAAATGCCTAACCCACTCGTTTTCTCCTATTTTATCCTCCTTCCCCTCCGGTTTCGTTCTTCTGATCTTGTTTATTGACTCCCAAATCCTCTCAAATTTCTTCTCTCTATAATATATATTTATTTTTTCAGCTTCCGCCTCCTTCCATCTTCTTTTCTCATTCAAAACCTCCTTATATTCCCTTCTCAATTTACAATATTCCTTCCTTTTTTCTTGCACACCCTCCTTCCTAAACTCCGCTAGGGCTCTCATTACAACCTCACGTTTTCTCCTACAGTCTTCATCAAACCATCCATTCATTTTATTCTTTTTTCCCTCTACCCTTCTCCTCACTTTCTTCCCCACCCTCCATACAGGGATTTCAATTAATTTTAGCACGTTATCCATATCATTCCCTTCTACCGCCCTTTCAATTCCTACCCTTAATATATCTCCCTCCTCTTTCAAATGCCGTCTTAATTTCTCTTTAGTATTATCATCCCATACATACTTCCATCCTCCATTCCTATACCTCTCCTTACTTTCCTCCATCTTTCCCTTCTCATCCTCAACCAAAGTTCTCAATTTTATTTTGATAGGCATATGTTCTGTCAACCCACATTCTAACACCTGAAAACGTATTATTCTCCTTAACGCTATCTCTGAGCTTATTCCTATATCCACCACACTCCCTCCATTTGTTGTAATATACGTCAAATCTCCCACACTATCCCCCTTCATCCACCCATTTAAAATAAATAAATGTTCTATAGCACATAACTCTAATAACCTTTCTCCATAACTATTTACAACATTATCCTTACTCTTCCTTTGCAGTACCCCGTCTACTTTTACTTCTTTCCCGTATACCGGTACTCTATTGCTCACTCTCGCATTCCAATCCCCCAATAAAATCATCCCATCTTCTACATACATTCCTTTAATTGTGTTTATTTCTTCAATCAGTTCGTCAAAAAATGTTTATTTGCATAAACTGAATCGCTCGGATGGTTATAAAGCAGTGCCAGACAAATTGCTTCCGCTGCCCCCTTCCCCATTTTTACTCTCAACCACACTACCCCTTCTACCCTAGTCTGTAACGTCTCCACCCATTCAGCTATCTCATTTCTTATTAAAACTACTACGCCCCCTGGGTTTCGGCCCCTCTTCCCTATTTTTTTCCTTAACACGTTAACTACTCTATAACCGTCCCATGTAATTTCAACCCCCTTCCCTAACCACGTCTCTACTAGAGCAATAATCTCAAAATCTTTCACTAAATCCACAATTTCCTTATTCCCTAACTTCCCAATCAACCCCTCAATATTCAGCATCCCTATCACCATATCTAGTTATTTATTTCCTCCCCCTCCCTCCCTATACTTCTGCATTTCACCACTTCCCCCCTTACTTCTCGTGATTCTTCCTTTTGGCTCCACCCCATCCCTCTCTTTCTTCTCATCCCCATTCTTCCCCTTTTCCGTGCCAGAGCCTTTTTTCCCACCCCATAGATCTTTTAAACTTAAGGATCTCGCCTTATTTAACGCCTGCTTTCTCTCCAGGTTTATTTCTGCATTACTCCTTTTCGGGGAGGTTGAGTCACTACCCTGACTCCTTTCCCTTCCCGTCACCTCTTCACTACCTGTATCCACTTCACTTCGGTCTAGTGTCCTACTTGTTGATTCACTCCTTCCTGGGCTGTTCTGACTCACCAAGGACTCTGCTATCTTCGCTACCTGCCCGCTGACACCGCAGTCCCATCTCCTCTCTTCCTTCTCCATACTGATGTCGTCCTGCTCTCGATTTCTGCAACTCATTTCCTCCTCACATTTTTCCATCCTCATCAGTTCCTCCTGTGTCCACGATCGCGACCAATTTCTGCCGGAAGTTACCAGACACCTCCCCACTATCTTGACTCGCAATCCCTGCGCTCTAGCACGCCACATATGCCGCTTATAGACATCCAACCGCATCTGGTCTTCTTTCTCTATCTCAGCCTTCAAATAAATGGTCGATCCTTTCAAATTTCCAGCATTCCTCAGAAGTATATCAGGCATCAGGGTTGATATTAATCTATGTCCCTTGTTCCTTCCCATTCTATATATATCATCTGTATCAACTTCAGAAAAGCTTATCTTCATTTTGTTCGAAACTATGTCCACCACTTTCAATACTAATTCCACTTTTGATTCTGTTCCTTACTCAGGTACACCATACACAAACACATTTTTTCTTGCTGATTCGTTCCTCGCTAACCTCACTTCTCTCCTCATTGCTGTTAGTTCCTCTTCCAGTACACCACCTTCTTTTTCAAGCTCTCTACCTCATCTTCTATCTCCGCTAACTTGTCATGTACACCTCCAATTTCTTCTTTTATAAAACTTTTTAAGTCCTTCATCTCCTTCATTTGGGTTGCCTGGTGTTCCTGCATCATTTCCTTAATTTCTTCTCCTTTGCTTGCTTCCACCTTCTTTTTCAAGCTCCCTACCTCATCTTCTATCTCCGCTAACTTGTCATTTACACCTCCAATTTCTTCTTTTATAAAACTTTTTAAGTCCTTCATCTCCTTCATTTGGGTTGCCTGGTGTTCCTGCATCATTTCCTTAATTTCTTCTCCTTTGCTTGCTTCCTTCACCACTCTCTTGATCTCTTCAAGCTCCTCCCAGCCGAACGGTCCCTGGTTTGGAACCGGGTTTTTTTCTATACCTCCTACCACCAGCAGCGTCGCAATAACCGTCGCACACAACATAATCTCCAACAGTCCTTTATAACCACTAATTTCTCTTCCTCTCTCAACTCCACCTTCCTTCCAACACTGCCTTGCACCATGCCATCTTCCAATTCTCAGCCTGTATTGCTGTAGCGTTATTCCCATATTGCGCACCTCAGCTCATTCACACGTCCGCACTTCCCGATGTCCCGCTCGTGACTGACTTTTCAAATTACGTGGCAGAGTCGGGAATCGAACCCGGGCCTCCGGGGGTGGCAGCTAATCACGCTAACCACTACACCGCAGAGGCGGTCTCCATTAATAATTATGCTCTGTTAAATATATATCGTTGCTGGGCAATGGAAACCTCGGAATTCCTCTCACGAAATAATCACGTTTCTCCATCTGTCTTCTGTAGGCTTGCCGCGTTTCCTGAGAAGGGAACAGAAGATTTCAATGGTCGAATAATTGGGCTTTCATTAAGCAATGACAAAGCCAGTAACAGTTCCTCGGCCATTGCTGATCGATCACTTCTGGACTTGTTCTGTAAACTTTACTCCGAAATAGTTACGAGGTTCCCTTTGCCCAGCGATATGTTTATGCAATGCATTATTGTTATTAACGGGAGACAGGGCTGTGTAGCGGCTTATCTGCTTGTCTCTCATTCGGGCGACCGTCGTTTGATTCCTTGTTTCAGGAAGGACATGCGATCTTAAATCCCCGGCCATAACTCTTTTATGCCTCAATGTGTTCAGGGCCCTAAGCAAGCGGTATAAGCTGTGGTAGATGATGATGATGATGATGGTGATGATGTTAGTTAATATTATTTGGCATCCAGCTACAGCAATTCGTTATTTCTGGTAAAATCGCAGTATAGGGACTACTCGTATTTCGGGGCAACCAAGGTAAAACACCAAGAATTTTGAATACCACTGACATAATTCACTTTAAAGCAAGTTGCTGGTAACCTTCTCTAAACGACCAATCTTCTGTTGTCTCCTTCGGGCATTAAGAAATATTCCATTACCTGCTGCACCTTGAGGCGTGTAAGTGCAGGTGTAAAGTACACTGGGGCTGGGATACGTAAATGCTAGGTTGATTCTGTAAACAGAGGAAATTAACTAAGATTAATTAACTCCCTAAGCCACAAGAGCTAACAGTTTTCAAGGCAAGTCCAGGATTCAAAATTTTATGTAAACATTATTTCTTCATGTATCTCATTGTGAAAGACCCTGATCTTCTTGATTTACTGTCATAGGCAGAGAAGCCGATCGTTACAAATCTATTTACAGGTGCTCTTAAATCCTGCTAGATAAATTTATAAAGGCATTATTATCAAAGTTGTGCAACACTGAACAGTGATCTATATACAGTATGATCAGGAGAGCAATAATAATATATACTCGTACATAACAAAAAGTCCATCTGTCGAACTGCAAGAATTTGACATTATCAAACTCGAATTAGACCTGAAGCAAAATATGCAGCAAAATATTTAACACTTCGAACGCATAGACTACTTGAAAAACTGGCAATTAAGGAAAGGCGGATTATCCGAAAAATTCTTGGCCCAAATCTCAAATATGGTGTTTACAGTCTTCGGAACAACTTAGAAATATACACCCACACTGAAAAGATATCAAGCGTAATCTGGAAAAGAAGGATAACATTTTACTCTCACCTCTTCAGATTGCCAGCTGAAAGAATCCGTAATCGTTTGTTATCCTACTTCAGAAGTCTCAAAACAATTCCTCCTTGGTTGGTGGAGATCGATAAGGATCTTTTAAAGTATGGAATCCTAGAAACCAGTGGCGTATGCTGCGATCAAGACGTGGGCTACCACTAGACTTAGGTCAAATACTTTAATACACTAATACCGGACAGCTCTATCTCAACAGCATTTGGCGGAGTGCGAACAGCAATGGTGTGACATCTAGCGTGTTGGTGTGAACTGCATACTTGACTATGCTGCAGCTGAGAGGAATTCATCTACACTCATTGGAAATATTTTTGTTAAAATAATTGAACAGCCATAATAATTAAAGATGAAATTTTAAAATATGAAAGGCCTTCTTAATAAACCACCAAACGAGCATTATGCCAGCCGTGCCTTTCGCCATGTCTTAAAAATTAAAGCCAGAATTTTTTTGAGGATCCACCCAGTCTGTGGGAGGAATATTTAACAACTACTCTCTCTTCTTTCTACCCTTTTCCCAATTAGGCCTACCTGGCGCAGCAGTTTGCCTAGTTTTGTGGCCGGATGCCTTTCCTAACACCAATTATATGTGATGGGATGTATATTCACTATTGCGTGTTTCTGTGGTTGTTTCTCCTGAGTTGTGCTGTATATATTTAAAGATGCGTGTAAATACGAACACAAACCCGTAGCCCCCGATCTGCAGGATTTAACAGACGCGACTCAGTCGGTAATCGTACCACAGCCCTCTGAACCGAAGGCCGTACGCTGACCATTCCGTGGTGGTGATTATTGTTTTAAGAGGAAGTACAACTGGCCAACCATGCTCTATTAACACTAATGAGGAGAGAAATGGAAGAGGTCCAACACTCCGAAGAATGAAGGTACCGTCAAAAGAAAGAGAAGGACCATTCAGCCGAAGCACCGGAGGTAGCAGATATCAATCAATCAATCAATCAATCAATCAATCAATCAATCAATCAATCAATCAATCAATCAATCAATCAATCAATCAATCAATCAATCAATCAATCAATCAATCAATCAATCAATCAATCAATCAATCAATCAATCAATCAATCAATCAATCAATCAATCAATCAATCAATCAATCAATCAATCAATCAATCAATCAATCAATCAATCAATCAATCAATCAATCAATCAATCAATCAATCAATCAATCAATCAATCAATCAATCAATCAATCAATCAATCAATCAATCAATCAATCAATCAATCAATCAATCAATCAATCAATCAATCAATCAATCAATCAATCAATCAATCAATCAATCAATCAATCAATCAATCAATCAATCAATCAATCAATCAATCAATCAATCCTGATCTGCATTTAAGACAGTCGCCCAGGTGGCAGATTCCCTATCTGTTGTTTTCCTAGCCTTTTCTTAAATGATTTCAAAGAAATTTAATATTTATTGAACATATCCCTTGGTTATTCCAATCCCCAACTCCCCTTCCTATAAACGAATATTTGCCCCAATTTGTCGTCTTAACTTCCAACTTTATCTTCATATTCGTCCACTAATATCATTCCACGCCATCTCTCCGTTGACAACTCGGAACATACCACTTAGTCGAGCAGCTAGTCTTCTTTCTCCCAAGTCTTTCCAGACCAAACTTTGCAACATTTTTGTTACGCTACTCTTTTGTCGCAAATCACCCATTCAGGAAAGAGAAGCTGCAATTAAGGAGCAGGAGTTTTGGTCCATTATATTGACTTCTTATTTTTCTTCTCCAGTACGGCTGATCTTCCCGAACTCTACAGGCGAATTCACCACACGCTGCTATCTCGCTTTTGCTGCTCTTAGAATTTTCTGTTTTACCTCTGAAGACAATACAATACAATATACATTATATACCAGGTGGCTCTCGAACGCCGTACTTTCTACTTACAAATGTCCCGCATGCACAAGTGATGAATGGGATGTCTACCAACTGATTTTAACTGGGGTACTACTGCCAGCGGGCAGGTTACGTCAGATTATAAAGAGATAAGAACCAGCTTGTCACTCGCAGCATGTTACTCAGCACTACAGGTCTAATGCACCCCTTGCAATAATAAACCTCGTTTTTCACCGCATATTTCTAGGCTGGTGTATGGTACAGCCGCACTATATTTGCTGTCAGCATATCGGCAATGGCTAGTGTGTTCAGCAGCGACAAATACACAGACATTATTTTAATCTGGACAACCTGATTGGAATGCAGCCGAAGCTCAAAACAGACGTAGGCCTATGCCTTCTAAACACGCATTTCACCGAACAGTATTAGTTTTAGTTTCATACAAGCAACTTTATTATCGAGTGGAATGTCTACACGTGTATAAATTAATAAGTTATTAAATTTCCTTTTCTGCATCTTTGGCGTGTTTACAAACAGTAGCGGTGATTATGGGCTGGGG
Source organism: Anabrus simplex (assembly GCF_040414725.1). Classification (NCBI taxonomy): domain Eukaryota; kingdom Metazoa; phylum Arthropoda; class Insecta; order Orthoptera; family Tettigoniidae; genus Anabrus; species Anabrus simplex. Next base: position 822,100,539 of record NC_090265.1, on the reverse strand, counting down.
CGAGGAGGGACAGTCGCACCTCCCCCTCCCGCCACTTTTGTAGTAAACATTATATTTTTATTCCACTTTAGCCAGCTGGAACTAGTAATTATTTAAAAAAAGCTACTTGTACAAGCCTTGTTGTCTTATCTGCTAATTCCTTCCCTTACATTTTTTAATTATTAACATAATTATTAGCTGAAATACGCACAAAATGCCGTTCGTCGCGGCTAACCGATTTGTATAGCACTACGACAAGTAGTAGAGACTTTGCATCTGTTGTGAGGAAGGGTAGTAGGGGTACATATTTTTTGACAAGGTCGTGGACACTGAGTTATAATTCACCCGCTTGCCGCGCGCATTCGTCAGTCTGGCAGTCTCGTGTAATGTCTGCTAGTTTCGTAGTGTGTATTCAAATACTAAATGATTTTTAATTGCATAATCATGCTGTACTTCTATTTAATTGTAACGGGCGAGCTGGCCGTCTGGTTAGGGGCGCGCAGCTGTGAGCTTGCACCCGGGAGTTAGTGGTTTCTAATCCCACTGTCAGCAGCCCTGAAGATGGTTTTCCGTGGTTTCCCATTTTCACATCAGGCAAGTGCTGGGGCTGTACCTTAATTAAGGCCACGGCTTCTTCTTTACACGCGCAGCCCTTTCCTGTCTCATCGTCGCCATAAGTCCTATCTGTGTCGGTGCGCCGTAAAGCCAATTGTAAAATAAATTCGATTGTAATTTCAACGGGCCTTAAGTTATGTATCATCCCAGCATTTGTTCGACTCGTTGGCTGAACGGTCAGCGTACTGGCCTTCGGTTTTGATGGTCCCGGGTTCGATTCCTGCCCGGGTCGGGGATTTTAACCTTAATTGGTTAATTCAATGGCACGGGGGCTGGGTGTATGTGTTGTCTTCATCATTTCATCCTCATCACGACGCGCAGGTTGCCTATGGGAGTCAAATAGAAAGACCTGCACCTGGCGAGCCGAACCCGTCCTGGGATATCACGGCACTAAAAGCCATACGACATTTCATTTCGTCCCAGCATTTGCCTGGAGAAGAAGTGAGAAACCACGGAAGAACCATTTCGAGGATGGTTGAGGTAGGAATCGAACCCTCAACTCAGTTGAGCTCCCAAGGCTGAGTGGACCCCGTCCCAGCCCTCGTGCTGCTTTTCAAATATCGTGGTAGAACCGGGAATCAAACCTGCGCCTCCAGGGATGGCAGCTAATTATACTAACCACTCCACCATAGAGGAATAGTGTTTTCGTAAATTTATATCTCGTGTTCGACAGACTGAAACACTTAAAAGTTTGTATTGAAAGTTTCAAACTTTAGGCGAAAAGCGAAAAGCAAGTAAGTCTTCATTTTGTTCGATATTTAGTCTATTTTCATTAAAAATACCGTTCACTAAACTTTCATACAAACTGCCAATAAAATTGGTAACACGGAAGCAGATGTGGTTCGTGATTCCTGGATTTAAAAATATATCGGGTTTCCTTCCGATCAATACTGCAAGGCATGTATGTATTATTAATTATTGGTACGTTCTCACAGTAATGCAATATCACACTTCGATACGAAGCCCCCAGGTAGGAGGAGTCAGCAGCAAGCTTTATGTCTCGTGTTGTGGTCTTCCGTAATTAAATATTCCTTGTCTTAGCCCACCTGGTTGCCATGATCGTTAACCTTGGAACTGAATGCCCCAGGGAATATTTAACTCCCAGTAATTTGGTCTTTCCAACCCCTATAGTTCGTGACTAGTTTTTGAACTTTGTACTCCCTCCCCGGTCTAGAAAGTGAAGAATAACCGTCGAGAAGACCACATGACACCTCATAATCTGCAGGTCTTTGGGGTGAGCAGCCGTCGATAAGGCTTAGAAGTTGAGGAAAAATCCCTTCTTTTCCTCGAGTGTCCGAAGATGAGGCCAACATAATTTATGTTCATTCTGGGTCGTGTAGGCCAGAAAATGGTAGGTTTTATTTGTCATATTTTGCCATTTTTGGCGGTTTTTGCTTATTGGTTCTTTTTAGCCTTTTGTTTAGGTCTTAATGGCGTTTTTTCAACTTCGTCTTCTTTCGACTACATTTTTTACTGACCATTCTCAATTCGAGTCATCATTAGTTCGTCCATTACCTCTTAAACTTCTTTTCTGTAGTAAATACATATATTTGAACCATTTCTGACAAGAGAAAAGATTAAATAAAAATGAAATGAAATGAAATGAAATGAATCTAGAGCTTAAGAAAGCTGCGGTGTCTATTTATGTGCAAGATAAGTGAAATATTGGAAAGAGAAAATGTAGAAAAGGAAGATACCACTTGTTTCAAGTATAAACATCCGTTGAAGAGGAGAGATGTTTTCCGATGTTTCACAACGTACTATCTAAATGCCGACGTTCCTTACACCTAAGAATCTGGAGATGACTCTTGTGATATACTGCAAAGCCCCTGATGTACGGTTTCCGAATTACAATTTCTGTAACCCTAGTGTTGTTAAGCCAAATATGATTCCAGCAAGGTAAATACTGGGGCTGTACTTTACTTAAGGCCATGGCCACTTCCTTCCTATCCCTAGGCCTTTCCCTTCCCATCGTCGCCATAAAACCTATGTGTGTCGGTGCGAAAGAAATTCAATTTCTTTCTCCAGGATGTCTTTTGCGGGTTCGCTGAATTCATTCTAGGTGGAAAAAATATTTAATTATAAATTACGCAAGTACTATTTTTAAAAAACACAGAATTCCCTTTTTTTAATTACCATACTATGTTAACCTGAAACTATATAACGTCTGAAAGAGAAGTATTTCACTTACATATTTTTGCATTGGATGTTTCTAACCAACAAAATTTTGTATTTTTAATTATATTCTTCATTAAATGTGTCATTAATGCCATGAATTAATTTTGATCACATTCTTACGTCCTTTTTTCCTAGTTTTAGGTATTTGTTGATATTTTTAGATCTCTTTTTAGGCATTTTTAGGCAATGTATAGGTCTTCAAATTCCGACCCTACTAATGGCCCTTCGGGGCTGTTGTACCACGGGGTTTGGCTTTATTTGGTTCGTACTCTGTCAGCTCGTGCATTAATTCTAACGAGTGACGACTTCTTGTATATCAAAACATATGTTTGGTGCATACAGTTCCCCGGTGTACGGTTAATGTAACCTTATTTCATAGTAGCGAATTCGTGTTTTCAAACATTCTTTTAACGTATACCTTTGTATTTTGTGTTAAGGTTGTTTGAAAACGATTGCCTTGAAAGCAGTGAACAGATTTTACCAGAATTATATAGGTCTGAGCCGGATATCCTTGATGATTTCGTCGATGGTCTAGAGGACGGTGGAAATAAACGTTGAAGAAGAAGACGATGTGACAGAATATATATATTTTCCCTTCGTGCTTCAGATGAACTTATTTTCACGTTGGCAGGAAAATTAATACGATCCTGGTTATGATGAGGACTGAAAATCCCATCAACAGGCAGGGAAATCCGCCTTTATATTGCGTGAAAATGGTACTTACGATACCCAATCAGTCAACACCAGCCAGTCTCAGGTCCGGAATATGTAAGGGCTGTCCAACGTGTCTTAAATCAGTATTATTTGCAGTGAACGAAAGATATTCGTATGCAAAAACCATTTTCTGGAGTTGTGCACACATTTTTCAAAGTGAACTAAACTCCACAGTTCTAGCCCTTGGCAAGCAACTCAGTCTTGTAAATATCCCAGGGATATGAGCTACAAATTTTGGCCAAATAAAATATAATAAAGTATGAGAATATATTCCTTATTTATTCCAAAATATTGCAATCCTTTTCTTAATCATCGTTTCCCGGTCGATTAGATTAGCAATTAACCTTTTTCTACCCTTTGAATCCTTAAACTTACCGTTCCATCGTTGGTCGTCTGCCACAGCTGCTGCAATAGAGCAGTATAGAACTCTCAGATCTTGGGGTCGTATCGGGTTTATTTCTGTCACTATATTGACCAAACGATGGGGTTCAGAAGAGAGCCTAACTACTTTAAATGAGGAGCAAAAATGTGCTTACTAAAGTTTATTCCATTATCAATGCAAAATATATTTACATAAAAAATCATCCATCAAATCACTTAATTATTCATAATATTTTTTAACGCAGTCATAATGCATTGCATGAATATTGTCTTCACATTACAGGTTAAGATTGTTCCAGATTAACGTAAAATATCATGAAATTCGTGAACAGGAAAAACTAGAAACGAAAATGAAACCTGAAAATCGGGCAACATTGATCTAAACGATAACTGAGAATTAATCCACACGATCCGTGTAAAATCTGACCTTCAACAAGTAGATTTCCAGATTTACATTTAATTAAGGTTATCCACCAGTCTGATACCCTGCCTGATATTGGAACACCCACCGAATGGACCCTTAATCGAACCAAATTGACTATCAGTTGCTTTGGATAGGTTGCAAAATATTACTAGAAAGCATGGTGTTCACTACAAATTAACAGCAATGGTCACAATTAAAATAAAATTCCACCGTATAATATCATCGCATGACACCCTTAAGTTACGGAATAATTACGATGCTGAAACATGCATCACACAAACAGCTGTTTAGAAGGAACCAACAACAACTTGATCCGAGAGGATCTTACGTTACGTCGTTCTGAAGGAACATAACTGCGAAATGCAGGAAACATTTATTCATTATGCGTTTAGAGGAAGTGCCTAACACTGAAATTAATGAAAAGTGATGAGTCAAAACATTTCTTAGCAGACAAATTAGGAGTCCCCATTCTAAGAAAAATGTAAAATTAAGCAATTTCCTCAATTTTGCCGAATCATAACGGATAAAGAACCCGGAAAGGTTTCAAATTGTAAGTCATGGATCGCTCCAACAAACTAAAAAAGACAAATTTCGAATAATCACCTCCCACCTAAATTCGGTTCCGGAAAAACAGTCGAAAATCACTTTTTCCGTGCTTGGTTTTCGTTTTGACTGAAATCCTAGCCAAATTAATTTATTTACCCAGTTTTTCCTGTAATGTGTTTCTTTGTTCGATAACCTTAGGCGAGTCTTGGGTTTTTCAAAAATGTCGTGTGGACTTGTAAATTTATTAAACTTAACGTAACCGTTTTATAACCTGAAAGTTGGTTCTATAACAATATTTGAATGTATTATGAAACTTATTGTGTTCCTTACCAGGCAGATTAGCGCGTAATAAATAAAGCAATACATAAATAATAATAATATCTCTGGGACTATCGGCCCTGAAGGACCTTCGGCCTACGAAGGGACTTCTGCGAAGCCGAAGGCCCACAAATTATAAGGTGACGTGAAGTCAGTGTGACAAATCATTTCGGCCGTTGTTCAGGGCCTTTCTAGAGTGGGAATGCCATCCCACCGTCTGATAACTTCTCATTTAATCACGAAGGTTGAGTTGACCTCAAACCAGCTCTCAGGTCTAGGTAAAATTCCGTAACATGGCGGGAATAATACTCGCGGCTTACGGGTAAGAGCTAGGCATGCTACCCGTACACCACGGATATGGCCGCGCATCAATAGCATGGACATTGATTATCAACTCATCAAAGACGTTTTCAACGAAATATCCATATCCTCGAACTCAGAACTTTAACATTATTGCACTGCCATAAGACCAGAGGCTTTGTATGAAGAAGAAAGGCCTGACAGAAAAATTGTAAATTGAAGAAAGAAAGATATTAAGGAAAATTCTTTGCCCAATTAAGGACAAAGGTAAATATAGACGTCGGCATAACCATGAGCTGTATATTCATGTCGAGACGATCTATGATGTCATGCGGGGAAGAAAGACTGCATTTTAAGGCCACTTGCTAAGAATGAAACCAACACGATTATCGAACCATATCTTTACATTTTTTTAAAGATTGGAAGACCCAGCCAACTTGGTTTAGAGAGGTGGAATGGAACCTCCAGGAGATGGGGATCACTTATGAAGATATACAAGAACGCAACGCATTTAGGAGGAAACTAAAAGACCACGAGGGATTTCAAGAAAGGTCAACGCAGAAGACGGGAAGGACGTGGACGGAGGAAAAAGAAAAAAGAGGAACACAGGCAACGAAGACTGGGCAAAGATCATTTTTTTTTTTTGCTATTTGCTTTACGTCGACACAGATAGGTCTTATGGCGACGATGGAATAGGAAAGGCCTAGGAATTGGAAGGAAGCGGCCTTAATTAAGGTACAGCCCCGGCATTTGCCTGGTGTGAAAATGGGAAACCACGGGGAAACCATCTTCAGGGCTGCCGACAGTGGGGCTCGAACCCACTATCTCCCGATTACTGGATACTGGCCGCACTTAAGCGACTGCAGCTATCGAGCTCGGTGGGGCAAAGATCAAAGCCCTGGGAATACAGCTGAAATAACGTGGTCCTTACAAGGCCGATACGAGCCAATAATAATAATAATAATAATAATTGGGATTAAACACTGAATCAGTGGCATGTAAAGGACGGAAATAAGACTTAGAAATGTCACAGCAATACGTGATGATATTCATTCAGTGGCAAATGTACCCGTGCTTCCCTACGGTATTCTATATTGTATACGAATATCGAAGTAAATTACTGTACATGCAGTGAATAAGATTTTTTTAATTGCATGTCTCTTAGTGTTATCCGAGAACAGCGTGGGGGAGATAACCTATGCGTTGTTTCCAATTTAAAATGTGAATTGCGGAGTTGTGATGATAACGGCAGGCTCACTTGCCTACTGCAATTCACAATCGAGTTGCGAGGTTTACATTATAACTGCAGGTCCCATTGCCTAATGCGTGGTCACAATCGATTTGGGAAGTTTTCGTTACAATCACGGGCCCCCTTTCCTACTTCCAGACAGAATACAGTCGAGGAGTTTTTATTATAATGGCAGGTAACTTCCGTATTGCCAGTCAAAAATGAGTTTTGCTGTTTTCATTATAATGACAGGCCACTTTCCCTAATGCAAGACAGCTTACTGCCAGTCAGACCGAGTTGGTGAGTTTCCATTAAAATGTCTTAGAAAGGGATTTCCATAAAAACTGGTCAATTTCCAGTCAGATTGGTCTTGTATGTATTGTAGGAGAGTAAAATCATGGTTTCGGTTCCCTATAAATCCCCAGTCCGTTCCGGGAATTTGAAATGTTATGGACCTTAAAACCTACCTTTGGACAGGTGGATGCTAAATATAAAGTTTGGTTGAAATATCTTCAGTAGTTTTCGAGTTGTAAGAAATAAGCTTTATTTTTATTTATTTTTTCTATTTGCTTTACGTCGCACCGACACAGATATGTCTTACGGAGACGAAGGGATAGGAAAGGCCTAGGAAGTGGAAAGAAGCGGCCCTGGCCTTAGTTACGGTACAGCCCCGGCATTTGCCTGGTGTGAAAATGGGAAACCACAGAAAACCATCTTCAGGGCTGCCAACAGTGGGGCTCGAACCAATTATCTCCCGATTACTGGATACTGACCGCAATTAAGCGACTGCAACTATCGAGCTCGGTAAATAAGCTTTACACGCAGGCCGCTATGCCTAATACCACTCACATTTTAGATGGGTACATTCCTTTATAATGGCGGGCACCCGTGCCTACAGCGAAACACAAAATTGCATGTTTCTTTGCCTTCAGCATGTGACATCGAGAAGGGAATTATTCATTAAAATGGTAGGCCCTCCTTACTGATGCCACTTACACAGGAGTTGCAGAAGGATCCCATTCCTACTGCCAATCAAAGTCGATGTGGGGAGTACTGATTACAGTACAATAGCAGACACACCCTTTCTCGATCGCTACAGATTGACATCAGGGAGTATATATACTGTAGATTGAAATACGAAAGTATATGCATGTTTAAAATATTGCAGACCTTCATTTACAGAATAACTGCTGCTAAACGGTACTTCACATCGACAAACGGATTTTAACATAAGACACCGTATTTAACGGTCAAAAATGGCTTGTCCTATGGTATTTTCTCGTATCTCATCTATTCATGGGTCAGATTGAGTTAGAAACGTTGCATAGGGTGATATTTGGGGAAGTTAGTCTCACAGTGCATTACTTTCCGGAAAATTATGTGACAGCTACAAACATAGCATTTGGCTCGTTTAGAATTTGATGATTCTATCTTTCTTATAAGTGATTCAAAGTATGAATTATGCGTGTAAAAGGTGCAAAATTTACTTACAAACGAGAAATAGAGACAAATATAACGTATAAGGGATAGAGATACGACAAAAAATCATAGGACCAAAGTTGTGGTTCACTCCAATTGGAGCAGAGATTGTGCTATCCGCATTGTGATAGGACTTACCGTTTAGCCACGAAATACCTCGATACGAAGGTCTGCATCGTCATTAAAATTTCCTCTATCTTTCGATATTCTTCGGGGATAAAAAGTGAAAAATTTAAAGAACTTGGAAATTTTCCGTCAGTTACAGAATAGAACGTGTAATTTTTCCAAATTTCAATTTTCTAGCTCGTCTGTCAGAATGTGCCGCAATCCTGATTTTGGGGAGAGGGGGTAAAATTAGGACTTTCAGGAAACTAAAGCTCACATGAGAAACATGTCTTAGAAATGGATTTCAATCAAAGTTGGTCGATTTCGAGTCAGATTGGTCTTGTATATATTGTGGGAGAGTAAAATCACAGTTTCGATTCCCTATAATCCTCAGTCCATTCCGGGAATTTGAAATTGTATGGACCTTAAAACCTACCTTTGGACAAATGGATGCTAAACATAAAGTTTGGTTGAAATATCTTCAGTGGTTTTTAAGTTATAAGAAATAAGCTTTACACGCACGTGCTTTCGAGTTAAGTCCGTTGGGACTTGTGCTGAAAAGCACTGCGTTAATGATATCTCCCTTGTTAATCCTCCTATCGAAATGATGCACATGAGGAAATGTTTTAGAAATTGATTTCCGTTAAGGATGGTCGCTTTCCATTAATTTTGGATGTGCGTATTTTGTGGGAGTGAAAAATCATGTTTTTGGTTTCGAATAAACTCCCAGTAAAATTAGGTATCGAGAAATGTTATTGGCCCTAAAACCTACCCAACGACGGGTGGATTCTAACTATCAAGTTTGGTAGAAATATATCCAGTATTTTTCAAGTTATAAGAACTCAGACAAACAGACCAACAGATAAAACAGACAGAAAAACAGACACCAAAGCTAATAATTATGGAGATGCTCATTATTACACCTGAAGTGGATATATGTACGGATATTTTTCCAAAATAGTCAATGTACAGACATACGGTCGTTACGATTTTATTTATATCGATGCACAGAGGTTGTATACTTTTCCTACGAGCTCTTAATTTCATATAAAAAGATGTCGAGGTCGAACTGTGTCGTTTCTGTAGTCATTCTGACGGCTTTGTCAAAACAGAAAGAGATACTGAAATATTGATTTATTCGCTTAGATGTAGAACTAATGGCGTGAACTCAAGTGTTATGTTGATAAACGTATCAAGGAAAGGAAAACAGCTGCTACCCAGAATGTATAAATAAAGGAGGAAATACGAACTTTAAAAAGTCCGCTTCTGTGGTCTAGTGGTTAGCGTGATTAACTGCTAACCTCGGTGGCCCGGGTTCGATTACCGGCTCTTCCACGAAATTTAAAGGGAGGTACGTGGATTTGAATAGGGTCCACTCAACTTCGAGAGGTCAAGTTAGTGGAGGTGGCAGGGGGAGGGGTCTATTCCCCACTTAGCCATCCTCGAAGAGGTTTTCCATTTCCATGGGTTTTCCACTTCACCTCGCTGCAACTGCCGGGATGGTGCCTAACTTGAGGCCACGGCCTCTTCCTTCCCTCTCTCTTCTCTATCCCTTCCACTCTTCCCTTTCTCCACAAGGCCCCTGTTCAGCATAGCAGGTGAGACAGCTTGGGTGAGGTACTGGTCCTCCTGTCCAGCTGTATCCCCGACGCAAATCTCACGCTTCAGGACTCTGCTCTTGAGGCGGTAGAGGTGAGATCCCTCGTTCAGTGCGAGGGAGAAACCAACCCTGGAGGGTAAACGGATTATGAAAGAAAGAAAGAAAGAAAGAAAGAAAGAAAGAAAGAAAGAAAGAAAAATCGATCAGCTGTGTATTTTTTCATATTAAAGTATATGTCAAGTCATCATTATCAGCCTTTATACTCATTGCTGAACTTCATAACTTCATATCTTTCCCCCCTTTAAATCGCATCCCTGACGTCATCACCCAGAGTGGTCTTCAGCCCTTCGTAGTATAAGATTGAGAGGTAGCCGGGTGATTTTCTTTGTTTGAACAAGCGATGTAGATGCTGTTCTTCTTCGAGGTCACCTGCCTTGTAAAAGAGATTCTTCAGAATTCAGCCCTTCACTTATCAAATAGGCCTGAGGAACCGGAGATAAGTTTTACTCACACTGGGAGATAGCCGTTTATAAAAGATGTTTAAATCTTGTACCATAGAGGATTCTTCTGTATGTCACTTTATATCTTTCATTCTTGTTCTAACGAAATTTTCATCTTGTGTCATTTTAGTCATATTGACATGGCATATTAGAAATTGATTAAGTCCTAAGTATAATTCCGTAATGAGCACAACATTGTAAGAGTTTCTATATTGTACGACCTTGAAAATGTCTCTTTATCCATATCATATATCAAGGACAACGGTAAAAATTAAAAACATTTCTTCTTAAGTGAACTACTTCATAAAAAACATCCAAATTCTGTTTCCAGTTTCAGCCGGGTAAGTTGTGGAATGAATGAAGGCGCCATCTAGCTGCGACAATATGAATTGTGCCGGCTGCCGAAGCCTGTCGCACTCCTCTGGGGCAATGATTAATGACTGACAGATGAAATGAAATGATAGTGGAGAGTGTTGCTGGAATGAAAGGTGACAGGGAAAATCGGTGTACCCGGTTTGTGTAGCACGAATCTCACATGGAGTGACCGGGTTTGAACCACTGTACCCAGCTGTGTGAGACCGGCGCGCTGCCGTCTGAGCCACGAAGGCAACTGTCATATTTCATAAAATGTATAATTACGCGTATAAATAAATAAATATGTATTTTTCGATAATCATTGAATGGATTTCCATGGTTTATGGCTTAACCTGAGTTTCAATGTAAGTTCCAAAATATAAATTTTTAAAACACAAGAACTTGGTTGTGCCAAAATGCATAGCAAAATCATATCCGTAGAGGCCATGAAGGCCCTTGGAGGGGTGGAATATAAAGGCTTCCACTATCCATTACCTCTGCACTTGTTGGTGTAGAGTGGTTTAAAAAACTCTATTTAAAAAACTGTATTTTCGGACATGTTTTTTGAAATATAAATGAGAGCTTTTCAAAATTAAGTATGGACAGCAACAAAACGAGATGAGTGTGGAGTTCCGGGAGGCGGGGTGAAATTATTTGTAGGTATCATAAGGAAGACAGTAACACATAGAATGAGAAATGAAGGGTTTAAAATATGATTCGAGATTCAAAACTACATGGCAGGATAGAAACAAGCCATATGGAATGGTATGGACACATGATACGAATGGAAGAGGACTGAGTTCTAAAGAACTATTCACAGAGAAGCGCACGGAAAGGACACCACAAGGAAATTATTGAAAGAGAAGAATGGATACAGTGCAGGAGAGTATAGAAAAAAAAGAAGGAAAGATAGAAGAAATACCGGAAGCAGTGAACGTGCTGGGGAGAGACAGACAACGATGAAGGTTCTTGATTCATAACCCAACCCAGGAGAGTAGTGGAAACGGTAACAGAAGAAGATAATGTACCCACATTTCTCCTAGCTAACATAGCAATATAGGAAAGAATATGGTATCGAATATCACAGATTACCGCAGGGAATCATCCATAATTGGTGTGCATACCACAGGTTCCAATGCAGTTCCCAGAATTGTACGTTCCGGGTTAATCAACGCTCCTCTGTTATGAACATTTTATTGAGCTGCCGTATGCGAGTCATCTCGAGTGGGTGTTACAATTACGTTTGATTTATAGATTTTATTATGAAATGCTGGACTGTTCTATTAGCATTTACCCAAGTAGGAGATGTCGTTGGAATGATGTTGCGTTTAAGGCGTACTCGGTTCAATCGTTCGATTTTCCGGCACGAAGTCAATAAATTTAGAAACGAGATCTCCACTTCTGGAGGGGCACGTGGCCCTGAGGTTCACTCAGCCGACAACAAAAATGAGTGTTTGTCCAACCCTTGTCCCGTTTCTCTACGGGGTTGGGTATGAGGGGAGATGAATCTGTCGTGGCGTGTTTTTATGACCGGATGCCCTTTCTGACGTCAACCTCATCAAAAGAGTTAATGGGATGAAATGAATGACGTGATATATGATAGTAGGAAGGGAGAGGGTGAAATCCGGTGCCGGCACATAGCCAACTATCACCAAGGGTCAAGGCTTAACGTCCCCATCCGACGGACGAATCACCATCAACAGCGTCATATGCCCTCACTCCATATGAGCACTGCGGAGAGGTTTGGAATTAATCCAGTCTTTTGGCACGCAATCTAGTGATTTGAAATTGCATCCACCCCCTCTCCTACCCTACCGGCCAACATTCCGATGGTGAACATTTCTTCGGCCAACGGGACTCGAACCGACTAACCACGGTGTCAGACCGTTTAGACTTCAACGCCTTAACGACCACGGCCACCGGGAGGGCGACAACAAAAATGAGTATTAGATTCATTCCTGGGAGCAAAGGCAACTGGATATAGAGAGCTAACCACCCTGGTGATGTTGATAATGGTGATAAATTTAGAGCCTGGATTTTTATGCAGCAATAGGTTAGTAATGTCCGCCTCTGTGGTGTAGAGGTTAGTGAGATTAGCTACCACCCGCGGAAGCCCGTATTCGATTTCCGTCTCGCCACGACATTTAAGACGTTGTACCAGGGCTGGAACGGGGTCTACTCAGCCTCGGGAGGTCATCTGATAGAGAGGGTTCTATTGCCACCTCAAATATCCTCGGAGTGGTTTTCTGTGGTTGCCCACTTCTCCTCCAGGCAAACAACGGCAAATACCGGGATGGTACCTAACTTAAGGCCACGGTCACTTTCTTCCCTTTTTCTTGTCTATCCCTTCCAAATTTCCAATCCCCCTGAAAGGCCCTGTTCAGCATAGCAGGTAAGGCATCCTGGGAGAGGTACTGCTCCATCTTTCCAGTTGTATCCCGAGACCCAAAGTCTCCTGCTCCAGGAAAATGCCCTTGAGGCGGTAGAGGTGGGATCCCTCGCTGTATCCGAGGGAAAAACCAATCCAGGACGGCAAACAGATTAAGAAAGGAAGAAGAAAAGAAATAGGTCAGAATGCAAACTTACTGAACTGGTTAACAAGATATTATACCCTGCACAAAGGTTTCGCTATGAGTTTTGCATAAACATTAGGAGTATGACACGTCACTACGCCTAGAATGTATGTTACTCCCCCTACATTACGGAAGAGCGGGCTAGACAGCACTTCCTAATAACTAGGCGGTGTATGTCGTAGACTTAATAATACTGAAAATGACCAATAAAATGCCATTAAATTTATGGAAAAATGCTATAAAATAAGTAAAATATGCCTTATTATATCTAACCAAACTGAACTCTGGTGACGGTGTAAGAATGGTTTTACACGTAATATATTCCTATTGTATTCATCGCACAACTCTTGATTTTAAAGAAATAATTCTCTCCTAATTTACTTGAAAGTTTGTATAATACGGACGTAATGATTTACTGCATATAGTGCTAGCACTCCGTCTCCAAAGAATCTAGGAACTTTTGTTTTTTTTCTCAATCGTTACAGATTTCAGATATTTTTCTCGTTCAATGTGCTGCTGTACAATCAACGTCCTTTCCGCACTCAATTTAACATTGCACAATTTACAAAGTACAACAAATCCATTTGTCGGATACACGTCTTTTCTAAATTCATTCACTAGTTGATTTAAGAATACACTTTGTATGTTTGTTACACAGAACTATAGCATATACTTCAGAAGATAATTCTTTACGGAAGCGGCAAGTTAACTGTCGTTTCCAATCCCTTCTTTTTTTGTATTTGTGTTGATCTTGAGGTAAGCGGAGGTGAATGACTGGCTGTAGGGGAGGGTGCGAAGTTTGGTGCTTGAGACACGCTAGGGTATACTTTCTCCTAATTATAAGACTTCTGTGTGTTACTGCACATATCTCAAATAAACAAGTCTCACAGTTATAAATTCTTCCCATACCCTTTTTTAAACACCAACAACTGCTGGTCAGTCTGGTTGGCGATAAAAAAAACTCTTGTGGATTTTTATCAGTCTGACATTAAGAAATACATGCTTAAAGAAAAAAATCCAAAGTCCTAGCCCTTCAGGCAAGCAACTCAATGTTTAAAACATCCTAGGGATATGAGTTACGAATTTTAGGTAAATGAAATATAATGAAGTATGAGAATATATTATTTATTTATGCTTAAAAATTATAATTCTTTCCTTAATAATCGTTATCCGGTCGATTAGTTTAGCAGTTTGCTTTCTTCTACCACTACGAGCGCTAATGCGACTCAATGCATTGTTTCACTTAAACACCACCACGAGTGCTAATGTGAGTCAATGCAGAGTTTCACTTATGCCCTCATAATTGTATTCGGGTGTGGACATTATTAAAAAGATTAAAACAGCCTGAGGGTATTGAACCAGGGAACAAATTACAGAAATAATTATGTAAATAAGTTAATTTGTTTAGAATTTGAAAAAAAATGAGTAAAGAAACAAGCGATTGTAGGTGTTTTTTTCTGGAACTGCATTTAGGCCTGAAGTGATTTTCGAAATTTGTTTTTTAGTTTTATAGAACTATCCAAGTCTCACAATTTGAAACCTTCAACTCTCGGCACAATTTAGCTTAATTTTACGCTTTTCTTAGTCTGATAGGTTTTAATTTTGAAAACTCTTTAAAATGATCCAAACGTTCTTCTAAATGCTGTATATTGATCTAAAACCTTCAAAGATGAAATTGTCTTCTATAAGGCCATCTGTGCAAACAGACTTGAACTGGTGTATGACAAGACACTTTGGTTTTCATCTGCTTGATGTCTCTACCCTATGTTTAATTACTACATCCAGCGGGGTAAACTATAATTATTTCATAAATAAATTTGTACTTTTTATGTTTGTCAACCTGGTTCTTAGGACTTTTTTATCTACCGAAGTTATCAACACTTCAGCTGGGTCCTTCTTCAATAGTAATCAACTTATCAGAAACTTGTAAATATTGTCTCTAACCAATTGAACTTGGGGTATGTACAGGAATTCAGCCTATCAGAAAAGAGTTCTGGAAGCTACCTATCAATAACTCTATAAAAGCTGGGCGATTTAGGGCCGTATTATCTGAATTGCTCCAGTGTGAGGAGGGTGTATTGACGTAAACCAGGAGGCAGGGACCGCGGGCGGCGTTCGGAAGGCCCAGAAACTCAAGGAAATGGCATAATTTTCATAAACATGTGATAGCTCCTGAGGATAGCTTGAGAGGAAGGTTTCAAACTCTTTTATTTATGTAGAATTCTAAATTTGGTGGTTTAAATGCAGACTTATCGGCAAATCTGAGGACTCTATTCTAACCCCTACTGGGAAATATGTAATGTAAGGGAACAAAGAGTGATTACCCTCTTTTGGTTCCCATTCAACTTGGTATGGGGTGACTACAGTTTTCAAAACCACTGAATTCCTTTAATGATATTTGGCTTTCATATTTCTTTCTTAGTCACCCCACTATAGAAGGTAACTACACTACTAGGTAGGCTACTTCGCCGGTTGAAACTCCCATTACTGGAGCGCTATGACGTCACGCGTTATTAACGATAGCGAGTAGGTTGCACAATCGCAGTACAGCAAGCCTATCAATTCTTGCGCCTGCGAAACATCTTCACAGTCATTTATCAAATAATAATCTGGTTTATTCCGATTCGATAAGTACCGGTACTTCCATTAGAGCAAGATGAGTGAAAATGCGTTAAATTTTGTCACATGCTGAACTGGTAGAACATCAACTATCAAATACATGACATATAATACGATAAGAATTATAATATTGTCGTGCAACTCAAAATGATTAATTTCTTTGCTAATAAAGTAAACATTTAGGTCAGGTAACATAGGAAAATATGCATCATATCGACATATTTATGGAATTATATTAAATTATTAAAACTTAGTGTCAGGAGATTTAATATATTGATGAACCAGCCCAAAGCTTAGCCTTCTTATTGGCATATTTTCTCAGTGCTAGCTCCTTATTATTTGCATTTAAATGCCGTGTCCTAATAAATGTCCTGATCATTACATGGGGACAAATTATTTTGTCATGGAATACTTGAAAATTTGACTTAATAATACGAATAAAAGTCTTAATTACATTTTTGCATCTGGATACAGTCTGACCGTGAAACAAACCAAATATAATTTCAAACTGGTCTATGTTTTGGAACTACTCATGACTGGGATGCGTGAGGCCGCCTTTTGAAATAACCGAGATCCAGACACAGGTCTCTTCTTGCGGCAGTGAGCAGTTTCCTTTCGAGGCACTAAGGGCGACACTTGAAGGCTACGTAACCCGAGAGGTATCTTAGGGAACCTTGGGTGACATCCTCCCCTCGTAACGACTGGCATGAACTCTCCTCCCTTAACAATTCGGTTTCGATGTCATCGATAAACATTTCAGTCTCTGAAGACTCGTCGACAGTGACAAAGTCCATTAAATTTTCGTCAGACTCTGGTTCCAAAAGACTTCCTGATGGGCCATTGAAGTTTTCTCCGACCGACGTGCTTTCAGATAAAGGAATTGAATTTGCATTTCCAGATAATAACAGCAGCCTAATTCGATTTCTCACTTTGCTTGGATTTGGGTTGTTATAATAAAAAAAGCTCTCAACCCACGAATACGAGAGTAAAAGTTCTCCAAACAATTCTGGTTTAAGCGCGATGTTAGTATGTAAGAAATACCTTCCCCTTTCAGGTTCTCAAAAAGTCCTAGTGATGACTTAATTGAAATTACAAATCCCTTCTGAAATCCCTTACTTGGCAGATAATGTCCTGAAATCTTTTCAGGATACTTCCTTTGCTTGAAGATTAAGTCCGTAGCCACTTCTGAGTAGAGTTTTACGGTCCTTGGGGATTCTCGAATTTAATACATCGAATACGTCATTAACCAACTCGAAGAAATCACGTTCATGGTCTTTATACAGGAAGTATTTAACATCCTTAGCAGTACGCTGACAAAAGTGCTGTGTGGCTGATCATACATTTTGACGAGATCGTCCAGTTATACTCAGGTGAACATCATTGATATGATACGTTAGTCTTAGATTGCCACTTTTTTGTGCTAACAGTTCTTGTATCATACCACTACGTACTTCAGTTCCGTCGGGCAGCACAAGATGAGGCACATCACAGAAAACCCACACTTTTCATAATTTGTCCACGGATTATAAGAGAAAGTGTTGGCCATATTTACATGCAGCTCTTTCCACATTTAGCGTTTCTCCCTCCCATATCACATAATACTGCAACCAAATTAATGTAGAAAGCTTCCAATGTTTGTAATAACGTCCTGCAGAAGTTCGGCTGTTTTAAAACAGTTGGTGCTATATTTTAGGTTTAGGCCATAAGTTAATGTTTACGAATCTTGTTTTTTAACCCTCGAAGTGGCGGTCATTTATCCTGTAATGGCAGCGGTATTTTACCGGTGTTGCAGACTCTTAGTATAAATTGTGTTAAAAATCGTTGACTTGTTATACATACATAAACAGCACACCCTGTTATCCTCAAAAGTACAAGGAATAAGATGATGAAGATACTAAAGCTGTTATTTATCATCCACAAAGTGTAAGACCAAAAAATGTTGAATTTGTTTATATTTTTGCAAAAGTTTTGCTATATATAAAATGTTTATATTTAGGTAAATTAAAAAAATGACATATACAAAAGAAGCACCAGTTCATAGTAAATAGGTGCGTACCAGTATATAGTTTATAATACTGTTCGTAGCTGGAAAAATTATACAACAATGTATACAACAATTGTATGCTACCACTTGTACATTTCACTCAGAGTCACTTGGGTGGGTCTTTCTTTTTACTCCATGATTGTGAGGCCTCCAGAAGTGCACTACTTTATAACACCCCTGGTGAATACCTCCATTACATCCTCGACACTAGAATGTAGACTTCTTCTCCTTTACTTTCAAGCACTCAACACATAGGCGATTGTTATTCTGTGGCAATATTTCGAGAGCATGAGAGGGGCCTCCTGCATGACCTGTTGGCCTCACAACTGGAATTGGGAACTGTTCATTTAGCAATCTCCTAACTATAGTGATCATGAAGTCTCATCTTGCTAAAGGCTTATCAGTGTTCTTTATGTATAGGACGTATGTGTCAAATAATGTCATATCTAACTGCTTCCAGTACCTTCTAGTGGGTCTGGAACAAGTGGCATGGAAAATGCACTTACCTACCTCCCATTAAGTTATTGTACTTATGAATTAGTAGTGGTTTCAGCCCCTCATTTCCCTCACTGTAACATCCCGTTGTGAGACAATAAACTGGTTTCCTTGTTTTCGTCTCTTTATAAGCAACCAGTAGAACGTCACCTTGCCTAAAGTAAACGATTTGCCTAGGTTCAAGTTTTGTACCTAAAACAACCTGAGACAGTCCCTTTGAAGATTTATTCACTGTTCCTTTGAGGAAATGATTCAGTATTGCTGAGATGAGTGCATATCAACACTTCAGATTGATATCAGAAGGAAAACTGGCGACTAAATATAGCTGGCTCAGCTGAGACATTAGTGTGGCCGGCCGCTGAGTATGTAGCAGCTAGCACAAGACAGCGGGATTATGACGCTAATTTGGCAAAGATTTTCACTAGATTAGTGTAAAATGTTATTATACAAACTATTTCATGATTATGGCCGAACATTTCTCCTTCAATTGATTCGTAATTAGCACATTTCGATGAATAATAATATTATCGAAATAAAACAAAGAGCATGTCAAAACGCCTGATATCAGGCGTTGCCACTGGGCAAACGCATAAAACGCCTGATATCAGGCACTTGCCACTTGGAGGGTTAATTTGGTCTTGCCATTTTTGTAAAATTTGTGTGTACTTTATTCATTGTTTTTTGTAACCTTGTCATTGTATATTTTTTCCTATTTTTGGCTGATGATGATGCACACCAGTATCGAAACCGGTAGTAAGAATAACAAAATGTTAAAATTTATCTTATAACATTATATGGTATTGAATAGGTGGACCTCTCTTGTTTCAAATAAAGTCATAATACACAGCCATTGAGAAAATAAACCTCGAACAATGGCTACAAAGATGTTCCTATAGGGACCCAGTATTATTCACCCGTTGAATCATAACAAATACAAGAGTCAATATTCATCTCATCAAAACTCATGACAGCATAATTTTTCAGTCCTTGAAAATTTACTGCGGGAGACTTCAATTAACGGAGCACTTCCTTCAAAATACCAGATCTGCATTTCAGTTTTCGCATTCTTTTTCTGTGTTTCTATTTCTAAGGTACTCATAAGCCTTCTTAGAAAGTGCCCTTCATGCAAGAGTATACGCAATGTCTTCTGAAGACCATTTCACTCCCTTCTTCACGCTTACAACAGACCGTATCTGTCCTGGTGTAAAACACTTTGACAGTATTTTCTCTACCTATTTTCTGATAATATTTTGTGTCACTTTGATTTTGACGGTCATATTTTGACTGATACGATATACCTTGGACCTCTGCATTTTAAGCGCGTTTTTGTAGCTTTCAGCTTCACCAGTAATAGCTGACTGGCCAAGTTTGCTCTTCTTAGCGGATAATGTAATGAGAGTAGACATCGCCCGTTTCCTGATATTTCGACCTTCGTGCCGTATAACTCGTTCAGTTGAGACCTGTGTAATGCCAGTACATACGTGTTTTAGAACAGTGTTTTGGACACCATTAGGCCAAGGTTTTCAAAGCAGCTTATACCACTAGATTAGAGGACAGATATGGAACTAAAGGATGCATACCTGTGACGTAGTTTCACTAATACTAGGCCCTTCAGTAGTAAAACCTCCATGCCAATTGGGAATACATTGTGCTGGTATAGCATCTGGGCGTAGTATTTTCTTGGTGGGCAAACCTAAAAGCTCATTTTCATATCTCGCTCGTAGTCTGTTGGAGGGAAATGAACAGAACATACGCGAGAATTGTCCGCATTCAACTTATCAATTCGCTTACAGCGAGAAATCCACAAAAGATTTAACTCTTCACTTTTTGGAAACCTGTGGTACTTGACAGCGGTACATTTAAATCCATAATTACGACACTGCGCCACAGCTCAATAAATGCGACTTTTAACGTTTCCACTCATCATTATACTGCACGGGTTCACACCAGACCACTGAGCTCGATAGCTGCAGTCATTTAGTGCGGTCAGTATGCGGTATTCGGTAGTGGGTTCGAACCCCACTGTCGGCAGCCCTGAAGATGGTTTCCCGTTGTTTCCCATTTTTACACCAAGCAAATGATGGGGCTGTACCTTAATTAAGGACACGGCTGTTTCATTCCCACTACTAGCCCTTTCCTGTCCCATCGTCGCCATAAGACCTACCTGTGTCGGTGCTACGTAAAGCGACTTGCAAACAATGTACTCGCACACCAGACCAAAGCATAAAGCAGAACTAACTGAAAATATGGGCAGTAGAAACATGTATTTCGTCAGCAGAGTGGACGAGTGCTGTCTTGATACCACATGACGTCACGCGGAAGGCAGCCAGGGATAGAAACAAGTGAGCGCGATGCAGGAAGTCACCCCCTTCTGCATCATTGGGCCATAAACCCACTTAGTGTTTTATCTATTTCTATAACGAGGGCAAGTGTTTCGCTTCCTACCCTTTTTCTATGGCCAGTCATATTCAACCTTTTACTTTTACACTAATGCCACTTAGTATGGGCAATTATGCCCCTGTAAATTTGTTGTTGTGTGTATAATTGTTTCTACTGTGAAGTTCCCTTGAGGACCAGAAAGTTATAAACTGTTGAGCAATAAATAAGCCCACCTCGGGGCTGCTTGGTGTAAATACTTTAATTGAGGACAACCGATGGATTGTCATGTGTAACTTAGTGAGCGATAAGAAATTTCTGCCTCTGCGAGGCTCGACTGGAGCTCAGGCTCCTATGTCGTATAAATGATCAGAGCAAAATATGCTCTTTGTAAAATACTCTTCCTGCCAAGAGCAATGATATAAATCAACCATGTTATTCACAATTTGCTAATTTTGTACCTGTTTTCGGACTTTAAGTCATTGTTATTGATAGAGCTGAACAGCGCATTAATATTGTTGTTATTCATTCAGATTTTCTATTTATCAATTTTAAATTAGAGGAAAAAGGAATGAAACACAATTTCAAAAGTTGCTGTGTTAAGTTATGCTCTAGTTACTTCCTTGTCCACCCATTCAAACCAGGCAGTTCCTAATCCTCTGTGAGCCATGGAAACCCGGAAAAGAAATAATGGTAAATCATCCCAAATCGAAAAAAAAATGCAAACGAATGCAAAATAAAAATGCATTGTTCCTGCGTTATACCGCAGAATGAGTTTATAGATTGCTGAGCAACGTTCTAATGAAAAAGGAAAATCGATGATATTTCAGCAACTTCCGCCCACTGCATTATAAGTTACTAACAATTCGGGGTCCACTTGTTATTGTTTCGAGGGAACCACTGTATCCTACTTAGTGACCAGTTTGCTTTTAGCTTCTAATCTTCCAAAGAATTTCATGACCTGTGTGGAGATGGCTTTGCTTTGCGTCCAAGGATCATCATCATCATCATCATCATCATCATGTCCGGATCCATGGCTAAATGGTTAACGTGCTGGCCTTTAGTCACAGGGGTCCCGGGTTCGATTCCGGCAGGGTCGAGAATTTTAACCAGAACTGGTTAATTTCCCTGGAACAGGGACTGGGCGTATGTGACCGTCTTCATCATCATTTCATCCTCATCACGACGTGCAGGTCGCCTAAGGGTGTCGAATCACAAGACCTGCACCAGGCGTCTTCGGAGGACACACGCCATTATGATTATTATTATCATCATCATCATCATCATAATAATTATTATTATTATGGATATATTCTTCATCCACTTTTGCACTTAGGATGATTACCTCTCGGCAGACCTTAAATCCAGTAAATCACAGCGGAGTTCCAACCATTTGCTCGGCAGAAATATATCACCAAGTTGCGCAGCTAATGTTTTAAATAATCAATGGCGGGAGATTCCTTCCACCAGACTCTGACCTAATACGGGGCAGGTATTTAATTAATGTTACCACATACGCCGCTCCAGTTAGCCCCAGGCTGACATGAGTATGCAAACTGTACTGGTGCCGGCTTGAAACTCTGTGGAAAATGTGACAGACTACAAATTAAAGGGGATATACTGCAGTCTAGAACAGTTTGGTACAGGAAGTTTTTGCTTCTAATTTACACAAAACTTTCCCCGTGGGTAACTTCAGCGGTGTACCGTACTAATCATGGAATAGTGAATGAAGGTTCAGTGTCGCTCTCCAGAATTCCGGATCCTAGGTTTGCGGGTTCAAACACAGCAGGAGTAGTTGCTTTTTGAACGGCGGAATAAGTGTGTTTATTTTAAGAATTTGTTTGACGTCGCACCGACACAGATAGGTCTTACGGCGACGATTGGTTAGGAAAGGCCTAGGAGTCGCAAGAAAGCTAGCTACTTGCTTTACGTCGCTCCGACACAGATAGGTCTTATGGCGACGATGGGACAAGGAAGGGCTAGGAGTAGGAAGGAAGCGGCCGTGGCCTTAATTAAGGTACAGCCCCAGCATTTGCCTGGTGTGAAAATGGGAAACCACGGAAAACCATTTTCAGGGCTGCCGACAGTGGGATTCGAACCTACTATCTCCCGAATACTGGATACTGGCCGCACTTAAGCGACTGCAGCTATCGAGCTCGGTCGCAAGAAAGCGACCGTGGCCTTAATTAAGGTACAGCCCCAGCATTGGTCTCGAGTGAAAATGGGAAACCACGGGAAACTATCTTTAGGGATGCCGTCAGTTGGGTTCGAACCCACCTTTCCCGAATGCAAGCTGATAGCTACGTGACCGAAGCCATGCTGCCACTTGCTCGGTGACGGAAGAAGTCCATTAAGCACTCCAGCGCATACCATGTCCCCATGGAAAAGGATCTCCGGTGACACATTTAGTACTTTCCCGACAAAATTAAGTAGGTCAGCCATATACTGCGCAACTGAGTTTCGATTTCGTTGCCATCTTGCACAGTAGAACGAAGCATTGAAACTGACACTCAGGTAAACTAAACGGTTTTAAATCAAAATGCCTGCAGACGCTAGTTAAATATATACGGTTATTATTATTATTATTATTATTATTATTATTATTATTATTATTATTATTATTATTATTATTATTATTATTATTATTATTTATAGCCTATAATAAATGAGTTTACAAAAACAGCTGTGGCAAATCCATCCGCCCGTTCTATTGGACCGATCTGCTTAATTATTGTTTATTCTCTCCGTAATTACCATTCGGTGAATCATGAAACATTGATAGGTATCTAAGTTTAGCCAACTTTGAATAATCATCAAATGATCACTCCAGTAATATTGCAGGCGAAGGATTACTCTAGCCCGCAATACATTCTGTACTTAACAGGTTGCTAAGGGCCTAACACTTCCATTAATATTCTGATATACTGTATGTGATTGCATCCTTATGGCATGCAGCCATGTTTGATTATTACCTGTTAAGCCAGAGAATACACAATTCCTCTGATCATGGAAGAATATTATTGTGTGCTATATACTGTTTGACCCATCCCACTCGTTGGCTGAATGGTCAGCGTACTGGCCTTCGGTTCAGAGGTTCCCGGGTTCGATTCCCGGCCGGGTTGGGGATTTAATCCTTCATTGGTTAATTCCAATGGCTCGGGGGCTGGGTTTTTGTGCTGTCCCCAACATCCCTGCAACTCACACACCGCAAATTAACACGCAGTTACCTCCACATTGCAGATGGCCCCCTCTCTCATCGGTGGGTCTTACAATGGCTGCACTCTGCTAGAAATAGCCACACGAAATTATTACTCTTTAACCTGGTCTAGAAAGCCAAGAATAACGGCCGAGAGTATTCGTCGTTCTGACCACACGATACCTCGTAATCTGCAGGCCTTCGGGCTGAGCAGCGGTCGCTTGGAAGGCCAAGGCCCTTCAGGGTTGTAGTAGTTAGGGTAGTTATATACTATTTTATTATCTGACCTTCCCCAGCTTCTAAATGTGCACAAGAGATGACAGAACGTTCCTAATAACTTACATTCTGTTAAGAGAAAACAGTCTACGTACGTACAGACGGGAAGGTATCAATTCGATAAGCCTTATATATGACTATTACCAGTAATAAAGCGCACGGACAAACTCTTGGAATAGTGGGTGTCTACTTATCCGAACCAGTATTCAGTCACGGTCAATTGTATGTTGCACTATTTCGGGCAAGGTATTTCTAAAATATTAAGAATACTGTATGGAAAGAAGTGTTATAAACTATATTAAGAATGAATCAGTTATTATTATGTACCAGCATTAAATGTTCACAAAACCATTGAAAATGGCAGGTAAAACAATGTGACTACGACAGGTATATCAAGACGAGTTACCTGACCTATTTATAACGAATGTTGTGGAACAGCATGGGTCCACTAATTATTATGACTATTATTATTATTATTATTATTATTATTATTATTATTATTATTATTATTATTATTATTATTTCTTTCTTAATCTGCTTACCCTCCAGGGTTGGTTTTTCCCTCGGACTCAGTGAGGGATACCACCTCTACCGCCTCAAGGGCAGTGTCCTGGAGCGTGAGACATTGGGTCGGGGATACAACTGGGGAGGATGACCAGTACTTCGCCCAGGCGGCCTCACCTGCTATGCTGAGCAGGGGCCGTGTGGAGGGATGGGAAGATTGGATGGGGCAGGCATGGAAGAGGGAAGGAAGCTGCCGTGGCCTTAAGGGTACTAGACCGGTATTAGCCTGAAGGAGAAGTGGAAAACCACGGAAAACCACATCGAGGCTGGCTGAGGTGGGAATCGAACCCACCTCTACTCAGTCGACCACCCTAGGTTGAGTGGACCTCTTTCCAGCCCTCGTACCACTTTTCTAATTTCATGGTAGAGCCGCGAATTGAATCCGGGCCTCCGGAGGTGGCAGCTAATCGCGCCAACCACTACACCACATAGGTATTATTATTATTATTATTGTAATTATTATTATTATTATTATTATTATTATTATTATTATTATTACCAGGTGCCCGCAGCGTCACCTGCGTTTATTAATTCAACCGCGTTAGATTTTCTAAAGCGTTTAATTAAATGCAAAAGAAAAAATGTACTTATTAACATACATCATTTTCATTTTTTAATATTGGTAGTTTTCTATTGTTTTAATATTTCACCCCCTTTCAACCCCCGCCCGTAGGGGTGTCTTACCCTACAGTTTTCTTTCCCAAAGAGTAAGTCATATGAGTATCATGTTTGGTTGAGAGCTATGCTGGGATATGCACACGTACATCCATGATCTCGGTCATTTTGGACATTCCTTTCACCCCTTCTAACTTCCATCCCGAATGAGAATGAAGTTTGGCTCAAACGGCATCTAGAGTGTCACGGTTCATCTCAGCTACCCCAAAGACTCATCACTAATATGGGTCATTTTTAGGATTTTTACATTTCACCCCTTCCTTGAGGGTTACTAGTGGGTTTCTTGCCCGTACAGTAATTTTTCCAGATATTAAGTTATATGCGTATCTAGTTTGGTTGGGAGGTAAGCCGAAACACACACACGCCCGTAATCTCTTTCATTTTCGACATTTTCTTTCTTCACTCCGTTTCACCCTCTGTGCCATGGGGACTGAACTTGGATTTTTCATTTTATACACTGTTTATAGAAGCAGCAGCAGCAGCAGCAGCAGCAGCAGCAGAAGAAGAAACTAATAATATAAAGAGGTAGATAATATTTAAGAAACACATCATAATCTTTACGTGCTGGCCCCGTGGTGTAGGGGTAGCGTGCC
Source organism: Anabrus simplex (assembly GCF_040414725.1). Taxonomy (NCBI): domain Eukaryota; kingdom Metazoa; phylum Arthropoda; class Insecta; order Orthoptera; family Tettigoniidae; genus Anabrus; species Anabrus simplex. The sequence goes on along the minus strand of NC_090265.1, from coordinate 822,074,407 downwards.
TGCCTCTTACCTGGAGGCCCCGGGTTCCATTCCCTGGACCTGAGGTCTGGTTCGAGGTCCACTCAGCCTACGTGATTTAACTTGAGGAGCTATCTGACGGTGAGATAGCGGCCCCAGTCTAGAAAGTCAAGAATAACGGCCGAGTCGATTCGTCGTGCAGACCACACGACACCCCGTAATATGCAGGCCTTCGGGTTGAGCAGCGGTCGCTTGGTAGGCCAAGGCCTTCCAAGGGCTGTAGTGCCATGGGGTTTGGTTTGTTTCTTTGTTTCATAATCTTTACGTACTGCTGGTTAGGAAACCCGCTGATTAGGCTTGTCATGCGGTTTACCTTCCCATATTTTCTTATTTCACTCTTCTCAACCCCTATTCCGAACCACCCATCAGATTTCGTTCAAGCCACTTCCTAAGCCCTCCAAGGTGTAATAAGAACAAACTGTAAAATTTTCAGCGAAATCGGTCCAATAGTTTTTGAGTCCATTCGAGACATACATGCAAACATTCATTTATATTTATATATAATTATATCAAATTATTATTGTTATTATTATTTTACACGGACACTGGCTTTTCTCGTTCTCCTTCTTGCAGTGTTAGTCCATTACTGGAGACAGTCCTCATTAGTCCACTGGAGTCTAGTCCTGTCCCACCCCGTACGTTCGTCAGCAGGAGTCCATCAATTTTACCCTGAATGATCAGTTTTAGGAGTTGTCATCGACTGACTTCAACCACTGCGAAAAAAAAGTAAAAAGAAAAGAAGCGTTGAAGTGTGGTGTTACAGAAGAATATTGAGGGTGAGATGGGTAGATCTAATAATAAAGAATGAAGAGATACTGAATCGACATGGTGGAGAACGATTTCGTGAAATTTGACCAGATGAAGAGATTGATGGGACACATCTTAAGACATCAAGGATTTGCTGAGTTAGTTTTTTTTTTAAGGAAAGTGTTGGCGGCAAGAACAGTAGACCAAGGCATGATTATAACAAACACCGGGCGAGTTGGCCGTGAGGTTAGGGCCGCGCAGCTGTGAGATAGTGGGTTCGAACCCCACTGTCGGGAGCCCTGAATATGGTTTTTGGTTTCCCATTTTTTTTGGTACTTGCTTTACGTCGCACCGACAGAGATAGGTCTTATGACAACGACGGGACTGGAAAGGGCTAGGAGTGGGAAGGAAGCGGCCGTGGTCTTGATTAAGGTACAGCCCCAGCATTTGCCTGGTGTGAAAATGGGAAACCACGGAAAACCATTTTCAGGGCTGTCGACAGTGGGGTTCGAACCTACTATCTCCCGAATACTGGATACTGGCCGCACTTAAGCGACTGCAGCTGTCGAGCTCGGTGTTTCCCATTTTCACAAATTGTAAAAAAAATATGCCAAACAAATTAGACTAGTTATAATATGTTCTAGTTATGTAGAAAATAAAAGGTTAGCACAAGATAAGGTTTTATGGTGAACTACATCAAACCTCCTCCCTATGGTCTGATGACTCAAACAAAGGCCTCCTGCTCGGAGGGTCTTGGTTTCGATTCGTACGTCGGTTAGGATTTTATGCGCGGCTGGTTAATTGATCTAACGTGGAAACTGGGTGTTTATGTTCGACCAATATTCTCCTCTTCAAATTCACACAACATATCACACAGGCAACCGCAGAAACACGCAATAGTGAATACATCCCTCCACATACACGATGCATTCGAACTATACCGACCAATATCAGGGATGCTCTTCCTGTTATCTTAAGAACGATGGTGCAATCGGATTGGAGGAGAACATTTTTATTTTCGAGAAAATGAGGTTAAATTTTTGCTTCTCTTTCTTCTTCTCGCGAAATTTAGCCAAATTTATCTCCCCTCACGAATTCGATCAAGTATCTCTTCATTCGTGATTCGATCCACCCATCTGACCTTCAGTATTCTTCTGCAACACTACGTTTCTTTCATTCTGAGCTAACTTTCGTTCATGTTTCACTTGTATACAATGTCACGCTCCACACGAGAAGTCTTCAAAAACATTTTCCTCATTCCTATAACATTGTTCGAAGCAAGCAAATTTCTTTTCTTAAGATAGGTCTTTCTTGCTTGTGCTTAATCTGCGTTTAATTTCCTCCTTACTTCTTCCATCGTGCCATGGGGTTTGGTTTGTTTTTTGTTTCATAATCTTTAGTTATTGTTGGTTAGGCAACCCGATGATCAGGCTTGTCATGCGGTTTACTTACCTTCCCCTATTTTCTTATTTCACCCTCCTCAACCCCTATTCCGAACCACCAATCAGATTTCGTTCAAGCCACTTCCTAAGCCCTCCCAGGTGTAATAGAAACAAATTGTGAAATTTTCAGCGAAATCTTACTAGCCAAGTAACAATATTCATCTACTTCCTTTAAGTCTTCATTTCTTAACCTAATATTTCCTTCATCACCTGACTTCGTCCGATTGCACCCCATTACTTTTGTTTTGGACTTATTTATGTCATCTTGCACTTCTTATACAAGACTCTGTCCATAGCATTCAGCAACTTCTCCAGATCTTCTGTAGTCTCAGATGAAATAACATCATCGTTAAATCTCAGGGTTTCGATTTCCTTTCCTTGGACTCTGATTCCCTTCCCATATTCCTTTTTTCCTGTTGTGTATTTTCATTGGAAAGGAAGGGGAGGGAAAATGCAGCCTTAAGTAACTCCTTTCCTGATTGCCGCTTCTATTCCAAACCCCTCGATTCTTATCACCGAAGACTGGTATTTGTAAGGGAAATAAGAGAAAAAGTTTAGAAATATTATTCATTTAAATAATTTACAATTTATTTTACAAAATTTTGCTATTTCTTTTTCCGAACGTTTGCGACTTATATTATAAACCATTTTCACATCTGCGCTATCAATTTCAGCCTAATAATAGGCCTAAATAGGATGTAGTTTACGCCACTCAGCCCTGATTATATTTGCCATCAGCATGTAACGCAACTCCATGACGCTGTTATGATTCCATAATACCTGGCGAAATTTTAACCAATAATTACGACGATAATCAACTCCTAATTGGGACAAATATACTAAATAGTTCGTACAATTGATTTAATAATGGTCAAATAATATCCATCTCAATGTTTTCATTTAAAATAAAATCATGTTATGAGCCAATCTTCTTAAAAAGTTAATACCGAATTTCATCAGATCATCACGAAAAGCACACACATGACTAATTAGTTGATATGAAACCAATATTGTAACAACAGATTTTCTGTATTTGCTATTCCCGTTTACTGGCGTATAGATGAGCTGATTATGAATACGGACTATTTGTAAGGATAAAAATTCTGATGCACAGCTTCAGTTATTTTTGTTGTTTTTGTGGCGGTAGAATATCACTCATAAGAGACTATTAAAAGGGGTCCAAGGGAGCGTGGGCTGGTGGTCATGGGGCACTTAGCTGTGTCCTGGCATTTCTTTCACTTACTTGAGCAAGGATCCTCACTTCAATCTACCCTATCTGACCTCCCTTGATCAACTCTTCTTCTTTTATGACTCCAACGGAACTAGGTATCGAGCGCTAGGGAGTCTTTCATTTTCACGCTCTTCGTGGCCCTTGTCTTCCTTTGGCCGATTCCTTCATTTTCGGAATGTCGGATCCCTTCCATTTCTTCCCTCTGATTAGTGTTAATAAAGGATGCTGACCCAGTTGTACTTCACCTTAAAACAATAATCGCTACCACCATCACTAGTTGTTGTTGTTGTTGTGAAAGCAACTGTAGTCATTCTTAGTTTACAAGCTTCTTGTTCTCTTCTTGTGCTCTTGGATCTACGTCGCTGAATTTGTGGACAGAAGAAAACATGATTAATTTAACAGATTATTATTATTATTATTATTATTATTATTATTATTATTATTATTATTATTATTATTATTATTATTATTACATCCATTTAGGAAGGCTCGGCTTGTGCCGGTAACATAATGGGCTGACTCGGCCTAAGCAAGGAGTCATCCTCTTGATTATGAAACTAAAGGTACATATATCTACAAATATTTACAACAGAAATAATGACAACATATACATTTATACAATAAATATGCACAGATGATGCCGCTAAACTACTTCTTATCTCTCCGTTTTAGGAATCTGTTCTTCAGTATTACTGGAACTGCGGCCTGGAACTTTTTGCTGTTTGGCGTAAGTTAGAGGAAAAGTCGTTCCTAGAAACTTCCTCACAATGTGGCAGGTGCTCAAGAGAGTGACTTTCTGTAGTTCAACGTATGTGTGATGATGCAGGTTTAATGCGGCCAGAGAGCCTTGCAAGCTTTTTGGAATAACATTGGTACATGATATTACTATTGGAACTGTGGTGACTGATTCTAGTTTCCACAGGCGTTGTATTTCCATTGCCAGTTCTGTGTGTTTTGATATCTTTCTGGCTATTGCTGTTTACAGATGGGAGGTGTTTGGACAAGCCATTTCTACAAGGGATGAGAATCTTTTTGATTTATCGATTAGAATAATATCTGGCTTATTGTTACTGAGCGTGACATCGGGTATGACTTCTCGGTCCCAAAGTAATTTGTATGAAGTCTTTTCGAGAACGGATGGAGGTGTATATTCGCAATATGCAGTTTATGACTGAAGAAATCCACACTTTAGAGAAAGTTTAATGTGAGTGATTTTAGCTACCTGTTCATGTCGGTGCTTATAATCAGTGTTGGCCAAGTGGTGGCAGTTGTCTGTGACAAGTGTTGAATCATTCATGATGAATCTACGGTCGTTTCTTGTAGCGATTACTTGATCTTGGATGGTCAGAACTAATCCTTCTGTTTCTGGCAATAAACCAGAGTAGGTCAGCCAAGCGTGCGATGCAGGTTTGTCGATATGAGGCTGATCCAGTTCATGGCGGTATTTCCCGTGAAGAGGTTGTTGCTTTCATGTGGCCATATTCAACTTATTTGTAGGTGGGTGTAGAAACAGGCTGTTCCGGCGACGACAATTCGAGAGGTGTATAATTTACATCAGCTCTGCAAACAGCTTGATGAAGGCACGATGTTTCAGCTCTCGACTGGAAATACTATCTTAGATTTGATATCATATTGTTGTGTAAATTGGCAATGGATAAGAAGCCCGTACCACCTTCTGATCTCGGAAGTGTAAGACGTTCGGTTGCAGATTTAGGATGCATATGGTACCGGGTGAGTGAGACTGCTGTTTTCGTTTGTAGCTACTGAAGTTCTGTTTGGGTCCATTTTATGACGCCAAAGGAGTATGTGAACGGTGGTGCGGCGTACGTATTGACTGCTTTGTTAACATCGTGCCTTCATCAAGCTGTTTGCACAGCTGATGTAAACTATACATCTCTCAATTCGTCATCTCCGGAACAGCCTCTTTCTACACCCACCTACAAATAAGTTGAATATGGCCACGGAGAAGCAACAACCTCTTCACGGGAAATACCGCCACGAGCTGTCAGTTTTGATGATAGTAATTTGTTAATGTGTATTACAGTATGTATTGCTGTGTGACATTTCTCTTGATGTCGGCATGTTTCATACGAGTGCTCTGATGATAACCGAGACATTTTTACGTTTATTCTTCCTCCAGGTGTTGTGTGGATTCGTCCCTTAAACTAGAAGATGTTCTTCGTGCTGAGTAGGATCGCCTGATGACAGTCTGGGTTCTGCATTTATCCAATCCAAATCGCATGCGTATATCTGAAGAAAACGTCTTGGTAATGGAGAAGAGATATTGGAGATGGGGTTTGGTAGAGGCATACAGCTTAATGTAATCCATATACAGTAGGTGGCTGATTTTGAATAGCTCTTCTAGCTCGTTCTTAATGCTAAATACATATCCACTTGTGTTTGAATAGGTAGGGTAGTGGACTTAATGCCATGCAGAACCATAATGGACTCAGTGAGTCACCTTTGAAGTACCCTCGTCGTATTGGTATGGGTCTTGTTGCAACACTGCAGTTTCTCAGAGAAACGTGAAGTGAGGTGTTTCAGTTAGTCATTACTGTCTTTAGGAAGTTAATGATTGAGGGATAAACTTTATATAGTACCAGAACATGTATGAGCCAAGTGTATGGTACTGAATCAAAGGCCTTATGATAGTCAATGAAGCACGTGTATAGGTTTCTGGATTTATAGTGTGCTTGTTCTAGGACCACATTGTCGATAATCAGTTGCTCCGTGCACCCCTTGGTATTCTTCCTGCAACCCTTTTGCTCCTCGGCAATGATGTGATTTTGCTCGCAGTGTTTCAGAATTCCATTGGCTATTATAGATGTAAATATCTTATGTATAGTAAATAGACATGTTATAGGCCGATATTTTATTGGAGTTTGCAGATCTTCATCTTTTGGTTTTTTCAGGTATGTGATGATGTGATGCCAGTGCACAGGAAAGCTGGGAATGATGCCGGGTTGTCTAAAATTTTCTGGAAATGTTGAGTCAGGAGGAAATGAGTACATGCAAATTTCTTGTAGTAATAATTATGTATGTGATTATTATTATTATTATTATTATTATTATTATTATTATTATTATTATTATTCTCCTCTCAGTTTGTTAGTTCTTATTCTCTACACTGTTTCTTCAGGAGACATGTATATTCTACGAATAACCTTTCTTTCAAAAACTGGGAGTTAATTGATATACTGACGACCGGGTTTCTGGGTCATAGCGCTGTATGTTGCAACTGGGTGGAATGGAATTTTGCAGATTTCAAGCTACATGTTACGAGTCAGGATTTGTGCCATAATCAGCCTGAGGTTTTCAAAGTAGACTTTGTTTCCTGCCATTATTCTACGTTTTATTTTTGAAAACTTTCATTCCTATGGTTCCTTACTGTCCGCCTTCCTAGCGTAACGGTTAGTGTTATCTGTGTTCGACTCCCGGTACTGCCATAAATTTAAGAATGGCAGGAGGGCTGGTATGTGGCTGAAATGGTACATGCAACTCACCTCCATTGGTGGTGTGCCTGAAAATAGCTGCAACACCTCGGGGTGAGGACACAAGTTTTTCTTACCTTCCTTACCAATACAATTAATAAGATCTTCTGTGTTGCCACTGATCCTTATGGGTGTGAATAATAACTAACAGCCTATAACTATGCCTTTTCTCTTTCATTGGCTGCCAAACTGTGATTATCCCCTGGCATGTGGGAGCAGTTAATGAAGGCTTATGATGAAACTTTGAGACATTCACCACGCTGCATATCGTTGAGGATTGCACAGAAAAGTTTGAGAAACTGAACTTTATTTGGTATTATGGAGAACATACGTCCCTAGCCCGTAGTAAGCGCTATACATGTTTAATTTAGCAAGTCGTCTGCTAATTCATCCAGTCTAGGTAACATTGCTGGATCACACTATCGACTACGAGCTAAGTAATTAAGAATTTAAACTATTAGACACAAAGAAAATTCCTCAACCAATAGAGTTATAGCTCTTCCAAATCTTTCTTCAATCACCTCTCGTTGTCATCAAAGTTCCACTGCACTAACAAGTTAGTTAGTTAGTTTGTCTAGAATTTAAGGTTTTTTAGATGTACGATTCTAGCAGCAACAATGCATTTTTCTAATTTTGTTCCGCGAGCGATGCACGCTTTAAACGGAATGTTAATGTTCCATTATTCAGAAAACATATTCTCTCTTTAAAAATATCGATATTTTGATCAAAGAGCAAACAGTATTTTATGCTCTGTGCTTCTGACTAAAGATCACTCGTCGCTGCCGGTTCCCGTCGCAAAGTTTGTGCTTTTTACGTCACATCCGTTGAGTGTAGCCTCTCTGATAGCATAGAGTAGTTATGGGATAATCGAACAAAATTATCGCTTATTCGATTATTTCATTTTATTCGATTATATTTCCCATTCGATTTTTTCGATTATTCCTTCGAATGAATTATTCATTTGAAACTCTATTCCAATGAATGAGGTAATCGAATAGCGAAATTTTTTCCATTGGAACCGCATTCGAATGAATGAGGCAATTGAACAGAGAATGCTTTCAAAATAATCGAATGAAAAGTGATGTTATCAAGACAGTTAATTCACTCATTTAGTTTCACCATTAGAGTTTTTCATAAGAATTCATCTATTCGTTCATTTCAATCGATTATCGATCCGACACACTTAAAGGGAAAAGTTGATTCATGACGCATCTATGAGATACAAATGAATGATATTTTAAACTCATTCGATTATTGTGTTCGATTATTTATTCGATTATCTAAATAATCGGATGGAGTTTATTCGATTATTGAAGGTATTCGATTATTATTATTATCCTATCACTAGTATAGAGTGCTATCGTAGATCTTGTTTCCTGGAGAGGATGTTGAAGAGCTAAATGAAACTTACCAAAATAGCAAAATACAAGACGGGTGGGTATTTACATTAAAACGTGCTCAAAGCGGAATTTGAATTAAGCGGGAACTTGTCCGCTACGGAATATTTTCTCGATCCTCGATGGTTACTGCGTTATAATTATCTTCTTTCTTTCTTTCTTTCTTTCTTTCTTTCTTTCTTTCTTTCTTTCTTTCTTTCTCTCTTCCTTACTCTGTTAACCAGCTCCATGGGTAAATGGTTTGCATGGTGGCCTTTGGATACAGGAGTCCCGGTTTCCATTTCCGGCAGGATCGTGAATTTTAACCATCATTGTTTAATTTCGCTGACAAGGGAACTGAGTGTATGTGTCGTCTTTATCATAATTTCATCCTCATCACAACGCGCAGTTCACCTACGGGCGTCAAATCATACTACCGGCACCTGGCGAGCCGAGCATGTGCTCGGACACTCCCGGCACTAAAAGCCATACACCATTTGATTTTCTTAATCTGTTTACCCTCCAGGGTTGGTTTTTACCCTGGACTCAACTCTACCACCTCAAGGGCAGTGTCCTGGAGCGTGAGACTTTGGCTCATGGGGATACAACCGGGGAGATGGTCCATTACCTCGCCCAGGCGGCCTGACCTGCTATGTTGAACAGGGGCCTTTGGAGGTGGGGGTGATTGGGAGGGATAGAGAAGAAAGAGGGAAAGAAGTGGCCGTGGCCTTAATTTAGGAACCATCGCGGCATTTGCCTGGAGGAGAATTGGGAAACCACGGAAAACCACTTCGAGGATGGCTGAGGTGGGATTCGTAACCCCTCTACTCTGTTGACCTCAAGAGGCGAATGGACCCCGTTCCAACCCTCGTACCAGTTTTCAAGTTTCGTGGCAGAGCCGGTAATCGAAACCAGGCCTCCGAGGGGTGGCAACTTATCACACTAGGACTACACTACAGAAGCGGCCTATTATGTTCTTACTTTCGTGTAATGCGGAATCTCCTCAACGCTGAAACGAAAAAGAACAATGATGGAATTGTTTAACAGCTATTTGTACAATGCGGAAAATATTCGGAACTGATGTAGTCCTACGCACAAAATTTGTGCACTGATGCTGGTGGTATAATTAATGTCATTGTTCGGACTAACTGAGGCACGTGTTTCCACGGAAAGTGGAACGAACGAAGTGCTTGAAAACGCGTCGTCAGGGTGTCAAGCAAGAAACGTTCCCTGGGAGGCAGAAAACTTCATTCGAAGTGATGAAAAACTTAAAACACACCATATTTTCTAATCAGCTACAGCCCTTCTAGCAGTGAGAAAGAGGAGACGGAAGAAGGAGACGAGCAAAAAGATGAAGATGAAAACAAGATTCGAACCCACGAAGAGGCCCGTAATGATTATGTGACAAAGCAGTTTGCTATTACATCTAACTCTTTCACTCTTCTTGAACTTACTGTATGTACTCAGCTCAAGACTGCATTCAGAAAGACACGATTAGAAGGAGAAAACAAGTTTATTTGTTTGATCTGTGGAAGAAAGGTTAGTGTTGTGAACTACTGTATAGGGTGTTGCGAAGGAAACAGGTTTAAGGAGCGTATAACCAGCGTTGTGAAATAGTGTAATATAGTGTAGTGATAGTGACAGAATGATGTACTATGTATCATACTCTATGTAATATGTAATATTTAAAAGTAATGTATACTATTTCATGTTTTGTGTAGCCATGGTGGTGATTAGTGTTTCAAGACAAAAAATACGATGTTTTTTTAATGAAGAAATTTGTCTAATACGGATTATATTCTCTTTTCTTGGTCCCTTGCGATTCCGCTTTAAGCACTGTTTAACTGGCCCGGAAAAAAATGAAGAATATCTTGTTAATACTTAAGTTTCTGTTCAATATTTTTCTAACTAATCATCTTTTTTCCCCTGGACTCTTACCAGTTACCTGGGATTGGCACTTTGTATTAAGTTAGCCCTGTTTTACGGCCGGATACTCTTCCTAACGCCAGCTCCATGTGGAGGGATAAATTCACGAATGAGTGTTTCTGCGGTGTGTTGTATGTCAATGAAGACGTTTATTAAGACTAACACAAACAGCTGGTTCCCGAACCAGAATAATTAACTACACGCAATGAAAGTCCCAGGCCCATCCGGGAATCGAACCCGAGGTCCTCTGAACTGGGAGCCGCATCGCTGACCATTCAACCAAGTAGCCGCACAAATACATTTTTATCTAATGCACATAGGAAGATAATATTTTCAGTAATGACGATAAAGTCTAAGAATGAATGAAACATACACTGTGTAGATTTAATAAAAATACTGTTTTTGTACATCGACTATGTCGGGATTTGTAAGTTTTCTTGAACAAGGAACTGTTAAACTTGGCAAGATTGAATGACAGGTACTTGTAAAATATACTGTGATTATCTGGTTACCTGTAATAAATATTTTATATTGGTAAATTATTTATTGTCCTTCTCTGTGGTGTAGAGGTTAGTGTGATTAGCTGCCACCCCCGGAAGCTCATGTTCGATTCCTGGCTCTGTCACGAAATTTTAAAAAGTGGCACGAGGGCTGAAACCTGGTCCACTCAGCCCCGGGAGAACAACTGAGTAGACGGGGTTTCGATTCCCACCTCAGTCATCCTCGAAGTGGGTTTTCATGGTTTCCCCACTTCTCCAGGTAAATGCTGGGATTGTACCTGACTTAAGGCCACAGCCACTTCCTTCCCTCTTCCTTGTCCATCCCTTCCAATCTTCAGATCCCTCACAAGGCCTCTGTTCAGCAATGCAACCGAGGCTGCCTGGGTGAGGTACTGGTCCTTATCTTCAGTTTTATCTCCCAGACCCAATGTCTCACGCTCCAGAACACTGCATGTTAGGCTTTAGAGGTGTAATCTCTCGCAGAGTCCGAGGGAAAAAAAAACAACCCTGGAAGAACAAAATAAAGAAAGGCAATCGTTCAGATGTAGGCTTGGTCTAGGATTTTAGTCACGTCTAGTTAATTCGTAAGTCATGAGGATTTGGTGTTTTTTTAGTTCCAACACATTCCTCTGCATGTTTACACGACAGATCTCACTAGCAACACGCAATAGTGAACACATCTCTCCACATAGGAATAGCGTCACGATGGATATCAGACAGTTAAAAGAATAAAAAAATAACTAATACTGCCTGCTGTCATTTCTTAATTGATGCAGTACTTTTGCATCCATCTCATGGCACAGGCCAGAGCAAAGTATAGCTTCCATTGACGTCCCAGACTCATCCATGCCTGTGACAATATGGAAGCTGCTGGGGTATGGGTGATGCTGGGTAATGATGACACTGGAGCACAACCAGTGCGTCTGAGTGTTATGAAACATGTTGCCCATGAGGTTAGTCGTGCTGCAATAACACTTTCTGGACTAGTGAGGAAAGCAATGGAAAACTAACTCACTCCTCATCTTGCCTTGTACGTCTCATCTTGGTGCTGCCATTGGTTTTTGTGATTTTTCCTATAAATGCATAACCTTTAGTGGTGCTAGTTGAGGATCCATCCAGCCTCTGGGCTGATGACCTAACAACGATAATAATAATAATAATAATAATATTAATAATAATAATAATAATAATAAAGTGTGATACATCTAAATAAACGCATCAGCCCACCATCGTATTTAATAATTAATGTGTTATGCTGGTACGTTCTGTTCCTGTCTGTTTCCCATGATTAAGGTACTATGCAGAGTCGAGTTCAAACATGGAAATAAAGTGTTTCCGGACCCAGGTCCATATAAAATAACTTATATTCTTCTTGTACATGTGAGGAACGTGTTCTGAAAGTTTGGTCCACCTTGCTGTTACACCCTGCAGAGGTGCCAACTATTAGGGATTGTCCGTAATTATCACGGATTTCACCACACGATTATGGCATAACGATCAAATGGGAAATTATTACGGGAAAGCGACATTGTCACGAAAAAACAATATCTTCGAAAGAAAGGAAAGAAGGAAGAATATCTAATTTCGAGCAATACTGCTCAACCCTCCTTATTTCACTGCTTGTGAGTTTGCAACTATACTTATTCGGTCGTTACTTCCTTTTACTACCCGTGAGTGAATGAAAGGAGCTATAGCCTACTCTTCCCTTTCTCAGGTAATGTTCTAAGTAATGTTGTATTGCAGTATTGCGTACCTGACAGTAACTATCGCACAGAAAGAGTTTTCAGTGTCGATAAAAAAATGAGACAATTCAAGCTTCCATTAATTATGCGCATCTACACTGTAATCTCTTATTATGATGACGAAAATGTCATCTCAGTTGGGGCGGGGGGTATGTTTCAAGAGAACCTACGCTGAAAAGCAGCTGCTGAGTGTGAAACAAGCTATAAATATGTTTTATTACAGAACTAACAGGTAATGTGCAAATGTCATTGTGTAAACATGCTATGCTTTAGAATAGATTGCTGTCAAGAAGGAGAAAGATTACATTATCGAGAAGAAAAGAGCGTGCTTTGGATTTGACTCAAACATTTTCTGAGAGGGAGAGAGAGAGAGAGAGAGAGAGAGAGAGGAGGGTGGGGGGAGATTACTGATAACCCACTTCAAAGTTTGGCCCCTCTGCACACTGTATGTTCCCCGTGGAGGCAAGAAACTGAATCTAAACTAACAAGGTCATAAAATTCTATCCTAACCACTATCCTTGCTAATTATATAAGGGGAGTTTTGACTGAAATATTGCGATTTTCACCAAAAAAGTCGAATTTTCAATTTAAGCTTAAAAAAATCCTCCAATTCTTCCTCTTTCACATTCCAGTAACAGTTTTCCCTAACGGCATTTTAAAGAACTAAATGCCGGATTTAAGGAGTAGCGGCTTGGCGTATTTAGAGCAAGCTCACGCCCCTTTCTCTTATATTGTCAGACAAAATTAGTTTCAAAGTTCTTTCGGACTACCATTTCAATAATACTGCTGGCATATATTTACCTTGTAGTAGGCCTACGCTGTGCATCAAAGGAGAAAGACACCTGAGGGAGTAATGTACAGTCGAGGGCAGTTTTAAACTAAGTATGCTTCTTCAAACTTTCAACTGTTTTTGTCTACCTTAAAACTTTTCAGCACGTTGCCATGCATAAAATGCTCTTTGCGACAGTAAAACAAATAGAAAATCTAAGGGCATCTATGCCAATTGACTTGCACTTGTAAACCACCAAAGAATTTCGTCTCTTACAGTTAGATGGCTCTAACATCGATTTCTTTGCCCCCTCTTCCTGACTAAAAATTAACTACTCGATAAAGTAATGTTCATTTTGGGAGTTGGTAAACCTTGGAATCATCTGAAATTTTCAGAGAATGTTTGAAAATGAACGGGAATTAACAGTAGTTCTACATTTTGTTATCAGTTGAATATTGCCTTCATATTTTTCACTCCTGAAACAGCGCGAAAAAAGATTTTTGTGTATTGAATGAATAATGAGAAATTGAAAAAATATATCGCCAATAGATTATATATGAATGCAAAATACGGAGTTTTTCTTATTTTTTAACAGTCTGCCAAATTATAGCCCCCAAAAATGAAAACTGTGCCGCATGGAGGATTTTCCATGCAACATATAAAAATTAAAATTATTTGTCAATAATTCTGCAACCAATTAACTAATCAGTCCGAAATTTTGCGTATGGCTATATCTTCTTTATATATGCTTATGTTTAGAATTTGGTTTGCATAAGTGGTAAATGGTGTAAGTTAAAAATTTCGGTGATTAATTGGAGACGTGATACTGAAGACAATGACATCATCAGTTAATAAACACCGGTTATTTACAGCTGCAACAATTTTGGTTCGCATTTCTACGGTATATTTTTAAAAACCCGGTGAATGAATTCTCTTCCCTTCAGATGTTGGTTTCTCCTACTCTCGAATTTGGATCCTACCTTCCAAGTTATTCTCTCAATCATACATCCCAGTACAACAATCGTGGACAACCAGCATGAGTCATGTTGGAACATTCGTTACGAATGTCACACTAAACATGACGCAGCATGCAAATAAATGCATTTAAACACAGTGTCGCACTTGTAGTTGCGCCACCACTTGAAAGTGTACACTACACATTGATTGCTACTGAGTGCGTGTATATAACTTTTGGATGCAGGCAACGAACCGGATGTATATGGAAACTTTCAGCTTCAAATGTACGAAGTCCTACGAAAGGGTATCTTTACAAATGCCACGCAGGAAAAATTAAGTCCACGAATATCTCAAAGGGCTACAAAATTTTTTAAATAATAATAATAATAATAATAATAATAATAATAATAATAATAATAATAATAATAATAATAATAATAATAATGTAAATGTTAATGTTATTTAAACAGCGCGCCAGCGAGTTGGCCATGTGGTTAGGGTTATGCGGCTGTGAGCTCGCATCCGGGAGTTAGTGGGTTCAAATCCCACTGTCCGCAGCCCTGAAGATGGTTTTCCTTGGTTTCCCACCTTCACACCAGGCAAATGCTGGGGCTGTACCTTAATTAAGGCCACGGCCGCTTCCTTCCCAGTCCTAGGCCTTTCCTATCCTATCGTCGCCATAAGATCTATCTGTATCGGTGCGAAGTAAAACAAATTGAAAATCTAAGGGCATCTATGCTAATGGACTTGCACTTGTAAACCACCAAAGAATTTCGTCTCTTACAGTTAGATGGCTCTAACATCGATTTGTTTGACCCCTCTTCCTGACTAAAAATTAAGTACTCGATAAAGTAATGTTCATTTTGGGAGTTGGTAAACCTTTTTCTGATTTTTTTAATGTTTCGAATTTGTCAACACTTCAGCTGGTTCTTCCTAAATTGTAATCTATCTATCAGATGCTTGGAAATATGTTCTCTAACCATGTCTATAGATACCGTAGTAGATGTCGATGAGGTCATCAGTTTTCCACCAGAGTTCCTAAACTCACTTGATCCACCTGGAATGCCACCACCTCGTCTTTTGCTTAAAGTGGGATCTCCAGTTATTTTACTATGGAACCTGGATCAAACAAAACTTTGCAACGGCACAAGCCTTTGTGTAAAGATGATGGATAATATAATAGAAGCGACTAATTTAAGAGGAAAGGAGAGGGCTAAACAGTTTTTATCCCTCGCATACCACTCATTCCGACGGACATCCCTTTGATATCAACAGATTGCTATTTCCATTGAGACTTGCGGATTGGATTTGAGATCGCTATGTTTCTCCCACGGACAACTTTATGTTGCTTGCTCAAGGGTGGGCTCACCCAAGAATTTATTTATCCTCGCTCCAGGAGGTTTAACATCAAGTTTTGTGTTAAATGAAGATTACCTGAGTTATGGTGAATTTAAGAGGGTACTTCTATATTTAAAACACGTAAAAATTAGCTTCGATTTTACACAAAAATACAGAGATTTGATTCATTAGAAGTGGTAAAGGGGGCTTGTCATAGAAATGAAAAATCTCCAAATATATTCTGAATGGCAGTAGACAAGGGGAGTTCCCATTATAATGAAAAATCCCCAAGTTGACTCTGATTGGCAGTAGGTAGGCCATTATAAATAAAACTCCCCAACTCGACTGTCACTGGTAGTAGACAAGGGGTCTGCCATTATAAAGAAAACTCCCCTGCTCAATTGTGAACGGGCAGTAGGCAAGGAGCCTGCCAAACTCCGCAATTCGATTGTGACTGGCAGTGGGAAAAGGGATTTGCCATTATACGATAATGAGAAAACGCCAACTCGAATATGAATGTAGAAGTCAAGGGAACCTTCTATTATAATGAAGCCAAACACGATTGTAACTGGAAATAGGCAAGAGCGCCTGGAATTACTATAAAAACTCCCCAAATCCACTGTGACTGGCAGAAGACATGCCACAATAATGAAAACTCCCTAACTCTACTTAAACTGGCAGTAGGCATTGTGTCCTGCCATTATAACGGAAATTCTTCGGCTCGATTATGACTCGCAGTAGGCAAGGGAGTCTGCCATTGTTATGAAAGATCTCCCACTCAATTGTGACTTGCAGTAGCAAGGGCTAACATTATAATGAAAACTCCTCAACACGAATATGATCGGCAGTAGTCAAGGGCCCTGCTATTTTATTGAAAACTCCCCAGCTCGATTGTGACTGGTAGTAGGCAAGGGAGCCTGCCATTATAATGAAAACTTCACAAATTGATTGTAACTGGCAGTAGACAAGGGCTCTGCCATTATAAAGAAAACTCCCAACTAAATTGTGACGGCCAGTAGACAAGGGGGCCTGCAATGTTTAATCAAAACTTCCCAATTCAATAGTGTTGGGCGGTAGGCAAGGGGGCCTGCTATTATAATAAAAGCTCCCCAGATCGATTGTGTCTGGCAATAGGCAATGTGACCTGCCATTGTAATGAAAACCCCGCAACTCGATTGTGAGTGGCAGTAGGCAAGGGGGCATCCCATTATAATGAAAACTCCCACGTCTACTGTGGCTGCTAGTGGACATGACGTAATAATGAAAACTACCTCACTCTACTTTGACTTGCACTAGCCAATGTGTCCTGCCATTGTAACGAAAACTCCCAGCTCGATTGTGACTGGTAGTAGGCAAAGGGGCCTGCTATTATAAAGAAAACGCCACGAATTGACTGTGACTGGCAGTAGGAAAGGGACCTGCCATTGTAACGAAAGCTTCTCCACTCGATAGTGACTGGCAGTAGGCAAGGGGCCTACCATTATAATGAAAACTCACCACATCCACTGTGATTGGCAGTAGACATGCCACATTAATGCAAAATATCTTACTCTAATTTGACTGCAGTAGGCAATGTGTCCTGCCATTATAACGAAAATTCCCCAGCTTGACTGTGACTGGCAAGTTAGCAAGGGGATCTGCTATTATAATTGAAACTCCCCAACTCGATTTTGAATGGCAAAAGGCAAGGCGGCCTGCCATTATAATGAAAACTCCCCACATACATTGTGACTGGAAGAAGACGTGCCATAATAATGAGAATTCCCTTACTCTAATTTGACTGGCAATAGGCAATGTGTCCTGCCATTTTACCGAAAATTTCCCAGGTCGATTGTGACTGGCAGTAGGCAAGGCGGCCGGCCATTATAGTGAAAACTCCTCAAATTGATAATGACTGGCAGTTGACAAGGGTTCTGCCATTGTAATGAAAGCTCCCCTGATTGTGACTGGCGGTAGGCAAAGGGACCTGTCATTATAATGAAAACTCCCCAAATCGATTGTAAGTGGTAGTAGACAAGGGACCTCCTATTTTAATCAAAACTTTCCAACTGAATTATGATGGGTAGTAGACAAGGGGCCAGCCATTATAATATAAACTTGACTGTGTTTGATAGTAGGAAAGAGGACCTGCTATTATAATGAGAACTCCTCAACTCGATTTTGAGTGGCAATAGGCAAGGTGGCCTGCCATAAAAATGAAAACTCCCCACATCCACTGTGTCTGGCAGTAGACATGCCATAATAATGAAAACTCCCTTACTTTACTTTGACTGCCAATAGGCAATGTGTTCTGCCATTATACCGAAAACTTCCCAGCTCGATTGTGACTGGCAGTAGGCAAGGCGGCCGGCCATTATAGTGAAAACTCCTCAAATTGATAATGACTGGCAGTTGACAAGGGTTCTCCCATTGTAATGGAAGCTCCCCTGATTGTGACTGGCGGTAGGCAAAGGGATCTGTCATTATAATGAAAACTCCCCAAATCGATTGTAAGTGGTAGTAGACAAGGGACCTCCCATTTTAATCAAACCTTCCCAACTGAATTGTGATGGGTAGTAGGCAATAGGCCAGCCATTTAGGCAAGGAGGCCTCCCTTTCTAATGAAAACTCCCGAAATCCACTGTGACTGGCAGTAGATACATACATGCATACATACATGCATACATTACATTATCATTATAGACTGTTATGCCTTTCAGCGTTCAGTCTGCAAGCCTCTGAGAATTTACTAAACGTCGCCACAATCCTCGATTTGCAACTAGTGTTGTGGCCTCATTTAGTTCTATACCTCTTATCTTTAAATCGTTAGAAACCGAGTCTAACCATCGTCGTCTTGGTTTCCCTCTACCTCTCTTACCCTCCATAGCAGAGTCCATTATTCTCCTAGGTAACCTATCCTCCTCCATTCGCCTCACATGACCCCACCACCGAAGCCGGTTTATGCGAACAGCTTCATCCATCGAATTCTTTCCTAAATTAGCCTTTGTCTCCTCATTCCGAGTACCCTCCTGCCATTGTTCCCACCTGTTTGTACCAGCAATCATTGCTGCTACTTACATGTCGGTTACTTCTAACTTATGAATAAGATATCCTGAGTCCACCCAGCTTTCGCTCCCGTAAAGCAAAGTTGGTCTAAAAACAGACCGATGTAAAGATAGTTTCGTCTGGGAGCTGACTTCCTTCTTACAGAATACTGCTGATCGCAACTGCGAGCTGACTGCATTAGCTTTACTACACCTTGATTCAATATCACTTACTATATTACCATCATGGGAGAACACACAACCCAAATACTCGAAATTATCGACCTGTTCTAGCTTTGTGTCATCAATCTGACATTCAATTCTGTTGAATTTCTTACGTACTGATATCAATTTAGTCTTCGAGAGGGCAATTTTCATACCATACTCACTCATTACACCTATTTTCAAGTTCCAAGGTATTAGACTACAGGCTTTCGGCACAGTCTGCCATTAAGACCAAGTCGTCAGCATAGGTCAAACTGCTTACTACATTTCCACCTAACTGAATCCCTCCCTGCCCTTTTATACTTTTCAACAGATGATCCATGTAAATTACGAACAACAAAGGTGAAAGATTACAGCCTTGTCTAACCTCTGTAAGTACCCTAAACCAAGAACTCATTCTACCATCAATTCTCACTGAAGCCCAATTGTCAACATAAATGCCTTTGATTGATTTTAATAATCTACCTTTAACTCCATAGTCCCCCAGTATAGTGAACACCTTTTCCCTCGGTACCCTATCATATGCTTTCTCTAGATCAATGAAACATAAACACAACTGCTTATTCCTCTCGTAGCATTTTTCAATTACCTGGCGCATACTGAAAATCTGATCCTGACAGCCTCTGACAGCAGTAGATATGCCATAATAATGAAAAAACCCTTGCTATACTTCGACTGGCACTAGGCAATTTGTCCTCCCATTATAATGAAAACTCCCTAGCTTGAATGCGACTTGCAGTTGGTAAGACAGCCTCCTGTTATATTGAAAACGCAGTTTGCTTGTGACTGGCAGTAGGAAAGGGGCTTGCCATTGTAATGGAAGCCCCCTCACTCGATTGTGACTAACAGTAGGCAAGGGGGCTTGCCGTTATAATGAAAAGTCCTCACATTGATTGTGACTGGCAGTAGGCAACGGGGCCTGCCATTATAATGAAAAATATTCAAATTGATTGTGTGTAGCAGTAGGCAAGGGGGCTACAATCATAATGAAAACTCCCCAAATCCGTTGTGGCTGGCGCTAGGTTAGACGCCAGCTATTATAATGAACACTTTCCAACTCTATTTTAACTGACAGTAGGCTTTAGGGCCTGCCAATATAATGAAAAATCCCCAACTTTATTTTGACTGGCAGTAGGCAAGGGACCGGTATTTATAATAATAACTCCCCAACTCTGTTATAACTGACAGCTTGCAAGGGGCTTGCCATTATAATGAAAACTCCCCAAGTCGATTGTAACTGGTAGTAGATAAGGGCGTTTGCCAATATACTGAAAACGCCCCCAGTTGAGTGTGACTGGTGATAGGCAAGGGAAACTGCCATTATAATGAAATCTCCCCAGTTCCATTGTGACTGACGTTTGGGAAGGGGTCTGCCTTTATAATGGAAACTCCCCAACTTGGTTGTGACATACATTAGGCAAGGGATCCTGCAATTTTAATGAAAACTCCCCAAGTCGATTGTGGCTGGCAATTTGCAATGGAGCCTGCCATTATAATCAAAACTCTCCAACCCTGAATTTAAATGAGAAGCGACGTAACGCGTCATTCCCGTCGTGTTTCTGGGATAACGTTAAGAACCATGTAATTTAATAAATCTTACTCATGAAATGTAAAGTTTTTTTTAAATCCGTGTAATATCTAGAATTCCGTAGGGAAGCACGGGTACATTAGCTAGTTAGTTATAGGATAGTTTCATGTCACGGCTGGCAAGAAAGGCACAGACGTACTGTACATCGTAGTTAATAAGACAATAAGTGAAAATAGTCCATTCATAACAAGTATGTAATATAAACCGGCAGCAAATACCGAGTGTGCAAACATTTGTACCGAACGTGGGAGGGAGATTTCTGGGATCAAAACAGGTACATGGGCCACATCGCAAGAGATACCTCAAAGTGTCCGCCATGAGCAACCGCAACGTGGAATGGTGATGCCGCTCGATGGTACTTCAGTCCTGTGGACCAACTACACAGGTGTTTTGACACGCTATTACAAGCCATTGGCATCATTAAACGGAATAGCGGACATGACGTGTGCCCCACCGATAAAAGTTCATTGAATGAAGGTCTGGAGACCGGGCAGGCCAGTCCACTTTTGTGGGAAGGTTTTGTTCAAATACTGGTGTACAAGTAATCTAAAATGTGCTGTATCGCCATCATGCACGGCGAATTGATAGGCACACATTTTACAGTAAAATAAATAGAGCGTTCCTCAAGAAGGTCAGATACGCTGGTCCATTCAGTTGTCCGTGTACCAAGTACTGGACCGATTTTGCTGAAATTTTCACAATTTCTTGTAATTACTTCTAGGGGATGGTTTAGGAAGCGGTTTCAACGAAATCCGATGGGTACTTATTTTATGATGAGTATTTTTATGTCATTAATTTTATAGCTAAGCCGCACCAAGATTGGGGCGACTTGATGGTCAGATTGTTGCTAGGCGACAGCAGCTTATGCTAAATCATTATAGTCCGGTAAGAAATGTTGTATATAGGAGGATGGGAACCTGCCGTCATGTTTTTAAAGTACCTTTCTTGCTAGGAGGTTCATGACCGTGCCTGTTATTTGGAAATAGCAATCCAACATGCCGTGATCGAGAAGTACTTTCATGTCACATGGCCAACTTTGACAGGTCTGCCTAGTATGAAAAATGTAGCTGTGTATTAAGTGTGAGAAAATATTTTAGAAACTGTGAAAACTTTATATCAACATTGAAATGACACGAGTTATGACCTACACCTAAAGAAGAGCAACTGGAGATTCACAACCAGCAAAGGCGAGTCTATATATATGTCATTGTATGTATGTTTCACATCTCCTTCGAAACCACTAGATCGATTTCAACAAAACTTGGTACACGTATCACTTGGTATTGTGAGAAAAACCGCGTTGGGGTAAGACATCCCAAGAGGGGGCGAGTGGATGAGGTACAAAAGGAATTGAAAATAGTGTCGAATCCATACTTTTCGGGGTCGCTGAGGTGAATAGTGACACTCCGGATTTTTTTAAAAGCCTGTGTTCTTCCCCTTTTGGTGTGGGGAGCGACGGGATAGTAAGATAAGAAGTAATCAAAAATAGTGTCGAAACCACAGATATCACGGTCACTGAGATGAATAGTGACCCTCTGGAGTTTTTCAAAGTCCAAATTCAGCCCCATTTGTGGTGGTGGGGGGCGGGCGAAGGGGTGTGAAATATAAATTAAATGGAAAACAGTGTTGAATCCATAGTTTTCAACCTCCTTTGCCTTAGGAAAAGAGAAAGGGTAAAAAATAAATTGCCCAAAATTACCGAAATAACGGACGTATGTAAGTTCCAGCGTAGCTATCAACCAAAATTGAAACAAGCATGACATTATGTGTAACAAGTACTGTTGGTGAAAGGACACCCCCAGAACCCCCAGGGGAGGGGGTAAAATGTAAATATAACTAAAAAGGACCGATATTTGTATCGAACCATAGTTTTCAGGACTACTAGAGCGATTTCAATGTAACTTGGTACACATATCTCTTACTACCAAGATACTAATTGCGTGGGGATAAGACACCCCTAGCCCCCTGTGGTAGGGATGAGATATGGAAATCGAATATAGTGTCGGATCCATAGTGTTTGGAGCCGCTGAGGTGATTAATGTTACTCCGGATAGTTTTAAAATACAAGTTCAGCTCCCTCCTGTATAGGGAGTGAGAAATTGTGAAGAAATACAATGACCAAAATGGACGTATGTGCACAGTTGTCAACTAAATTTGGTGCAAATGTTTCTATCTCTGAAAAATTCTGTTGTGGCAATACACACTTAGAAACCCTAGGGGAGTGGGTGAAATACAAATATAAATAATGAAGACCAATAATAATGAAACCGTAGTTTTCAGGACTACTGGAACTATTTGAACCAGACGTGGTACACTTACCGTATGACTTAATATCAGGAGACTTACCACGTGGGGGGGGGGGGGGGGGTAAGATGCCATCATCAGGGGAGAGGAGGGTTGGAATACAAAAATAATCGTAAATAGTGTTGAGTCCATAGTTTTCGGGGTCACTGACATGAATAGTGACACTCCAGATTTTTTAAAGTCCATATTCAGCCCCTTTTGCCATACGAGACCAGAAAGGGTAAAAAATAAATTGCCCAAAATGACCTAGATAATGGACGTATGTATGTTCAAGCGTAGCTGTAGACCAAAATTCACACAATCGACTTACTATTTGGAAAAAGTACTGGGGCGGGGAAGGGGGTTAAGACACCCCTAGAGCCACTAGGGGAGCGGACGAAATATATAACATGTAATTAGAAACGATCAGTAATAGTGTCGAATTAATTGTTTTCAGGACCACTGGAGCGATTTCAACCAAACTTGGTACACTTATGTGTTACTATCAGGAGATAAACCGCGTGGGGATATGACAACCTTAACACCCCCAAAGGTGGTGAGATATAAAAATAATTAGTGTCGAATCTATACTTTTGGAGGTCACTGAAATGAATAGTGACACTCAGGATGTCGTTAAAGTCCAAGTTGAGCCCCAATCGGCATGGGGGAGGAGAAGGGGTGGAAAATAAAATGTCCAAAATGACCGAGATTATGGATGTACGTGCGTATTTTCCAGCACAGCTCTCAACCAATGTTGTTACACATATGTCCTACTATACGGAAGAATTCTATGGAGGTAAGACTCCCCTAGCACTACTATGGGAGGGGGTTATATGTAACAATAAACGACAGAGAACTAAATTCGTGTCGAAACCATAGTTTTGGGAGTCGCTGTGATGAGCTGTGACCCTCTAGGTGCCGTTTAAGTCCCGGTTCAGCCTCAGTCGAAATAGGAGTTGAGAATGACTGAAAAACGATGTCCAAAATTACCGAGATTGTGGATTATTTTTGTATGGTCCAGTATAATTCTCAACCAAACATGTTGCGTATATGACTTACTATTTATAGAAATATACCCTGGGGTAAAACTCCCCTTAGCAATCCTAGATATGGAGGTAACATAAAAATAATCTAAAATCGATATTAATGGAGAATTAATAGTTTTTGGGACTGCTGAGATAAACGGCGACACTCCGCATGTCATTTAATTGCCATTTCACCCCCTACAGCGTAGAAGTGAGAATGGGTGAAAAAAATGTCAAAAAAATCCGATATTACGGATGTATGTGTCCAATTTGCAAAACAGCTGCCACTGAAGCATGGTACACATTCGACTTACTATCGGGAAAACGATACTATGCGGTAAGAAACCCCTAACAACAGTAAGGGAGGGGATGGCATGTGAAAATAACCGGAAACGACCAATATTAGTGTCGAATTCGTAGTTTACAGGGACGTTCAGATGAATACCGACACTGCGGATGCCGTTTAAGTCAACGCTCAGCCCTTATAACCATGGGGTGGGGGTTTGGGTTGGGTGAGAAGTGGTAAAGAAGAAAATGTGCCAACTGGCCAAGATTTGTGTTGAATTCACAGTTTTTGTGATCGCAAGTCTGATTGGTGACAGTCTCAGTGACAGTTGAAATCATCTCAGCAATCCTCGAAGTGGTTTACCGTGGTTTCCCACTTCACCACCAGGCAAATACCGGGGTGGTACCTAACTTAAGGCTACGGCCGCCTCCTTCCCTCTTCCTTGTCTATCCCTTTCAACCTTGCCATCCCGCACAAGGCCCCTGTTCAGTATGGCAGGTGAGGCTGCCTTGGTGCGGTACTGGTCCTTCTCCACATTTGTTTCCCCGACCAAATGTCTCACGCTCCAGGACACTGCCCTTGTTGCGGTAGAGGCGAGATCTTTCACTGAGTCCGAGGGAAAACGAACCCTGGTCGGTAAACGAATTAAGAAAGAACGAAGTTACATGTAAAAATTACTTTTGTAAGAATTAACGATAATAAGTAAATATTATTAGGAATTAATCGTTCCAAAGAATGAGATTACTTTTACTGAATTACTTTCCAATTGTAAAAATATTTATATGGGAGATTTAGATGATTGTAACCCTTCCTGTAATTTAAATATCATCATTGTTTAATCCAATTTTTGCAATGAGATTTTAATTTAAAGCCTTCTAAGGGGATATCATTAGATAGACTAAAATCATTGCATCTTTTAATTCAACGTTTTCCGGAGAAAAAGCGTAGAACTATTCTTTTCTTGGGGTATTCCAGCCTCCCAGACTCCTCCAGCAGTCTGCGCTGGATTACTGGTTATCCAGACTGCCCTCTTGGGTGGCCTGCACGCCCCTGAATACCACGGAATACATTGTTTCAATGACGATGACAGATGTTTTCAATTGGATTATAGCTTTAAGGGATTCTCCAAATACTCTGCACATCATTTTCAAGCATCTCTCCGAAGATCAGTCATCAATGGACTAAGGATTACGAGTTTAGGAAAGTTATCATTGTGACCCTGGTTGTTAAAGGAAGACCAAAGTTATTACGCTAAATTTAAAACATAGTTACACGATTAGTGTGCTTGACAGTACACGTGTCATAAAATCCTCGGAAGAGCCAATAATAATTGATTAACTGATTTAAAGGTACTTCACTAAATGACTGCTTCACTATATTAAAAATTTATGATAAAATCATTACACGCAAGAGCCATGTAACATTCCCGGCAGATGATTTATACCTGCATACTGTACAATATAACATGAATATGCGTTTTGAATGGAGACTGCGTTTTAATGAAAATGCCAGTTTTACACGAGTTGTGGGAAAATTATAAATAATATAATGCTAATGTTGAAATGCATATATAAAGCAGCGTCATAATGGTTTTCGTGTGGATGAATTTTAACATTATTTAATGACTTTGCACCAAACATTACGTAGTAGAGCTGTTAAGTTCGTGGACTGGCCGTCTAGTGTCGCTGTGGTGCACGACATTGGAGAGTTATTTTATTATTTCTGTTTCTTCCTTTTCAGACTTTTCTACTGACATTTTCTTATTTTTCTAATTTTCTTTGTTTTACTTTTTATTTTCTATTTAGGAACTGTACACATACGCAGTCTTCGAGCTAGTGGAAATAACCAATTAATATTATAATCCCCGACACGGCCGGGAATCGTACCCGGGGCCCCTTGAACTTAAGGCCAGCACGTTAACCAAGTAGCCATGGGCCCGGACAGAGTTCGCACCACACGATGTTGCCGTCACAGTACTTCGCTAGTCCCAACAAGAGACAGTTGTGCGATTACAGTATAAGCAGAACTATGTGTCTCTGTTGTGAAATGTACTTGAATGTCAGTGGCAGAACTTGAGAATGCCGTAGTTTGAGCATTGGACAAATTTCATGTTCCGCCAAATGTTAGGCGAATTCGCTAGCGAAACGTCTGGGATGATCAAGTTAAAATCAACCGGATCACCACGACGGGAAAAAGGCGCAAAGAACATTTTCGAAAGACTGTGATCCTTGAACTCTTAGCGCCAGTCCACGACCATAATGACTGTAGTACGTACACAAGTGTAAACTGTGTTGCGTGCACTGTAGGCGCCAGTCAAAGTAGATACTGACTGTAGTACAAGACTGTACGCCGTGATGCTTACACTGTAGGCGTGACTCCACCTATTGATTGCCTGTAGTAGTATATTTACCGTGCTTGATTAGAGAAACAATCAGAATATTAGTAAAAGGGGGACTGGATCTTCTTTCTTTTTCCGCCACTTTTCGCCCACCACGACGCCGTCATGGGGGTGATCTGTGACGTATAACTCATGAGGACCTAGCCCAGTTTTACTGCCTGATTCCCTTCCCTACGCTAATCCGGTGTGGAGGGATATGCAGTATTCGAATATTGCGTATTTCTTTGGTGGTTAGCAGTGGGATGAGTTGCGTGTAAATACATAAATGTGCATTAATGGAAACACTCAGTGCCCGAGTTGGAGGAATTATGCAGACGCGTTTATAATTCTCGGCGTCGCTAAAAATCGAACGCAGGTCCGTTTACACCAAGTCCACTACCCTTACCATGCAACTAAATATCTAGGCAGGAGGAGAACTGGACCGTATCTGATACACCCAGAGAGGGGATACAAGTATCGTTTTGATCGGGAAACATAAAATGGAATATCCTGTATTTGAGTCAACGGGACGTGCGAATGATGTCATGTAGGCTACGAATTTCCAGTGTTGGTAGGATGATTTCACATCGGAATCACACATGTGTACCTAATTTGGCGGACATTGAAACAGAGAAGAAACTAAAGATATCGCCGCTCTTACAGCAAAACCTCGTGTCTCCCAATGCTCTTTCTATCCATTATACTTCTTAAGACTGGTCACGCTTCCCAGGAATATATGGATATGCAGTCCATCAAAACAAAGTTCGTTATTTTAAACTTTCTATGGTTAACCGTAAATGAAATTGAACATTACTGTAACGCGCTCTTGGAATATTTGTTTGTATGACGTATTTACGCACTCCTACAGTATAAAGTATTTAAGGTTCATTTTCCTTTACACATTGGCATAAGAAAGTGAACCCAACGAAAATTGTACCGATAGACTGCATATCCATATGTGTCTGGGAGGCGTGACCAGTCTTAACCCAATGGCTGCCAACATCCGACGTAAGCCGATGCTCTGTGAATCGTAAAACTGCTGTGAACTGATGAGTTCCGATGCTGTGAAGGCAGCTTTTCAAATACCGTTTGTTGAGGTTTAACGCATCAGATGACTCGCGTATGCATGTTGGCTGATCCATGGTATCTCTAACTACTAGTAAATACAATTTTATCTCGGAATAAAGTGCAAATTTCTTATTTTCTATACCTTTGAAATGTTGGCACGCGCTGGTAATGTCATGTGCGCCACGAACGTTGCGCGGCAAGTTTGTTTGACGCGAGGTATTGCTTTCATCGTGTTTTTACATATTGTACTGCAAATGTTTGTATGTTTGTATGGTATGATAGTAAAATATTATTCGGAACACTTGTGTTGAAAGTACATTCAGGCTATGTTGTTAGGAAGTGACAGTGATATATCTTCTAGTAATTAAAGCAGTGAGGCGGACAATAACAGTTCTTGTGACAGATGTTAGGCTTAAGGGTATTATCTGCAGTCAGATTACTACTACTACTGACGAAAGTGAAGAGGACAATGATCTTAATATTAACCAGCGAAATGCAAGTCAACATGACGACGAAACTAACCTCAATATTCTATTTCACAAACTAAAATCATTTGGGCAATTAAAAAATAGAGATTTATAACTGTTAACAGTAAAAGACAACAGAGTTTAGTGATTTTAACAGTGACATTAAAATATTTGTGAAATAATTAATACTATGCAAAATACTAATTCAAATTTACAAAATGAACTGTAGAAAGCGAAAATTAATAATTAATTAATTTTTTAACATATAGACATGAACGCAGGCCATATACATGGATACGCCTATATTATGAATAAAAAAATAATCATCTTTATAGCTCCAAAACTGAGGCTAGTAAAAAATTTTCAGTAAGACTTTACATTTTGCCTTAATTTAGGTTGGCAGTTTTAGCATTACCATAATATTTTACCTCGGCAGGGAAATGTTTAAGGAGAATAATGGGTAGAAAAAGCTTTGGGAGTTGCTGTAACAGCGATGATAAGTAAGAAACGAGCAAAACAAGACTTATCAGTACCAGTTAATTTGATTTTCTACGGAGAACTTCAGGATTTGAAATAAAGAGGATACGAATTTTTAGCTGAATTACCCAAATACCACAATACGAATACCGCTTTGTGAAAAATGCGGCGTGCAGCACTGCGTAACTCACAAAATGCAGAAAGTTCTGACGACATTGCTTAGCCCGACGACTTGTTAATTTTACCGGATAACAGGAGCTTCTAAAGATTGATGAATTTTCTCCAGACAAAAAACTAATAAAATTATTCGGTATTGAAATTGTGGGATGGGTTATTCAGAATAATGAAACTTCCTTCGTTGACGGTACATTTTATAGTTGTTCAAAATAATTAAAACAAATATTCTCCGTCCACATTTATACTTGAAGATGTCACGAGGAATGCACGTCCAGTGACTTTTGCACTGCTACCTAGCAAAGCTGAAGAAACACACACTGCTCTTTTCTACCTTCTAAAGAATATCTACCCAGAATAAAAAACGCTGTTAATAAAAGCAAATTTGGACCGCTTTATTTATGGTAATGAAACCGAATATTTTCATTTTAATCAATGCCTATGGAGAAAAATTTAAGAAATTGGATTATCCGCGGCGTACAGAGAGAATTCAGATGCGCGACTTTGTGCAAGTTGTGTGTATCAATCGCTTTGGTTCCACCAGAAATAGTTGAACAAGGCTGGTTGGAAGTAATATCTACAGCTTCACAGAACGAGAAGTTATAGACATTTTTCAATCACTTATTGATGCATGTATTTATTTTTCGTGATTTTTTTATTTCCAAACATCTCATAGCAAGTCATAACCTCTTGAATGTTTACTGTTTCTCAAAGACACTAAATAGGCACTTGAAGTGCGCCTGCGCAATTATTTGAGAATGTATTGTGTTTTGATTACTATATTTTATGTTTCTGTATTGTTGATTTCTCTCCCGTTACTCGTCCTTACCTTCTCAAATGTAGTCTTTTTGGCTGGATGCGTCCAAAGTTTCCTTTTAATTTTCCCTTTATTTAGTTTCGAACCCAAGGCTGCTGGGCTGCGACTATCGTAAGTGTAAATCCTGAGTGTTTGTTGAATGGAAAGTGGATGATTCTGGGAGTGAATGGATGTGTGAATGGGTAAGTGTTCGTGTTATCTGTGTGTGCTGTGTATATGTGCCGGTCTCGTAGCCCAGTATGCACACTTGCTCTACAGTAATTGCCTGTTTGGCTTGTTTACGTTAACTTTGTACTTGCTTATTTCAGTATGCACCCTTGCTCTATTTGCCAGTGTTGAGTTATTTATTTAACTTTTTTCTATTTTATTTTACGTAAGATAGTTGAAAATATGTTCGGCAGAACACTTCTTCTTCTTCTTCTTCTCCTTCTACGGTTTTTCTTTCAGCAGAGGGGTTACGGGTGCGAATTGCGTCGCAAAATTGGATTTGGCCCTGTTTTTCAACCGGAAGCCCTTCCTGACGTTAACCCTATATGGAGGGATGTAATCGCTATTGCCCTTTTATTTGGTGGTTAGTAATATGGTGTGTTGTCTGAAAATGGAGAGGTCCGGCTGAACACTATCCTGGTTAAAAAGTATATTCATAATTTACTTTATTTGTAATCAGTCGAAGTAGTAAAGTGACATCACATCATGTTTCCCCTCTCCTAGTGTCCTGTTAACCAATCATCGTCTGGGCTTTCTTTTCTCTTTAGAATGTTCCGCTCGGTTACTATTTAAGGGGTAGGTTCTGCTCTTGTCCTGTTTCCCCATCTCCCTCTTTTTTTACTCCTTCTCAACCCCGTCATCTCTCCTGGCCAGAGAGAGGGCGACACCCTCTAGGTGGCCCGCCCCACCCCATCAGGGTGGGGAATGAAAACTTGCAAAGTAAGTCTTGTCCTGTTCTTGACGTGCGGCAGTATTACCTGAGTGGTGCTACGGAGAGGAATGCCCATTTGAGGGGGAGACTAATGAGGTGGGGGTACGGATAACTTGGAAATGGGCTGACAAGGTAGGCAAGAATACCAACTATGTAATCATCTTTGAAGTGTAATTAGGAAAGATTACTAAGACCCCTTTTAGAATGTGATTTTATGTTTTAACTCAAATTTAAATTGTATATGATATTTCTGGTAAATTTAATTTTGTGTAGGTTTCCTTTCTCCATTTTAGATCTTGTAAAATAGAAGGAAGCACGAGTGAAGTATCCTCGTTAACTTCCTCTCAAAATTGAATTCGGTGACTAAGTTCTTGTAAACACTTGAATTTAAATTCTTGCTTTCGGCCTTTATATTTTTCTATAACTTAGTCACTTGGTAGAATGGATTAGCCACTGCTTCGCGGGACCTTAGGCCCAGTTAGAGACTTCATGTAAATCATTTTGTAGTGCTTAGCCTGTAGCCTCCGTTCGTTTTATTTTCGTCCTTTTGGATAATGTAACATTCCTTTTTCTATTTCACGGTGATGTAGTGTGGGCCTTCTGATCCTGCTTACTTAGATCATTCGATCCGTTTTCCTTGTACTTTCACTGTGTACTTAAATTTTAAACAAAGGGTGATATGGCCTTCTAGGTCTTTATAATATTTTGATTGGTCAAATTGACACTAAAATTGAGTACCAGTTTTGTAATAATGTGAGGAGCTACGGCTTCTTGGATTCTAGAATGGTTTGGCAAACTGTACAGGCCGGGCTATAGGTAAAAGTGTATGACCTTGCAAAGGTCGAGATGAGCTAATTGTTGTTCGTACAGGTGTCTAAGGTGCTATGCTTGTATTTGCTCGGTGATTCACCCTCATTTACTGCAAGGCACTCGGAACTTCTGATCATTGAATAGGTGAATTATTACCTCCCTCCGAGGTGATGTAGTGTAGCCTTAGAACTCATCCTTCGGTACAAAGTTTTCCAATGTTATGGAGCTTTAGTTATTGTTGTTGTTGCCTGAGATTGTAGTTCTATTGTTACATAGTTTATTTATTACTATATTAAATTGTTGATCACCCAAAAAAGGGAAATAGTATACAATATTTTCTAAATTTTAATGTAGATTTATTGAACTTCATGTTTTTATTTATCTACCCATTCAACCCTTACGCTTCTTTTCCTCAGTAAGTCTCGGAAAAACACGTAACAACAACAACAATAATAATAATATAAATAATAATAATTTGGAGCATGTATCATGTGGAACGAACAGGACACGGATTATAGAATATAACGGGGCAAGAAAATTATTCATCGACAAAGGAAAATACACCCGTATGCAATATGCCCTGTATAAATATACTTTCACGATTAGGTAACTAAAGTTTTGGGATACGTACATTGATTTAGAGAAAATATAGACCTAAATGTCGTGTGGTATGAGAATAACGTTCATCCCCACTGGCCTTGAGTACGTATTGCATCATGCACTTCCCCTCCATGCTCGCTCAGCTGCTCTCGTACCTCAACAGCCAGGAGCAAAGAGTCTCCAAAGATGTTTCGCTTTGAATTGACGGGCCTTCTGACCCCTACTTGACAGGTTCGATCCTGGCTCAGTCCGATGGTATTTGAAGGTACTCAAGTACGTCACCTTCGTGTCGGTAGATTTACTGGCACGTGAAAGAAATCCTGCGGGACTAAATTCCGGAACCTTGGTGTCTCTGAAAACTGTAAATGTAGTTAGTGAGACGTAAAGCAAATAACATAATTCAAAAAAAATGAAATAAGTTATGTCGTACAGAGCAATGATATTTTTAATCGGAGTTCTATATAGAACGGATGTCTTGTGAGCTCATAGGTTAGTCTCCAAGGAGTGTTTTTTTTTTTTTGCAAGGTATAAAACTTTTTAAAGTTACATGGCTTTCACTGTTTCCAGTGTAGCTAGGTTATCATTCGATAGGTAGGTAAGGGTTATTCTGCCCGAAGGCAGGTTCGAACCTCCGCAGAGGTGTTCCTGAGCCGTAGTTTACGTGAGGTAGGGTGGCCAGTTCCTTTCCGCTCCTCCATTCCCTTACCCCCCACCAACAGCGCGTGGCAACCCATCCAACTCCTGAACATGCCCAATGTTGCTTAACTTCGGAGATCTCATGGGATCAGGTGTTTCAACACGGCTACGGCCGTTGGCTATTCGATAGGTGTTCCCAGATAATGTCCAAGGCATATGTCATGATGGGGTCTGTTTGTGCGTAGACATTTTTTATCTTAGCAGCGTGTGACTAGGAAAGCTAATAGGAAATCTCTGCCATTTGTTGAATATATCTGGAAGCTGGGAAAGGTTAGAGAATCAAATAGTATCTACAAGTATTCTTCCCTGACCAGAGGAAATGCATACTTTCCGCCTCGACAGGTAGTAATCAAACATTACTGCATCCAATGACATTACTTAGGATAAAAATCACATATATCGGACTATGAATGAAAGTGTTAGTTGCTTAGCAACCTGCTCATGATTCACCGGCAGGTAATTCCGGAGGGAACAAAACAAAAACGAAGCAAAGCGGCCCAGTAGTACGGATGAACCATTTTTGCCACAGCTGTTTATATTAAACAATTTCAATATATACTGTAGATTATCTGTAACGTCCAGATTTACCACACGAAGAACTCTACTGACACAGACGTTTTGAATGCATTGTGGTTTATTAATGTTTGCTTTTGACACTTTGTGTGCATTGGTGCAATTTTTAAATCATTGGGGGAAGTATGGAGAAGTAAACTGCTGTGGTCGGAAGATTAGTTACCATCCCGTAATTTGCAAGGAATTGAAGCAGAAGATCATCGAAAATCGGTTCTTTGTTTTTGACTGAGTGGTACGACAACACCGGTGCTGGAAACTCAGCACATGAAAATAATACTCCATGAAGTAGGAGAATATTGAGAGTGGAGTGTCTGTCGACTTCCTTTGTTTCCATCATCTTTATGTACATTTATGTTAAAGATTAGAAGGGAAAATTGATTAAAAGATATAATGCCAAACTTTGGACCGCGGGGGAAAAGGAAGATTAAATTCCTCAACATTGACTATAGGAAAAAATGTTGTCAGCCGGCATTTGAAATTAGGACAATAGTCAACATAGCTTTGAGATAAAAGAGATAGTCTAAAATCGGTATTTTATTCTGAGGTTCTGATCCATAACACTGTTGAAAAAAATGAAAAATAAAAAATAAAATAAATTAAAAATATGGTGGTGTATGGAATTTTAAAACTGATTCTAGGTTATTTTGCGCTGCTGATTCCAAAACTGCTGTCCATTTTGTTCTAGCTGCTCTAATTTTTCTGGATATTGTTAATTTTGTGATAATGTTTTGATTTATTTCCAACCAACATTCGTTTATTGTTTCTACACATTATACATCTGTATGTAAAAATTACATGTCTGGAATGTTTTATTTCTTTGTAGATATATAAATGGTTTCATTACGAAGAACATTTATTAATAACCCTGATGTTTTCGTTACCTTTGTGGGGAGTACATTTTCTTTCAGTGGAGACAAGTTATGACGAGCTTAGTGAGAAGAGCCTGTTTTTCTTACTTCAGACTGAAACTGGGGGACCATGGTAAGTCATGGGCACAACAGGTCATGTGTAAAATGTGTACAGAACACCTGCGACAGTGGACAAATGGACGAAGGAAGAGCATGGAATTTACTATTCGGATGGTACGGCGTGCAAAGAGCAACCACACTAACGACTGTTATTTTTGTTTAGTAAATATAAAGGGAGACCGCCTCTGTGGTGTAGTGGTTAGTGTGATTAGCTGCCACCCTCGGAGGCCCGGGTTCGATTCCCGGCTCTGCCACGAAATTTGAAAAGTGGTACGAGGGCTGGAACGGGGTTCACTTAGCCTCGGGAGGTCAACTGAGTAGAGGTGGGTTCGTGTCCCACCTCAGCCATCCTGGAAGTGGTTTTCCGTGGTTCCCACTTCTCCTCCAGGCAAAATGCCGGAATGGTACCTAACTTAAGACCACAGCCGCTTCCTTCCCTCTTCCTTGTCTATCCCTTCCAATCTTCCCATGCCCTGCCAAGGCCCCTGTTCAGCATAGCAGGTGAGGCCGCCTGGGCGAAGTACTGGTCATCCTCCCCAGTTTCATCCTCCGACCCAGAGTCTGAAGCTCCAGGACACTGCTCTTGAGGCGGTAGAGGTAGGATCCCTCGCTGAGTCCGAGGGAAAAAACCAACCCTGGAGAGTAAGCGGATTAAGTAAGTAAATATAAAGTGAAGGGGCTGCCTGGCCCAGGCGGTAAAGGCGTGCTCAGCTCGCTCGGAAGGACTGGGTTCGAATCCCCGTCAGGAAGTCGTAAAATTTAAGAAATTGAGATTTCCACTTCCGGAGGTGCATATGGCCCTGAGGTTCACTCAGCCTACACCAAAAATGAGTACCAGGTTAATTCCTGGGGCAATGGTGGACGGGCGTAGAGCTAACCACTCTACCCCATCAAGTGCCAAGGTTACGGATAGTGGAAGCCTTTACCTTCCAATCCTCCAAGACCCTTTATGGCCTGTACGGAGATGACTTTGCTTTGCTTTTTTAAATATAAAAGGAATCGACGACAAAAACCTGAATATGTGGAAATACCCTGAGTTAACATCTCCGAGACGCCCTATTGCACATTCAGAAGAGAAACCGTGCCAACGGAGCCTTCCTGAGGTTTGTGAGACGACAGATGAATCGAATAGTGGCAGAAAAGGTTG
Organism: Anabrus simplex; assembly: GCF_040414725.1. Lineage (NCBI taxonomy): Eukaryota > Metazoa > Arthropoda > Insecta > Orthoptera > Tettigoniidae > Anabrus > Anabrus simplex. The sequence goes on along the minus strand of NC_090265.1, from coordinate 822,039,347 downwards.
TGATGAGCAACGTGATAGTGATTTACAGTACATTTCAAAAGGTTTCAGTCAGACTAAATTGAATGATCTCATTAGGAAACAGGAAATGGATAAAAACCAACTTAAAATTAATAAACTTTACCCCAAAAGTATGTTATCTTAATGGAGTACTGGTGCATCTTTGTCTACGTTGCAGGCTTAATTTAATAACATAATATGCCGTAACGTGAGAAGGACAGCTGACATGAAGAAACTAATGCTGTTTCAGAATCTATGACCCTCGAAATAAATTCTTAGGCACCAAAATACGCGATCCCTAGCGTAATCACTGGTTTGTCACCAGGATGGCTGCAGTTTGATTCCTGGCACAGGTATATGGGATTGTTGAAATGAAATGAAAAGGCTCGCCCTTGTGGTTCACATACCGCATAAGACGATAAAATAGCTTGCTTATTTGACAAAAAATATTTCCAGCACAATGTTTTGAGTAAGGCTGACTTATCATTTCTATCAGTGACCTGCACCGTGCTCAAAACGTCAAAGGAAATTCCCATTCGTGAAGTCCCGTTATATACGTCAATTTATCACACTTTAATTTCCGGGTTTCGATAAACAGTTAGATCATACGTTTTTCATCAAGATGATGAGTAACTTCTACATGTTGCATCTGATCACACCACACTTCGTAATTTCGAAACCAATAGCTTGGGGATTGCGGTTTAATGTTGACGATGTATTCTTAGTATTAAAGTAATTAAGGCTTAATGACGCTAGTACTTTAAAGCGACTTACCCTGAAGCTCTATTATTGGAGTGTTGACGAAAAGATGAACATTTAATAATACTGTTTGTGTTTTAGAATCCTTACCATGGCGTATATTTTGACATATTTTAATGAGTATAATGTACAGAAGAAACCGTTTATTGTGACATCGCTTACAACGACATACTGCATAAAACAGCGAAATCTAACGGTCACGTCTAAATCCTATATACAAACAGTATTTAAAAACTCGCTTAGTACGGCATCGCTAATTAGGACTTTTCGTATAAAACGGTGTATTTTTTATCACATTTTTTGAGATGACTCGACTATAACGTCCAATGTTGATTTTTGTTTGATACACGTTTGGGGATTTCTGACAACAACGTAGAGATTATTTTTAGTAGATTGTAGACTTCAAATCAGCCTGTCTGTTAAACAGTCAAGGCAAGCATTGCTGTGAATACGTCGCTAAGAAAGGGACAGGGTTTAATACTGAAGAAAAGTCGCACATAATACGGGGATTGCAAAATGGGGAATCAAACGTCAGCATCGCGAAGGAATTAGGTGAATCACACTCAAAGATTTCTACAATTTGGAAGGACAGAGAGAACATCTCATTTATTAGCCAAAGACCGTGTGTGACTTACATTGTTGCTTCTTATTTCCAAGCGTATTAATTTATCTATTTTACTGACATATTATTGCTGTACGTACTGTGTTACCATTATAAGAGTGTTGACTTCCATTCTGCTTTCAGTTTCAGCGTCTCCTCTTCTAATCGTCCTATTTTTCCTCTTAATGCTGCAACTTCTTCGACATTTTTCCTTACTTGCGATGCTGTGTCTTCTGCCCTTTCTCGGAACCATCTCTTCATTTTTTCAAACTCCCTCGTTTGCTCTTGAATCATATTTTTGAGTTGCTCAAAGGAGCAGACTTCTACAACCACCTCTTTTACAACTTTTATGATTGCTTCCATGTCTTCCCGGCTCATATTCCCACTGGAAGTTGGACCTGGATTCAGTTCTACCCCCCCCCCCCAATCCATAACATTATCATAATCACCACCGCTAATAGAATTAATTCACTTTTTGTCTTCACTTCTTCTTTCTTCTTTCTTCCCTGCCATCTTCCTATGATCGCCCTGTATTGCTCCACACCAATCATTGTCCGTCAGCTCCTCACTACCTTCTTGCACTCAGCACCTACACTCCCTTCTCCCACTCTAGGAAGCCTCCGCTTAATACGTCTGCACTCGCCAGTGCATTCTCATTCTCACTCCACAAGTATTGAATGGCAAATACATTACTCATTTCACTCATGTTTCTTGAAGTTCTAACTTTATTCTGTTAATTAACCATGTAAGTGTGCAGCCTAAACATACAGATATTAACTTTTTAGAAACAAAAGAAAAAGCTCGGTTAATACGATTATCGGCTATAACGACCGTTAATTGGCGGTCCCTTCGAAGTCGTTAAAAACGGTTTCGACTCTATTTTATTTTAATTTTTTATTTAATGCCTTTACTGGCGAGACCTATGTTTACAGTTGTACTATGTTTTATGGTACGGGCTAGAGCAATTGCGTTACTTTCAATGACCTGTCTCAGTCTTATCCTTGGCTTTGACGATATGAAAGTAACTGAGGAATGGGCAATGCTACTAATGCCATTCTTCATGCAGCCAGTCTCTGCTGTGAATAGAGTGGAAATTTTGCTGATAGGGTCGGTTGGTGCATGCATTCCAGTGGTCTTGACAGACTTATATGTAATAGCAACTTCTGGCTCAGTAAGTAAAGCATCGGGAAACTACCTCACTACTCATTTCCCTAGTACGCCCCTTCAGTGAAGCCTGAGCCATCTATGACAGCTAATGGTGGAACTGTTGAGGATCCAACCAGCCTTTGATAATATGATAGTATGATACATACATACATACATACATACATGCATATATACATACATACATACATAGCATATTTTAACCCAGTGTCCATTTTCATGTATCCAACTTAGTTAATGCTCTTTACACGTTTGAAATGGGGCTCGTTTGTTTTCATATCTTCTTCTGTAGGCCTATGTCCACCCGCTAGTCACGTTTTCTGATACGGTTTAGAAGATTAGAGAGATGAAATTTCAGGACCTATTTTTACGGCCGGATGCCCTTCTTGTCGTCAATCTCAGTTGGGGAGCTTATGATGATGAAATGAATGATGGTGAATGAAACTGGGTAAGGAGGAATTAGCTGTCGCATATGAATAGGGACTGTCCCGTCATTTTCCCTGAAGTCAAAATGGGAAACCACGGAAAACTGTTCTCATGACGTCTGAGGGCGAGTTGCGAACCCATTCGCCCCCTGACTTCAGAGCTTGGCTCTATATCCATAGCGCTACAATGACATATCATACCTTCTCTTGCACGTTCAAAGACTCCTGGCATGTGTTGTAGAGATTATACAGGTACAAGCACACTTACGATGAGCTCTTCTTCCGATTCAACTTGAATCTTATACCCAAGGTGTTCAAGAATCGCATTCACACAAAGTGAAGTAGAGTGAGATCAGGAGAACGCACAGGCCATGCAGCAGTAAGATGCACTTTTAGACAGTTTAAGGGCTTAAAATTAATTCAAATGTAATAGTTTAATTTAAATCACGTTCACATTACTACAATTATCAATTTCCGACATGTGGTTATTAATTTGTTTTGGTCTCTTCTTTCATCTCTGGCTTAGCAATACAATTGAAGAATCTCCTGCCAGCACTGGTTCATATTTGCAAGCAGCACATATTTTAATAGCTCAGCATATGACGCGGCAGCCATTATTCAGGACTGTGTAATGCAAAACATTGATCCGAGTCCTGGAAATGTGAGATAAATATTGGCTTCATAGGCTGTTCGTTTAAATTTTACTGCCAAGTGGAGTCGAATTTCATATTCATCTTCCATTTAAGATTAAGGAGGAACTCGTCATGATCTGTAGAACGTATATCTTACATGGATGGATGCTAATGTGGATTATGCAATTAGTCTGCGTGAAGTACCACAAAATATTTCTTTAACGTTCGTTCTAACTGCTAGTGATCTTAACAGGTACAGGGATGTCAGAATTGTGTATCAATGTAATTCTCCCCTCGTGGCAGTTTTGGTGCAGATATGTTACCAAATTTTTCCTTTTCTTTCCTTTCCTGTCCTCTTCCCCAATTATTTGGGATGGACACTCATATGCGGATTAAACCTAGTTCTTTAGCCGGAAGCCGTTTCTGAGACCAACCACCAATAGAGGGATGTACTCATTACTGTGTGTTTGTGTTGGTTGGTGGTATGAAGTAATGTGTGAATGTGAAGAGGAGTGTGTTGGGACAAACACAAACACCCAGTCCCAGAGCAAGAAGAATTAATCAGACGCGATTAAAACCCCGACCGGGTGAGTTGGCCGTGCGGTTCGAGGTGCGCGGCTGTGAGTTTGCATCCGGGAGATCGTGGGTTCGAACCCCACTGTCGGCAGCCCTGAAGATGGTTTTCCGTGGTTTCTCATTGTCACACCAGGCTGTACCTAAATTAAGGCCACGGTCGCTTCCTTCGCATTCCTAGGCCCTTCCAATCCCATCGTCGCCATAAGACCTATCTGTGTCGGTGCGACGGAAAGCAAATAGCAAAGAAAGAAAACCCGACCCAGCCGAAAATCGAATCCGGGAACCTAAAAGAAAACCAAAGGCCTCAACGCCAACTGTTAATTCAATGTACTACTACTAGCCTACTCCTGATAATGTAGTCTCTGTTACAGTATTGTAGACACTTTTATGTGACGCCATTAAGGTTGCCAACGTGTCAATTTCGACGTCCCGTTTCACTTTACCAGGTGAACTGCAACTGTTCAGGTGGTCTGTTGCTAAGCTTTTTTCCGGGTAAATATCAAATATGTCACCAGAGAACTATTACGTGCCGGAATCGCACAAGCGAGTGGTTTACGATATTGATTTTGCGGTATGGACATTTTTCTGGCCGAACGAGTGGTTGCGCATTTTGCGTCACTTAGCTGTCAGTTTGAATTTGGGATATAGTAGGTTTTAACCCCCACCGTCGGCAGCACTAAAGATGGTTTGGCCTGGTTTCCCATTTTTACAGTAGGCTGTGCCTTGTTTCAGGCCTCGGCCGCTTCCTTCCTACTCCTAGCTCTCTCTCCTCCAATCGCCACCATAAGACCTATCTGTAAAGACAATTGAAAAAAGTAAAAATAATCTGTTTTTTTACTTCATGGTAGCATTTGTAATTTATACCCGTTCTTCGCACGGTAGTTGCAATAGGTTACATGTTTCCTTCATGTATTTATCCGAGGTTACATGCTTGTATGCCGGTCCCGTGGTGTAGGGGTAGCGTGCCTGCCTCTTACCCGGAGGCCCCGGGTTCGATTCCCGGACAGGTCAGGGATTTTTTATCTGGACCTGAGGTCGAGGTCCACTCAGCCTACGTGATTAGAATTGAGGAGCTATCTGACGGTGAGATAGCGGCCGAGGTCTAGAAAGCCAAGAATAACGGCCGAGAGGATTCGTCTTGCTGACCACACGACACCTCGTAATCTGCAGGCCTTTGGGCTGAGCAGCGGTCGCTTGGTAGGCCAAGGCCCTTCAAGGGCTGTAGTGCCATGGGGTTTGGTTTGCTTTACATCCCTGTATTCCAACGCTTAATACGGCATTCTAAAGTAACAATTTTCTACGAATGCACTTGGCAGTAACGTGCAGTATGATATAGATGAACAAAGTATAAACAGAATGAGCACGATTACAGAGTTTATTGTATGGTACTGTTCCTGGTCCGAAGTTGAGGCGAAATTCTTCCAGCTCTCAGTTACATACTGTTATTTCTCGGATCACTGGAGTGGCGCTGTGGCAGAAGATTCATGAAACCCATCATTGAGGATAATCTCCCTTATTATATTTTCTATCGAAAAAAGTAAATTGGCCCTTTAGTTCTTCTCGTTAACCCACCTTGAAGTGACTTGCACCAAGTATTCCACGGGACTTGTACTAAAAATCCAAATTTTCGTTAAACATCTCCGTTATTTACTGTCACACAATAAATACGTATATGGCTCAAAATAACGAAAATAATATATTATTAAGGGGGCTGATACACCTGGAATGCATGCATTTTGTAAATGAATCTATATCTACGGAACCATAACAGGGATTTAAATTAAACTTTGTACACCTATAGTAAAAATGCTGTGCTTTTATTAGATGTCTAAAATTTTAAACTTCAGTATATCGTCGTTGCCGGGACAAAACCTCCTATGTGATAATATTTTTGGAGAAATACTGACCCGCAGCACGTACATTATGAAGAGCGAGAATGCCTTGACAACATTCACACAATATTGCACCTTAGATGACAAAACTTTACCGGCCAAAGTTCTAAGCTAAAATATTTCACATAGGAGGTTTTGTCCCGGCTGCGACGATATGCAAGTGTAATAAAATTTGCAGATTGAAATATTTAAAACATATTTCTTGAATGTTACAAAAAACAACATTTCTTGAAAACTCTCAATGTGATAGGCATAAACTATATTTTTTCCTTAAGGACAACACTAAGGATAGACCTCTATGAACTTAGCTGAATAATAAATTACGCGTTTATAGGTGTTTAATTTGAGTATTTAAAGAAGTTTTAGATGCACTGAGCATATTTTTCAAAGGACTTCAATAATTTATGTTCATCCTCTATAACTTAGTTCCAACAAAGGGAATTCCAAATTTCATGCATTTTGGACCATCAGTTCTTGAGTTATTGCGTTTTATGTGTGAAAAAATGAAACTTTTGGTAAAATGGCTCTAAACATCCTGTAGTATATACATTTCCACTTACTCATAACACTAGAAGACGCCTGTTGCATATTTAGTGCCCTCTATCTCCATCTTATTGCCATATTCTTCCATCCTCAGCCTCCTTCTTGTCCTTTCTTCCTTGAAGACTCTCGAAGCCGTTTTTCAGAAAATTTGACCCGAATAACATCTCGTTCAGAGAAAGCAAATGTTGCACATTTCCAAACTTTGATGCCTGAACATTCTAGCACTTCCAGACTATTTTTATTACCATCATTAAAAGAAGGCACAGCTTCAGCGCCTGCAATTTTCACAACTATCCTCCAAGAATTTGAGTTTTTAGGGCAAACAGTCCATACTTTTTTGCTAAAGGACTCATTACCATTTTGTGTCCGACCTTCAGACATCTCCTTGGGAGGTCAGTAGCAGCAGGGTCTTGGAATTTTGACTTAACTGTCTTCTTTACAGCCATTGGAATTGGGTTATGGTGCTTATACTCATTCTCAGTTTTATTTACCTGGGCTTGTCGACCACAGGTTAATCCTGAACTTTTCGGACAACATTAATTTTGAGTGTCAATGTCAGTAGAGACTTTATGGTACTATTCAGCCCATATAGCATTTCTCATGTCTTCCAAGTTGACTTTATTTACCCTTATGGCATTGCCATAATAACACTGCAGCATGTCGATGATAGCATCAGTGAGACGACCCGCACCACAAACACCCTTACCATCTTCTAATTTGATGTGAGCCATCTTCTTCTTTTGTCTGAGTCTTACAAACTTGGCACGATTCAAAACAAACCTCATGGTTAGCTTACAGGCACAAAATAATAAAGCAAGACAAGCCCAGACTATCATTTCTATTCAAAAAATATTATTAAATGGTCCTGATGCCTTCCCAAAACAGTGAAAATTGGTGTAACGCACAAATGCCACGCCCACACAGCTGACAGTTCAGTATATGCATGAGTTTAAATCGAAATATCTTGTTCAAAATTGGGAATTATTCTATAAAACTTTAGATTCTTTCATTCGAGATCAAAAACGAAAAAGTGAAAAAAAATCTTATTTCCAGGTGTATAAGCCCCTTTAAACGTTTGTTATATACACGGACTTTTGATAAACTTACGCAATTTAACAAATGCATATTGGGAATAATATTTTTATAAACGCTAACTCCAAGTGACAGCTTGACGTCACATGCACCTTTTAACACAATCCTGAATGAGTAGATTATAAAGCTCAGCCGCTTCTGGGCCAAGTCCACTGGGACATGGACTGTAAAACCGTCCGTTAATGATATGTCCCTTATTAATCATCCTATCGAAAAGGTGCACACGAGAAAAATGTTTAGAAATCTATTTTCATTAAGGCTGGCAGATTTCCATTAATGTTGGTCATGCATATTTTGTGGGAGTATAAAATCACTATTGCGATCTTTCTATAAAACCCCAGTTAATTCATGGATTTAGAAATAATATTAGCTCTAAGAGAGATGGATTCTAAATATGAAGTTTGATAGAAATCTGTAACGATTGTGAAAAACCGGGCAACTAACAATGCACTTCCTAACCATTATTCTCCTTAAGACTGGTCACGCCTCTCAGGCACGTACAGATGTACAGTCCATCAGAACAATTGTCCTTGTGTTCATTTTCATACGCTTATGTGTACAGAAAAATGAACCTTACATACCTTGTAGCATAGGCCTGCTGCAGAAATGTATGCATGCTTCCCTCCTAGAGTATAACGCATGTAAGGTTCATTTTTCTGTACACATAAGCATAGGAATATGAACACAAGAGCAATTGTTCTGATGGACTGCATATCCGTACGTGCCTGAGAGGCGTGACCAGTCTTAAGGAAAATAATGGTTAGGAAGTGTATTGCCATTTACCCGGTTTTTCACAATCGTTACAGAAATACATCCAGTAATTTTCTAGTTATAAGAACTCAGACAAACAGAAAAACCGACAGACGCCAAAGTTAAAAAAATATGCAGATGATCACTATTAGACCTGAAACGGATAACTATACGAAAATTTCAGCAAAGTATACAATCTATAAACACGCGGTCATTACAATTTTATTTTACATATAAGAAATCTGTTCCACGTACAACACCTTCCGGGCTACGTCCGTTGGGACTTAGACTACAAAACATTCCGTTAATTATATCTTCCTTATTAATCTTACTATCGAACAGGTGCACATGAGAAAAATTTTAGGAATTGATTTCCATTAAGGCGGGTAGATTTCCATTATGGTTGATCAAGTATACTTTGTGGGAGTGTTAAATCGCTGTTTCGATCCTCCTATAAACACGCAGCCTATTCACGGATTTAGAAATAATGTTGCCCCTAAAACCTTCCTAAGGACAGGGAGATTCTAAATATGACGTTTGGTAGGAATATATACGGTAGTTTTCTGGTTGTAAGAAATCAGACAGGAAAATCGACAAACATACACCAAAGCTAAAATAGAAGCAGCTGGTCATTAATAGACGTGAAACGGATAATTGTACGTAAATTTCGCCCAAATATTCAATGTACAGCACTCGGTCGTTACGATTTTATTTTACATAGACTATTTGGAAATTGCTGTCTTTCCCTACTCGATAGAGTACGGAAAATGACACTTTACCCTCCTGCATGTTACTTCAGCACTCTTTCATTACAAATCGTCTCTGAATAGTTCGTTAGTGTGATTAGCTGCCACCTGCGGAGGCCCTGGTTTGATTCCCGCCTCTACTACATTTGCAAAGTGTTACGAGAAATGGAACGAAGTCCAATCAGCCCCGGGAGGTCAACTGAGTAGAGGGTATTCGATTCCCACCTCAGCCTCCTCAAAGCTGTTTTCCGTGGTTTCCCACTTCTTCTCCAGGCAATTGCTGGGGTGGCACCTAAATTAAGGCTACGGCCACTTCCTTCCCTTTTCCTTGCCTATCCCTTCCAATCTTCCCATCTCCCACAACGCCCCTGTTCGGCATAGCAGGTGAGGCCGCCTGGGCGGGGTACTGGTCTTCCTGCCCAGTTTTATACCTCAACCCGGAGTCTCACGCTCCAGGACACTGCACTTGAGGCGTTATAGGGTTGTTTTCCCCTCACTGAGTCCGACGGACAAACCAACCCTGGAGGGTAAACGGTGTAAGGAAGAAGAGAAAAGAAAAGAAAAATAATCACCATAGTATGAAATAAGATATAGGGTTTCACGCATAAACTAAGACCGTCGAAGCGGCGTCCTTACTTTCCGATACATAAGCTGCTGAATGGGAGGCGCGCGCATAGTTCTTGGCCTTGCAAGCAGCCTGCACGTGTTCGACCAGCATCAGTAGAAAGAATGAATCTCAGCTGTTAACATGGTGAGAACTATCATTGCAATACCATATTTTCGTATGTAAAAGTTCTGGTTTCATCTTAAAACAGTCATAACTCTCGCTATTGGTATGCAAAAAATCCTATTTGTGTTAAGAAGTCCCTCCTAATGATAAGAAAATTTGTGTTTTGTGTGCTGTTAGGGCAAGACTAATAATTGGGCCTATTTTGTTCCGAGACGACAATAAATGCAAAGAGGTACCGAGATAATATTTTGATGCCGTTTTCCCATTAGGAATATCGCGTGGGTGATTTCGATAAGATTCAGCCGTTGCTCATACAGCAGAAGATTCACTTCTTACAATCTCGGAAGTGTTTGCAGACAGAGTGATCAGTGCTGCTCTGTTTCCCATTCGTTCTCCAGATCTAACAGTTTGTGATTTTCGCTTTTGGGGTAAACTAAAACAGAAAATGCATCGTAAAAATCCGCACACATTGGAGAAACTGAAAGAAGATTACGAATGTAATCAGAAACATTACAGTGGCAGAACTCATTCGCGTCAGCCAGAATGTGGTTACCAGATACAATGCCTGTATAACCCAGGAATGACGACACTTCCAGCATTTTTATAAGCTAGCATTTCATACAAAACTGTATACACGTTTAAAACAGGCGGCCGCGCGCGTCATAAGTTCAGCTGACGCAACTGCCTTAGCGAAAATTGTCGGCTCCATGGCTGAATGATTACCGTGCTGGCCTTTGGCTCAAGGAGCCCCGGGTTCGATTCTCGGCCGGGACAGGGATTTTAACCTTAATTGGTTATTTCCGCTGGCTCGCGGACTGGGTATGTGTGTCGTCCTTAAGCAGAAAATGAAACGGAAACAAGGAAAAATGAAGAAAATAAAAAATATCAGCGAGAATATAAAAAATTCCAATTTTTTTCAAAAAAGGTTACAAACACCGTGAGTTTGGTCCTAGTTTGTATGAGAGTCCCTATTGTACTCAATTGCTACTGAAGTGAGAAGTTTAGGTTACTTTTTTCGAAATAAAAAAGGCCACTTTCTATGGCTGTTGCATGAATGACTATTATATGTAGATATTCCGTCCGGAATTACGTTAATAGCGTACATATTTGAGGGGTAACGGATCTTTGTGCCAAGCTTGTAGTTTAATTCCAGGCTTATTTTTATTTATATAATGTACGGTGTATAACGGGCGAAACGGCGCCTGTTTTTTTAAACATAGGCAATTTACTAGGAATTAAATCTTTAAGTCGTATCGTACAAAACATCTTACAGCAATTTTCTGTACACATTGCCTGATATTGACGTCTAAATTCCAAAAACTTGCAAGAAGCAGTGAGGGCCATCTTAAAAACACTGTAACCTACCACTTTGTATAGAGTGGTGTCCAATTTTCTATCAATTTTAATGAAATTTGACTAAAATGCACATACTACAGGATGGTCGGAAACAACGTGAATCGATTATATGAGTGGTCGAGGGTTGGTCATACTGATAGTTAATTTTTAAAAATAATTCGATATTTCACTCCCTTGTCATTTTAACAGCTGCTGAGGTTAGCCAATCAGATCGCTTCCCAGATGAATTCAAATGGATTTTACGAGGTGGTGTCGACACAGTCGACATTGTTGAACAGACTGGTCTTCTCCACAATCACACTGAAAACTATTGTCTTCAGTGTAGCCCCAACTTACCAAATTAATACTCGATCTGCCCACACCTGATCTCAAACAATATTGAGGTACTTCCGAGTCAGCTGATCCTTTCCATAAACAGGGGGAAAATATTCAAAATCTCCTCTCCATCCAGGAAAGATGGAGGCCTAACCCCTGATAGTTACAACCTGGCTTTTTCAACAGTGAATCCAAGTACCTTCGATGTCCGAAGGAAACTCTTTCTTGATTTCAGTCATTGCGAGTGCGGTTCCTGCCCATGCAGTTCTTTCTTGGTCCACTCTCTGTCTTTCCTTATTCGCAGGTATTTTTATAGGAACGGGGGTGGTTCTATTCCAGAAAGTTAACACGGTCTTTCGACTGGAGTGGATTTCAAGCAACCTGCAATAATTCTGCACATGTCATTCAAAGATACATCCACCTGACTGAAATGTGTCGAATTATGACAGGCAGGACAGGCGTACTCTTCCACCGTGTAACATAATGCACTTGCAGATGTTCGGATGGTTTTAGGTTAACTGCTCCACTGTGATTCGACCATTTTGCTTAGGAGATTATTCCTGGTAGGAACTTTCAATTTGCAGTTCGGACAGTGCTTCTTGAAAGTAAGAGATGTATCAATTGTCATTTCTAGGTATTTTGGACTGTCAGTGCGTCCAGTTCAACCCCTGACCACACTACCCTACGAGTGGTTTCCCTGATTCTAAAATGAAAATCACACACTTGTGTCTTCGATGGATTTGGTTTAAGCTGATTTGTACTGCAGTATCTTGACAGACCTTCAGGTGCATTCGTTAGGATGTTTTGCACCGGTTCAAGGTCTGTGTTTGAGTGACCAGAACAGGATCATGAGCATTACAAAAGACTTCTGCTGTTGGGGGGCGATAGGTTGATCGTTGGTATATATGTTGAGCAGAGTTGGAGTCAGCACACTTTCTTAGGGGAAGCCGTTCTGAATGTCCATCGACTGGTCTCAGTGGCGTATGCTGGGGTCAAGACGTTTGGATACCACTGGACTTCGATTGTAAGTTTAGTGAACGTCACGGCTCAAGCGTTTTGAGCCGAAGGAGCAGCGTGCTGTGTTCTCAAGGCTGTTTCACAAACTCTGCCTTGGCCTCTGCCACTTCCAATACTCAACGCCTGATCAGTAGAAATGGTAGTCCAGGTTTTAGCAAATTAAATTCCGGCTTTGTGGGTAAATGGGTAGAATGATTTTGGTCCGATGGTCCCGGATCAATTTTTGGAATCAAAAGCTTGGCGGTGTTCTAATGAGATGAAATGAATTGCGAAGACGTCATAACAGTCCAGTCCCCAAGCCAGGGAAATTAAGAGTACGTGGCGTTGATTTAGTAGGAGAATATGGGGGTAGATTTACCATTTTAAAATATTATCCATTTATCTACATACTTCAGTTGCGAGAATGGTTTATCCAGTACCTGTTTTATTACGCACGGTTCAGCTATTTTACAAAAGTAACCCCACATTATCGGTCACGTAACAATGTAACTTCAAATAAACTAACATTTTTCTGAGAACAATAATACTAATGAAGTACAGAAATACTTTTCTCAACTATAAACTATAAACTATAAACAATCAGCAAGGTCCAGCTCCGTGGCTAAATGGTTAGCGTGCTGGCCTCTGTTAAAACACGCCTCAATTTAAACAAAAATGTTCAAAACATTACCAAATATGACCTTATATCATGAAAATGTTCAAAAGATTAGCAAATACGACCTTATATCACGGAAATGTTTAAAATATTATCAAATATGACCTTATATCACGAAAATGAGCAAAATATTACCAAATATGACCTTATATCACGAAAATGTTCAAAATATTACTAAATATGACCTTGTATTACGAAAATGTTCAAAATATTACCAAATATGACCTTATATCACGAAAATGAACAAAATATTACCACATATGGCCTTATATCACGAAAATGTTCAAAATATTACCAAATATGACCTTATATCACGAAAATCAAAATATTACCAAATATGACCTTATATCACGAAAATGTTCAAAATATTACCAAATATGACCTTATATCACGAAAATCAAAATATTACCAAATATGACCTTATATCGCCGGCCCCGTGGTGTAGGGGTAGCGTGCCTGCCTCTTACCCGGAGGCCCCGGGTTCGATTCCCGGCCAGGTCAGGGATTTTTACCTGGACCTGAGGGCTGGTTCGAGGTCCACTCAGCCTACGTGATTAGAATTGAGGAGCTATCTGACGGTGAGATGGCGGCCCCGGTCTAGAAAGCCAAGAATAACGGCCGAGAGGATTCGTCGTGCTGACCACATGACACCTCGTAATCTGCAGGCCTTCGGGCTGAGCAGCGGTCGCTTGGTAGGCCAAGGCCCTTCAAGGGCTGTAGTGCCATGGGGTTTGGTTTGGTTTTTATGACCTTATATCACGAAAATGTTCAAAATATTGCCAAATATGACCTTATATCACGAAAATGAGCAAAATATTACCAAATATTGATTGTAATTGAACCTTCTAATAAAGGGTTGTGTTAGCGTAATTAAAATACCACTCATAAATTAAACCGCTTGGCTCACTGAAATGGATCTGATATTTGTTTGCAATTAATGAATAGTTTGTAATGACGTGTGTTCATGTGTTTCAGAGTGCAGTTTTCTAGTATATTAATGCGTAGCTATGCTGTGTGCTAACGTCCCAACTACAGCGATGTTAGAAAAAACACCGAAATGTTCAAAATATTACCAAATATGACCTTATATCACGAAAATGTTCAAAATTTTGCCATATATGACCTTATATCACGAAAAAGAGCAAAACATTACCAAATATGACCTTATATCACGAAAATGAGCAAAATATGACCAAACCAATAAGATAGCCGAGTATGCATTTATATGCAACATAAAATTGCTTTTGACGTGATCAGTATCCCATCATTCACAGTAATTTTTCAGATTTCGTTAAATGACCTGAGGATTTTCTCTTTAACATCCGAACTTTACTTATTAATATTTGCTTATGTTTTAAAAGCTGGCCCCGTGGTGTAAGGGTAGCTTGCCTGTCTCTTACCCGGAGGCCGCGGGTTCGATTCCCGGCCAGGTCAGGGATTTTCACCTGGACCTGTGGGCTGGTTCGAGGTCCACTCAACCTACATGATCAGAATTGAGGAGCTATCTGACGGTGAGATAGCGGCCCCAGTCACGAGAGCCAAAAATAACGGCCGAGAGGATTCGTCGTGCTGACCACACGACACCTCACATTCTGCAGGCCTTCGGGCTGAGCAGCGGTCGCTTGGTAAGCCAAGGCTTTTCAAGGGCTGTAGGGCCATGGGGTTTGGTTTGGTTGGTGTTTTAAATTTGGTTTTAACGTCTACAAAGTTCAAATTTCAGTACGACTCCCCTTAATCACGATAGGACCCCGCTACGCTGTTGATTCTTAATGTAAAGTTGTCAGATTTTTTAATGACATTGTAAAGAGTAAGGGTGGATTAATCGAAAGAAGTTTTCACATGCTGTGCTGTGTGCTAACGTCCCAACTACAGCGATGTTAGAAATAACACTGAGCTATTGATTGTAATTGTACCTTCTAATAATGGGTTGTGTTAGCGTCATTAAAATACCACTCATAAATTAAACCGCTTGGCTCACTGAAATGGATCTGATATTTGTTTGCAATTAGTGAACAGTTTATAATGACGTGTGTTCATGTGTTTCAGAATGCAGTTTTCTAGTGAATTAATGCGTGGCTATGCTTTATCATTTATACAACTGATAATGACAGACACGTGCCTATAAAATTCCTATGAAGAGCGGATTTATTAATATTCGTGCGGCTGTTGCAAACAGATGCAGTATTTCTTAGGCAGATCAACAGATGAATGTTGAAGGCGTCTGTAGTATGAGAAAAACTGTGCTTTGCTGTGGTGGAGGATAGTGTTCTGTGTGTTCCAGTAATCTTGGAGACAGCACGAACACTCGGTCCCCGAGCAGCAATGGGGACTAACTGTTCACGCTTATTATAAAGATGTGATTCCGAAATCAAAGGTGGTGCTCGACAAACCTACGACGACAGATACAAAACCTTACGACGATGCGGGATTATTAACGGCTTTATTAAATCGGATTGGAGATATAGCATGATAATACTTCGATCTTTTGTTTTTTTCAGGACTGATAATGAATGTACAAAAGCATTTTTTTACTATTTGCTTTACGTCGCACCGACACAGATAGGTCTTATGGCGACGATGGGACAGGAAAGGCCTAGGAATAGGAAGGAAGTGACCGTGGCCTTAATTAAGGTACAGCCCCGGCATTTGCCTGGTGTGAAAATGGGAAACCACGGAAAACCATCTTCAGGGCTGCCGACAGTGGGATTCGAACCCACTATCTCCCGGATGCGAGCTCACAGCTGCGCGCTCCTAACCGCACGGCCAACTCGCCCGGTGTACAAAAGTTTTAACGCAACTCCTTTTGCTCTGTCAGTTTGCATGATTAAATGTGTCTGCTGTATTATCGCTCGTCACTTTTCGGCACGTTCAATGTTAGTAATACCTCAATACCTCTGCTACGTATCCCTAAAATGCTTAAGGAATATTTTACCGTTTTGGGGTCATATTTAGCTAGTGCTTAGGGCATATTTATTTGCATATTTCGTACCTTTTTAGGTAAAAACCTCCGAACTCAATCAATAAGATATAGTTATACACAAAATTTGGGATTGATAAGTTAATTGGTTGCAAAGTTAATGACAAATACTTTTTTTTATGTTGAATACGTGGCAGAGTTTTCATTATTTTGGGTATTATTCGGTACACCTATATAAATATTCATATACTTAATAACAACTCAGGGTTTTGCAGTCAGCTATAAACAATTAGAATTTTTTTCAAGTCTTCATCATTATTCATTCAATAGGCAAAAATATCATAATAATAATAATAATGCCATTTTATTTACGTCCCACTAACTACTTTTACGGTCTTCGGAGACGCTAAGGTGCCGGAATTTAGTCCTGCAGGAGTTCTTTTACGTGCCAGCAAATCTACCGACAAGAGGCTGTCGTATTTGACCACTTTCAAATACCACCGGACTGAGCCAGGATCGAACCTGCCAAGTTGGGGTTAGAAGGCCAGCGCCTTAACCGTCTGAGCCACTCAGCCCGGCAGGCAAAAATCTAGTTTCGTGCTATTTTGGGAGCAAAAACACGGTGGTAATATTCAAATGGTAATAAAATCATCATCATCATCATCATCTGTTTACCCTCCAGGGTCGGCTTTTCCCTCGGACACAGCGAGGGATCCCACCTCTACCGCCTCAAGGGCAGTGTCCTGGAGCTTCAGACTCTTGGTCGGGGATACAACTGGGGAGAATGACCAGTACCTCGCCCAGGCGGCCTCACCTGCTATGCTGAACAGGGGCCTTGTGGAGGGATGGGAAGATTGGAAGGGATAAGCAAGGAAGAGGGAATGAAGCGGCCGTGGCCTTATGTTAGGTACCATCCCGGCATTCGCCTGGAGGAGAAGTGGGAAACCACGGAAAACCACTTCCAGGATGGCTGAGGTGGGAATCGAACCCACCTCTACTCAGTTGACCTCCCGAGGCTGAGTGGACCCCGTTCCAGCCCTCATACCACTTTTCAAATTTCGTGGCAGAGCCGGGAATCGAACCCGGGCCTCCGGGGGTGGCAGCTAATCACGCGAACCACTACACCACAGAGGCGGACAATAAAATGCAGATCCAATTTTAATTCCTGTACATATTAAAACATTCTCTGAAAATTTCAGGTGAATCTGGTTAGAATTCAGTGGCAAAGAGATGAAACATTTTTAAGGTGGAAAAACGCAATTGAACGTTTTAAGAAACATACTTGCTTTAAAACTGCTCTGGACTGCAAATTTATCCCTCAAACGTTCTTTTTTTTCATCTTATGCACAGCCTAGGCCTACTAAGAGTTCAATACATTCAGTGGTATTGTTGAAATGGTAGTCCGAAAACAGTTTGAAGCTAATGATATCTGACAGAGTGTGAGAAAGGGGCGTAGGCTTGTTCTATATACGACATAACGCATCCCTATACATCCGGCATTTAGAGCTTCAAA
This sequence comes from Anabrus simplex, assembly GCF_040414725.1. Classification (NCBI taxonomy): domain Eukaryota; kingdom Metazoa; phylum Arthropoda; class Insecta; order Orthoptera; family Tettigoniidae; genus Anabrus; species Anabrus simplex. The sequence continues at coordinate 822,021,667 of NC_090265.1, read as the reverse complement.
ATGGTGGCAGGGAAATACTGATGACGGGATTTGAAACAGGAAGAATTGGGGAATTTTTAAGGTTAAAAATGAACATTTCCCTTAAGGAAAATATTTTCGGATTTCATTTTAATGAATTTTAATATTCGTTGGTATTAAACAGTGCATCGTTTTTCATTTAAGCGAAATCGCGTTACAAGTGCCCATAATTTGAATATTCCTCCCATTTACAAATGCCACGCCCTCCTCTGACAGCACGGTGGATTTTACACTTTGATAACTATTTGGGAAATGCAAATACATTAGTGAACGTGTCCTTATTTTGAAGGTAATTTCTTGCTTAGCTTTTGGTACTACTATCAACATTGTGTCATGTCGCTGTGTTTGTTTATTTCAATTTTGAATTTTAGACTAGTCGGTCTGACGAACTGGGTACAGAATGAGCTTCACACATCATTATCATCATCATCGTCATCATCATCATCATCCTTCCTTTTATCCAGCTCTGGAACGAAGACTTCTTACCTGGCCATTAAGTCAACTTTCATAGTTCATATTTTACAAGTGTTTTAACGCCCCTCCGACACGCTTAGGTCTATTAGTGATGTGGGATAGGGAAGGAATAGTACTGGGAAAGTAGCGACCGTGGTTTCAAAGAAATTTCAGCATCAGCATTTTCCTGGTGTGGAAATGGGAAACCACGAACCACGGAATAGCATAATAAGGGATGGCGGCTGTGAGGTTGGAGCCCACCATTTCTCGAGTGCAAGCTCACTACTGAGCAACTCGAACCGCGCATCCAACTCGTTCGGTCATTCTTAATTCCTGAAGAATCTTTGTATATTTACGGATTGAATTAATTTGTAAAATGCAAACTTTATCTTCGGAATGATTGAGATTCTTCTCAATAAATGAACAACCAAGGAATTCGAAAATATCTGACTTTGAATGAAGCATTAATTACAACTACATAATTTTTTGTGCGGGAATACCGTAATTACAGCAACTTTAGACTCATTAACGTTGTTACACCTTATTCAGATTGATTTTCGCGAGTCGAAAATGTTTGTGAACCACTGGTAGGAAAGTAGGCTATAAATCAAACCCCATTGTTCAACAGTCCCGAAGGACCATGGCGTACCAAGCGATCGCTGCTCATCCCGAAGACCTGCAGATTACGAAGTGTCGTGTGACAGGTGCGATGAATCCTCTCGACCGTTATTCTTGGCTTTCTAGACCGGGCCAGCTATCTCACCGGTGACTGTTATAGGCTATGAACAGATCATTAGAAAAGTCGTGTTCGGCCGAATTTCACTGAAGCAAAGAAGTGGAGGAAAGCCTTCACGAGGCATTTAAATATAACTAACGATCTTATTACGAAGTGCTGTCTTGCTATCTTAAGGCGAACCTCCGCCTTTTCGCGTTTTCCTCCTCAGATAGTAGATTATTCGCTCTTTATTATTTATTTACTTTTTTAAATCCAGCGTAGGTTTTTCAATGGAACTCAGCGAGGAATCCCACATCTACCGCTATAAGGACAGTGTCCTGTATCATGAGATATTTGGTCGGTGATACAACTGGTGAGGTGGACTAGTAGGGCCTACCTCGTCCTGGTGGGCTCACCTGATATGCTGAACAGGGACCTCGTGGGGGGATAGGCAAGGAAGAGTCCGTGGCCTTAAGTAAGGTGCCATCCCGGCATCTGCCCGAAGAAGTGAGAATCCACGGAAAACCACTTCGAGGATGGCTGAGGTGGGAATCGAACACCCCTCTATTCATTTGATCTCCTGAGGCTGAGTGGACCCCATCCCAGCCCTTGTACCACTTTTCAAATTTCGTGGCAGAGCCGGGAATCGAACCCGGGTCTCCGAGGGTGGCGGCTAAACGGACTAACTACTACACCAGAGAGGCAGGCTTTGCTACCTTTAACTGAAATAAATTATGCATTCCTTGTTATGAAGTTCTCCTTCAGCCTGTCGCGTCTCTCACGGCCAAAACACGTATACACGACGTACGAATGACGTACTATTGCTTCACGCCCATAGATTTAACCTCAAACTGCCCTACACGTGACCCCCGGGTGGTGCTAAGAAAGCAATAACTGTGGCTGCTGGACCTATCTTTTTAAAGATTTACCAGCAATGACAAGATTATATCATGGAAATAGTTCTCAGAGCTAACAGACAAGAAACATTGGACCTTTCATCCATGTCTTCCAGCTTAACGTAGAAAGCATCAGCAGAGCAAAATGTAACGTCGTTCCTACACAGGTAGCCCGAGTGACTTAGGAACCAACAGAGGAAGCCATACAGTCGATCACTCAACTGGACATTCTGCTATAACTAAATCTTGCTCCCACGAAACATGTTTCTTGTCTGTGTATATTTGTAAATATTATGTACTTGTATATATGTATCTAACATGTTGCCATACGCCAATAATAATAATAATAATAATAATAATAATAATAATAATAATAATAATAATAATAATAATAATAATAATGACTCACTTGAAATTTATTATATGGATGCATGTTTTAACCTAGACCCGATTTTTCTATAACAAAAAAAACTATGAAGGATAAATATACTGTATATTGTGATTTAATAAGGAAAACATGAATTTCGGTCTTTAGCGGCAAAAATACACTTTGTACTGCAACCTGCGGCAGCAGTGTTTTTCTCTACACTTTGCCCCATGTATGGGCAACAAATTTAATGCAACCTATTGGTGGCCTCGTAGTCCTAATTCTTACCAAGGTCCAGGTTGGACTGATAAAAATATAGGTATCACTATGGCGCTGTACTTCCTCATACTTCACCTCAAGTTGTAGTACTAATTTAATATGATGTTGCCCGTGCAATATTTCCACTTACATGTTGCTAATTAACTATGCGAAATCGGGGATGGATATACCAATCAAACGCGGTGGTTGCATGTCCATATTAAGTCAATATCTCAGGGTAAAAACATCTATATATATTCAACAATACTATTTACCTTCGCAAGTTCCGTTGAAGAGGGTGTATAGTTCAATGTGTTACTCATTTACTCCGAAATCCTACCGTAGAATTAATATAAGCCTTTAAATATCATGACTCCGAAATATCAGCCTAAATGTATCCTTACAACTAATCTTCCTATCTCTACCTTTGAAAATAAACGCTAGAATAAACTTAAAACTAATTTATTAGCATGCCAATATTATAATTAACAAAATAATGATCATCTTTGGTAATAGAGGAAAGTAAATAAAAAAAAATCACATATTATTTTTCTTGACAACTAAAATTGACGAATTGACATAATTAAAATTGGGCAGGTATCTTTAATTCATCTGGGCAATTATTATTTTGTTGCGTGACCACACTTCATCACTTTATTTCAATATGGGGACAACTAGGATTTACTCTTTATTAAAAGAGGGAGTGGTCTTTCTTTCCTTTAGGTCTATTTGCACTACTCTTTGGAATTGGTTTGGGAATTTGCGTATTGACTTTTTTATGGCATGAGATAAGTAACTCTTTCCAATGATGGCTTCAAAATGCCATTTTAAGTATCTACAAGAAATTAATCCTAACCATAAATATAAATTCCAACATCCTATATATATTAAAAATGTGTGCCAAAAATAAAATTAAATATCTTCATTTACGAATGCCATCGCCATGTTCTTCAACCGTCATGACCTGTCAGACTCGTACCGACCGATTAATTATTATGTGTATATTCAATTAAAATTACTTCTTCTACTGCCTACTAATTTTACCATTTTCAGGTTAACGCGTGCTCCACTGCTATATATTCATTATATGAGGCGAATATATTACTAGGCGACTATATCTCTATTCTATATACACTTCAAATACGTGTAAATTACGATCCATCTATCTCCATATTCCATATAAGTTCGACCAATAGACCATTTAATCTCACTGCTTCACTTAATATATTCACGTATCTAGGCCTTAATTTCACTGCTTGCCTCATTTTCAATCGCAACATAACTGTAGCTAAGAATAAATTCGCACCTATTTCCATCAATCATTTACTTACACAATACCTATTCAACATCTCAAATCTCCAACAACATATTATCATTTATGCATTTAATTACTGCGATTCCTCCGCATACAACAATATCTCTACTCAGATTCCACGTAATGTTTACCACGTCGCAGTAAAAACATTCCTTTTACTTAAATATCTACTCAAAACACCGCAAGCTGCTACTGTTTATTTCAACTCATCGTAAATGTAGACGATATTGGCCTAGTTATTCAATCTGGTCATTGGGTAGCCTAGGTTTATTATTATTATACTGCACTTCACTATCTTAGCCTTGCCTAGTTTAATATATGACGTTCTCGTAAGCATATAGGTTCAAAAACATCAATTCTCTTCCCGATACTGCTCACATTAACCTCATATCAAACTTATGAGCACGGCAGTATATTACTACACATGAATAATACGTATCTGTGGTTATTTTCTCCGGCATATGCCTTAGAATTCACACAATGGCACAAACAGGTCATACCTTTGGCACTTCAGCATTCCTACAATTATACTACACCAAATGAAATACTTTATAGTTAAATTTACTAGAACGTTACTTATCTCTGGCCATGTTATGTCCGACTCTGCTTTCTTCTTGCTCGTCACGGCTTCTCGGAACGCTTAGCCTTGCACTGGATCACGTCATGCTGGATCTCTAGGTCTTCAGGCTTGAGCTTACGATGATCTGGTCAGCCTCCCTCCATCGCTTTAGGCTAGCTCCATTTCGTGTCCAATTTCCATGCAACGAAAAGACAATATTAAATTGATAGAATACATCTTAATTTTCAGTATATAAAGCTTTTCCAAGTACTTTCTCTAATTGTATATATATTTCTTTTCCTCTAAAGATACTGCTCAGATTCAATTTTTATTTTCATAAACTGGCTCTTCCTTGGTCTTTTTTATGTTGTCTGAATAATGTTCTTTAAATCTTATCAATGGGCAATACGTATAATTTGATGAAAATTTGGCCGTTTATTAAGTCAGTGTAGGCCTTATTTACGAATGCCGTATCCCAACACCTCTTCTTCCGTACAGTATTTGAAATCTTTTATGCGTGTTTCCCTGCCGTTTTTATGTATTTTCCAGTGGTTTGTTTCTGGATTCTTCCTTCGTATGGCTCCTATTATGGTTATATTGATTATGTCAGCTAATCTTCTGGTCAAGTAATCGCAATTCACAGTCCGTTTACGACGAAAACTCTTCTTGCCAAAGTAGATAATAATAGACCGTTTTTCAATTTTTTACGTATAATGGTTCATTTCTTATAGAGTTTCCTTTCCATCTCGCCAGGCACTGCCTCCTAATTGCGGTCAACTTGTCACAAAAAGTTATTCCGTGCATTCTTAACGCTTGAAGCTGATCTGCGCCATTTTTCTTCCGATGTATATTCATGTAAACTGACGTCAATCGTAACGTAATGGTACATTTTCTCCTCCCACTTATTTTTTAAATATGTTGGTCACAATATATTTATACTATGCTTCCATTCGTATAATAAATGGACCTTTACGTTACTCAACTTCCTTCTCCGTACTTCATTTCATAACTGTTGACTTTGCAATTACTCTATGTATTTCTTTTTAAACAGTCTCCTCTTCTCCATCTGTTTGACATTCTGAATTACTGCATCCTTCCTTTCCGCATATGTCCGGTATATTATTTAAGGATTGTTCCTGATTTTCCCTGTAATAATACTTGATATTTGCTGCGTATGGATCCAACTTATAATTTTGTTATCCGTTTTCTTTCCTCTATTACCATTTTCCTCATGATCTAATTCAAAATTGTCGTTTTTCTTTTCTCAGGAACGCCTAACCCTGTGTTGAAATTCTGTGCATTCGGGTTAAGATGACGTTTCCCTGCTTCCGAATTTTTATATTGTTGGAGCTCTAAACTCTCTGCGCCCTCGATATCTCCAACAATCTCCTTGTCTTTAATCGCTTGCTTCCATTTTTCTTGATTTCTCAAGTCTTCTTTCTGCTCCTGGGCATATCTTCTATTTCCGAACTCCCTTTCTCTGAAGTTCCGTCCACCTCTTCCTCCGTAATAATTCCTTCTTCGGATCATATTTCTGTTTCTTGTATATCTGTTACTTTGCCTGTCATATGGCACATATCTTCCATTCATCTGATATGTCCGTCGATATTCTTGATCTCTTTGACGTTGGTATCCTCTCATCTCTTTTCTTTCATCCATCTCCTGGTTCCTAGCCACGTCTCTTTGTCCTCTTCGTTTGTTAATTTCGTAATTCTCATGGGCTATTAAATTGATTGACTCTTCATTTCCCATACTACGTATTAACCTACTCGTGGGATGAGAAGTCGTCATGTCAATTTGTCTCAGCCTATCTTCCATTTCAATTGCCGTTTGAACGTTCGAGGTCGCCAATAATCTTTGTATTTCAGGTGGAAGTTGGCTTTGAATAGTTTTAATAGCTTCCAATTCACTGGGTGCATAATCCAAATCCTGAAAACGTTGAAATTGGAAAGCAAAATAGTCACTATATCTTGTCTGACCAGCAACAGCAAATTTTCGTGAATACAATTCCATTCTAAGCTGCTGTTGTACTTCCGGACTCCAATATTTCCTTAAAAATGCCGTTTTAAAATCCTCATATTCGTGGAAACTGTACTTAAATGCCTGGTACCAAATACTTGGGTTATCATCTAAATGTTTTTCAATTACTTTGAGTCGTTTCTCGTTTGGAACGTTATTATCCCGAAAATAATCCTCCATCTCCCTCAAAAATCGTTTTGGGGATAAACTTGCAGTATTATTAAAATGTTTTGGCTTATCCTCGATGGTTTTAATTATATTTATTATTGCTGGACTTCCCTTATTACCATTTCCGTTCCCCATCGAACTTCCATTAATACCTTGGCTTGAATCCGTAGTCCTTGCTGGCGTTGTTTCCCTATCACAAGCCTGAATTTCTACTGTTCTCATGACATTAGGCCTTGTTGTTCGGTTCTCTATTCTCATTTCCTGAATTTCCTTACGAATCGTATGTAATTCTCTCTCCGTTCTGCTGATTCTGCTGTCAGTTTCATTTTTATTCCGTTCAGCTTCTTCTTGTATTATTTTAATTTTATCTGACACCTGCTCTCTTGCCAGAATGATATTTACTTCCACTGATTTATTCGTTGTTTCGATTGCTTCATTCAATTTGTTAATTCTTTCTGTGGAATTTATCCTCAAACTCTCCAAATTATCCGTTATACTCTTCATCTCTTCCATTTTCAACTTTTGAATAACATTTCTGCTTTCTGCCAATTCTTCCATAACTTTATTTATCTCTTGATTTACCTCTTGATTCTTATTTTCCATAATCCCTGTCATATCCTTACGTAAAACGTCAATATCCACTTTAATTTGCGTCATTTCACTTCCGACTTTTTCCATTTCCATCCTTACAGCTTCTTTCACTTCCTTCATTGTTTCCTGCTGTTTTTCTTCTTGCCTGTTAATGAATTCTTGAAGTTTTCCTTCAATCATTTGCTTTTGTTTCTCATCCTGTCCGTTGATTATTTTCTGAAATTCCTCATTTTTCTCATTCATCCTTTCCAAGAGCTTTCCTTCCAGTCTGTTAATGTTTTCTTCATTCTGCTTCCTATTTTCTTCATTCTGCTTCCTATTTTCTTCATTCTGTTTCCTAATTTCTTCAGCCATCTGGTTCCTATTTTCTTCATTCTGCTTCCTAATTTCTTCATTCTGTTTCCTAATTTCTTCAGTCATCTGGTTCCTATTTTCTTCATTCTGCTTCCTAATTTCTTCATTTTGTTTCCTAATTTCTTCAGCCATCTGGTTCCTATTTTCTTCATTCTGCTTCCTAATTTCTTCATTTTGTTTCCTAATTTCTTCAGCCATCTGTTGTTGTCTCTCCTCCTGATTTTTAATCATCTCCTGGAGCAGCTTCTCACTTTGCTTCCTATTTTCTTCATTCGCCTGTTTTTGTTTCTCCTCCTGATTTTTAATCATGTCCTGGAGCAGCTTCTCACTTTGCTTCCTATTTTCTTCAGCTATCTGTCTAAACACTTCAAGAATCCCTAATTGCTCTTCCTTGGTTTTCTGTATTACTTCATCTCTCTTCCTGTTCTCCTCCTCAATTTCTTTCTTATAATCCTCAAATTGTGATTTTAATTGAGCTAAGTTCGACATTTTTTTGATATTCCACTTAAAATGCTCTATAATTCCAGTTATGTTATATATAACCCTAATTCTCTATTTATCCCTCAACTTCAACCAACCAATCATCAAATATCAACATAAAATAGTCTATCAGACTTATAACTATATCTATTATTATAAATACTTCAAAGTTTACTTTGTACTTTCTTGTTTAACTGGGAAAGACTAACCCAGACCATCGTAACTCAGCCATGACAACCTATACAAGTCATACGCAAATCCAAACCTTGGCCTATATGCCCAATTTTAATTATATTTATGTCGTATCCACCTAATCATATATATAAAATCAACAATATGAAACTTGCGTTATAAAACTCTTCCCTCATCATCACTCATGCATCAAATTCCTTAAAGTAACCTAAATATATATACAGTAGACTTTCTCCTTCCACGAGACTGTCAAATATTGCGAGACTCCGCATCAAATTTCTTGCTACCTTCTTCTTCTCCATCCAAAAATATAGATTTCTCCATTAGTTAAGCCCTCTCTTCCTTAATCTTCATGGCTATCAATCCATTCTGCGTCGCATGCCATACCTAAGTTCATAAACTATCAGGCATCGTCTCCTTCTTCGAATAAATTTCATGACTGTGGTCCAAGATTTAATTCAACCACCCCGGTATCTTTCTCTTGAAACCATTCTCATTCCTCAATTCGTCCTTCTTTTCAGACTTGCTCGACGCTACGGCATCATGTGACATATGTCCAAGCCTAACATCCATATCTCATCCTCAAGATTCACTCCATAATCAAGTTATCAAATTTCTGTATATCCAGAATCTAATTATTCATCCGACCTCTTCAAACTTGCCTCACGTTCGGGCCGCCATATTTAATGCAACCTGCGGCAGCAGTGTTTTTCTCTACACTTTGCCCCATGTATGGGCAACAAATTTAATGCAACCTATTGGTGGCCTCGTAGTCCTAATTCTTACCAAGGTCCAGGTTGGACTGATAAAAATATAGGTATCACCATGGCGCTGTACTTCCTCATACTTCACCTCAAGTTGTAGTACTAATTTAATATGATGTTGCCCGTGCAATATTTCCACTTACATGTTGCTAATTAACTATGCGAAATCGGGGATGGATATACCAATCAAACGCGGTGGTTGCATGTCCATATTAAGTCAATATCTCAGGGTAAAAACATCTATATATATTCAACAATACTATTTACCTTCGCAAGTTCCGTTGAAGAGGGTGTATAGTTCAATGTGTTACTCATTTACTCCGAAATCCTACCGTAGAATTAATATAAGCCTTTAAATATCATGACTCCGAAATATCAGCCTAAATGTATCCTTACAACTAATCTTCCTATCTCTACCTTTGAAAATAAACGCTAGAATAAACTTAAAACTAATTTATTAGCATGCCAATATTATAATTAACAAAATAATGATCATCTTTGGTAATAGAGGAAAGTAAATAAAAAAAATCACATATTATTTTTCTTGACAACTAAAATTGACGAATTGACATAATTAAAATTGGGCAGGTATCTTTAATTCATCTGGGCAATTATTATTTTGTTGCGTGACCACACTTCATCACTTTATTTCAATATGGGGACAACTAGGATTTACTCTTTATTAAAAGAGGGAGTGGTCTTTCTTTCCTTTAGGTCTATTTGCACTACTCTTTGGAATTGGTTTGGGAATTTGCGTATTGACTTTTTTATGGCATGAGATAAGTAACTCTTTCCAATGATGGCTTCAAAATGCCATTTTAAGTATCTACAAGAAATTAATCCTAACCATAAATATAAATTCCAACATCCTATATATATTAAAAATGTGTGCCAAAAATAAAATTAAATATCTTCATTTACGAATGCCATCGCCATGTTCTTCAACCGTCATGACCTGTCAGACTCGTACCGACCGATTAATTATTATGTGTATATTCAATTAAAATTACTTCTTCTACTGCCTACTAATTTTACCATTTTCAGGTTAACGCGTGCTCCACTGCTATATATTCATTATATGAGGCGAATATATTACTAGGCGACTATATCTCTATTCTATATACACTTCAAATACGTGTAAATTACGATCCATCTATCTCCATATTCCATATAAGTTCGACCAATAGACCATTTAATCTCACTGCTTCACTTAATATATTCACGTATCTAGACCTTAATTTCACTGCTTGCCTCATTTTCAATCGCAACATAACTGTAGCTAAGAATAAATTCGCACCTATTTCCATCAATCATTTACTTACACAATACCTATTCAACATCTCAAATCTCCAACAACATATTATCATTTATGCATTTAATTACTGCGATTCCTCCGCATACAACAATATCTCTACTCAGATTCCACGTAATGTTTACCACGTCGCAGTAAAAACATTCCTTTTACTTAAATATCTACTCAAAACACCGCAAGCTGCTACTGTTTATTTCAACTCATCGTAAATGTAGACGATATTGGCCTAGTTATTCAATCTGGTCATTGGGTAGCCTAGGTTTATTATTATTATACTGCACTTCACTATCTTAGCCTTGCCTAGTTTAATATATGACGTTCTCGTAAGCATATAGGTTCAAAAACATCAATTCTCTTCCCGATACTGCTCACATTAACCTCATATCAAACTTATGAGCACGGCAGTATATTACTACACATGAATAATACGTATCTGTGGTTATTTTCTCCGGCATATGCCTTAGAATTCACACAATGGCACAAACAGGTCATACCTTTGGCACTTCAGCATTCCTACAATTATACTACACCAAATGAAATACTTTATAGTTAAATTTACTAGAACGTTACTTATCTCTGGCCATGTTATGTCCGACTCTGCTTTCTTCTTGCTCGTCACGGCTTCTCGGAACGCTTAGCCTTGCACTGGATCACGTCATGCTGGATCTCTAGGTCTTCAGGCTTGAGCTTACGATGATCTGGTCAGCCTCCCTCCATCGCTTTAGGCTAGCTCCATTTCGTGTCCAATTTCCATGCAACGAAAAGACAATATTAAATTGATAGAATACATCTTAATTTTCAGTATATAAAGCTTTTCCAAGTACTTTCTCTAATTGTATATATATTTCTTTTCCTCTAAAGATACTGCTCAGATTCAATTTTTATTTTCATAAACTGGCTCTTCCTTGGTCTTTTTTATGTTGTCTGAATAATGTTCTTTAAATCTTATCAATGGGCAATACGTATAATTTGATGAAAATTTGGCCGTTTATTAAGTCAGTGTAGGCCTTATTTACGAATGCCGTATCCCAACACCTCTTCTTCCGTACAGTATTTGAAATCTTTTATGCGTGTTTCCCTGCCGTTTTTATGTATTTTCCAGTGGTTTGTTTCTGGATTCTTCCTTCGTATGGCTCCTATTATGGTTATATTGATTATGTCAGCTAATCTTCTGGTCAAGTAATCGCAATTCACAGTCCGTTTACGACGAAAACTCTTCTTGCCAAAGTAGATAATAATAGACCGTTTTTCAATTTTTTACGTATAATGGTTCATTTCTTATAGAGTTTCCTTTCCATCTCGCCAGGCACTGCCTCCTAATTGCGGTCAACTTGTCACAAAAAGTTATTCCGTGCATTCTTAACGCTTGAAGCTGATCTGCGCCATTTTTCTTCCGATGTATATTCATGTAAACTGACGTCAATCGTAACGTAATGGTACAGTACACAATTGTGTACATCAGGTCTCAACTTATGTTGAAATTAAAATGACTTCTTTAATATATGGGTCGTTTTCTATATAAAAATTAAAAAATACATTTTGATCCAATTTTTTCCAGATTATTATTCCTTTTCTCGGTGTAACATTCAAGATGTATATATATATTAATAGAGATCGTTAAGAATGAATATGCATTTCAAATATTCGTAAAATCCTAAAGGAGGTTTATTTTCAAAAAATTGAAATATAATAAAAATTAGAGGAAACATTAATATACAGAATTGGATACGCAGGGTCTAAAAGGGTTACGTACTGTATGGTTGGTATTCATACGTTGTAGTGGTGTTACTCCAAGTGTTTTCCTGTTTGGAATGAAGCTGCGCACAAGGTGAAATGATTCGCCGGGTGTCACAGATACCAAATTTAGGTCACAGAAGATTCATCAAATGTGATTACGTGCTGCATCAAGTTGGTTACCAGGTGAGACACGAGATAGGATTGAGGTGCCTGTCTGTCCGAGGACAGATAAATGGCTCGGTAATTGGATTATGAAGTTAGTTGTCCTGAACAATGTAAGTAGGCCTACAGCACGCTTCACAACGCCACCAACACGGAAGGTAATTGAATCTCTTGGGAAGCAGAAGAGACAGATATGAAAGTTATAATTGATACTGGAATGTATGTTATACGTTCAAATTCACAGATTAATTCCTGAAACTGTCTACCCCGTAATAATAATAATAATAATAATAATAATAATAATAATAATAATAATAATAATAATAATAATAATAATAATAATAATAAGTTAACTTTTAGTATTCATTTCCAATGCTTAAGAAATTTTTTTAATACACCCCATTTTTCTATGTTCAAAGGTGTAGGTCTTCCCTTACGTGCGGTAATTATACAATAACACAATAATACTTTCAACAAAGGCACAATAATGATGCACGTACTGTATTTTAAATAAATAGAAGTAAGGCGTGATTATACAATTAAAACGTCATTTAGTATTTGACTACTCACTAACGCACTCGGTAGAACTGAACAGACACATTGACTGAGTGAGATTGCCAGACTGACGATTGCACGCGACAAGCGAGTGACCTCGAAAAAAATATACCCCTGCTCCCCTTCATCACAAAACATGTACAACTCGTGACGAATGACATTTGGGGCGCATTTCCGCCATGTATTTTCTTAATATAAAAGAAGTAAAAGGAAATAATTAGTTGAAAAATCAATAGGATTTGCAAAAATTGCTTTCTTGTTACAATTCCTAGCTTCAGGTGGCTAATATGGAATAAAAAATAATTTTTCCTCCACAAAGTGGGGGGGGGGGAGAAAAGAGCCTGTGTTCCCCCCCTCCCTCCGATCTAATCTCCGCCACTGAGTGTTGACCAAAGGAGGTCAAGTAGTTCAAGAATGTGAAAACCTATAAAACATGTCTGAAGTCCGTCTACTGCTAAACAAGTGTAGCAAGATTTGATTTTCTGGATGAAAAATTGTAAGGTGCAATATTATGCATTCTGGTTATTGTGGATTGTGTATGGCTGATTGGAGATAGGTTAAGGAAATACGTGTTTACGAGCACCGAAAGCGAAAGTGACACATTACTTTGGTGACGCAACTCGCCGTCATGCCTCGTTTCCTTTAAGATTTATCAACTCCTTAACGAAGTCGATTCTTCACTTCATCTCCTCTTGCCTCTCACAAGTGCTTCTCTGGAGGGCTGTTAATCAATACACTCGAGAAGATGAAACCTGTTCCAATTTTAGGACTTTCCTCTCCGTAGTGGTATACTTTAATCTGTGGACATGTGATAAATTATCAGCTGAGCTCTTCAGCAACTCCAAAATCAATTATTTATAAATCTTTTTCTGAGCTTGGATGTTGTTGTTGAGATGTTTTATTTAGGAACTTTCCTTTGTTTATTTCATTCATTCCTTCATCATTCTTTTCTACTCTTAATAATTTAAGACCTCGCCGGAATAAAGATGTAACCAACAAAATCGTGAAATGTGATATTTCAGTGGAAACAGGGTGTATCATCTCTCCTCTGTGCTGTGGTGTCATCTTATGTCTTATATTTGAACTTCAAGCTGGTTTAAAGCCGGCAGAACATCGTCCTTCGTGATGTAATGATGGAACATCAGTCAACAGTGCTTGTGGTGCTGCATCACCAGGTGCAATAGGTCATTAAAATAAATGCAATAGATGAAATCACACCTATGTTTGGAAAATTTCCTTCAGCATACGTTGCAATATCCAAATCCAACTTTTGGATGAATAATCACAGCAGATTATGGCCTCCGTGGCTCAGGCTCATGGTTCAAATCCCGGTCACTCCATGTGAGATTTGTGCTGGATAAGGCGGAGGCGGGACAGATTTTACTCCAGGTACTCCGATTTTTCATGTCATATTTCATTCCAGAAACACTCTCCAATATCATTTCATTTCATTATTATTTGTCCCAGAGGAGTGCGACAGGCTTCGGCAGCCGGCACAATTCCTATCCTTACCGCAAGATGGGGGCGTCATTCATTCCATCCCTGACCCAGTCACTGACTGGAAAACAGGTTGCAGCTTTCCTCAATCGTAGTGGATATATCTTCGGAGTGGACAACTCCCCTTAAAATGTCGTCTAACATCTCGGCGGTTCGAGCAGTCCCTGGAACGTGCGCAAGTACAACCCGCTGCCGTCATCCTGACTGTGTGTAGGCTGAAACTTTAGGACACCTGCTTGCTTTCTGTCCCAATGGAGCACTGCAAAGAAATGATCGTATCACAGGGTTATATTAGCTCTATCTTCAGAATTAAGGGAAATGATGTGGTAAGTTTATGAAGAAGTTCACTGTGTTTAATTGCCATTCATCCATAAAGACACACTGCTTTAGTTTTGGATCCCACCATTCGTTTTTAAAAAGAAATTGAGCAGTCGACTGAAGTTGACAAAGGAAGGAAAGATATCTAAGAATCATGTCTCCCATATTAGCGAATATTACGACATCCGGCTTGAGCATTGGTCAGTTAAAGGATTGCTTTTTGGTAGCAGGCGAGGTACTTAAAAATACACCTGAAATATCTTGAAAGGGTTAGGTAACCCCAGAAATACACTCAATGACACAAAGGCATTATCAAAGACTCGTCAGTGATTTTGCACCGCTAACTTTGTTTCATAATTGTTAATCCAGGCCATTTTGTGTGATAATCTCCTATGAATGTGTTGCATTCCGTAAAGTCCAAGCAGTTTTTTATTTGTGCACAGGAATAGTTAATTTTTTCCAAGTTTTAACGTTGCGTCTATTAGCTTTTCTGTAAAATTCAGGATCTTTGTGTTCACACACAGTACGTGTGATGATGTTCTTTTGAAAAAGAAAGTAATACACTAATATTATTTGCTATCATTTGTGTTCCAGGTGCATGTTCAGGATTTCTCTTCTGTTATATACAAACGTAAGACATGCTTGCAGATTATTTCACACTGTATCACTTCCAATTCATACATTATTTTTAAAACCTTATGTTACCGTGCGAGTTGGCCGTGCGGTTAGGGGCGCGCAGCTGTGGGCTTGCATTCGGGAGATAGTGGGTTCGAACCCCACTGTCGGCAGCTCTGAAGATGGTTTTCCGTGGTTTCCCATTTTCACAGCAGGCAATTGCTGAGGCTGTACCTTAATTAAGGCCACGACCGCTTCCTTCCCAGTCCTAGCCCTTTTCTATCCCATCGTCGTCGCATTAAGACCTATCTGTGTCGGTGCGACGTAAAGCAAAATAGCTACAACAACAACAACAACAACAACAACAACAACAACAAAAACAACAACAACAAAACCTTATGTTATAACAATAAATCCGTTGCAATTCAGACCGCAAGGTGAAAGGACGCAATAGTGCTGAGCGGGTGTAAAGTGTAGGAACTGCAAAGGCGAGTGAAACATGGAAGTATCCATAGAGCAATATCGGTGTGTTATAGGCAGGTGGCAATGCAGAATGAAAAAGAAAGCAATACAGACCGGAATCAATAACCGTAACATCATGCAGATGCTGTTTACATTAGTGGTGGTGACGGTGCTGTTGGTAATCGGTGGTATTGAACTAAACCCAGGGTCTGGACTGTCTTGAGGAGGTATGGAGAAGATTAGGGAGGTCTTGAATGTGGACAAGACGCGGGATATGATAATGGAGCAAATGAGAGAATATAAGGAATTGAGGACCTTCTCAGAATCAGAACTCAAAGATATCAAGCAGAGCCTGCTACAGGAGAAGAAGGCTGAAATGACGAACAAGGTACTGGAATTAGAAGTAAGGATAAGAAATACTGAAGTAAATGAACGGATCCGAGAGAAGGTGGAGAGGAGGAGAAATATATAATAATCTATGGATTGGTAGAGTCAGATAAAGAGAACCCAAATGATTTGCTGGATAGAGTAATCTTCTTAATCAGGGAGAAACTCGATAGTTACATTGAAAAATGAAATGTCGTATGGCTTTTAGTGCCGGGATATCCCGGGATGGGTTCGGCTCGCCAGGTGCAGGTCTTTCTATTTGACACCCGTAGGCGACCTGCGCGTCGTGATGAGGATGAAATGATGATGAAGACAACACATAAACCCAGCCCCCGTGCCAATGGAATTAACCAATTAAGGTTAAAATCCCGGAACCGGCCGGGAATCGAACCCGGGACCCTCTCTACCGAAGGCCAGTACGCTGACAGTTCAGCCAACGAGTCGGTTGATAGTGACATTGATTCAGATTAGGGAAGAATAGAGGAAGGAGACCGATCAAGGTATGTATGGTATCGAGCTTGAAGGCTCAACAAATATTGGAGGTTGCGAAGAAGCAGAAGGGGTCAAAAATATGGATCAAGAAAGTACTGGATCAAGAGGAAATGACAAATATGAAAACGCTTCGCTTTCATTTATAAAAAGCGCGGCATTCAGGACTAAAAGCTTATATCCGCGGAAGCAGACCCGTGGTTGTGGGTGACACGTGGAACAGACAGTGGGCGGTGAACCAGCTACGCGAGATAGAGCAACGGCCTGATGTGTCAGCTACGCGAAAGGCCAGGGATATTGACAACGAGCAAGGCACAAATGAGTCATCAGCAGCAGAAACAGAAACTGCAGAACAGCAGCAGCCCCAGCAGGTGTTGCTGATCAAAGCGAATGGAGGTCACGACGACCCGGTTACGAAAGTAAGTCATCAGCACCATTCCGGACAAGCAGCACAGGAATGAGTGGTTCCAAGGAGAGATACCAGAGCAGCAAGAAGAGAAGAAAAAAACGTAAGCTAGCGTTAAAATTAAGGGATATTTGGGCTAAGAAAGGACTGACGGGTACTGAGGAAACTAGGGGAAGGAAAGAAAGAATAATTAGTTTCCCAGGTGGTTTTATTATTCAGTTAGATCAATCAAGAATGACCATGAGTAGAGCCGCGAGCTCAACAGATATACTCGCAAATAATAACTAGGCTGGGGTGTGGGAGTAATAAATTTAGAGTGTGTACTGAGTAAACTAGAAAATGATGAGGCCAGGGGTTTAATGCGGAAAAATTATATTACGGTGATGATTGAAATGTGGATGGAGGGTGAATATTAGTTGCAAATACCGGGTTGTAAAATTTCGAGTAAAACGAAGCAAAGAAGGAGTCTGAAAGGGCGCTATACCGGGGGGATATCAGTGTTCATGAAAGATAAAATAAGTAACCAGGTAGAACTATGGAAATCACGAGTGGATGAAATTATTAGGGTAAAAATAACTTTAAAAAAAGCAGGAGGAAAGAGATATTTTCATAGGCTTCTGCTACAACCATCCCTTGGGGTACTCCTTTGACAAAAAATCCTTCTTTGATGATCTTGTTGGTGAAATAAAGGAGTTAAAATTAAAGAATGAAGAAGCAGGAATAATTATAATGAGAGATCTCAATGCAGGATTGCGAGTAAAAATCCAATGTACTATAGAGAAATTGATGAAATTCTAATGAAAGTAAGAAGTAGCAAAGATAAAGTAACGAGAATGGAGAGAAATTACTAGAAATGTGTGCAGTAGAGGAATTATATATTCTGAACAGTGGATGGACGGGAGATACAACAGGAAACTTAACGTATATTGTCGAGTCAGGAGTGTGACAGACCTAGATTTAGCTTCCCGGGTAGCGCTAACTTGTATCAAAGACATTAAGGTACATAATTGGACAGCATCCCATCATTTTCCGGTTGTTATTCGACTAGTGATAGATGATGGAAAACCAAAAGGGAAACCCCACACGAACTACGTACAAAAGCAACTGGTTAGGTATACATGGGTGGAGGAGCATAGGGACGAATTTAGGAACTATTATAGGTGGAAAACTTTTGATATTTTGAAGTTGGGTATTGAGAACATGATAGAGAATAATAACATAGAAGTAATAAAAATGGTTGAAAGATTAATAACAATAGCAAGCAAAAATGATTGTAAGAAAGAGTTTTTTTTTTGATAGGGGCTTTACGTCGCACCGACACAGATAGGTCTTACGGCGACGATGGGATAGGAAAGACCTAAGAGTTGGAAGGAATCGGCCGTGGCCTTAATTAAGGTACAGCCCCAGCATTTGTCTGGTGTGAAAATGGGAAACCACGGAAAACCATCTTCAGGGCTGCCGATAGTGGGATTCGAACCTACTATCTCCCGGATGCAAGCTCACAGCCGCGCGCCTCTACGCGCACGACCTGTAAGAAAGAGTAGGGAAGACAAATATAATTCTTGGTACAATGATGAGTGTAATAAAAAAGAAAATAGGAGTGTTAAAGGCACTAAAAGTATACAGAAAGGAGGGATCGGAAGACTTAAGGATAGATTTTTGCCAAATGAGGAAAGAGTACAAAGATTTATTATGTGGAAAAAACTGGCAGGAAAAATATGTACTATTATTAAATATGTATTGTAAAGAAAACGAAAAAAAGAAGAAAATATTGAACAAAATAAGCGAAATCTGTAAATATAAAAGTAGTAATCAAGCAATCATAAGCAGTGAGGAGTGGTTAGTATATTTCAAAGGTTTGTTAGGGGATAATGATGCATGGAAAATGAATAAAACCCATACTGTTATGCTTAGACATGTGGGGTACACTTCGCCTGAATTAGACGACCCAATATTAAGAGGTGAAGTGGCAGATTTTTAAAAAAGGTAAGGAGGTAAAGCAAGTGCTATCAGTGGAATCACTTATGAATTTCGGAACGAGTTTGTTAAAAACAGCCAGATGCTGTAAATATTAACTAGAATACTCAACAACACCTTCGTTGGTGGAAAAATTACTAGTTCTTGGCAAGAAGGAATTATATGCCCAGTATACAAAAGGAAAGGGGATAGATCTAACACCAGCAACTATAGGGGTATTACCTTGCTGGATATACTTAGTAAGATTTATACCGGGATTCTGGCAAAAAGAATTTTAAAAATTGGCAGAAGATTACTATATATACTCTGCGTGCCAGTCGGGTTTTTGGAAAGAAATGAGAATTACTGATAATATATTTATAATTAAAACAATAATAGAAATATTTAAAGAGAAAAGATGAGAGATTATATATTGAAGCGATATATCTGCAAAAAGCTTTTGATTCAGTGAGCAGACGGGCTGTTATTGCGGAGCTGGCCAGGATAGGGTTGTCAAACAAAATGATCAGGGCCATAGAAGAATTATACACAGAGGTGTTATGCACGATTAAAGTGAAGGAAGACATGGCAGTACCGTAGGAGAGATACATTCAAATATTGGACTCAATCAGGGATGTAAATTATCACCAATATTGTTCATACTTTTCAATAATAATGTATTAGATAATTGAGGGAAGGAGGATAGAACATGTTCACGTATGAATAATAAAGAAATTCCTGGCCTAATTTTCGCGGACGGCATCCTACTGTTCTCTCTATCACCAGGCGGTATGCAGCAGTCTTGATAAAACTGCTGAATATTGCAGAATATATAATTTGGAAATAAATATCAATAAAACAAAAGTAATGGTATATAAGAAAGCAGATAAATTAAAGAAAAATGAAAGAGGCTGCAGATTAGAGGGTATAGACCTGGAAGTTGTTAATAAAACAGAATATCTAGCAATTATTATGACATCGAATGGTAAGTGGAATAATCAAATATGACGTGCTTAAATGAAAGGGGTTGGCCGCTTTATCCAGCACAAGATGCTTAGAAAGGAAGATGGCGAATACTGAATACAAGTTACATAGAAATGTTTTAAATGCGCTAGTGATTTCAAGAGCAATGTATGGGGCGTTAAAACAGAGAGAAAGAAATAGATGTAACAAACCACAAATTCAGAAAAATAATCATGTGGAGTTAGAAGATTATGCGAGGACATAAGTATTCAAGCAGATATAGCCAGGAAAGTAATAAGATATTGCTTAAGATTAAAAAAGGGAAGAGGGGAGGGAAATACTGAATTTAGCATACAAACAACATATAGAACAATTAAAGGATGACTACTGGCTAACGAAGGATATTGAGAAACAGACGATTATGGTGGAATGTGGAACTAAAAGGACACTGCTGGAATTTCGTTAAATCATACACTAAATGGCAATAAGGAGAGAAAGGGAGCCTAACAGAGAAGTGAGTAGAATGGTATGGTGGCTAATGGGAATTTGAAAAAATAAGGGTCCGAGAGAGAAAAATAACTAAAATCAGCATCCACTTGGTGGAAAAGAAATGGAAGAAGCGCATTTATTAAGAATTTCTAGAGCAACCGAAGCACTGAGAGCAAAATATGTGGGAAGTGAATGTAAAACAAAAATAGAAAGAGAGAGAATTCTATACAATTGCTAAAATATTAAATAAAGTGTGAGTTACACCGGGAAGAATAGAAAAAATATTTTGTATCTTAAAAAGTATGTGGAAAAAGAAAATTAAAAACATCAAAACAAATACAAACGAGAGTAATGAAAAATAAAGATAATATGGATAAGAGGCCTGCGTATCGTACAATAATGAATAAAATTAATAGTAGGTAACAAATTATGTCAAATGTTGTAATGTATAAATTGTTACAGTTTTTTCGTGTGGTTATTTCTAGCAGAGTGCAGCCCTTCTAAGGCAGACCCTCCGATGAGGGTGGGCGGCATCTGCCGTGTGTAGGTAACTACGTGTTATTGTGGTGGAGGATAGTGTTATGTGTATTGTGTGAGTTGCAGGGATGTTGGGGACAGCACAAACACCCAGCCCCCGGGCCATTAGAATTAACCAATTAATGTTAAAATCCCCGACCCGGCCGGGAATTGAACCCGGGACCCTCTGAACCGAAGGCCAGAACGCTGACCATTCAGCCAACGAGTCGGACAATTGTTATAGTGTCTTGTCCTTATTTTCTAGCCATAACTCAGACATTAAGTATGGCATGTTGTAAGTATGGAAAACATACTGGTAAGTTAAAATTATGTCAAATGTAGTAATCTTTAAATTATTGTATATTCATAATTCAGCCATTAAGTAAAGTATGTTGTAGGTAGTAGGATACCCCCGAAAGACCTGTGACACTAAGGTTAGCATTGGAATGGTGTGATATACGTGAAAAGTTTTCTAAATGCCTGTGAAGGTGCTTTTGTGCTTTACCTGAAAAGGCTTTGTTGCAGTATCTACTGGAAAGTGGGTATTTACAACTATTTAAATTATTTCTGCTGCGAAGTAGAAGTATGTGTTATTTACCAGTTTGCAGCGAGGTGAGCTTTTGTATTATATGATTGATAATTATCATTTATAAGGAAAGCCTGGAGGCGGAGTCGGAATGTTAATACGTGACGATTAGAAATACAAGGTAATATTCAAATCGCCAAGTGAATACTCTCACAGGCCAGAGTTCTTGTGCGTAGAAATTGAAATTCGTGGTACGAAGTGTTTACTCGGTGTAGTGTATCGCCCACAGAAGACCGGAAACACAACGGATCTAGAGGAAGCCCTACAGGACTTAATATCCAGGTATGAACACATGGTTTTAATGGGAGATTTTAACACTGACCTGAAAAATGCAACTACTGAAACTAGGCGACTAACATGCATGTTTGAATCCATTAATATGACAATTCTGCCCATACAACCCACACACCATGTTGCAACATCGCACACACTCTTTGA
This sequence comes from Anabrus simplex, assembly GCF_040414725.1. Classification (NCBI taxonomy): domain Eukaryota; kingdom Metazoa; phylum Arthropoda; class Insecta; order Orthoptera; family Tettigoniidae; genus Anabrus; species Anabrus simplex. Next base: position 821,999,630 of record NC_090265.1, on the reverse strand, counting down.
CCTAATCGTTGTAAACAATAAAGACCGTATATTGTCACATGGACAGATTCCTGTGCCAGGCCTTTCCCACCATGATATGATTCACGCTGCATACTCTTTGAAGTGTCCAAAATACAAGCCTAAGATAATCGAATATAGAGATTTCAAAAATTTCTGAGCACACCATGGCACACAGTTCAGTACATAAAGGACATTGACGACAAAGTATCTCATTTTAACGAACTTCTCTTAACTTTATACGACAGACATGCCCCATTACGTACTGCTCGAGTAAAGCGACCATCTAACCCTTGGGTCAATCAAGAATTTCGTGATCAAATGAAAGACAGAGACGTAGCCTATAGCTACTATGTGAAATGTCCAACACAGGACAATTTTGAGAAATATAAAAGACTCCGAAATAAAACAACGCAGATGATAAGAAACGCTAAAATACGCTACTCGTACGAAGTTTTAAATACACATAACTCTGCAGCTGTATGGAAAACTCTCCGCGATATGGGTCTAAGTAAAACGAAGACAAAGGATAGTAACGGTAATGTACCTTTGGACGATCTGAATAATTATTTTAGCTGAAGAAACGTCCAGACGAACGGAAATACCAAGAGAGCCACTATTGACAAAATATCTTCAAAGAGAAAGCATGGTGGAGAAACATTCTACTTCTCTCATGTGACTCCAGGTGATGTAAAGAGCGCCCTCAATGACATAAAATCAGGGTCTACCGGACACGTCGGAATAAACCTGTCCCTTTTAAGAAAAGTTCTAGACATCATTCTTCCTACAATAACGCACATTATTAACACCTCTCTTATGACTGGAATCTTTCCTGAGAACTGGAAAAATGCCATCATCAGACCCTTGCCGAAAAATAGTACCCCTATAACCTTTGACGATTACCGGCCTGTTAGTATCCTCCCTGTACTGGGAAAAGTACTGGAAAAACTAGTACACAAACAAATGACAAACTATATCTTACATCATAACTTACTCGACAGATATCAATCAGGGTTCAGATCGAATTACAGTACCAACACAGCATTGGTAAAAGTAACTAAAGACATTCAGCTAGCAATGGATAACGGACAAATGACAATTCTAATTCTTCTAGACCTTACAAAAGCATTTGACTGCGTAGACAAAGACATTTTACTAGCCAAATTAGAAGCGATGAAATTTTCTAATAATGTATTATGCTGGGTACGTTCCTATCTCAGTGGACGTAAACAATGTGTGTCAGTGGGAGACAATATGTCTAGATGGCTAAATACTGAGATGGGTGTAGCACAGGGTGGGGTGTTATCACCGCTTCTGTTCTCCCTATACATGAATGACCTATCAGAACAACTGACGAACTGTAAATATCACTTATATGCTGACGATATCCAATTGTATATTCATACCAAGCCGAATGACATACAAGAAGCAACCATGAAACTAAACGAAGACCTATTTAACATTAACGAATGGACTAGTAGCCACTGCCTGAAGGTAAACCCATTAAAATCGCAATCCATCATAATAGGATCTAAAAAAGCGCATGCCAAGTTAGAAAGTATCAATATACCGGTTATCAACGTCAATGAAACACCTATAACAATGAAAGACTCCGTTAAGAACCTTGGAATAATTTTTGATAAGTAGTTAAGTTGATCAGAGCACGTAACAAAAATTTGTCAACGTGTATTCGGCTCATTACACTCACTGCACAAACTGAGGGACTTTCTTCCTGTCAAAACCAGGAAACTGCTTGTTCAAGGACTAATTCTACCAATATTTGATTATGGTGACGTAGTCTATAATAACATAAGTTATTCACTTGGTTCCAAACTTCAACGGGCACATAATGCCTGCATTCGATTCATTCTAAATGTTCCGCTCCATTCCCACATCAGCCCATTCCTCCATCAGCTGTCCTGGTTAAGATTATGCGATAGATGCAAGCACCATGCTGTTTCTCTTCTGCACAAAATACTGCGAATAGGTAAACCAGACAACCTGAGAATAGATTTCAGCTACCTCTCTCCCTCAGGCAGAACACCCGCAAGGTCATCAACACGATCCCTGTTGTCCATCCCCATTCACCACAGTAGGATGTATAACAACTCATTTGTACCGGGGACCATACGTTCCTGGAATTCCCTCCCGGCTGAAATTAGAGACATAAGCAACCTAAATGTATTCAAAAGAATGTGCTGGAACTTTTATCTACAATCAGAATAATTTACTCCAAGAAGTACCCTCAAATGTTAGATTAAGTCGGATGAATAAAATGTAAATGTAAGATTAGTAACATTGACAATTTTCGAGGTATAGTTTTAATAATAGTAAATACTATAAATTCATTTTAAAATGTAAAAAACAAATTATGATACTTTAGATTTTCAGGTAAATTACATTTCACGTTAATTTTAAATTATATTAAACTTATTTTTAATTTTAAGTAGTTATAATGTTCTGTTTACACAGGTGTACAATTATATGGTTTGGCATAATAGCAGGCTTCATAGCCTGAGCCCCGCCATGTACAGAAAGACATTAATAAATAATAAATAAATAAGTTTGTAAATAAATTAAGGAAAGATTCATGTTGTCCTAGACAATATAGCATTGTTAACGTCTAGGACAAACAAATTATATTTAGTATAGTAGTCATCATCATCATCATCATCTGTTTAACCTCCAGGCTCGGTTTTTCCCTCGGACTTAGCGAGGGATCCCACCTCTACCTCCTCAAGGGCAGTGTCCTGGAGCTTCAGACTCTTGGTCGGGGGATACAACTGGGGAGTATGACCAGTACCTCGCCCAGGCGGCCTCACCTGCTATGCTGAACAGGGGCCTTGTGGAGGGATGGGAAGATTGGAAGGGATAGGCAAGGAAGAGGGAAGGAAGCGGCCGTGGCCTTAAGTTAGGTACCATCCCGGCATTCGCATGGAGGAGAAGTGGGAAACCACGGAAAACCACTTCCAGGATGGCTGAGGTGGGAATCGAACCCACCTCTACTCAGTTGACCTCCCGAGGCTGAGTGGACCCCGTTCCAGCCCTCTTACCACTTTTCAAATTTCGTGGCAGAGCCGGGAATCAAACCCGGGCCTCCGGGGGTGGCAGCTAATCACGCTAACCACTACACCACAGAGGCGGACTAGTATAGTAGTACTTAATCATAAAAGAAAAATGTAATGCATGTAGCAAATTTGAACGAACTGCAAAAAGAGAGTGCTCTCTTCCTTAGTTCCGGACGATCCGGAATTTAGGATGGGAGTATTCTATTCTCTAAAAATAAAATATTGTTTCTAATAGATGAACTCATTTGTAAACTTACGGATACAATTGGTTCAAGTAGTGTATATTCGGGAGATAGTGGGTTCGAACCCCACTGTCGGCAGCCCTGAAGATGGTTTTCTGTGCTTTCCCCATTTTCACACCAAGCAAATGCTTGGGCTGTGCCTTAATTAAGGCCACGGCCACTCCATTCCCAGTCTAGCCCTTTCCTGTACCATCGTCTCCATAAGAACTATCTGTGTCGGTGCGACGTAAAGCCAATAGCAAAAAAGTAGTGTATACCATGAAATAAATCCCAAAAATAATTTTCCTGTCTCGTGAAAAATAACTGATTTGTTGGATACATTCTTATTCAGAAGTGGGAGGAGGGGGATGCTTACGGCTGGTAGAGGAATAGTGTTTGTGATGTAGATCGGGTAATTGGAAGGAATGAAAAGAAGCTACGGAAGAGTGAAATTGTCCGTTTGCCTACTGACTACGAAAATGTTTTGGAATTGTTGTCACTGCACATGTTCTTGCCGAGGACTGGTATGTGTACAAGTAGAAAATCTCAGCTAGGGATTCTATTCAGATAAGTGTAAACCAATTGTTCTGCATATCTACTTTTTCAGGGATGTGAGGAGGTTTTCACACATTGTTGAGGAGGGGTGAAAAATTTGTTGTCTCTCAACCCCAGACAAGAACGGATAGGCTACCCGGTGATGCAGAAAAAGATGAAATACATTAAAATGCCTTTCAATAACCTCGACATAATGGAGGACCATCCTGCTACGCCGTTTTATGAACATGTGCTTGCTCTAGCTGGTAATATTCATAATGACAGTGACAGTGATGGCGATGAAATTTACACTTAAAATGTATTTTGCTCATGTAGGTATTGTAATAACTGGTGTACTTTCTTTACGATCAATATTTGGAATGTAGGTAATAACTGTTGTATTTTAGCTATTTGAATGTTGAGAAATGTCACTCTATATATATGCCAGTAAATGATTTAATTCCATAATGTCCTAACTCCAAATTACACTAGATGATTACCACAATTTTGACTGATAAGAGATTTTGAAAACACATTGTCAGGATTTATATAGTAATGAATGAGAATAGTCCGCCTCTGTGGTGTAGTGGTTAGTGTGATTAGCTGCCACCCCCCCCCCCCTCGAAGACCCGGGTTCGATTCCCCCTCCAGCGTTGTTTTTTTCTTCGGACTCAGCGAGGGATCCCACTCCTGCCGCCTCAAGGTCAGTATCCTGGACCGTGATACTATCCGACAGAGGAGACGACTGAGGAGGAGGACGAGTACCTCACCCAGGCTACCTCACCTGCTATGCTGAACAGGGGCCTTGTGAGGGGGGCGGGGAATTGGAAAGGATGGACAAGGAAGAGGGAAGGAAGCGGCTGTGGCCTTAAGTCATGTACCTTCCTGGCATTTGACTGCAAAAGAAGAGAAGTGGGAAACCACGGAAAACCACTTTGAGAATGGCTGAGGTGGGAATCGAACCCTCCTCTACTCAGTTGACCTCCCGAGGCTGAGTAGGCCCGTTCCAGTCCTAGTGCCACTCGTTGGCTGAATGGTCAGCGTACTGGCCTCCGGTTCAGATGGTCCCGGGTTCGATTCCCGGCCGGGTCGGGGATTTTAACCTTCATTGGTTAATTCCAGTGGCCCAGGAGATGGGTGTTTGTGCTGTCCCCTACATCCCTACAACTCACACACAGCACACAAAACACTATCATCCACCACAATAACACGCAGTTATCTACACATGGCAGATGCCGCCCAACCTCATCAGAGGGTCTGCCTTACAAGGGCTGCCACACACAGTTATTATTACCACTTTTCAAATTTTGTGGCAGAGCCCGGAATCCAACCCGGGCATCTGGGGGTGGCAGCTAATCACAGAGATGGACCCTTCCAATAACACCAAGGGGTCTGCTCAAGGTTCAACGTCCCTTCCGACGGACGAATCGCCGTCAGCTGCATCATATACCCTCACTCCGTATGTACACTGTGGAGAAGTTTGGAACTGAATCCAGTCTTTTTTTTTTTTGTATGCAGTCTAGTGAATATAAATCATATACCACCAGCTCTCCTACCCTACCCGCCAACATTCTGATGGTGAAAATGCTTTCCTACAACGAGACTCGAACAGGCTAACCACAATGCCACAATAGTGTGATTATTTGCCACCTCCAGAGGTCCGGGTTCGATTCCCGGTTCTGCCACAACATTTGAAAAGTTGCACGAGGACTGGAACGGGGTCCACTCAGCCTTGAGGGATCAACTGAACAGAGGAGGTTCGATTCCCACCTCAGCCATCCTCGAAGTGGTTTTCCGTGGTTTACCACTTCTACTCCAGGCAAATGCCTCTAAGGTACCTAACTTACGGCCACGGACGCTTCCTTCCCTCTACCCGACACCACTCCAACTGAACTATTGATGATAAAGTGTTTGCGTGACCGTGCTACATTCAAATGCCACACGTGTTTGAAACAGTATGTACATAATTTTGTTACAAAACATAGCTTCTTTTTATCATAAATGGTAAGTCTGCTTATTTATGGATTTATTCTTGCTTATTATCCATAATCCGAATTATCCGGATTTAGATTGTCCGAATTGCCTTTGGTCCCAGTTAGTCTTAATAAACGAGGCTGGCCTTACGTAAAACTTTGTAGTGTGATTTTTCAAAAGTTCCACTACTCTCCTCTTCGGAGGAGTTCTTGCAGATTTTGGTTCTTAGACATGATAATTAAATTATCTACGTAAGAATTGGACCAAATAAGACCGTATTAATAAACTGCTGCATTGGTCATTTCACACCAACTACGAACTGCACTATTCGATATTATCGAAATAGATTTACAATTCTGCAGAAAAGGAAAATATGCCTTACTCGCAAATGTAACAGTAGTAATTTTCACAACACGGAAGTGGCAGTACGTAAAATCTCGCAAGTCATGAAAAACATAACTACATAGTGCCAACGTGCCAGATGAACGGTAACTGTAAGACGTCCTATTGGCAAATAGCGTTCCTAAAACTGTATGGATGGTGACACTGAATCGAACTGGACAGTTAGAAAGTAACAATAAATTAGCACCTTCAGTTTTAACAGGAGAGAGGGAGTTAGGTTGTTCCCTTAGTGACTACGTTTACGCGTCGAGGACTATACTTGCTGACAATCGCGTGACCTATACATTGAGGCCATCTTTATCACGGTACATGTGACATGAGTTGAATTTTTCTTTGGATTATCTTCAGTTTTTTTGAGATCCGGTCTGCCTCTGTGGTGTAGGCCCGTGTTAGATTCCCGACTCTGCCACGAAATTGGAGAAGTGGTACGAGGGTTGGAACGGGGTCCACTCAACCTCGGGAGGTGAACTGAGTGTACGGGGTTCGATTTCCTCCTCATGCATCCTCGAAGCGGTTTTCCGTTTTCCCTTTTCTCCTCCAGGCCACGGGCGCTTTATTCACTTTTTCTTGTTTATCCCTTCCAATATTCCCATCCCCTGGCAAGGATCCTCTTCTGTATAGCAGGTGAGGCAGTCTGGGTGAGGTACTGGTCCTCCTCCCTAGTTGTATCCATCCGACCCGAAGTATCACGCTGATTAAGGAAGAAATATTTGTGACACGAGTTGAAACTTTCTTTGAATTATATTTCGGTATTCTGTTTAGATAGGGGCTGTCTGGCCGAGGCGGTAAAGGCGTGCTTGGTTCGCCCGGAAGGACGTGGGTTCGAATCCCCGTCAGGAAGTCGTAAAATTTGAGACACGAGATTTCCACTTCCGGAGGTGCATATGGCCCTGAGGTTCACCCAGCCTACACCAAATATGAGTACCAGGTTAATTCCTGGGGGCAAAGGCGGCCGGGCGTAGAGCTAACCACTCTACCCCATAACGTGCCGAGGTTAACAATGGTGGAAGCCTTTACCTTCCACTCCTCCATGGGCCTTCATGGCCTGGACGGAGGTGACTTTGCTTTTTGCTTTTTTTTTTTTTTTAGATCCCTGGAGCAACTTTGGGTCGCCTTGGGTTTTAATTGGTACAATAGTTCAAGTTTAAAAGTCCTTCCTGGCTCCACGTGGTTCTCGGATAAAAATCAAACACTAGTGTACACTAGTAGGAGCGATTTAGCCGAGTGGCAGAGCCAATGGCTTCTAAGAATCGTGTTTGCAGTTCGAATCCTGACTAATAATGTGGAATTTTTGAAATGTAAAGTTACCTCCTTGTGGTTCAGATTTAAAAAAGTGAGGTACTTTATGTACGATCACAATATCCACGAACATTTAAAACTAAGAGCTTTCGAGATTTAAGCCTCTGCCGTTTGGGTGGAAACCAAGGAACAAGTCACTCCGCTAATGAAGACCCACGTATGTCACACAAGTTAGCGATGTGTATATTAAATGGACTGCACGTTGTGAAAGTAAATGTATTGTGTTGTATTTCAACTGGCACTTAACGATACGTGGTTCCCCTTTCTTGGGTAGTCTGATTAATGAGCAGTAATGTAACTCACGGTATATAGAGAACTGTCTCTGCCTGTGATTGATTAATGTTAACGTAATGGCTAATCCTAATTTTGTAGTGCAGAATCAGAGGAGCGAATTACAGGAATGAACACTCGGTGACAGCAATATCAATTAGCGTTCCTCATGATTAATGGAAGGAAGCAGGTGTCGAACTAAGTATTCAAGAAATACGTACTGTTGGACATTTCTTTGTTGTTCTTGTTTCTTGATAATTTCTTCAGAATCGACCCACGCTTGAAGATGAAAAATAATAATAATGAGTCCACGACTGACCGCTCAGTTATGTAGACTATAGCGGGGAGACGTTATACCAGACGGCGTATGCGTGCGAGCATGCGTGTTCACCCCCTTAGGAATTGTCATGACGCACATGGCTGGCAGTGGACCAGCAGGTGGCTTTGAGGTACTGACGAGCGCTTTGGTCAATCAGAATGTGGTACATTTTTATTTAATAACTAGCAAATGTACCCGTGCTTCGCTACGGTATTCTACATTGTATACGGATATCGAAGTAAATTACTGTACATGAAGTGAATAAAATTTTTTAAACTGCATGTCACTTGACGTTATCCGAGAAACAGCATAGGAAGGTACGCAGACGTTGTTTCCAATGTAAAGTGCGAGTTGAGGAGTTGGGATGATAATGACAGGTCCACTTATCTACCGCAATTCACTATGCGTAACATCAGTCACATTTTGATGGGTAATTTTTTTTATAATCGGTGGCACCCTTGCAAGGGGGCACCTATTCCTAACGATAAAGAGAATCAGCTAAAAGAGTTTTGAAAAATGCACGCTCCCTTGCTGTCTGCTAGTCAAATCGAGAAGGGAATTATACATTACAATTGTACACAGGCGTTGGAGGAGGTCCCCATTCCTACTGCCAGTTAAAGTCGATGTGGGGAGTACAGATTACAACAGCGGACGCCCTCCAGCTGACATTCACTATTGATTTGTAAAGTATTAATTACAATGCCAGACACACCCTCTTCTAGATCGCTACAAATCGACTTCAATGAATAAACGTAGATCGACATACGGAAGTGTATGCATGTTCACCTACATTTACAGAATATCTGCTGCTAAACGGTGCATGATATCGAATAGCTGATTGTACGGTAAGACACCTCTGGCTCATATTCCTCGTATCTCATCTATTTAAAGGTATGATAGAGCAGAAACGTTGAATAGGGTGAAATTTGTGTAAGATTTCCACACAGTGAATTACTTTTCATATAGCTTCAAACATAGAATTTGGCTCACATATGGCTACTGGTTGGACCAATATTCGTGTAGAAGTTGATGATCCCGTATTTCCTATAAGTGAATCAAACCATCAATTACACGTGTAAAAAGTGGAAAATTTAGGCAAATCCAAAAATACAGCCAAATTTAACGTACAAAAAAGCTATAATTTTGCCAAATTTCAATTTTCTAACTTGTCTGGGAGATTGTGCCACCATCTTCATATGGAGGAGGGGATTAAAATTAGGACTTTCAGGAAACATTTAAGCCCATGAAACCTATAAGTTATCGTTCTGGATAAATATCACCGACTGTGTTCTTAAGAGGATTTGAAACTCCCAGCGTGTCCCCCTCAGAGAATTATGAGAATTTTAGATTTTTCTAGGGATCCCGAAGTCATCAGCTTGTCTGGTACCAAGTTTTAAGTTTCTAAGATGCCTAGAATGGTCTCATTAAATCACGTCTGTTTTCATTTTAATGCCTTAATTTATATATATATGTAGTACAGTATATATAGATCGCTCCAAACTGACTTCCATTCATTAATACAGATTATATTTCACCCGTTTCCCTAGTGGTTCTAGAGGCGTCTTACTCCCAAAGTATGTTTTCCAGGTAGTAAGTCATACTTGAAAGTCACACTGGAACATACACGTGTCCACTATCTCGGTCATTTTTGACAATTTATTTTCTAACCTTCTCACCCCCTATGTCGAAGGGAGCTGAAGTTGGACTTTAAAAGTCCGGAATATTACTATTCATCTCAACGACCCGGAAAACTGTGGACTCGGCAGTATATTCGATTATTTTTATATCTCACTCCCCCCCCCACCCTAAATGGGGCTAAACATTGATTTAAAAAAATGGGTGTGTTACTATTCATCTCAGCGACACTATTTTAGATTATGTTTAAGTTCAATCCCCTCGCCCCCACCACAAAGGGGGATGAACTTGGACTTAGACCCCGACAACTATGGAGTCGACACTATTTTTGATTATTTTTATATACCACTCTCCCATCGTCCCCCCATCACGAAGGGGACTGAACTTGAACAAAATTCCGGAGTATTATTATTCATCTCAGCGACTCTACTTTCGATTATTTTTATATTTCAGCCCCTTCGTCCCCCGCCCCTAAGAGTTCCTGGGGTGTCCTACACCCACGTGGTTTGTCTCCTGATACTAAAAATTCGAAGTGTACAATTCTCCCCGGCGCCCCGAATACTATGTCTTCCACACTATTTCCCCAAAGGGGGATGAACTTGGACTTATAAAATATCCGGAATCTCACTATTCACCTCAGCGGCCCCGACAACTATGGATTCGACACTATTTTCGATTATTTGTATATATATCACTCTCCCATCGCCCCCACCACGAAGGGGGCTGAACTCGGACTTTAAAAAATTCCGGAGTGCCGCTATTCGTCTCAGCGACCCCGGAAAGTATGCATTCGACACTACTTTCGACGATTTTTACAGTATAACCCCTAGACCCCCGCCCTTAAGCGTTACTGGGGTGTCCTACCCCCAAGTGGTTTGTCTCCTCATACTAAAAATCCGAAATGTACAATTCACCTCGGCGATTCCTAAAACTATGTATTCGACACTATTTTCGAGTAATTTTATATATCACTCCCCCCTCGCCCTCCACCACAAAGGGAGATGAACTTGGACTTATAAAATATCCGGTTTCTCGATATTTATCTCAGCGACGCCGACAACTATGGATTCAAACTTACTTTAGATTATTTTTATGTATCACTCTCCCATCACCTCTCCCCCCACCAAGAAGGGGGCTGATCTGAGACTTTAAAAAATTCCGGAGTGTCACTATTCATCTCAGCGACCCCGAAAAGTATGGAATCGACACTACTTTCGATGAATTTTATATCTCAGCCTCCTCGCCCCGCCTGGCCCTAAGGGTTCCTGGGGTGTATTACCCCCACGTGGTTTGTCTCCTGATACTAAAAATCTGTTGTGTCACTATTCATCGCAGCGACACAGAAAACTATGGACTCGACACTATTTTCTATTATTTTTATATATTACCCCCCATCGCCCCCACCCCGAAGAGGGCTGAACTTGGACGTTAAAAAATTTCGGAGTGTCACTATTCATTTCAGCGAGCCCGAAAAGTATGGATTCGACACTACTTTCGATGATTTTTATATATCAGCCTCATCACCCCCTGACTCTAAGGGTTCCTGGGGTGTATTACCCCCACGTGGTTTGTCTCCTGATACTAAAAATCTGTTGTGTCACTATTCATCGCAGTGACCCCGAAAACTACGGATTCGCACTATTTTCTATTATTTTTATATATTACCCACCATCGCCCCCACCCCGAAGAGGGCTGAACTTGGAAATTAAAATGTTCCGGAGTGTCACTATTTATTTCTGCGAGCCCGAAAAGTATGAATTCAACACTACTTTCGATGATTTTAACATCTCAACCCCTCGCCCCCCTGCCCCTAAGGGTTCCTGGGCTGTCTTACCGCCTCGTGGTTTGTCTCGTGATACTAAAAATCCGGAGTGTACAATTCACCTCGGCGACCCCGAAAACTATGTATTCGACACTATTTTCGTTTAATTTTATATATCACTCCCCCTCGTCCCACCCCAAAGGGGGCTGAACATGGCCTTTAAAAAATTCCGGAGTGTCACTATTCATCTCAGCGACCCCGAAAAGTATGGATTCGACACTATTTTCGTTAATTTGTATATCTGACCCCCTCGCCCTCCATCCGTAAGGTTTCCTGGGCTGCCTTACCCCCACGTGGTTTGTCTCCTGATACTAAAAATTCGGAGTGTACAATTCAACCTCGGCGACCCCGAAAACTATGTAATCGACACTATTTTCGTTTAATTTTATATATCACTCCCCCCTCACCCCCCACCCCAGAGGGGGCTGAACATGGACTTTAAAAAATTCCGGAGTGATCTCAGCGACCCCGAAAAGTATGGATTCGACACTATTTTCGTTAATTTGTATATCTGACCCCCCTCGCCCCCCGCCCGTAAGGGTTCCTGGGCTGTCTTACCCGCACGAGGTTTGTCTCCTGATACTAAAAATTCGGAGTGTACAATTCAACTTCGGCGACCCCGAAAACTATGTAATCGACACTATTTTCGTTTAATTTTATATATCACTCCCCCCTCACCCCCCACCCCAGAGAGGGCTGAACATGGACTTTAAAAAATTCCGGAGTGTCACTATTCATCTCAGCGACCCCGAAAAGTATGTATTCGACACTATTTTCGTTAATTTGTATATCTGACCCCCTCGCCCCCCGCCCGTAAGGGTTTCTGGGCTGTCTTACCCCCACGAGGTTTGTCTCCTGATACTAAAAATTCGGAGTGTACAATTCAACCTCGGCGACCCCAAAAACTATGTATTCGACACTATTTTCGTTTAATTTTATATATCACTCCCCCCTCGCCCCCTACCCAAAAGGGAGCTGAACTTTGACTTTTAAAAAATCGAGAATGTCACTATTTATCTCAGTGACCCCGAAAACTGTGGATTCGACACCTTTTTCAATTTTTTTATACCTTGCCCCCCTGACCCCCACTCCTAAGAGAGCTACGGATGGCTTACCCCGACAGTGATCGTCTCCGGATAGTATATCGTAAGTGTACCAAGTTTGGTTGAAATTGCTCGAGTGGTTTAGGAGGAGATATGTCATTTACACACATACACACATACATCCATTTTTATACATAGTATAAGAAGATAAGATTTAAAAAACGGCAAGAAATTTTTAAGCTTTTAAAAACGCTCTGCAAACCTACAGGCTTTCGTCAGAATGCTTTACGATCTCAATCGGTTCAGCCGTCCTGTCAAACTCACGGTAATATAAATATAAATCTATATAACTTATATAAAATAAGAGTTTTGTCTGTACATTGTTCAGAATTTGAAAAAGGATGGTATTTCTGTATCGGAGTCCGTCTGTATGTCTGTCTGTCTATCTGTCTGTCTGTCTGTCTGTACACGCATCACGAGAAAACGGCTGAAGAAAATTTAATGAAAACCGGTATGTAAAGTCCGGCAGTAAGTCGCTACAATCTAGGCTATAAATAATCTTATTCACGCCGAGAGAAATGGTAGTTTAGGGGAAGGTCTAAAATTTAATTCTCAAATATTTATGTTATTAGTGGTCCCATATTAATGAAAATCGGTATGTAACGACCGGGAATAAGTCGCTACAATATAAGATATAAATAATCTTATCCACGCTGAGCGAAATGGTAGTTTAGGGGAAGGCCTAAAATTTAATTCATAATATTTATGTTTATTACTCGTATCTTAATAAAAAGTCGGTATGCAAAGTCGGGGAATACGTTGCTTTAATGTAGATCATAAATAATCTTATTCACGCCGAGAGAAATGGTAGTTTAGGGGAAGGCCTAAAATTTAATTCTCAAATATGTATGTTATCAGTGGTCCTATCTTCATGAAAATTGGTATGAAGAGTCGGGGAATAAGTTGCTATAATCTAGGGTATAAATAATTTTATTCACGCTGAGTAAAATGGTAGTTCAGGGAAAGGCCTAAAATTTAATTCTCAAATATTTGTGTTATTAGTGGTCCTATCGACAAATACTACATAACTAAAGTTATATAGTATTACATTTCCGATCAGTTATGACATATATTTTTACCGTACCGGCTTTGATAGCAGAGATATTCATGAATTTTTATTTTTGTTGCTAAGTCCATATCAGCGCCGAGTCACGAGAAAATAGGTAAACAGAATTTAATGACAATCAGTATGCAAAGTCGGGGAATAAGCAACTACAGTCTACGTTATAAATAATTTTGTAAGACGCCCTAATATCACAGAGTCGAAAGAAAACTGAATGTGAAGGCCTACAATACAGAAAGCTCATAATATTGATCAACAATAACATTACACTGACCATTGTTTGTTGGGACGTGCTTTGTGTCCCTGTTGCCACTCGTGTCCGATAGATGGGATTACTGCTGTATACCGAGTTTTTTAATTTGGTTTTCGTCGCACCGACACAGATAGGTCTTATGGCGACGATGGGATAGGTAAAGGGCTAGGAGTGGAAAGGAAGCGGCCCTGGCCTTAATTACGGTACAGTCCCAGCATTCGCCTGGTGTGAAAATGTGAGACCACGTAAAACCATCTGCAGGGCGGTCGACAGTGGGGTTCGAACCCACCACCTCCCGGATGCAAGCTCACAGCAGCGCGCCCCTAACCTCACGGCCAACTAGCCTGGTCGTGCCGAGTGTAACAGCCTGCCTGAATATTGGCGGGAAGTAGATGAGGAATTGGACAACTTTCTTCTTTACCATGCCATTCCCCTGGTTCATAAATTTTATGATAATACAGGTACGTAACACGCTGGTTCATCATAGCATTCGAGCTAATTAATCCCTACTCTGAGGCACTGATTGGAATGGGCAGTGTGCATATTTAACGGAATAATGGCAGATGAGTGTTCACGGCTGTCTGCGACCTGGTCATTCCAGCACTGGAACTTTGGGCTTTTAGATTCGTTCGTTAAAGTGTGAAAATTTGCGTTTTTTCATTTGATCCAGTATTTTGTATGATAACATTACTTTTAATTACTACATTCCTACTGAAGTTTTTGTAATGGCCTAAGTTGACTTCAGTTAGGAAAACCACGAAGGCAACTCTTTCTGAGAATCCCGTAGCGAAGCACGGGTACATCAGCTAGTATAAATATAAATATAAATATAAATATAAATATAAATATAAATATAAATATAAATATAAATATAAATATAAATATAAATATAAATATAAATATAAATATAAATATAAATATAAATATAAATATAAAAGCTATTGATCTTAATGTTTCCGAAGATGCTAGAGAGTCGGAATGTTGTCTCGCAGGTTTTCTCTCACTATTATTATGAACGTCTAACCAGTGGTCTGTGGGGTTGTGACCCCCACCTCTGAACGGAAGGTATTCGATTCTCGGGCAGGTCAGGGATTTTAGATTTATGTAAGGTCTCATTCGAAGTTCACTCAGCTTACGTGACATCAATTAAGGAGCTAACTAACGGTAAAATAGCGTCTCTGGTCTAGAAAGCCGAAAATAACGGCGGAGAGGATTCGCCGCCCTGACGTGTCACTCGTAATCTGCAGGTCTTCCGGGCTGAGTAGCGGTCGCTTGGCAAGCCAAGGCCCGTCAAGGCTGTAGTGCCAAGTGGAGGGGGTGGACGGCATTATTAATTTAACCTTGATCGGTCTCCTACCCTTAACTTTCCCCACTCGTCTATGTCCACCTCACTAAAGTTCATCTTCATTTTACTTCGTATTACTTATACCACTTTATATACTGTTTCCACCTTGCTTTCGTTGTCTCCTTCCAGGGCCGATGACCTTCGATGTTAGGCGCCTTTAAACAACAAGCAGCATCATCTCCTTCCGGCACACCATAAATAAAAAGGTTTTTCCTCCTAGCTGTTGGTTAATCCTGTTTTCAGACCACTTTAATTGACTCAGGTCCTCTAAGTCCCTGACTTCGGTCTTCAGTCGTTCTACTTCCTCCGTGTTATGAGCCACTCTCTCTTTTATCACATCCATCTCCTCTTTAACACACTATTTTAACTCTTGTATTTCCTTATTTATTTCCTTGGCTTGATCTCTAATTAGGTCTCTTGTTTGCTCTTCCTGACATTCTTCTTTGATCAGTTCCTTAATCATTTCGAATTCTTCCCATCCTATTACAGTAACTGATCCAGGCCCCGGGTTTAGCTCAACTCCACCAATTTCCAATAAGATTGCTGTCACTGCGGCTACCATCAAGGTTGCCAATACACCCATTTGCTCTCCTATTACTTTTTCACATTTCACTCCTCCATTCCACCTTCCTATAGCTGGGGGGCATTATTAAGAAATACAGTATATTACAGTTGTCTGTTAATTCATCATTCCATAGGTTGGTTGGATCCTCAAATAGCACCACCAGTGGTGGTTATAAGGAAACGCAAGAACCGACGGTGGCGGCATATTGTGGCGTACAAGGCGTGATGAGGAGTGAGGTAGTTTACCATTGTTTTCCTCAGCTTACAGTGGTATAGCAGTAAGTCATAAATTCTTTCTTTCTTAATCCATATACCGTCCAGGGTCCATTTTTCCCTCAGGCTCGCAGAGGGATCCCACCTCTACCGCCTAAAGGACAGTGTCTTGGAGAGTGAGACTTTGGGTCAGGGATATAACTCGCCTTATCTTCTAAGCTGGAAAACATATCCATGAATTTCATATTTTCCGTGTAGCGGCGAATTTTTTGTGTATTAGTATTATTCTTATTAGTATTCTTCTCCTTTCTCTATCATGAAATTTCTTGTTTTGATATCTATCCTTGTAATATTTTGTTTACTGGTAACTGTTTGCTGTACTTGTGTTATGTATTTTATGACTTAAGTCCGCCTCTGTGGTGTAGTGATTAGTCTGATTAGTCCACGTTCTATTCTCGGCTCTACTACGAAATTTGAAATGCTGTACGAATACTGAAACGGGGTCCACTCAGCGTCGGAAGGTCAAATGAGTAGACGGGGGTTCTATTCTCACCTCAGCCATCCTCGAAGTGGTTTTCTTTCCCACGTCTCCTCCAGGCAAATGTCGGGATGTTACCAAACTTAAGCCCACGGCCGCTTCCTTCTCTCTTTCTTATCCATTCCTTCCAATCTTCCCTTTCCCCCACAACGCCCCTGTTCAGCATTGCAGCTGAGGCCGCCTGGACGAGTTACTGGTCCTCCACCCCAGTTCATACCTCTGACCCAAAGTCTCACTCTGCAGGACACTGCCTTTGGGGCGATAGAGGTGGGATCCCTCGCTGAGTCTCAGTGAAATCCAACCCTGGACGCAAGCGGATTAAGATAGGGGAAATATTATTATTATTATTAAGGTGCTACAGTGAGAAAATCATCAAATGACAGCGTCTCATAAAAATCTTAATCTCCAGTTGCTTTACACGTATATTTATGTTGAGAATGTCTCCCAGTTAACTGAGATCATCGCTACAAATACTCTCATCCTTGAGGACTATATTCATTCATTAGATCTGATTGCCTGAGCTGTTGTATATTACAAGTCGAGTGAAGTTACAGTATCACAGAGAAAGATAATTAATAGAAGTATTAGTAATTATGTGTGTTGAAAGCGCCTTCATTAACTTGAATCGCTTATCGCTCGTCACCTGTTTCTCCCGTAGTACGGCATCTCTGACGCTGAAAGCTTGGCTAGCACAGCATGTTCAAGTGGGGTTGGTAATTTGCTCCTCCGTCTGCTGCGATATTAATATCAACGGCGTTAAATAAGGCTAATTAAGTCGCGTGCCCGACAACGTCGTGAACATATGCTGCCTATGAGGAAAACATTTGAATATACAAGGTCTGTAGAGATGACGTTTTGCGTCATGGAACTGTATGGTCTACGGGTGACATTTTCATCAGCTGAAGTAAACAAACCAAGGCTAGGTAAGCCGTGTCGTCTAGACGGACGCGAGTGTTTTGGGCGTCACAACGTCTGGCTGTAATGAAAGAAATAGAACTATACTCACAATGCTTATTAAATTTAAAGTTAGAGGGGGGGGGCGTACCTATGAGGTTATATCCGGGAGATAATTGGTTCGAACCCCACTGTCACCGGCCCTGAAGTTGGTATTCCGTTGTTTCCTATTTTCACACGTAGCAAATGTACCTTAATTAAGGTCTCGGCCTCTTCCTTCCCACTCCTATCCCTTTCCTATTCCATCGTTGTCATATGTCCTGCCTGTGTCGGGAAAACGTAAGGCAAACTGTAAAAAGCAAAATAACTAGTTGTTATCAATGTGGTGACCTATTAGCGAGACCGTTTGGTTCCTCAGCCTGCCGAAGCTAATTTTGAGGAAAAATATTCACCATCAGAACGTTGGCCGGCAGGGTAGGGGAGGTCGTATTATAAAATTTCTAATCACGAGATTACGTGCCAAAAGCCTGGATTAAATTCCAAACCCCTCCGCAGTGCTCATATCGAGTGAGGGTACATGATGCTTTGTCGATGGTGATTCATTCGTCAGACGAGCAAACCCCTTGGTGCCATTCGACAGGAGTAGACTATGTGCCGGCACCGGGTTTCATCTTCTCCCTTCCCACTATCACATATCACGTTATTAATTTCATCTCATTAACTCATCTGATGAGGTTGACGTCACGAAGGGCATCAGGTTGTAAAAAACATGCCATGTCAGATTATTCTCGCCTCATACCCGACTCCATACAGAAATGGGACGAGGGTTTGATAAATAAATTTATAAGATATCTGGGAAAGGTGACATGATAAGAGAAGTATACCTGAAAGGAAACCTTAATTGAAAGAGAATGATATGTTTCGTTCTTCAAAGAAGATCATCAGATTCTATCAGATCACACTCTCTTCATCTCATTCTCCTCACCCCTAAGGTAATATTCATGTCTTCCAAGCCTTTGCTTTCTGTGGTCAGCAGCTTCAAGTGCAATAGGTGTGCTTGCCTTTAATGTTGTCTATAAATTGCACTCTAGGTCTTCCTTTGGTCCTTCTACCTTCCATTTTCACTGCAAGCAAGGTCGTGCGCCGTCGTTGGCGTAAGCCCAGCTGGCTAGTCATTCCGTTGATTTTCTGCCATGTCTCGAGCCTCCACCCTGGTATGTCATTGACCTATGAGAAAAACATTTGGATATACAAGGTTTGTAGAGCTGACCACTTTGCGTCAAGGAACATTTCAGTGACAAAACACTGGTATTGCAACAACTCCCATCTTACGCTAGAGTGGAGAGGAGTGAGGACTTCGTTAATGCACGTTACAAATTGCAAGTGTTTAAGAATTTAAACAGAAATAAACAGAAATGTTTATATATTTATAAATATTTCTCAGCTTTATTTGGTAGAATTTTTATCCATTCTGCTCATAATGTGGCGAAAGAATTGCAGGATTCTATTGTACAAAGCTTGGTATAGGTTATTTTGAATTCCAACTTTCTGGATGAAAAAAATTGTCCTCCCAGCTGTCCATCGTATTCTCAACAGCCTTCTCCAGCACCACATTTCAAAGGCATTCGTCTCTATCTTTAGGTTTTATGGTTCAAGTCTCACATCCATACATGAAGATCGAGAAGAAAAGTGAGTGGACTAGCCTTTTCTTCGTATTAAGTGTAATTGCTCTATCTTCCCAGTGCTTCTTTAGTTTTGGCGCAGTTATACGTCCCTGCAAGATGTGACGCTTGATTTCCTTTCCACAACTACGTGAACCCTCTACTCTTGTACCCAGATAAATAAACTGACAAAATCATTGGAGGTTGCTTAGGTGCTGAATCGCTGCAGCTTTGTTGACGATAATTCATTTTGTCTTACTACAATTAATCTCCTTTGCGACTTTCATGTTGGACAGGGTCCATTATCTCAGCAAGCTCCTGTACACTACTGGCTACAAGAGTGGTGTCGTCCACAAAATGTAGGTTATTGATTCTCTGCCCACCAATCGAGAATCCTCCTTTCCAGTTGCCTAGGGCATGTCTCATTATTTATTCTTAAGATACATGTTTCTCTAGCCTTCTATACACTTATTAATAACATAACTGGGTTTTTGAGTCATTTGGACCACTGTGTGGCGATTCAAAGCGAAAGAGTGCGCGTAATCTACCACTCAAAGCACGGGGGGCCCACGGGGTGATGTTGCAACATCGGGCTAAATTTTTCGTTTTTCCCCTTAGTCGAGGCATTTAATTACCTAGCGATATCGTAATATCAAGTGTATGAACTTCATTTGGCAGAAACTGCCTGTAAGTGAACAAACAGCTTTTCATAACGGCTAATTACTGCAAGTACCGTGTATGCGAACCAAGACCCTGCCACGTCAAAAATAAAAATAAAAATAATTATAGCTCTGGTATGCAGTAGGATATTATTAAGCAAACACAACCATTACGTGTACTTAGTCCTGCAATAGTCGTGTGGAATTCAGCGGTACATGTACTGATGATCAACTGAATTAGAGCTAGCTAGAGTTTTGGTGACCGGCCCTGCGGTGTAGGGGTAGCGTGCCTGCCCTTTACCCGCAGGCCCCGGGTTAGATTCCCGGCCAGTTCAGGGACTTTCACCTGCATCTGAGGACTGGTTCAAGGTGCACTCAGCCTACGTGATTACAATTGAGGAACTATCTGACAGTGGGATGGCGGCCCCGGTCTAGAAAACCAAGAATAACAGCCGAGAGAATCCCTCGTGCTGACCACACGATACCTCGTAATCTGCAGGCCTTCGGGCTCAGCAGGGACCGCTTGGTAGGACATGGCCCTTCGGGGCTGTTGCGCCATGGTTTTATTTAGAATTTTGATGAAATGTCTCTGAGGTAGGCAGGGCAAATATTACAGTATGACATGGGATGTAGCTGTACTGCCGTCAGAACTCTTATTGGCCATGTAAGTAACAACTAAGCAAAGGTTGGATAAGGCACGACATCTCAGTACATTTGATCGTGAATAGATTATTGTCGGTGCCAGATGTATCTCCGATGACGGTGTTGCCATTGGTGGTGGTGGTTATTGTTTTAAGAAGAAGTGCAACTAGCTAGTCATCTTCTGTTAATACTAATCAGAGCCGCAAAAATGGAACGGGTACAATTCCAAAAATGAAGATATCGGCCAAAGAAGGGCGCGAAAATGGAAGATTCCGTAGGTCTCGATACTTGATACCCTTGCGATTGGAAAAGAACAAGTGTTGACCAAGGGAGATGGGATAGGATAGATGAAAGTGAGGAGCCTGGCACAAATAAGTGTCAGCAATCGCAGGACTCAGCTAAGAGCCCCGTTGTTACCAACTAACGCTCCAAAGTTCAGAGCCCCTGGGACCAAATTTAGCCGTCTCTTGCGACAGGCAGGGGATACCATGGGCGTTATTCCACCGTCTTTACCCACAGGAGGTCTATTAACATTAATCAGATGAAAAATTGACGGGGTTCGACACTTCGAAAACTCAAGGTATCGGCCAAAGGAAGACAAGGGCCACGAAGGGCGTGAAAATGGAAGATACCTTAAGCCTCGAATGTTCTAATACCATCGAAGTCGGAAAAGAACAAAAGTTGACCAAGAACGGTAGCATAGGATGGATGAACATAAGGATATTTACTCAAATAAGTGGAAGTAATGCCACGACTCAGCTAAGGACCCCGTGATCGCCAATCTACGCTCCAAAGTTAAGAGCCCCTGAGGCCTCTTTTAGTCGCCTCTTACGACAGTCAGGGGTTACCACTCCCACTCACAGGCACTGTGATTTGCATGGGTTACTGTGCCAAAAGTTTACAGCACATGGATTCGATCAAAGTTACCACCACCAATATTATCCTCCAATCCGCACAACTCTTGTGCAAAGCATCCCTGCCAGTTATGCAACTCTATCTACACCACGGTAGAGTGGGGTGACCTATTCTTTTACTCAGTAAATAACTTCATATTATCGTAGTTGCGCTTGCGAAAACCACTATGTGAAATATTTCAGCGTAGAATTTTGGCTTGTAAGCATCTGTCATCTAAGGTTCAATATTATGTGGAGATCCTCAACGGATTATATTTTTTAATTAGATAAGCTCTGCGGGTCAGTATTTCTCCAACAATATCATCACATACCGGTTTTCGCTGGCGCAACGACTATGTTATAAATCATAGCTTTCCGTTCAAGTTACCCTTTCCCTGTTTGTGATAATCACAATATAAATGTCTACTGATAATTTTTATATCCACGCTGTAAACAATTGTATAGTTAACCTACACGAGGGTAGAACGAAATCTGATATTCATACGAATATTGAGCTTCTTTCCTTTTTACAATCTGCTTTACGTTGCACCGACACAGATATGTCTTGTGGAGATAATGAGAGCTGGGAATGAGAAGAAAGCGACCGTGGCCTTAATGAAGGCACAACCCGAGCATTTGCTGGAGTGAAAATGGGAAACAACGGAAAACCATCTTCAGGACTGTCGACAGTGGGGTTTCGAACCCACTATCCCCCGAATGCAAGCTGACAGCTACGTGACTCAAACTGCACAGCCACTTGCACGGTAATATTCAGGTTCGATGGCCGTGATATCTTTAATTGTTGTCTCACCTGTCAGGTGGTGTAAAGTACAAAGTGTACAGAGGGAAAACGTCATCACAACATGGCATACAGTTCAGCCAGTTATGTCTTGTTACGGCAGCTTAATGGCTAAATCAATTTTACAAACACGGGTAGGTCCTTGTTTCGAGCCCCAGGTCGTTCTGTGTAATTTTAGTTCTGTAATCAACATCTGGTTTGCATGTACTTGTTGTTGACAACCGATCTAACAGCTGGGATGTAACATATGTGCCAGGCTAGGAAAGGTTTAATCGAGTATTATTAACTACGACACTCCTGTGTAATAAAAGATTCCCAGAGTCTCTTCACGCCTTGCATGTGAAGTAAACTTGATATTTAAATGTTAACTACTTGGTGTTAAAGATGTCCGGCTCCATGGCTAATGGTTAGCGTGCTGGCCTTTCGTCACAGGTATTTAGGGTTCGATTCACGGCAGAGTCGGGAATTTTAACCATAACTGGTTAACTCTCCTGGCACGAGGACTGAGTGTATGTGCCGTCTTCTTCATCATTTCATCCTCATCACGACGCGCTGGTCACCTACGGGGTCAGAAAAAGAACTTACTTAAAATATCTATAAGTCAAATTCATGTAATATTTTATCACTAACATTCACGAAATGTTTGCTAAGTCATTTCATAAAAACCTTAATAAAGACTTGGCTATTTCTTTTACAATAATCTTATGAGAAAGTAAACAGGAAATAATAATGTACTGTACAGTAAGACAACTGCCAAACGAAATCTACATTCCATTTAACTTTTTCATTTTTAGACCATTCTGCTCGCCTTCCAATATTTGTTATTTTTCATAAAAAAAATAACTATTGGAAATAAAAATCATTAAAAGTTACCATGACTCTTGGTCTTCTCCATATTTTCAAAGACAAGTATGAGAATGAGGCAGATTAACCGTCGGGCAATTTCAGTAGAGACGTTTTACGGTTACTCGCGTAGGTTACATGAGTAGCCCAAACGGCAGTTCAATTTCAGACACCCAGAAAACCAAACCCCATGCTGAAACAGCCCCGAAGAGCCATGGCCTACCAAGCGACCACTGCTCAGCCCAGAGGGCTGCAGATTATGAAGTGTCATGTGGTCAGCATGATGAATCCCCTCGGATGTTATTCTTGGCCTTCTAGACAGGGGCCGCTATCTCACCGTCAGATATCTCCTCAATTGTAATCACGTAGGGTCAGTGGACCTTGAACCAGTCCTCAGATCTAAATAAAATTCCCTGAACTGGCTCAAAATTAGGGCCTCCAGTTAAGAGGCAGACATGCTAACCTACACCATCAATTGTAGTTAGTGGGACGTAGACAACCGCTCACAAGATTTATTATTTGTACAAAATATGGATTATTTTACACTTACAGTTTTTCTAATCTTATTGATTCTTACGTTTCACTAACTACTTTTGACGGTTTTTCGGAGACGCCGAGGTGCCAGAATTTTGTTCCGCAGGAGTTCTTTTACGTACCATTAAATCTACCGACATGATGCTGATGTATTTGAGCACCTTCAAATACCACCGGACGGAGCCAGGATCGAACCTGCCAAGTCGAGGTCAACCGTCTGAGTCACTCAGCTCGGGAGTTCTTTTTTAATGCGACTGTACCTGCACCACTTTAGAGTGGGGTGCCTCATAGATACTTGCGATTATTCAGAGAAAGCAATACCTCTTAATAATAATGTTGGTTTTACATCCGACTAACTATTTTAACGGGTTTTGGGGGTGCCGGAAATTTTTCCCGCACGAATTCATTTACGTGAAAATAATTCTGCTGGCAGGAGGCTGACGTATTTGAACAACTTCAAATACCACCGGACCGGGTCAAGATCGAACCTGCCAAGTTGGTGTCGGAAAGCCAGCGCATCTACCGTGTATACCACACAGCCCGGGTCTAATATATTTTCCTTCTTAATGAAGTGAAAAATTCAACCTGTGAACGAAATAGCATTTTATCACAAACATTCACGAAATGTTTTCTGGAAAGAAACGAAGGAATTCTAAGTCATTTCTTAAATACCTTAATAAAGCCTTGGCTATTTCTTTTACAACAACGTTATGAGAAGCAGGAAATAATAATGTACTGTACAGTAAGAAAACTGCCAAACGAAATCTTTATTCCATTTAAGTTTTTTCATGTGTGGACCCTTCTGTTTGGCTTCCAACATTTGTTACTTTTCTGTGTATAACGTCACGACAATATCACAGTAAGACCGGAATATATCAACACGAATTCTCCACTGGGATAATCTATATAAATATTACGGGAGTGATCAGGACAGACTATTTTTGACACTTCCCATAACATTTCCTTGTTGACCTGTCTGGTCATTTAACTGCCTTGGTCCACAGAGGAACGAACGGTAGGATTGTGAATGCTGGAATAACGTTTACACATATTCATTTTTAGAACGTTAAAATAACGTAAGTCAGTTTATTATTGAGGGTAGTAGCTGACCATGAAAAATTGATTTAATGCAGATACCACATGTCACTGACATTTGTTGTTTCTAGTCTTAACATTCCATACCGGAGGAAGTGCGTAGTAGAAGAACAGGTTTCAAGTAGTGATCCTAGGTTGTTCAGTTTAATAGACTATAAGTCTTGGTTAAAATGTCATCTCCGCACAGGCTATGGAGTTCCTTTGAGGGGTGAAAGGTGAAGGTTCCCACTACTCATAACCTCGGCCCTTACTGTGGTGGAGTGGTGAGCTCTATGCCCGACCACTCTTGCTCCCAGGAATTTACCTGGTACTCATTTTGGTGTAGGTTGAGTGAACCTCTGGTCCATGTGCACTTCAGCAAGTGGAAATCTCGTTTCTTAAATTTTTTGACTTCCTCACGGGGAATCGATCCCACGTCCTACCGGGCGAACCGAGTATGCCTTTACCGCAACGGCCAGGCAGCCCCTATAAACACTGCTGACCAAGACATTTAACGAATATAAGGTGCAGACATCAGTAAGAGACGTTCCAAGGTTATAGAAAGTATATTTTCAAAATAAGCCAGTATATGCACTTTAGCAACCTCCTAATTAATGACGGTGTGTTATTGTACGGAACTTTATTGATGGCTTACAGTGTCTCACGTTCTTCATAAAAGGCGTCGACCAATTAAGTTTTATTACCACATCACAACATCCTGAAGGGTGTTTTAAAATAAAGGAGAAAGCAGTTGGTGACATTATTAATATGATGGAGTATATTCCTCAAGAAGAAATATCTACGACATTCTATACAGAATGGTTACACAGCAGGCCAAAAATTTAATTTTTGAAATTTTGTCCAGGAACTCTAAAAATCAGTTTGAAGGAAGAAATATGTTTTTATGTTTTTTACAAGTATAATATTAGTGTCTAATGTGAAGGGTTTCTATGTTTACATTTGTAGTAGAATTAGAAAAAGAAACTGTTGCCAGATATGTAAGAGGTACAGTATATTTTGGGACAAAACATGACGGCCTCAGTTCCTGGAGGCGAGCTGGAAGCCAGCAGTCAATCACACCCTACACCCTGCTGAGTTAACGAGTTCTATGTGATCCTTGCTTGATGTGGAGAAGTTGCCAAACCAATTTATTTTAAACTCTCTTCAGTCTTTACCCTTTCTTCGTGTCGAGTGCAGTAGACGATCAGGCAACTCCAGCTGCAGTAGACGTAGTAAATACTATAAGCCGCTAATAGACACCGGGCTGCCGCTGGAGAGTAATGCTGTGAGTCGAGGTCGTAATATTTTCCCCCCAAATATACTTCATACAGAGACAGAACGCCAAATTTAAAATGCTTTTATTATATCAGGTGGCCCAATAGCGCCGTAATTTCTACTTGTAAGTGTCCTGCATGCACTGATGATCATTCGGTTGTCTAATTACTGATTTTCACAGGCGTACTACTGCCTGTAGATTATTTGCGCCAGAATATGAAGAGATAACAAACGGATGGCCGCTCGCTCCATGTTCCTCAGCGCTACCCGTCAAATGCGCTCCCTTGCGATAATAAGTCTCGTTTTCGACCGCTCAGTAACACTGCAGTTGTTGCCAACATTTTGACAATGGCTGGTGTGTCCAGCAACGGTGAATACACAGACATAAGTTTGATTTATGGAGAATCAGGTCGGAATGCAGCCGAAGCTTGCAGACGGTATGTGCAGGAGTTTCCAATAGTCACCTGCTTTCTATTTACGTATTTCGCCAAACAGAATTGCAATTAAGAGCTAATGAGTCATCAAAGGCAATTACCACACACAAGCAACCTTTGGTCGAGTGTAATGTCTCTACGTGTATTAATAATGAGTTATTAAACTTTATTTTCTGCATCTTTGGCGTGTTTATAATTGCATCCTCTTACTTTACATGACGTGTGTAGTAAACTGACTGTTATTTGTGTCACATCCGAAATATAGCACATTGTAGCGCTCCTTTGTAAACCAGGGGGTAGGCATTCCATTTAGAACTATTGCATGCGGGACCCTTGTAAGTAGAAAGTACGGGGCAGTAAAAAGCTACCTGATATAAAGTTAATCTCAGATATAACAGGCACGTGCACATTCAAGGCAATAGACAGAAATAAAAAGAAATTAGAATATAAGTTATTTCAGGCATATGGTTCTTTATCTTAAATAATGACAAGTGCTCATCCCGTACTACTGAGTTATATGAAAGTCAAAGGAAATGAGTCGTATGCGCGAACAAACATCTATGTTACATTTTTGTGGCATTTGACATATTGACGGAACAAACATCTATGTTGCATCCTGGATCTGTATTTGCAGGTAGTTTGAGCATTTCTCAACAGATGGCTATATTATTCCGTAAACTGTGAAGAGAAGTGCACTTGAAAAATAATGGAACATAAGTTTATGTTACATCGTTTCCCACGCGATTTCTCGACAATGTCACGAATTGAATGCAATGTAATGGACACATTCTAGTCCGGAGATTGTTCTGGTTTGTTCAGTCTTATATTACTGAGTTTATTTAGTTACTCATCGACACCATAGTCATGCAATTACCGGGCTAGTTGGCCGTGCGCGTAGAGGCGCACGGCTGTGAGCTTGCATCCGGGAGATAGTAGGTTCGAATCCCACTATCGGCAGCCCTGAAGATGGTTTTCCGTGGTTTCCCATTTTCACACCAGGCAAATGCTGGGGCTGTACCTTAATTAAGGCCACGGCCGCTTCCTTCCAACTCCTAGGCCTTTCCTATCCCATCGTCGCCATAAGACCTATCTGTGTCGGTGCGACGTAAAGCCCCTAGCAAAAAAAAAAAAAAAAGTCATGCAATCAGACGATAGTAGTGGTTGTCAATGTGCTGTTGTCCCCAAGCAATGTACACAAGTTGACGAAAAACAGATGCAGGAAAAGGAAAAGTGACCCCAGTGAGTGGAAAGCTGTTGTACGCATCAAATCATTATAATTAGGCTAAAACTTTAAAATAACACTGTTCTCCTCTGTATGCATACATTATGTGCGAATAAGTGAGCGCATGCACTTCTAACCTGTTGGTTTACGGAACAAAAGTCTATGTTACATTCTCTCGCGTAGCCATGTCCCGCGGTCAACAATCATCTTTTTTGCCGTTTTTCTCAATATATAGGGAATGTAACATAGACGTTTGTTCGGGCATACGACTCAAATGTTACAGGAGAGGAAGTCATACTACATTGCTAAAGGAAAGCAAACAATTGAAGTCCACCCCCCTGAAGCGGGAAAATCTACTAAATCCTGTCGCAGCGATTTACAACGAAGAGGATATTGAGGAAAATGCTTTCGGGAGAATATCCTGGTGATATTATATAATATAGGAACGGGCGTAATCACATTATGTGCACGTCATATGGCGGCCCTTCCTTAGTGGTTGCATTTGAAATTTCGATTGGTTCTTAGCTCAGATGGATAAAATTGTTATTATTATTATTGTTACCGTGTTTTAGCGGTAGTTATGCGTAAAAGAAGGTGCGGGTGTGAATGGGTTTCAAGCTACGAAATTATAGTGCATGTAAAATTAATTTAAAATTTAACAAGGTTATATTTTCTTTTCAAAAACAAGGCAATAACAGACATGGCAGGTACAATGTAGCAAAACAAGGGGAGTTACAATATTTACAGGTTTTGGGCTTCAAGCCCTGACTTCAGCGATCAGCTCAGTTTTACCACAAACACAAGTTTTAACAGAGGGGCAGAAAACCCCATTCATCCCTAGGAGCCCCTGGCTCCGAATTACACAGAAAAGCCTCCACGAGGCATATGACACTCCATTTTCAAAAGAGCGATCCGCTCTTAAAATTTAAGCCTCTCAAAGGCCACACCAAACTCTACCTTCAAGCTGTCCTCTAAGGACGTATTCACAGGGGTAAAATACCCAACCTACTGAGGTCTATTACATGAAAAGAAGGTTGATTACATGACCTCTAAAATAACAATTTGAGAGGAGGCTAACCGCACTCCTGATACACTTGCTTAAGACCAACTTGGCACTAGGCCGTTAATACAAGGGCTACTCCCATACTACAGAGGTGACTTAAAAAGAACCAATTTACATCACGTTAACGAAGAATAGGTAGGAAAAATAAGTTCACCTCAAAACAAATGTGAGTGGGAGCTTGAGAGGGTTAGCACTCTCTATCCCAATATGTAGCTTTACAAGAAAAAGATGAAAAGAGTAATTACATTTTAGGAACAGGTTACATGATGGAAATGCTTCGAACCCGCCGCGAGTGTTAAACTGCCGACCTAGCCAGAAAAGAAGTTATTAATGGGCCATTACCTGGTGTTGAACGGCTGACGAAGAAAGAGGCGCTTCCCGCCTCCTGCTATGTACTTAATACACTGAAAGATGGAACAGAAGTGGCCCCGAGACCCTAAAATCAGCAGTTTATATCCTCTCGCGGAAGATTCTAGGCGTTAGGGGAAAGAAAACACCCTCCCACAAAATTTTTATTGGCTAGGGAAAAGAAAACCCTACATAGAGGAAGAAGAAACACATTATTGGTGGAAAACTAATTAAAGAAATTCGGGATTGGCTAGATCCAAAATAAGGGGAAAAAAGAGGGGTATACAGCCAACTTAAACAATGACAGAAAGAAATTTAACAAAGAACAAACTCTTGAAATAAAAATTTCTCCAACAAAATAGTTCTTTGACTCCGCACTAGGTCGCACTATTGTTGATCTTCAGTAGTGTCCTCTAGAAGAGAAAGTTCACACTTCTTACTTCAAGCGAAACAAAAACACATCAAAAATGACACAGTTCACAAACTCAAAAATTTCCAGGTAGTGACATCTTCTGAGAAATTAGTAGATTAATAGTGTAGATAAAGTTCAGACTTCCTCCAGAAGAGGAGTTTCAACTGGCGCAACTTTTAAATAAACAGAGTAGAGGTGTACCGCCCGGTACAGACCTCCCCCCCCAAAAGTTCCTCCAGGGGTGACACATGAAATCAGTTTGAAACAAGTTCCAAGTTATAAATTGAATATGAAAATAGATTACAAGATTTTCAGAATGTTGTGTGATTCAGTTTCACAATTTGTTGTTGCAGGTGAAGTAAAGTCTTTCTGTTTGTAGAAGTTGAATTTCTGAAGATAAACTTTTAATACTTGAAGGTGATGAAAAATTTGGCAATGTCCACCAAATATTGTTGTTGAATTCCCCAGTGTAATCATTACTTATAGTAACTGTTCATGTAGTTGATGTTGATGAAGTGAGGTGGCCAGACCGGCCGTTGCAGCTTGCGTCCAAAGGAGGCCGCTCGGACCCCTCAAGTACCCTGAGATACCGCTCGCCCGCACTATGAGGGGAGCAGAGGTGTTGAAGCACGCCGCGCCCGCGGTGAACATATACAGGCTGAGTGCAAGTAGCAGGTCGTGCGCCGCACATCAGCCTTGGCCGGGAGGAGAGCTCCGGCTCGCCGGGCACATGTCGTCTTCGCTGGAGAGGAGGGGGCCCATCCCCCTCCCCAGTTGCTGCACGGCGCTGCGTGGCTGCGGGGGCACTGAAACATTAAAGCTAGGCGGCAGAATTGTGTTGGACCATCATGTTTCTTTGAGGGCACAGGCTTGTAGAGAGAGAGAGAGGGGCCAGCGGCGTGCAGATATTCATGGTATTCATTAAGCCACTGTGTAGAGTGGAGCAGGAGACGGGAGCGTGGTAATGGCCGTGGCAAAGACAGGATGGCAGTTTAATGGGTCGGGGCAGGTTTCACAAACATGCTTACATAAGAAACAAAATCCTATAGAAGGGGCAGAATGCCTTAAAAGTGAAACTCAAAAAAAAAAAAAAAAAAAAAGAAAAGAAATATAACCTTCATATCCTTTCAAAATAATATGAAGCAAGTTAACACAGAAATTACACCGGTTTCACCTGGGACAGGTGAACCCTAAATATCCTCTCGGTGGCTGGATTACTTAACAATAAGGTAACCGGCGTAAGAAAATCGAGGATGATACAAGGCCCATGAAATCTGGGGGCAAGCTTGCCCGCGGGAACAACATTTTTGACCATAACCTGGTCACCTACCTTCAAAGGGGTGGGTCTCCGTCCACGATCATACCTTTCCCTAACCTTTTCATGAGACACTTTAAGATTGGCTTTAGCCTTCTTCCAAAGATCTTTAATGTTGTCCGGATCTATTGTCTCGGGCAGAATGTCATTCAGAGACCAGAGGTTAGAGAGCGGCGAGTTGGGAACAAACTTAAACATCAAAGAAGCTGGAGTAAACTTGTGAGATTCATGAACCGCCGAATTCAAAGCAAAAACTATCCAATGCAGGGACGTGTCCCACCTGGAAGGATCTTCATGATGATAGGCAATAAGTGCGGACCTGAGATTACGGTTAATCCGTTCAGCCAGAGATGGTTGAGGGTAATAAGCAGAAGTAGTTACATGAGAGATTGATAAGTCAAAACAGAATTTACGAAATAAATTAGATGTAAAAGCCTTAGCATTATCGGATACAATATATTGACACGGACCAAAAGAAGCAAAAATAGAATTTAAGCAGGTAATGGTAGACTGAGCGGTAGCCAGCTTAGTCGGAAATAACCAAGAAAATCTGGTAAAACCATCTACGCACACAAAGATGAACTTGTTAGCGTTACCCTTTGACTGGGGGAAGGGTCCTACATAATCGATATACAGACGTTCCATGGGGCGCGACGCTTGATGCGAAGACAAAAGGCCTACCTTGGTGGACATGGTGGGTTTACTGAGCAAACAAGATTTACAAGCTTTTACAAGTTCACGGATTTCACCGTCCATACCTTTCCAGATGAACATTTCACGAATCTTTTCACGAGTTTTAAAGATACCCAGGTGCCCCCCCAATGGGGTCTCATGATAGTATTTGAAGATCATAGGCACAAGAACCGCTGGAACGACAACCTTCATCATCTTATCATGCCTCGATGGGCAACATAAAACACCATTCCTCAGAACATAAGGGACGACCTGTTCCCCAGAAGAAAGGGTTTCCATTATCGGACCCAGCGTCGGATCTTCACGTTGGTATTTCTCAATATCCCTAAAGAGCATGGGAGCATCTGTTAAGATGGCATTAACCTCAGATAGTATGGACTCGGGAGGTGATGAACTGTCGGCC
This sequence comes from Anabrus simplex, assembly GCF_040414725.1. Taxonomy (NCBI): domain Eukaryota; kingdom Metazoa; phylum Arthropoda; class Insecta; order Orthoptera; family Tettigoniidae; genus Anabrus; species Anabrus simplex. The sequence goes on along the minus strand of NC_090265.1, from coordinate 821,967,846 downwards.
GGTTCCTGGGTCTCGACGTCGTTAGAAAACATACGGCTGAGTCCATCAGCCACAACATTGTCAGTACCTCTGATATGCCGTACATCGAATTGGAAGGCAGAAATACGGATGGCCCAACGGGCTATACGACCTGTACGACGCGGCCTACCTAAGACCCAGCTTAAGGCTTGATTATCTGTCTCCAGATCGAATTTGACGTGTTCCAGATAGAGACGGAACTTTTCTAAGGCGAATAAGACTGCCAAACCTTCAAGCTCATATATGGAGTACTTTGCTTCTTGAGCTGACAATGTCCTAGACGCATAGGCGATGGGTCGCCTCCCTCGTTCAGTCTCTTGAAGAAGGACTGCAGCTACCGCCGACGACGACGCGTCGGTTTGGACGATGAATTTCTTCGAGAAATCAGGCATAGCAAGTACAGGGGCATTACAGAGAGCTAATTTAAGGTCTTCAAAAGCGGCTTGTTGAGAAGGTCCCCACTCAAATTTGATGCCTTTCCTACGTAGAAGGTTTAAGGGCGCCGCTCTATTAGCAAAATTAGGAATGAACTTCCTGAAGAAATTCACCATACCGATGAACCTGGCGATACCTTTAATGTCCTTGGGAGGTTTAAAATCACGGATGGCCTGTGTTCTAGAATGATCGACTGCTACTCCATCGGGTGACACAATATGCCCCAAGAATGACATAGAGGGCTTAGCAAAGGCAACCTTGGACAACTTAACAGTTAACCCAGCCTTACGAAGGCGATCGAGAACTTCTCGCAGATGATCTAGATGTTCTTCAAAGGTCTCTGAAAATACGACGACATCATCTAAGTAGTGATATAAGTACTCAAATTTGATGTCGGAAAAGACCCTATCTAGCAGCCTAGTGAGTACAGCTGCTCCCGTAGGGAGCCCGAAAGGCACGCGGTTGTATTCATATAAATTCCAGTCCGTGGCAAACGCTGTAAGATGTTTAGACTCTTCGGCAAGGGGAATTTGATTATAGGCCTGATTTAAGTCCAAGATGGTGAAGAACTTGGCCTTACGAAACCATGAAAAACAAGAATGAAGGTCGGGAAGGGGCACAGATTGCAACACCACCTTCCGATTGAGAGCCCTGTAATCAATGACAGGCCTGAAGCCTCCTTGGGGTTTCGGGACTAGAAAAATAGGCGAAGAATACGCTGACTTAGAGGGCCTAATAATACCGTCCTTCAACATCTGATCGATGATTTCTTTCAGAGCCTTCATTTTAGGTGGAGATAGCCTATACGGTGGAAAGCGAACAGGAATCGAATCCGTGACCTCAATTTTGTATTCAATAAGGTCAGTAACACCAAGAGTATCAGAGAACACCTCGGGAAACGACTGACACAATTTGCGAATACTATCAGCCTGCTCCTCAGGTAGATGTCTAAGGTCTAACAACATCTCATCCTGGGTAGGCGAAATAGATGAACATGATGCAGAATTACACTTTAATAGAGGGATTTTACAATTAGAGGCAAATTTGAATGTGCACGACTTACTCTGAAGATCGAGCACCAGACCAGTGTGAGACATGAAGTCCGCTCCCAGTATGATGGGGCAAGACAAATGCTTGGCCACAAACAATTTGATTTTCCATGTAAATTTAAAAACACGAATTTTGACATGTAAGGAACCTAGAATTTCTAATGGAGATGAATTAGCCGAAACATATTTTACAGGAGATGAGTCATAGTCAGGGAGTTTACAAACAGATTTCAATTTAGAATACCAATCAGCCGAAATAATGGAACAAACGCTGCCTGAATCTAAGAGAGCTGTTATAGGCTCGTTATTTAACTCAATCTTAAGAAAAGGAACAGGTGCGGGGGTATCCGCCGCAATCCTAAGACACTCTCTGGGGCATTCAAAAAAAGAATTTGAAGATTGCTCATTCCCTGAATTCTCGACCTTTTTGCCCGGGGCTGAGCCTTGGAAAGCAGGATTAGTCGACTCAGCCGAAGCCGCTAGTCACTTTTTATTATTGGCATAGGTGGAATTTGCCCCAGAAGTTGAGCAGGAGGGGGTGCTATTTGAGTTTGGGCAATTCTTGGCGATATGTGAGAAAGCCCCACATTTAAAGCAGCCTTGTGATGAACCAGCTCCATTCCTAGTCCCACTTGGCTTGATCAGTGGACACTTGTTGCGCAGATGGTCAGGCGACCCGCAAGCATAACATTTACGGGGATTGACTGGTCGGCGAGGTGGAGGCCGAGTGTTACTAAAGGAAGGCGGGGGTTCTTTCGCGACACGCAAAGAATCGGCGTATCTAACTCCTTCCGCTGAGACGGTCAATGCTTCAAGTTCAGAAAAGGTTTGCGGACACGCCGCGAAACACAAATATGACCTGTAGGATGGCGAAATACCTTCTACAATAGCCTGCACAATCTGATCTTCAGGAAAGTGCAGAGCAAACACCCTAGTGTAGAATTTGATATCTTGTATGAAATCAGCCAAGTTTTCATCCAAGCGCTGTACACGGTAATAGTACTTCTGAATCAGGGAGGACCTGGCCCTAGCCGGGATGAAGTTAGCTAGCAAATGGGCATGGAAATCCTCAATAGATGATTGCTCGGCAATGGCTCTTACGATTTTATCAGAGAGAATACCAATAGCATACGGATAGATAATTTGCAAAATTTGACATGGCGAAAGAGAAAAAACAAGAGCATGATCCTGAAATTCCACTAGAAATCTTAAAAATGAAATTACATCGTTGGTGGTGTTGACGGAAAACTTAGAGATACCTCTAAGCAACATTGCCAATGGATGAGGCAAGCTACTGAACCCAGGTGACATAGTCGTTAAAGGTTTCAATGGCAAAGAAGTTAATTCAGAGCGGATGTTACCCAATGACGCACGGCGTTCAGATTCGTTGTTCGATGGGGCAGAGATAGTTTGAGCAGCAACGGTTATCCTATTGACTTCTCCCTGAGGAGGCTCTTCATCACTACCTACATTCACTGTGGCGGGTTGATCGGTTTTGGGAGGAACTTCGCCGGTTAGCAATTGAGTGACCTTATTAGACAATTCAGAAATAGTTTCAAGGAGCGTATTAGCGTCCTTCCTCTGAACGTCATTCACCTTTAGAGACAACAGATCATTAACTCTATTTGCAAAGTGATACAGCCTGCCTTGCACACGCTTAATTTGATTAGGAGACGGATCGTTTTCATCAAAAAAGCTGACTACAGATGCTAGCCCAGTAATATTCTCGACGATCGTGGAAAGAGAATCATCAATTTCTTTCTCTCCCAAATTGGGGATGGAAATGGGCAAATCAAGGGACTCTCTAAGCTTGTTGGTGTCGACTGCAACCGTGCCTCCAGATTGCACATTTCTGATAGTTAACTCGTATATCAACTCCTCTTTGCGCAAATAGTTAAGGAGGAGAACATCGCGAGGGCCGGGCATGATGACAGAACAATTTTGAAAAACTCAAAAAATTCCAGCAACTGAGACAATTGTTAGAGTTCGAATCAAAGCAATGTTTAGCCGTCAAAAGGGGCTAAATTGAGACCCATTCAACCACGCTCTGCTACCACTTGTTACCGTGTTTTAGCGGTAGTTATGCGTAAAAGAAGGTGCGGGTGTGAATGGGTTTCAAGCTACGAAATTATAGTGCATGTAAAATTAATTTAAAATTTAACAAGGTTATATTTTCTTTTCAAAAACAAGGCAATAACAGACATGGCAGGTACAATGTAGCAAAACAAGGGGAGTTACAATATTTACAGGTTTTGGGCTTCAAGCCCTGACTTCAGCGATCAGCTCAGTTTTACCACAAACACAAGTTTTAACAGAGGGGCAGAAAACCCCATTCATCCCTAGGAGCCCCTGGCTCCGAATTACACAGAAAAGCCTCCACGAGGCATATGACACTCCATTTTCAAAAGAGCGATCCGCTCTTAAAATTTAAGCCTCTCAAAGGCCACACCAAAATCTACCTTCAAGCTGTCCTCTAAGGACGTATTCACAGGGGTAAAATACCCAACCTACTGAGGTCTATTACATGAAAAGAAGGTTGATTACATGACCTCTAAAATAACAATTTGAGAGGAGGCTAACCGCACTCCTGATACACTTGCTTAAGACCAACTTGGCACTAGGCCGTTAATACAAGGGCTACTCCCATACTACAGAGGTGACTTAAAAAGAACCAATTTACATCACGTTAACGAAGAATAGGTAGGAAAAATAAGTTCACCTCAAAACAAATGTGAGTGGGAGCTTGAGAGGGTTAGCACTCTCTATCCCAATATGTAGCTTTACAAGAAAAAGATGAAAAGAGTAATTACATTTTAGGAACAGGTTACATGATGGAAATGCTTCGAACCCGCCGCGAGTGTTAAACTGCCGACCTAGCCAGAAAAGAAGTTATTAATGGGCCATTACCTGGTGTTGAACGGCTGACGAAGAAAGAGGCGCTTCCCGCCTCCTGCTATGTACTTAATACACTGAAAGATGGAACAGAAGTGGCCCCGAGACCCTAAAATCAGCAGTTTATATCCTCTCGCGGAAGATTCTAGGCGTTAGGGGAAAGAAAACACCCTCCCACAAAATTTTTATTGGCTAGGGAAAAGAAAACCCTACATAGAGGAAGAAGAAACACATTATTGGTGGAAAACTAATTAAAGAAATTCGGGATTGGCTAGATCCAAAATAAGGGGAAAAAAAAGGGGTATACAGCCAACTTAAACAATGACAGAAAGAAATTTAACAAAGAACAAACTCTTGAAATAAAAATTTCTCCAACAAAATAGTTCTTTGACTCCGCACTAGGTCGCACTATTGTTGATCTTCAGTAGTGTCCTCTAGAAGAGAAAGTTCACACTTCTTACTTCAAGCGAAACAAAAACACATCAAAAATGACACAGTTCACAAACTCAAAAATTTCCAGGTAGTGACATCTTCTGAGAAATTAGTAGATTAATAGTGTAGATAAAGTTCAGACTTCCTCCAGAAGAGGAGTTTCAACTGGCGCAACTTTTAAATAAACAGAGTAGAGGTGTACCGCCCGGTACAGACCTCCCCCCCCAAAAGTTCCTCCAGGGGTGACACATGAAATCAGTTTGAAACAAGTTCCAAGTTATAAATTGAATATGAAAATAGATTACAAGATTTTCAGAATGTTGTGTGATTCAGTTTCACAATTTGTTGTTGCAGGTGAAGTAAAGTCTTTCTGTTTGTAGAAGTTGAATTTCTGAAGATAAACTTTTAATACTTGAAGGTGATGAAAAATTTGGCAATGTCCACCAAATATTGTTGTTGAATTCCCCAGTGTAATCATTACTTATAGTAACTGTTCATGTAGTTGATGTTGATGAAGTGAGGTGGCCAGACCGGCCGTTGCAGCTTGCGTCCAAAGGAGGCCGCTCGGACCCCTCAAGTACCCTGAGATACCGCTCGCCCGCACTATGAGGGGAGCAGAGGTGTTGAAGCACGCCGCGCCCGCGGTGAACATATACAGGCTGAGTGCAAGTAGCAGGTCGTGCGCCGCACATCAGCCTTGGCCGGGAGGAGAGCTCCGGCTCGCCGGGCACATGTCGTCTTCGCTGGAGAGGAGGGGGCCCATCCCCCTCCCCAGTTGCTGCACGGCGCTGCGTGGCTGCGGGGGCACTGAAACATTAAAGCTAGGCGGCAGAATTGTGTTGGACCATCATGTTTCTTTGAGGGCACAGGCTTGTAGAGAGAGAGAGAGGGGCCAGCGGCGTGCAGATATTCATGGTATTCATTAAGCCACTGTGTAGAGTGGAGCAGGAGACGGGAGCGTGGTAATGGCCGTGGCAAAGACAGGATGGCAGTTTAATGGGTCGGGGCAGGTTTCACAAACATGCTTACATAAGAAACAAAATCCTATAGAAGGGGCAGAATGCCTTAAAAGTGAAACTCAAAAAAAAAAAAAAAAAAAAAAGAAAAGAAATATAACCTTCATATCCTTTCAAAATAATATGAAGCAAGTTAACACAGAAATTACACCGGTTTCACCTGGGACAGGTGAACCCTAAATATCCTCTCGGTGGCTGGATTACTTAACAATAAGGTAACCGGCGTAAGAAAATCGAGGATGATACAAGGCCCATGAAATCTGGGGGCAAGCTTGCCCGCGGGAACAACATTTTTGACCATAACCTGGTCACCTACCTTCAAAGGGGTGGGTCTCCGTCCACGATCATACCTTTCCCTAACCTTTTCATGAGACACTTTAAGATTGGCTTTAGCCTTCTTCCAAAGATCTTTAATGTTGTCCGGATCTATTGTCTCGGGCAGAATGTCATTCAGAGACCAGAGGTTAGAGAGCGGCGAGTTGGGAACAAACTTAAACATCAAAGAAGCTGGAGTAAACTTGTGAGATTCATGAACCGCCGAATTCAAAGCAAAAACTATCCAATGCAGGGACGTGTCCCACCTGGAAGGATCTTCATGATGATAGGCAATAAGTGCGGACCTGAGATTACGGTTAATCCGTTCAGCCAGAGATGGTTGAGGGTAATAAGCAGAAGTAGTTACATGAGAGATTGATAAGTCAAAACAGAATTTACGAAATAAATTAGATGTAAAAGCCTTAGCATTATCGGATACAATATATTGACACGGACCAAAAGAAGCAAAAATAGAATTTAAGCAGGTAATGGTAGACTGAGCGGTAGCCAGCTTAGTCGGAAATAACCAAGAAAATCTGGTAAAACCATCTACGCACACAAAGATGAACTTGTTAGCGTTACCCTTTGACTGGGGGAAGGGTCCTACATAATCGATATACAGACGTTCCATGGGGCGCGACGCTTGATGCGAAGACAAAAGGCCTACCTTGGTGGACATGGTGGGTTTACTGAGCAAACAAGATTTACAAGCTTTTACAAGTTCACGGATTTCACCGTCCATACCTTTCCAGATGAACATTTCACGAATCTTTTCACGAGTTTTAAAGATACCCAGGTGCCCCCCCAATGGGGTCTCATGATAGTATTTGAAGATCATAGGCACAAGAACCGCTGGAACGACAACCTTCATCATCTTATCATGCCTCGATGGGCAACATAAAACACCATTCCTCAGAACATAAGGGACGACCTGTTCCCCAGAAGAAAGGGTTTCCATTATCGGACCCAGCGTCGGATCTTCACGTTGGTATTTCTCAATATCCCTAAAGAGCATGGGAGCATCTGTTAAGATGGCATTAACCTCAGATAGTATGGACTCGGGAGGTGATGAACTGTCGGCCGGTTCCTGGGTCTCGACGTCGTTAGAAAACATACGGCTGAGTCCATCAGCCACAACATTGTCAGTACCTCTGATATGCCGTACATCGAATTGGAAGGCAGAAATACGGATGGCCCAACGGGCTATACGACCTGTACGACGCGGCCTACCTAAGACCCAGCTTAAGGCTTGATTATCTGTCTCCAGATCGAATTTGACGTGTTCCAGATAGAGACGGAACTTTTCTAAGGCGAATAAGACTGCCAAACCTTCAAGCTCATATATGGAGTACTTTGCTTCTTGAGCTGACAATGTCCTAGACGCATAGGCGATGGGTCGCCTCCCTCGTTCAGTCTCTTGAAGAAGGACTGCAGCTACCGCCGACGACGACGCGTCGGTTTGGACGATGAATTTCTTCGAGAAATCAGGCATAGCAAGTACAGGGGCATTACAGAGAGCTAATTTAAGGTCTTCAAAAGCGGCTTGTTGAGAAGGTCCCCACTCAAATTTGATGCCTTTCCTACGTAGAAGGTTTAAGGGCGCCGCTCTATTAGCAAAATTAGGAATGAACTTCCTGAAGAAATTCACCATACCGATGAACCTGGCGATACCTTTAATGTCCTTGGGAGGTTTAAAATCACGGATGGCCTGTGTTCTAGAATGATCGACTGCTACTCCATCGGGTGACACAATATGCCCCAAGAATGACATAGAGGGCTTAGCAAAGGCAACCTTGGACAACTTAACAGTTAACCCAGCCTTACGAAGGCGATCGAGAACTTCTCGCAGATGATCTAGATGTTCTTCAAAGGTCTCTGAAAATACGACGACATCATCTAAGTAGTGATATAAGTACTCAAATTTGATGTCGGAAAAGACCCTATCTAGCAGCCTAGTGAGTACAGCTGCTCCCGTAGGGAGCCCGAAAGGCACGCGGTTGTATTCATATAAATTCCAGTCCGTGGCAAACGCTGTAAGATGTTTAGACTCTTCGGCAAGGGGAATTTGATTATAGGCCTGATTTAAGTCCAAGATGGTGAAGAACTTGGCCTTACGAAACCATGAAAAACAAGAATGAAGGTCGGGAAGGGGCACAGATTGCAACACCACCTTCCGATTGAGAGCCCTGTAATCAATGACAGGCCTGAAGCCTCCTTGGGGTTTCGGGACTAGAAAAATAGGCGAAGAATACGCTGACTTAGAGGGCCTAATAATACCGTCCTTCAACATCTGATCGATGATTTCTTTCAGAGCCTTCATTTTAGGTGGAGATAGCCTATACGGTGGAAAGCGAACAGGAATCGAATCCGTGACCTCAATTTTGTATTCAATAAGGTCAGTAACACCAAGAGTATCAGAGAACACCTCGGGAAACGACTGACACAATTTGCGAATACTATCAGCCTGCTCCTCAGGTAGATGTCTAAGGTCTAACAACATCTCATCCTGGGTAGGCGAAATAGATGAACATGATGCAGAATTACACTTTAATAGAGGGATTTTACAATTAGAGGCAAATTTGAATGTGCACGACTTACTCTGAAGATCGAGCACCAGACCAGTGTGAGACATGAAGTCCGCTCCCAGTATGATGGGGCAAGACAAATGCTTGGCCACAAACAATTTGATTTTCCATGTAAATTTAAAAACACGAATTTTGACATGTAAGGAACCTAGAATTTCTAATGGAGATGAATTAGCCGAAACATATTTTACAGGAGATGAGTCATAGTCAGGGAGTTTACAAACAGATTTCAATTTAGAATACCAATCAGCCGAAATAATGGAACAAACGCTGCCTGAATCTAAGAGAGCTGTTATAGGCTCGTTATTTAACTCAATCTTAAGAAAAGGAACAGGTGCGGGGGTATCCGCCGCAATCCTAAGACACTCTCTGGGGCATTCAAAAAAAGAATTTGAAGATTGCTCATTCCCTGAATTCTCGACCTTTTTGCCCGGGGCTGAGCCTTGGAAAGCAGGATTAGTCGACTCAGCCGAAGCCGCTAGTCACTTTTTATTATTGGCATAGGTGGAATTTGCCCCAGAAGTTGAGCAGGAGGGGGTGCTATTTGAGTTTGGGCAATTCTTGGCGATATGTGAGAAAGCCCCACATTTAAAGCAGCCTTGTGATGAACCAGCTCCATTCCTAGTCCCACTTGGCTTGATCAGTGGACACTTGTTGCGCAGATGGTCAGGCGACCCGCAAGCATAACATTTACGGGGATTGACTGGTCGGCGAGGTGGAGGCCGAGTGTTACTAAAGGAAGGCGGGGGTTCTTTCGCGACACGCAAAGAATCGGCGTATCTAACTCCTTCCGCTGAGACGGTCAATGCTTCAAGTTCAGAAAAGGTTTGCGGACACGCCGCGAAACACAAATATGACCTGTAGGATGGCGAAATACCTTCTACAATAGCCTGCACAATCTGATCTTCAGGAAAGTGCAGAGCAAACACCCTAGTGTAGAATTTGATATCTTGTATGAAATCAGCCAAGTTTTCATCCAAGCGCTGTACACGGTAATAGTACTTCTGAATCAGGGAGGACCTGGCCCTAGCCGGGATGAAGTTAGCTAGCAAATGGGCATGGAAATCCTCAATAGATGATTGCTCGGCAATGGCTCTTACGATTTTATCAGAGAGAATACCAATAGCATACGGATAGATAATTTGCAAAATTTGACATGGCGAAAGAGAAAAAACAAGAGCATGATCCTGAAATTCCACTAGAAATCTTAAAAATGAAATTACATCGTTGGTGGTGTTGACGGAAAACTTAGAGATACCTCTAAGCAACATTGCCAATGGATGAGGCAAGCTACTGAACCCAGGTGACATAGTCGTTAAAGGTTTCAATGGCAAAGAAGTTAATTCAGAGCGGATGTTACCCAATGACGCACGGCGTTCAGATTCGTTGTTCGATGGGGC